>NC_134577.1:97848273-98461051 GCF_050947875.1 Dermacentor variabilis
CTCTCGAGTGCTGAATCAACGCTGCGTGCGTAGGCTACGTTCGTGTGAACCCGGTAGAGTCGCGTCCAGTCGGCTTGTTCCGTTGAAAAACCGGTCATCGCTTACATGAAAACCCTATCGATTCGGGCCGGCCAAGCGTCGGAGTCAGTTGCGTCAATAATCTTGCAAGGATTGGGTTTACTCGCCCAGCTCGCTTGGCAAGAGGCGCGTAAATGGAGACGGAAGCAGCTGGGCTTCTGACTCGACCCATTCGCCTCGTGTACATGTAAACAAATATTTGGTATTTGTGTACGCGTCACGGTGGCACTGCTTCGAATAAACGAGTCACGCCAGCTTTCGGTGACGTGAGTAGTATCCTTTTTTTTCACGCCCGAAGCTGCATTGCACTTGGCGCATTTTGAAACGGCTGAAATAACACGTACATAAATTACAATGTGATCGATGGTGAAAAGGCGAATAAAACTAGGTTACGTTTACTTGTTCTCGGGAACGGTTTAAAACGGTGTCTGAAATTCAAAGCGTCATGCTTAAGCTATACTTCCAAAGGAACGTAAGCATAAGGAACAGTCCTTAATTCCTATGAACACGTATTGTATGTAGAGAGATTTTTGTAGAACCTTGTACCTTCCTGAGGTGCTCGATGAAATATCGCTGCCCATTCCAGTCAGTGAAGATGGCGGAACTGCGAAGCTGTGTTCATTACGCGCAGAGTCTTACCCCATACAAGGCAACCTTCGCATTTAGAATAGTAGGCTGTTGGGCTAGTTGGTTTGAAATGATTTTTCAAAGGGAAGCGCCGAAGCGTTGCGGAAAATGGAGACGTGCACAGGAAAGATCGTCTTTCCTGTCCACGTGTCCTTCCGCAACGCTTCTGCGCCTTCCCTTTGAAAAAATCATGTTCAACATCACAAGCATTCTAAATTGTAAATCTTTTGTTTCACCATCCTTTCACCTCTTCACTTTTGCGCGCTTCGCGTGGTGATCATGGTTCAGAAATTATAATATTTTTTTGGTGGCGTGGGGGGGGGGGGGGTGCCAGTGCTTTCTTCTTGCGTGTGAGGTTTGTGTCCGCGTTTCACCGTGCTTTTTTATATTGCGCGCAAGTTGCTCGACCACTTTTGTGTGCGCCAGTATTGAGAGCAAGGATTGGTTTGATGATTGGCGCGGCTGCCGGCACTCCTAGTACCGCGTTTCAATCGCTGGGCACTGTTCGTCGGCCGCAAGCCGCCAGCATAACATTGTTTTTTTTTTTTCGAGTCAGGGTGGAATCAATCGTTGATAAATACGATGCCGATCTGATCCGATCGCCGAACATGCACCGTGTGACAACTGTACAAGATTCGCGTATTATATAGCACTGTTACAGGGAAAAAAGACTCACTCCAACCCCTTTCCCCCTGTTGAGCTCTTCTGTTACTCTCCCGTTTGGTCACGTGGTTACTATTTCGTGAAGTTCGACAATGACGGCACAGGGTCGGCACAAACAGCTTTGTTGTAAAAGAATTGACTCGTATTCCGAGGCTCGATGTGCCAAAACCTGATTTGATTATGAGGCAAACTGAAGTAGGGAACCGCTGATTAATTGAGCATGACAATATTAAAATGACAATTTCCCTTTTTCTTTTTTTTATCCCCTGTCCTTGTGTTAGCATAGTTGTGAACAACTTTCTCGAAAAGGGGAGCATTGTGATAATATATGGTACGCGGAAGGCGGAAACATAAACATATGAAGGTAGTGCGCCGTGCGGTGGCGAAGAGAGAGAGAGAGAAGGAGATTCTTGATGATGGGAAGGAAAGCTTGGGGTAAAGTGCAGTGTAGTAAATGTCTCTCAGCAGAGGACACCTCAACCGCGCTGCACAGGGGGTAGGGAATGAAAGTAGGGGGAGAGAAAGAGCACCAGAAACAGCAGCACGCCGCGGAATTGTGATGGAGCTAAAGGCGGTCGGCGAGGCCGACAGCCTCGGCGAATGTCAGGAGCGAGGACATTGACTCTTGGCAAATACCCGTGAGCGGGTATGTGCGAAAGGGCCGTCATGATCATCATCAACACCGATTTGCGAGCGTTGACAGTGGGGCCTCGAAAAGCGTGGCGCGAGGGAATGTGGCCCGTGCGGAGAGCAGGTTCGGCGTTCGAGGGAAAAGAGCTTCCTCGCTGGGCGTCCGGCCCATAGGAGCTATCGCCGCCCGCGTCACTATGTGTGCACCCGAATCAACGCTGTCACCAGCTGAGAGGCTACCTCGCCCAGTTCTTCCACTGGGCACCTGGTCCAGGAGCACTGGTGGTCCTGAGCTTGGCTGAACGAGCGTTCGGGTGAGCGACCACACGGCTACAACCAGGTATACGTCCCCAGCTGGCGGTGCAACCCCATCAGCCGGGGACGTGACCCGGTGGCTGCTGCTGTGCGCTTCCGAGCGAAAACCCCCCAGGCGGGAAACCGGACACGCGAAGGCTCCGGTGCATCTATTATGGCGCAGGGCCACATGAGCTCCACGAGGCGGTCCGACCCTGCAGTTCGACCCTGCTGTCCGGCCACGCTGCCCGACACTGCTGTCCGACACCGGTTCCACGACGTCTCCGACATGGCGACACCTGCTTCCACATGAACTCTAGGCAGATATCATTTTACTAATGCATATATTTAGCTGCATGTCTTCTAGAATGTATTTTGGGTAACTGTCGCGTGTGTGAGCCGTTTCAATGTGTTAAGTACGTCCAATACAAGTCTGATGTGTGTGTGTGTGTTCTGCGTGCTGCTTCTGCCTCTTTTTGGTGTCAACCTGTACCAAATAACATCACACCCAGGCGATCTATACGAGTTAAACCTGATGCCACTCGGCCTTTGTAATGCGCCAGCCACTTTCAAACGTGGCAAGTGCGTTACAAAGACACGTGTGCCATTTGAGGCACACGTGTCTTTGCTACCGGGACGACATCGTAGTCTTTTCGAAGGACTTTCGCTCCTGTCTGACCCGCCTCGCAAGCGTTCTGACTTGCCTTTCATACGCTGGACTGCAACTTAATTTGAAGCAGTGCCACTTTGCCGCCCCCCGGCTTACCATCTTAGGCGAAGTTGTCAGAAAGGACGGTGTCCTTCCTGACCCTGCAACGCTTTTGCGCCGTGGCCGAGTTCCCCAGGCCATCTACGCTGATAGAACTCGGTAGCTTCATAGGCCTCTGCCCGCACTGTTGCCGATTTGTGCGTAATTTCGCGTCCATAATCGCCTCTTTAGCGCAGCTGCTTGCGCGCATTGAAGGCATCTCGGCAGAGTCTACTGCTTGTGAAGACGCGCTTGCCAAATTACGTCATCTTTAGATATCCCCACCTATTCTGCGCCAATTTGACTCGGACACTCCTACCGAAATCCACACGGACGCTAGTGGAGTTGGCCTCGGCGCTATTCTTGCCCAGCGTAAGTCTGGCTTTGAAGAGTACGTCGCCTCTTACGCCAGCCGCACTCTCACCAAAGCGGAAACGAACCATTCGGTCACCGAAAAAGGATGTCTTACAATGATTAGGGCAATCACGAAATTTCGACCTTACGTATAAGGCTCTCCAATTCTCGTCGTGACCGATCACGCCCTATGCTGGTTACGTCATTAAAAGACCCATCTGGCTGCCTAGCTCGTTGGGCGCCTCGTCTACAGGACTATGATATCCGTGCCATCTACCGGTCAGGCCGTAAGCAATCGGATTCCAGCGCTTTTTCGCGCTCACCACTGCCCGACGAGCTTAGTACTCCGTCTGTCTCCAGCTACGATTCTTCGTCTCCTACATTCGCCGACATGCCAGCAGAGTAACGCAGGGATCCTTGCATGGCCTCTCTTCTGGAGTATCTATCTCAACCGTCTCCACGGACCACTGACCTCTCGCTTTGTCGCACCGCTCGCCTCTTTGCTATCGGCGAAGGGCTCCTGTTCCGCCGCAACAACCTACCTGATGGCCGTAAATGGTTGCTAGTGATTTCTCGCCATTTACGTTGCGATGTCTGTGCCTCTTTTCATGCGGATCCGCAATGACCCCATGCCAGTGTACTAAACACGTATGCACGCCTACAGCTTCGATGCTACTAGCGAGGAACGTATGTCGTCAACGCCACAGGATGTGGTTAGCTTGAGGTTATTTACTAGGCATGCGGCAACTTCAGCTGTTATTTCACTTGGTGGCATGTATTGGGAGTTCTGTTCCCATGCATTTGGCAAATCAACTTGATCCTCTATGGGGAATATAGAAGCAAAATAAGTAAAATAGAAGCACATTGATTATCTGGAATGGGAGGGTTTTTATTGTTGTACAAAGAGATGTTAGTGTGACCTTGATCTGGATTTATAGCATGCCAGAACTTTCTGGGATTATATTTTACAAGATATGGTAGGTCATGAGTGAAGTATTTATCTTTAGCTGAAGACGGGGCAGAGCAGTTAATTTTCAAGCTTCCCTCGTACGTGTCCCAAGCTGCTTGCATGCGCAAGCACTTAGCACTTTCGTAATGGCGCGTCTTCCTGTTTCTCGGTAAGCGTAGGGACCTGGTGAAGAATGGGTTAGATTTATCATTGGTTGTCTTAATGGAAGGGATGTACTGGTTAACCAAGGCAGAAATCTTATTCCTGAAGAGTATCCAATTCTCCTCCACCGATCGACTGTGAAATGAAGGTAACAGCATGTGGGAAAAGAATATATCTAATTCCGAATTCATAAAGTTGTATTTGGCTTTGTTATAATAGCGTATTTTAGTAGCGAAGCCTGTAAAAGATGAGTGAACGTTGAGAGTTACTTGCAGTAAGCAGTGATTGCTAAAATCATTAATCGACACAATATGATGAAGTGTCTCCGGTGCTGTTGCCAGGATTAAATCTAAGATATTATTACCCCGTGTAGGCTGCGTTACAACCTGAAACATGTTGAAATCTAAGGTTAAATTGATTAATTCTGTCGAAGTATTACAGGATGAAGATAAGTTAATCGAGTCGATCAGAGGAAACTTGAACTCTCCTAGCAGATAGATGGCATCAAATTGGTGAAGCTTCGTCACTCATTCTATGTTGCTGCCCAAGTCATTAATCAATGAATTAGTAGAATTCGGAGGTCGGTAACATACACCTATAAGTACTCGCGAGGGTGAAAACATGCATGCAAGCCAGATAATTTCTAGATTGGAGCGCGAGTTATTTACATAGGATGGAAATGTTTTTCTTATTCCTAGAAGGACGCCGCCGCCGCCTCTTTTATCGTTTCGGTCATATCTCTGAATTGTTGTAGTCGTGAACTCGTTCAAAGGTTTCTTTATCAGGTATATCCGGATACAGCCAAGTTTCAGTTAGCGCTAGTATGTCAGGTTTGCTATCTTCAAGGAAGGAAGAAAGCTGGTCGCGTTTACGCACAAGGCTTCGAATGTTAGTGAGCGATAATGTTCCGCTTCGTTCGGCAGTACATCCACTCGTACTCCAAGTGCCAACGCCGCAAGAGCCCACTTCAGAAGATAACAGGGCCGCTCCAACCATTGCCTTGTTCCTCCCCGCCTTTCGACCGTATGGGAATCGATTTTTACGACCCTCTACCGTACACCCCAGATGGCAAGCGTTGGGTCATCGTTGCCGTGGACCACCTCACGTGCTACGCCGAAATTTCAGCACTCTCGGCGGCCACGCCACGTGAAGTCGGCTTGTTCATGCTTCGGAACCTTGTTCTTCGACACGGCGTGCCTCGCGTGGTCGTTCATTTTTTTTTTTCGAAGCTGTAGAGACCCTCCGCGAATGCAACATTGTCCACAGAACTACCAGCGCCTATCATCCTCAAACCAATGGTATGATTGAACGCTTTAATTGTACTCTGGGCGACAGGCTCGCCATGTACGTCTCCGCTGACCACACTAACTGGAACCGCATACTCCCCCATTGTTACGTATGCTTACAATCGCGCCACTCAGTCTACCACGGGATCTTCTTTATGGTCGCGAACCTTCCTCGTTTATGGACACAATTCTTTTGTATCGCGAATCTACAACTCCATCCGAAGCCACCACTTATGCCGAAAAATGTCGTCAGATTGCTCACTCACTCACCGCGGAACAACAGGCCAGCCAGAAACGTGGCCATGACGCAACCTTGACTTTTCCATCATATTCACCTGGAACGCTGGTGTGGATCCGCGTTCCTTCCTCTGCTCCTGGCCTTTCTACAATGTTAAGCTAAAAGTATGACGGCCCTTACCGGGTTCTATCTACAACAGACGTCCTGGTCAACTACGTCGTTGAGCCTATTCAGCCCTCTACGGGCCAACGGCGTCGCGGACGCAAAACTGTTTATGTCGACCAACTGGAGCAGCACTACGATCTGCCAATGCTGCCTGTTTAATAGGTCGCTAGGGTGGCTCCCTTTTCGACGGAGAGTGACTGCAGTGAGAAATACGGGCGCCACCAGAAGACAAAGAGGTAGAGGACGGTTGTTGTTGTTGCTGCTCGGGCTCACCCCACTCAGCCGTTGTCTCTTTCAGTGCATTTATATAAAATGCCGAGCGCATCTTATTTATTTTCATTTATTTATACATTTTATTTATTTATTTATTTATTTATTTATTTATTTATTTATTTATTTATTTATTTGGTACTCACAGCGCCCATTGAGGCATTACGTTGGGGGGAGGGGGGGGCACAGTAGAAACAAGCATGAAAATTACAGGTTTGTATAAATTCATATAAGTGAGAAACGAAGTACTGACACAAAAGTACAGAGCCACGTTGCAGATGTCACATGTGAAAGAAAAAGTACATAAAGCTGAATGATTGCTATGATTCACAATGAAAAGATAAAAAACAAACCGAATAATAGGCCACAAACAAATCGCTGTGATAAAGATACAGTACAACAAGGCGAAAAATGAGGCACTAAAAGAAAAGTCATTTGCAACTGTAATTCTTTATAGTTCATGATAATTGTTAGACGTACACGCGGTATTTATCAAGCCTAAGGAATCAAGATATTTTATCGCTTTTAATGCAGAAATTAACTTCTTAGGACAAGAAATTCCTACAACTGAGGAAGGAATTCGGTTCCACTGACTGATGGTTCTTGGGAAAAACGAGCTGCTAAAGGCCGATGTATTACATTTGTATTCTATTTACCTTGTGCTCGTGATCTTTGCGTGCTCATGTGTAGTGAGGCTAGTTTATGTATACGTCACGGGGAATTCGAGCATGAGAACGATATATGCTGCGTAAAAGCTTCAGTCGAAACGACGCTCTTCGCTGCCGCAGAGATTGCCAGTTTAGCATTGCCTTAGATTTCGGTGCATTAAACTGCCCGCCAGTACACATCTTGCCGCCATGGACTAGACTTTTTCTAGTCTTTCTCTGTTAGTTGTTAGTGTGTTGTGTTAAGGATCCCACACAGAACATGCTTATTCCAGTACAGATCTTACATATGATCTATATAGTAACTCCTTGGTTTGTTGGAATAAATGCACGCGTATTTCGTCGCAAAAGTCCCAAGCTCCGACAAGCTTTGCCTACGGTGTCATCCACATGCCGCTTCCATGATAAAGAGGGACAAAAGTAAACGCCTAGGCATTTATATTTACATATCGTATTTACTGGAGAGCAGTTTACTCGGTATGCAAATTTTCCAGTATCTTCATTTATGGATAACCTCATGCTTACCGTTTTTTCGAGATTCAGTTTCATTTCCCATCACTCACAGCACTTGTCTATGCATATAAGTCGTTTTTAATTACGAAGCAGTCACTTTCGGATGTTATTTTCCGGTATATTATACAGTCACCTGCAAATAACCGAATATGGGACTGTGCGTTTTCATTAATGTCATTGATATAAAGTAGGAGAAGAAGGGGCCCTCGAACTCATCCCTGAGGTGCCCCTGACGTAACATTAGTTATTGCAGATTGTTCGCCGTTTACGACGACATATTGTCGCCTCCCGCGAAAATATTTTATGATCCATGCAATAACTTGGGGATTGTTATTAAAACCACTCCGTTTTTGCAGTAACACGTAATTTGAAACTGTGTCAAGGTTTTTTGAAAGTGAAGAAAAATGGAGTCAGCCGATTATTTGTTCTCCAGGGCTGCGCTAAGATGTGTGTACTCTACTAGTTGTGTGACGCATGATAATCCTTGTCTATATCCATGCTGCTTTCGGTATATAAACCATGCTCTAGAACTTTAGTTCACACAGAAGTCAGTGAAACGATATGTTCGTTATTAATAAAATTGCGCGGGCCAGTTTTGTGTATAGGATCAACCAATGCCATTTTGAAATCAGCAGGAAGTGAACTTTGTTCCAAGGAATTTTCAAGTACATTGACACTATATGAGAGCAAGACTTCAGCATAAAATTGGGTAAACACTGAGGGCCCCCAGCTTTCGCACCATCTAAATCACGAAGTAGTAATTGAACGCCCCAAGCTTCGATCACTATTTTCGGCATGGGTGCGGATTCGTGCATCAACAATTTCAAATCTTTCCGAGGATTTGTTGGGGTAGAGAGCACTGATGTAAAATACAGATTCAACAACTTGGCCTTTTCTGTGGCGTCGCAAATTATAACATCACCATTGGTCAAAGCAAGGTTAGAAATGTCGCTTTTTATTTCATTTGATGTACTTTCAAAGTTCGTTCGGGCGTTGCTTTATTTTACTTTCTATTGTTTCAAAGTAGGATGATTTTGGTTGCACTGTAGCATTGTTCACTTCCCGGGTTGCCAGTTTTACTTTACATAAGTTCTCTTTAGAAGGGTATCCTTCCAACGAAGGATAAATTCTTTGCCTACGCTTCACTAAAACATGTTCTTTAGTGTACCATGGCTTACTGCTAATACGCTTTCTAATAAATACCCCCGACGGAACAAACCAGTTCAATTTTGAAAAGTTCAAGTTCAAAATATTTTTCTTTCAAGAACCCATAGGTTTTCCACTGAATACTTATGGAAGAGTTTCGAACACAACTAAATAGGCTTCGAGTGATGTAGTCAGTGCTTGGATAACATCCTCGGCGTAATTGTACATGCGCCGACTCTTCTCATTGTAAACGCTTACATGCTTCATATTTATTTCGCATAGCATGACGTCATGATCGCTTATCCCTGACAATATTTCAGTCTTCTGGACCATTTCTGGGATATATGTGAAAAAAAAAAGACTTATGATACAACTTCCTCGCCTGTTTCAGCATGGTTTGTCTTGATGAAAGGAGATTCATAAAATCTGCCATTTCAAATTTGACGCTAGGGGAGCTTCCAGAGGCTATCGACTGTCCATTCCAGTTGAGATCAGGTAGAAAAACGTCCCCACCCACAATGACGTAATCAGATGTGATTATTGTAGGTGTAGCAGTAAAATGATGCTATTTTCTAGCTGAAACAATTGGTGGCAGGTAAAAGGAGGAGACTGATAGTGATTTGCCGATCGAGCGTTTCAGCTCGCACCAAGCAGCTTCACTCCTATCCTCCATAATATTTACGCGTTTATAACGAATGCGTTGGTCTTCCAAGATAAATGCACCACCTCCGTGATAATTCCTATCCTTTCTATAAAAAGTAAAATTATCAGAGAAAACTTCAGAGCTCGCTACAAGCCATTATTCGGTACCGATAACTACACTTGGTTTGACCATGCGCTCTAAGTTATTGAAAACATCAACTTTGTTTTTAATGCTCCTACAGTTGACAACCAGAAAAGAAAGTGAAGTCGATAACGTCTAACTTGGTCATTTGCACGGGACAACCTCGTCTTAAAGGTCATCATAGGTGTACTTGATGGCGTCTATGTAAAGTATGTCATGCTTTAATTGCGCACGTGCGTGCTTGCTTTTATGTTCCTGAGCAAACCGCCAGAGATTTCACCATCTCTTGCGGTGTGGATTGGAAAAGTCTTCCGACATACTGATATTTGTATCTTTCAATTTCTTGACCTTTCCTAAAATCAAATGTTTTCTTTTAAAGAAGCAAACCTTGCGATCAAGGGTCGCGTTTTTCCTTCTTGAAATTTTCGAAGTCAATGCGCTCTTTCGATCGATTCAGGGTTGACTTGTAATATTGTTCAGCATACTCCCTTCAAAATCAATTCAAGGGATGGCCAAGATTCGCAAACATGTGCATCAAGTATGCCGTAGAACTCGAGGTTCCGCTGCCTACTACGATTTTCAAGATCATCAATATTATTTTGGAGCAACTGTATCGCCCCGTGCTGTGCGTCATTGTGGGCGGTACACTCCATATTGGAGCGTTATAAGTTCGTCAATACAAACATTTTTGCTTCAATTGATGACACACGGGAACTCTAATCATTTACAGCTGCCTGTAGTACCGCCTTAGTCGCCTCAATAGTATTCAGCTTTCGAACAATCACGTTTTGCTGATCCAAAATTTTTGGTAGAGTCGCATCAGTGCTAGGGCCGGGACTCATTTCACCATCCCCACAGAGTATTAACAATAAGAAAGAAGAGGCATAACGACGGAACAACGAAATTCGACGCCATGAGCGGTTTCTGGCGTCGGAGTGCATACATACGCAGTTATGCAGGATACGGGTTGGAACCGGCAGGATAAGAAAGGCAAATGTTTTACACGGTATTAATTCCTGGCCTGTTGAAAGCGCTCTGGAACTACATGCAACCTGCACGAGAAGCAGAACGTGCGTGAGCGGTGCTTCATAGCACTGCCGGTTCCACGCCCCTCCCCCTCCCGCCCCCGAGCATAATTTCGCCCCGCTGCTGAGAGATTAGTTGGTTTACGCCGTCCACTCTGTGGTACAAGACTGCCCCGACATCGCATGAGGATGCGTCCGTTTCCAATGTGAGTAGTTTTGTTGAGTCATAGTGGGTAAAAACCTGCGCCTCCTTTATTATTCACTTCACTGCCTCAGATGTATCCTAATGCTTAGCTTCCCATTGCCAAGGCATGTTCTATTTTAATAACACGTGTAGCGGCGCATGTACTGTAGCCAAGTTCCGCACGAATGTGTTCGATACGTAAACGCGCCTAGTAGTGGGCGAAGTTATGTTACGCACGTAGGTCGAGGCATTCGTAAAAGCGCGTCGATGTTTTCCATCTTCGGCCTCCGGGATTTTGCGCTAATGCGATGACCACCGGATTCCATATCCGGCTGACGAAATCTGCATTTGAGCGGGTGAAGTTCACAACGGGCTTTTCTGGACCACTGGAATACCTTGCGTAACGTGTCACAATTTCCTTTTTTCTTTGCCAAGTCGTTCAAGTATACTTGTAGACCCGGTAGGCCTTGCACTATTGCTTCCATTCCCTTGTGAAAAAGAGCCGGTGCTGACGCAACCCCAAGCGGCAGCCGGTTGAAGCGATGCAACCTTTTTGGCGTGTGCACCACCACCAGCTTCTTTGTGGCGTCGGCTATTTGTAGCTGCTCGTATGTATCTTTCAAATCTATTCTAGTGAATATTTCCCCTCCGCTGAGCTTCGCAAATATATGCATTATCTCTGGCAGCGGATATTGTTCCGTGTGGCATGCTGTGTTGACTGTCGTTCTAAATCGCCACGCAAGCGGATGGAGCCGTCCTTCTTGACGACGGGAACGAGTGGAGCCTCCTACTCGGCGCTGGTGACTGGTGTAAGTGTGCCCGTGTCAACGAACCTTATGATTTCTGCAGTTACAGGCTCCTGTAGAGCGTGTGGTACAGAAAGCGCCTCAAGAATCACAGTACGGTTCCTTCGCGCAATTGTATATGAACCTGAGACCCGCTGATTAAGTCTAGCCTTGGCGAAACCGATCGGCATATTCCGCCATCAGTGTAGCAGCAATGTTAATTTCGTCAGCAGCTGGCGGCTTACCGACGTTAGCGTCCACGTTAAGCACTGAGCCTTCGGTCAGCTGAAATGCTTAAATTATGTCTCGCCGGCACAAGTTTGGGGCTGATCACCTGAGCACCGCTAGGGTCGCGTTGGCGGTTTTCCAATCATAGGTGACAGTAACTTTCAGCTGTCCTTTCACCGGTAGTCTCCCGAGGAAGCAACTTAGTTGAAACAACGACTTGTCGAGCATAGCCTAACGGCGGCGGTGCTGGGCCAAAGTTCGCCATGTCACTATTGACACTGGTGACCCTGTATCCACTTGAATCTTCACGGGAACCCCTTTCCACTGTAGCACTCACCATATCGGCCAGACCAGTCCTGTCGGCGACTGACGGAGGTGTAACAGGAACTGTCCGTAGTCCTCGCTGTCCTAGGACGGTTCCTAACAAGGAGCTACGCTTTCTTGACGTGACTTGGAATTTCACATGGAAGCTAGGTGTCCCTCCCCCGACAAGACAAACACTCAACGTGGTGGAACCTGCTTTTTGCGGTCTTGTGGGCGTCGCTTCCGAAGCGAAGGCAGCCGATTGGTACCTGTTTGTTCAGCTCCGCCATCCGGCCTGGCTGTGGCATTCTCGAGAACTTCAACTCTTTCTTTGTTCGTACTGGGACGGTGTCTCTGAATGGTGCTTCTCCCATCTGTTGTATGTGGCGTGCCGCCATTTCAGCAGAGAGCTCCGCATCCTCTGCTTCCTGGAGCACGAGCGTGTGATCACGCTGCAGGAAGCAGTGTCACCACAGGCGCAGGGACGTTTTAAAGCAGGCGTGTTTTCAAATATTATTCATGAGCTAACGTGGTGCACGTCAGCTGCACAATAGATTTGTTTTCCTGGTGCCCGTGCAGTTGACGAATAATCAGAATATTCATTAAAAACCTAGAGGTTTTTTTATATATACTACTGTTTCCCTGACCATGAATGATACAAGCTGAAATTTGGAGTTTAGTTTGCAAGCTCACAAGTTGAGCGCGATTAAAAACACAGGTAGATTAACTGCCTTAGCACAATAATTAGGGCCCATTTTCTACATTATCTCTTCAATGTTACTATTTCTAGACGCTTCCTTAAGAACAACAAAGTTCGTGTAGAATCGTACGGTCATTTCTTGTTAGCATGCGATGACTATTCCCTTATTTTATGTAGTCCAAATTCTAGGCACTGGCCCCTAAATCCCCATAGGATCCTCGCCCTGTATTGGTTTCTGTCGAAAACTGGGAGGATATATAGCGGTGCGTTCATATTCGCGTAAACGTGCTTTGACGCTCCGACACATGTATGTTTCTACATTTCATTTGACGGATGATGAAACGGCTGCATGCCAATTAGTAATATACAAATTGTGGCATCTCTAAAGGTGTTTATTTGGCAGAGCTCGGGAGCAGCGCAACGTCGACGGGCAGGGCAGTCACAGCTTCCAAGCACGAGAGCCGTTGCTGAGCAGGAGCGCTCGACCCACTAGCGTTTAGAGCCAGTAGCGCTGAACCCTCTAGCGTCTCTTCTACAATCTCTTCGCTACAACCACCCCCCGGGAGCGAGAAGGGAGCCGTCCGGCGACCTAAGAGCTCGTCACTATGAGCGGGTCGTAGTAAGGCTTTAAACGGTCGACATGGACAATGTCTCGTCCACGGCGGCGCATGTCTTCAGATGGCTCAACTGGTTCGATGACATAGTTTACAGGAGATGCGCGTTCGAGAACACGATAAGGGCCTTCATACTTAGGGACCAGTTTTGATGAGAGGCCAGGGGCAGTTAAAGAAACTGAGAGCCACACGAGCGCTCCCGGATCGAAGGTGACCGTGGCAGTGGCGTCACCGCGAGTGCTGCTCCGGCGCTGTTGATCATCGGAAGTAAAGGCCCGTGCGAGGTCGCGGCACTCTTCGGCATGTCGGACCGTGTCAGAAATAGGGACGTACTCGGATGCATCCGGCCGGTACGGAAGAATGGTGTCGATGGTGTGCGAAGGGTGTCGACCATACAGCAAGAAATAGGGGGAAAATCCAGTGGTGCTCTGCGTAGCGGTATTATACGCGTAGGTGACGAATGGCAGAATGGCGTCCCAGTTCGTGTGGTCGGAGGCAACGTACATTGAAAGCATGTCGCCGAGCGTACGGTTGAAGCGTTCTGTGAGGCCATTCGTTTGAGGGTGGTACGCCGTAGTCGTACGATAAACAACGTGGCACTCTTTGAGAATCGCTTCAACTACCTCCGACAGGAAGACGCGTCCGCGATCGCTGAGCAATTCTTGGGGTGGACCATGCCGCAGGATGAATCGGCGAAGCAGGAATGATGCAACATCGCGCGCTGTAGCTGCTGGGAGAGCGGCGGTTTCAGCGTATCGGGTAAGGTGATCTACTGCCACAATGGCCCAGCGGTTACCAGCCGACGTCAGGGGAAGTGGTCCATACAAATCGATGCCAACGCGCCCGAACGGTTGGGTAGGGCAGGGTAGAGGCTGCAGGCCAGCTGGCGAGAGGTGGGGTGGAGATTTTCGGCGCTGGCAGTCGGGGCATGAACGAACAAACTTTTGAATGTAGTTGTACATTCCTCGCCAGTAGTAGCGTCGTCGGAGGCGCTGGTAGGATTTGAAAAGTCCCGAATGCGCACACTGTGGATCAGAGTGGAACGATGCGCAGATTTCAGAACGCAGGGTTCGAGGTACAACTAATAACCACTGGCGGCCGTCAGAGGTGTAATTGCGTCGATGAAGCAGGTCGTCGCGAATGGCGAAATGGCGAGCTTGACGGCGCAGTGCACGAGTCGTTGGCTGCGATGACGGATCAGCAAGGCAGTCTATGATGGAGGCAATCCAGGGGTCCTTGCGCTGCTCAAAAGCGATGGTCCCAATGTCGACGGAAGAGACGTCAAGCTGGGATATTGCGCAGCAGGCATGGTCGTCTGGCAAGGGAGAACGTGAGAGGGCGTCAGCGTCAGCATGCTGGCGTCCGTTGCGGTACAGTACGCGGATATCGTAATCCTGTAAGCGAAGCGCCCAGCGGGCGAGACGGCCTGAGGGATCCTTCAATGACGACAGCCAGCATAGTGCATGGTGGTCCGTGACGACATCAAATTGGCGACCATACAAATAGGGCCGGAACTTGGTAAGCGCCCAGATGATCGCCAGACATTCTTTTTCCGTGACGGTGTAATTGGTCTCGGCTTTAGTAAGCATACGGCTGGCATATGCCACAACATATTCAGGAAACCGTTCTTTGCGCTGTGCTAAGACAGCGCCGAGGCCAACACCGCTGGCATCTGTGTGTACCTCAATAGGTGCCGTTGGATCGTAGTGGCGCAAAATGGGAGGAGACGTCAGCAAACGACGGAGCTTAGTGAACGCCTCGTCGCACTCGGACGACCACGAATAGAGAGGTCCGTTGCTGCCAAGGAGCTTCGTCAGGGGTGATATGACGGCGGCGAAATTGCGAATGAAGCGCTTGAAGTAGGAACACAAACCTACAAAACTGCGCAGTTCTTTGACGGACGTCGGTTTAGGAAATTCCGCAACGGCACGAAGTTTGGCTCGATCGGGGAGGATTCCATCCTTCGAGACGACATAACCTAGTATCATGAGCTGCCGCGCTGCAAATCGGCACTTCTTTAGGTTCAGTTGAAGGCCAGCGTTCGCTAAGCAAGTCAAAACATGCCGTAGGCGTTGAAGGTGCGTGGTGAAGTCAGAGGCAAAAACAACAACGTCGTCGAGATAACATAAGCACGTGTGCCACTTCAAACCGCGGAGGACTGTGTCCATCATGCGTTCAAAAGTTGCTGGCGCATTACAAAGTCCAAACGGCATGACGTTAAATTCGTATAAGCCGTCGGGTGTGACAAAGGCTGTCTTCGGCCTATCGACGTCAGCCATGGGTACTTGCCAATAGCCGGAGCGTAAATCTAGAGATGAAAAGAATTCTGCTCCTTGTAGGCTATCGATGGCGTCATCAATTCGCGGCAGCGGGTATACATCTTTGCGAGTGATCTTGTTCAGGTGGCGATAGTCTACACAGAACCGTACCGAGCCGTCTTTTTTCGTAACAAGGACGACAGGGGATGCCCATGGACTGTTCGAGGGTCGGATCACTTCGCGGCGAAGCATATCGTCCACTTGCTCATTAATCACACGACGTTCCGTGGCCGAGACGCGATATGGTCGTTGCCGCAATGACGGTTGGGAGCCAGTGTCAATATGGTGCGTGACAGCAGACGCCCGGCCCAAGGAAGGTTGCTCGACATCAAAAGAAGAACGAAATTCTTCTAAGATGCGCAGAAGCTGCGAACGCTGAGGTGGGGTGAGGCCATCGGCAATAGATGAATCGAACCCACCTGTGGGCAAAGGGTCGGACGTCGCGAGAGAACCGAGCGTGTTTTAACAGGCGCAGGACGTGCCTTCGGGAACATCCGTAATTTGTACGGCGTCGATCACTTCCACGTGGCCAAGACATTCGCCTTGAAGCAGCATCACAGGGTATGAGAAGGGGTTATAGACAAAAATAGCTCTGGAGCCCTGTTTGACGTTCACAGTCGCAAAAGGCAGCAGCAGACGTTTTCGAGTGTAAAAGCGGCCTGATGGAGAAAGTAGTGCGATGGCGCACTACTTTCACACCTCCACCAATTCTAAAGGTGTTTATTTGGCAGAGCTCGGGAGCAGCGCAACGTCGACGGGCAGGGCAGTCACAGCTTCCAAGCACGAGAGCCGTTGCTGAGCAGGAGCGCTCGACCCACTAGCGTTTAGAGCCAGTAGCGCTGAACCCACTAGCGTCTCTTCTACAATCTCTTCGCTACACATCCTTTATTGGTTTTATCTCGGATTTTTGAACATGGAACATATGAACATGGAACGCATCATACTGGGGAAGTCCGGATTAATTTTGACCACCTGGAGTTCATTAAATTGCACCCAATGCACATTACACGGCCGTTTCACTATTAAGCCTCCATCGAAAAGCAGGGACCGTGGCTGACATTTGATCCCGCACCCTCGGGCTTAGCAGCGCAAAGCCATAGCCGCTACGCCACCATGGAGGGTGGCTGCACACGCGAACAACTGAAGCGGGCTCACCATCAACGCTACGCTGATGCCTTGGAGATGGACCAGGTGCTGCCGTTCCAGTTAATCTGCTGTGTGCACCCATTGCCCTGTGCGGAATATCGAGGCAATTTCAACCTGGAATTATGAAATATTTCACTGGGTAGTGAATAACACGGACAATATGTCGTCATTGCCTTCGTTTCTTCTGCTATTCATGAATATCACGAACTTTAGAACGAGTGCTGATGGAGCCAAGGTTTAATACTGCCATGCTGGTCATCTTCCTCTTAAGCAACAGGACTTTCACTGGGTTCATAAACAACTCTCATTTAACTACTAAGCTAAGCGGCGGTTATTTCTCTGTAAGAGAAACAAAACTAAACGATAAAGGGCAGTGAACTGTTTGTCATATTCGTGAATGCAGAACAGCAAGGTTCAATAGCGAAATCTCTCGAGGCGATACAAAACCAGCAACGAGGAACTCATGGACTGCTATGCCAAATTAAACTTTAGCGCACCAGAAGTTACATCCGGCTATATATGTAGTGCTACGCTCGAAACAGTGCAAATACATGTGATAGAATATCCTACAGAAATTATGAGAATGGCATACTATTGAGTCAGAATTTTTTGGCTTGTCTGCTACTTGGCTTTTCCTTGCTTATTTAGTTACCCTCTGCATGTCTACCCATTCTTACCAATCATGTACCATTGGACTATTATAACAATTACATATATTAAATTGATGATTTATGTATTTACTTTGCAGATAAATTGCATCTACTGAGCCGAAACGCCATCGCAACCTTTTGCTGTTAGCCCCACCACAACCATTTTTAAGTTTCCTTTCTTTATTTTCTGTTTATTGTAAAGACCTTGACGCAAAGAGGGCGACGTAACCAGGTTTTTTTTGGTAACCCTGTCATTCATCTACTACTACAGTATTATAACGATTACGTGCGTCATATTGACCAATTATGCATTCATTTTGCAGCTAAAAGCATCGTTGGACAAATTTTCCTGGAGTACTCGCCAAAAGATGCCTACGCCTTACTGTAGGACTGTAGGGAAATAAAAAAATTGAGAGAGACCTCTCAATATCATTTGGCTTGAACCGGGTGGGATGCAAACTGTTGTCAGAGCAACTTTCACTCCCATGAATGCAATTTGGCTTACACAGCTTACACAGCTGCCACGGAGCGGTCCATGGTTCAAATACCGGTCAGAAGTATTCCAGAAGTATTTTGATAGCAGTACATGACACTCCAGGCACATTTTATAAGACGTTCGATAAAAATTCCAAGGCCGATAACATCATCGCCGCGCGCCGCACCGTATGCTGCATGTGCGAGTCAAATCTATCGAGGGTGAGCCGGCAGTCGCAGTCAATCTTGCGCACGCAAGAGAGGAGGAGGGACGAAGCGCACCGTCTTCCGCCGCGCGCAAGGCACCGGGGAAGGGGAGAGAGAAAGGGCTGCAAGAACCTATCACAAAAGCGATCTGCGAAGCGGACAGAGTGCGCCGAAGGCTGATAGCTTTGTGTGCGCTGAGTTTTCGCCACTTTGCGTTGAAGCGAATAGCAGCAAGGAGCGACTCCCTGCTGCTGCTGTGTGTCCGCACTTCAGAGATTTGACAGCGACTTTTCGCCGTCATCGAATGAAATGTGTTCGTGTCGGTTTATGCATACGTGACAGCAAGCTTCTTAATTTATTTACTAAGCGAATTAGTACAAATTTACACAGCCAATAAAACTACTATTATTTCTGCCTTTCCACCACTAAGGCTAAGAACCACCAGCAGCCTCCCGCGTCATCGTCTCTGCCCACCCGACCACACCCTCATGCACTGTCAGCGCTCGGAAGTGCGACCTACCATGTCCGCTGGCCCCCGCTGGGACAATTTTGAAGATTGGCAGGAAAATTATGACTGAGTCAGTGAGTCTAAGCAACCAGTGGGATAAATTTCAACAACTTAGAAACACCACCTTCTACCTTACTGATCTTGCTTAGACTTGAAACACCAGCTGCTTGCGAGGCAGCTGTTGCACCTGGACGCTTAATTCAGCAGGGTCCCGCGCTGAAGAGAAAGGCTTGGCCATCATAATTTATCTACAATGTAAACAGATGAAGACGATGAAGGCGAATATAATGCTCACAATTTACCGGGTCGTTTCCTGCTTGTCTGGACACGTACAACCAGGCACCAAAGCAGCCACGGCGTGAAGCTAGCAAGTTTTCAAAATCACGAGCGGGTTTTAAACCAATAAGTAAAGCTGCAGGTCGATTATTGTAAAAGTCAGGTGACAGAGTGGTTCACGAAATATTGTAAAAGTCAGGTGACAGAGTGGTTCACGAAAAAAAAACCCACATAAGGCATATGCCGTGGTTATGCTGTGGAAAGCGACAATTTTGTGACCAGATTGCTTAAGGCTTCAGCAATGGAAGCCTGTAGAAGCGACTAAATTTGTACTCGATTTACAAGAGAAAAACGTCCCTGTGATGAAACTACGACGCATATCGTAATAGCCTGTACATTGCATGTAGTCCCACGACCCAGCTTTCGACTGATGCCTGTTACGACTCTTCACGCATGCCGTAGCATGGTTCCTATACTCGATTTTTGAAACACAGTCGTGAAAATACACGTGCTAGCTTCACAAACCCAAGCGTATCTGTGCTGAAACGTTGGAATCAGTGGTCGACTGGTGTAATGACACGTACCTGTCGTCCCGCGTTTTGTTGGCAGCGGTTCCATAGCGTGATCCGGGATATAATAATTTGAAGTCTCATAGGACTTGCTTCCTGAGGTTCCCTCCAGCGGGCAGAAAATGAAAACTGAAGCTTTGGTTTCGATTTACCTTTTACTTTTCCAATGTAGCTTTTCAAATATTATATAGCGCGTTTTTTTTTTTAGCTGTACGAAATTTAATAAAGACCACCAACCCGTGGCAAGTTCGACAATATTGCTTCCACGAGCAATCAACTGCGTTATTCAATAATTAAGCGACTTCAATAATTAGGTGTTTACTGTACTCGGTTCCATACAGAGCAGTCAACGCTGTGCAAGCTACGCAAGAAGTTCAGCCCAGAAACGTTATCACTGCGCGCGCTCCGTCTATGCTTCGCTGGGCGTTCCGTCAATGCGTCGCTGCGCACCAACAGCGTTCGTTCATGCTAGCATGGCCAAAGATGCGTTTGTCGCAAGAGACTAAGATGATTTTACAGCTTTAACTAGCGAGGAGGCCGAGTCAAAACATGCAACTTTGTAGGGGATAAAAACTGCCCTTAAAGACTGACAGAGGTTTCACCACAATAACACAAGAATAACTAAATATTCTCTGTAAGGAGAACATATCAGATAGTGAAGCTCCAAACCATTTGAATTTAGTAATCTCACTAGTGTCATCAGCTTAGTTTATGGTACAGAACAAAGATCTTCGGTAAGAACACAAGAGCCAAGCACAGAACCAGAATAGGAAATGCATTGAACAAAAATAAACCAAATAAATATCCCTATGCATACAATGTGGCAATATATTTTCTTAACAGCCCCTACAACTATTGTCTGTCGAAGCCAACAGCGCTGACGAACCTCAATTAATGGCAGAGATTACTTTTCAGTTGACAATAAAGAACAGTTCTTACTTCTTAAATGGTCGCTAATGTCAAGTGTTTTCTTCTAATCACACCGCAGAATCACTTAAAGGATTCGAAATTTAAACGTGTTCAGTAGTACTGTTAAAACGCTTGTACAAAGCACTTCTCTAACCAAACGAGGTGTCAAGAATCTTGATTGGACATTTAATAAATTATTGGGTTTTACGTGCCAAAACGCTCTCATTATGAGGCACGCCATAGTGGTGGACTCCGGAAATTTCGACCACCTGGTGTTCTTTAACGCGCACCGAAGTACATGGGTGTTTTCGCCTCCATCGAAATGCGGCCGCCGTGGCCGGGATTCGATCCCGTGACCTCGAGCTCAGCAGCCGAACAGCATATCAACTGAGCAAACACGGCGAGTGAGTGGACATTTCAGCCTTCTAGTTACACAAAACACATACTTGCAGCCCATTAGGGTTTCTCTTGAAATTATTTTTCTAAGGCTTCGTTAGACGACAACACAGTTCTGCAAATAGATAGCGCTGTCCAGGACCTGCACTGTACTTCGACAATGAAGCACGATACATATTTCTGGCGACAATGCCTCGTCTACTAATTGCTAGAAACCAGAATTTTACTCAGCCGTGTTAATTATAAAGAAAAGCCGGTCTCTGCACACGATGCGTTTAGTTAGTTGCTTGCTCCTGTGAAAGAATATCAGCGTCGTTTCTCTACACGGCTTCACTTTCACTTCGTTGCGCAAAAGCCGCGGGCAAATTAACTAACTTGCGCAATAGTCGGAATACAATCGCTGCCCACCCCTATGCGTAACGAGGGGTGTATTATTTTAACCGACTCATCAAGTGAATCACACCATAGTCCTAATTCCTAAACCGGGAAAATAGAAAACGATTCAGAAATTCAGGCCAACCTCAGTTACGTCATGTCTCTCACCAGGTTAACCAATTATATCTAAAGTCACAACGTCCTATCGGTGTACATGAACGGCTTCCAAATATCTTTCAACACAGGATGTTTTCCTCAGGATTCGAGACGAAGTAATAAACAACGTAGTGACTGGAGAAGAAAACGTAGTAGTAGCGTTGGACCTAAAGAGCGCATTCGACACTATGTCCAATAAGCTCATCATGGAGGAACTAGAAGAAATAGGATGCGGAAAAAAAAATTCCGACTACGTCAAATCCATCTTAACTGGTAGGACTGCCACGAAAGGTTTAGAAGATATACGATCACCCAAGCTCAGCCTCGCCAAGAAAGGAACTCCACAGGGATCCATACTCTCGCCCTTATTGCTTAACATTGGCATGGACAATTTGACAAGGTTGCATAAAATCCAAGACATAAAATTTGCGCTCTATGCGGATGATATCGCCTTATGGATTCACGAAGGATTGTTAGGCCACAACGAAATCACCCTACAAGAAGCCATCCACACCGTCCATCAGTTCGTGGTAGAACACGACACGGCCTGTGCACCAGAAAAGTACGAATGGATCAGAATCAATGGACGAAACAACCGCAACAGGTCAAACCTACACCTCCAACTAGAGAACAGCATGCTTCCAGAAAAGACCAAGATTCGTGTCTCGGGCAGCTGGATCCAAAGAACCAGGCGAGCGGATCACAGTATCGCGACTCTCAAAGCGGCAAAGAAGCAAATAGCAAGACTGATAGGGAGAATCACAAAGAAAGGGAGGGGCCTGTACGAAAGCGAAACGATACGACTCGTTCAAGATTTTGTCATCAGCCGGATAACATATGCTCTACCCTATATAAACTTAAGTCGCAGAGAAATTAAGATGGTCGCCCAGATCATGCGGTGTGCGTACAAGATGGCGCTAGGATTACCGGTAAACACCGGAAATGAACCCCTACACGACACAGGAGTTTACAACACCTTTGAAGAGCTCAAGGCAGTGGTTCTTATAAATCAGACAGAGAGCCTGTGTCTTACAGAAGCCGGACAACAACGACTGATTGAACTAAGATACTCGCTGCAATCATCGTAATGCAGTGACCAAATCCACCAGATACCAGGTCACATTAGGAAGCAAATACAAGCCTCACCGATACCAAACAACATGAATCCCGAACACCACAAAGGGTGAAGACAAGCCCGACCAAGCAACACAAACCCATTGGGAATAATCAAAAAGTGCAATACATGGACGCCACTCGGACTGCTAGAGGGCACGTCAAATATAGCGATTCGCAACACGCAGCGGAAAACAGCCGAGATAACGGCCTCAATAAACACAACATGTAATGCCACTGCCGAAGCTTCAGCAGTCGCGATAGCAGTCAAACACAGCGATAGCGCCAGGCACCCTGCACTAATTAGCTCCGACTCTCAAGCAGTATCCAGAATGTACATGCAAGACAGATCGCCATGAATCGCGCTGAGAATCTTAGGCGACACACTCCAAGAGCAACATCCAATCATATGGTGTCCAGGACACGACGGCATCACAGGCAATGAGAGGGCACGCTCCCTAGCTCGAGAACTCACAAACCGAGCGTGGAACCACAGCCTTTTCCAAGATAGTCCACTTACAGCCCGAGACATCCTCGAACACCAACGCCGCATGAGAGAGCGCCTTCACCCCCCCCCCCCCCGCGTCGGCAACGGGGGGTACAAGAAGCCCGCCCATGCAGAAAAATACAAACACACACCTATCCCCACTTGGGAAGAGCACACCACATGAAATCCACCCTACGTGCCGGCACTTGTCCATGGTGCGGTGCATGGCCGTCACTACCACATGTGACGTGGGAATGCACAAAAAGACCACAGGAAGCAAACTCGCCTGAGATGCTTACCTACAGTAGGGAGCTGTGGGACATCCTCCTTGCCTGGCCGGGGCTGGGGGCCGAAAGGCGCCTCTTGGAGCAGGTGGAGGGAGTACCCAGGTCCACTGGTGTCCTAGAATAGGGACCCTCCAGCCACTTCCCTCCCACCTACCCTATCGCTTATTCCCCTCTTCCCCTCAGTATAATCAATAATGTTTTACATCCTCCTCCACATAAGTAGCACGTATTATTCTGGCACAGATGTCCATGAAGGGTTTCTTGCTCTGCGAAACCATATCGCTCAGTGTTTTATCCCCATGCATGCTTTCGCGGTGATGACTCAGACCTAAGTTTCCAATAAAGGATAGATTACATATTTCGCAAACGAAAGTTCCGTCTCCACAACACCAGTTCAGATGACGCTTGAGATTATGTCTGTGCTTGAATGGTTTACTACATTTATGGCAGGTGTGGGGTTTGTCGTCTGTGTCAGTGTTATGGTGTTTACGGAGATCTGTCATCCGCACGAATGAGTTATGACATCTTTAGCAAGTGTAGGGGTTCTCGCCTGTGCGCGTTCGCTTATGAACATCTAGATGGACGTAAACGGCCGGAATAATTTGTAGGGTCTCTCATTTGTATGGACATCTAGGTCATTAAAACACCAAAAGAATGTATCACATACCTCGCATCTGTAGAGTCCCTCGTCTGTAGATGGGTGGTAGTGTTCAGATAGATGGTCAGCCAGGTGGAACAGTTCACCACAGGTTTCGCATTTGCGGTTTTTGCCGGTATTGTTGGGGCAATGTTCCACAAACTTCGAATTCTTCAAAGACGATTGATCACATGCTCTGCAAATATGGGCTGTGTGGCGGGTGTGTTCGTTGGCGTGTCTGTGTAACGCGTCCCGTATGTTCCAAACATTTCCACAGACACCACACAGCTCTTGCGGTTTCCTTCCTCCGGTTCCAGTGGCATTCCTGCAAGAAGACGGACAAAGGAGCTCAATATGCCGACTCTTATTATGGGAGAACAAAAACACATTTTGCCAATTGAGAGTTTGACAAACGAAATTGTACGTTATTGGCAAGGTGTTGCTGAACCTGAGTGGTAAATAAGTTGCTGCTGCGTCTTTAAGACGCTCACAAGTAGCATTAAGGCAAAAGTCCTGAAATGTGCCCTCGAAAGTGAGACATTCGGCATTGACAAAGATTGTTTTTAATCAGCTAAAATACGTCTGCGTTTTTAGGAAGCCTTGCGTATTAAGAAGGGTAAAACGTTCGGCATGTTAGACTTATGTAACGCGTGAAATTAGAAAGCTTGCTGCACACGTGGTAGTGAAATTACGCTATGCAATCTGAGGGGTCAGACTTCTTTCAATACATAACGAGCCACACTGTGAAGCAAACATATAAAGCCGTAGGTCAACCACCGCAACGACACATGCTTGAACCTAAAACAACGCGTAAAAGTTATTTCATTCTCTCTGTCTTTATTCTTGTTTTCTTCGTTCTATCACTCGTTCCCTTTTTCATTCATACTTTCGTTTTACCTTTCTTTCGTTTCGTTTCTGCATTTATTTTGACCCATTACAACTTTGCCTGCCGACGGGGAATGAGCCATTCCTGATGATCATATATTTTTTCTCTGGGCTAGACCCGCGTTTTGCGGGTTGGAGCCATTGCAACGATCCACTTTACGGTCTTCGCGCTAATAATTGAAAGTGGTGCTACGTCATATATCACAGCTCAATCCCTACATATCGAATAAGAAGAAAACAAAGTTCAAACCTTTCTGCAGCCGTTTTATCAAGTCAATTAACATTAGACTCGTATTCGAACAATAAACCGTTCCCGCCAAAAGCATTGAACAGCCGAGGCGCAGATCATCTATTCTCCCACACGCGGCGAGCACAAATAGGTAAATTACTTCAGTGTGTTCACCCAATATGAATTAATTGTGCTGACGAAGAGGTTTCTCTTTTGTGTTCACCCAATATGAATTAATTGTGCTGACGAAGAGGTTTCTCTTTGTTTGCTTTTTGATGTCCTTGTGAAAGTATACACTGCAGCGTGTATTGCAATCTACGTTCATGTAATATAAATAACCTGAATTCCCCTCTATTTTCTGCCCATGGCCGACAGCCTTTTTCTTAAGAAGGTAATGAAGTTCGCAAGGGCGAAGTCATTGTTGGTTCGACATCTTTTGTACAGTTTGATAGATACAGAAAAAAAAGACCGGGCTGGCAGAGCAAGGACGCCGGCGCATAGTGTATGTTTTCTCTCTTGTCTGTTGCTCATTCGAAATATCTGAGCTAAGCTCTAGATGAATATTGTTCGCTATTGTTGTGGTAATGTGCTGTTTATTTGTTTACCTATATCTATTCTTGTTACTGCGATTAACATGAGTCATGCAATCTTATGGTGTGCTTCAACTCATGGGGTGTTATCATGTACGTCGTTTCTAATCATGCCAGATTGACCGGTATCGTGAGCGGAGTACGTAATCAATTAGAGCTAGGTAAATAAATAAATAAATAAATAAATAAATAAATAAATAACGGGGAAAGTGATTAACAGGCCACGAAAGCGGCAGTGTTGCTTTCGGAAAACCCGTTTAGGTCTAAGAACAGAATTCTTTGTTGCCTTCCGTGCGGGTTGTAATCAAGGTATTTTATTTATTTGAAACATTTTAAGTTCGCAACCGTGTCAATTATAATTTTCACTTCTTGTTTTTCATGAGAAAATTCTGACATCGCTAAGTTTGAAAAGATCAGATGCATAAAATTTACAAATTCAACTTTCCCAAAAATGTGACAATCGAAGTTCTATTAGCTGCATCTCATGGAGAATCCTTAGTGGACAACTTTGTTTTACATCCATTTGCAGTTTCCGTGAAATTGCTACCACGCGAACAATAATTTCCAAAGTGCCTACTCATGAAATAGCATATTTCAGAGGGCTGTGTTATGCACATATTTTGTGCACTTTACATGTCTTATTTGGTGCAATTGATAACATAGTTGCATTACTTTTATTGCCGAGTTAAAATATTTAATTGTTATCCTTGAGTTTCTCACTTTATTCTTGGGTATGTGACATCAGTCAAAAATGGCATTGCTCCAATTACAGAAGCAGCATATTCTTTAAATGCAGCAAGCTTCACCAATGTTGGTGGAGGGTGTTGCCGAGGAAACTGGTTTCTCCTGTCCCATGTACCCAGGTAGTAGATCCTGAGCTAAAGCTTCTAGTATACGCCAGTGCCATATAGTGTGAGCAGCAGCTGACATTTGGCATTTGAATGGTGAGAACTTCCATCCTTCGCAGAAGTTCGTCAGTGCAAGCACAACTTAGCCATACAGAGAATTCACAGTCACTTCAATGAGTTGCTCTATGAAAAGGAAGTGTTGCGAAAATTTGTTTCACCTAGCTTCGTTTCGCAATACGCCCGATGCTTCCTCCATGCCTGCGAGGCTTGTGCTGGCCTGTGTGTTATCAGCGCCACCGCCGCTGCTGCTGCAGTAGGCCTGTAGTGTGGAACCGCTGCTTCCGTTTTCGGTCTTGTCTGTATGCCCTGAAAGCAGAGGTGCCAATTCCCCACTCTGAGACTGGTGACGAAGCGGCAGCCTTCCGTGATATGAACGCGCAGGAAGAAAGAAGAAACACTGACAGCACTGCTGCCGTATGAAGTGATCCTCAATGTTCTGGCCATAAAAGCCCAAAACCACAACGGAGTGTAGACGAAGAGTACAAACATGTTTTGAAAGTTGTTCATTGTTTTATTCCTCGGTAAGTTATGCCTAAATTGGCGCTTGGTGGATCTTGGAATGCGTGATGTTTGTTTGCTCGCTTCTTGTCGCGCTTTGATAGCGAAATGGCTCGGTGCTAAGCTACTCGGCATGAGACGTCGCTGCTACATCTGATACAACAAAATATACCATGCCTGCACGGGCCAAGTGCTACATACTAGCTTGCTGCTATTAAAAATGTTCCTGACGGCGAGTCTGCATGGTTCCATCTTCATTAATTGTACTGGTATTGGCTGCTCATTCTCACTTAATGCAATTTCTCACTTAATGCGGAAGCTCTTCAAAAGATCAATCGCTGTCTTTTATGCAGAGGTGAAATTAGAGTAACCTCTCCTCATTTGCCTTTCAAATTCCTCGAACAACATTTCGCTAAGAAAAATCAGTTAATACCGAAAGTGGTGAACGATTCAGGAAAGAGAACATTTGCATACGCCTCGAGAAGAAAAAAGTCGAGCAGAAACTCCTGTGGGAATTATCAAAAGTATGCATAAGCACTGTGCCACTTGCTGATCTCCACGCAGCCCAGTGGCGTTATCGTTGTTATGAAACTTGATCCGGCGAGTGCAAAATACGGCATTACGGCGACGCGAACTAGTGCGGGCGTCGCCAAGAGGAGCACTCACGACGCAAGCAAAGTAATGCAGGTGGCTACGTGACATGAACTTATGTTCCGATCACTATAATCTTTATCGCTCTTTATCGCCTCATCCGTCCGCGTCGAACCGTTAAGAACGGGAACCGAACGTACCCGGCTGGCGGCAGCGCCGCACCGACTATGCCTTAAAAGCGATATGCGATGCCGACAAATAGCGCCGACTTCTAATAGCTTCGCGTGCTGTGTTATCGCTGCTTACTTATTGTTCAATAGAGACACGCAGACCAATATGTTGAAAGCGATCTGCGAAAGTGGCTGAGTGTGGCGTTTGCTGAGAGCTCCGCGCGGCTTTGTGTTGTCACCGCTTCTTTGACTTTGAAGCGCGAGACAGTACGAACATAGAGAAAGAAATTCAACAACAGGGGACACTCTTCAAAAACTGGCAACAGGAAACACGTCACGCCTAGTTTCAACAACATCCGTTAGTTGACGCGAGCATCAGAAAGAAAGAATGTGAAAGAAACTTCCAGACAACGTTTTATTTTTTTTATTCCTTCCCACTAAAAGTGAAAAAAGTTTTGCGTGTAAATGAACTTATACTTCGCAACTTTTTGTTGAGTTGCCTAGCAACAAGCTAGCGGCACGCCAGACGCGCGTGCATACGTCATGCGCCAGACAAGCCGCAGGAGTGAGCTAGGACGGTCGTACGTGCAAAGCTCGCGTGCTCGGCGACCCGTCTGTTTTGGATACAGCCCATTTTATTGGGCTCCCGGCCTTCTCTATGCTTCTCTTGCGTGTTGTCTGCATTTCGACACGGCACCACTGCACTACTGGACTACGGCAAGGTGAGAAATTGTGTTTGACAGTTTGACGGCGCATTTTAATCACATTTAGGCTTAGTTCGAGTGGCGCAGTTAGCGAAAAACAGCACCGCCGTCCTGGCGCAGTTAATTTCAGTTAATGCGTCGTCCTGGGAGATGTTTGCGATGCTTTCTAAGAGCCCCAACATTACCATAACTTATTTCGGTAGTTTTTGGGCACGCTTGCCGCGCCCGGCTTATTGACGCAGTAAGCGAAAACCGGCTCGGCCGTGTGACGCATTTGCGCGTGTGCATGCGTGTACTACGTCGTAGCGCCTAAGACAGACAAGTTTTCGTGCATTCTGTGGCACCCAACATTATTGTAACTAACGTCGTTATATTTGGGGTAGTTTAGAAGCACGGTTGCCGCGCCCGGCTTATTGACGCAGTTAGCGAAAAGCAGCTCGGCTGTGTGCCGCAGTTAGTTTCGCGTGTACTGAATCTTACTAGTAGAAGTTCGTGACGCATTCTCGTACCCGAAAAAGTATTGTAATTTATTTGGTAACTTTTTGGGATATCTTGAGGCTTGCTCGCCGCGCCTGGGGTTGTGAAGCTGTTAGCAAAAAAGCAAGCCGGCCATAGTGAGTTAGTTTTGCGTGTACTGAATTTTAGTGGGACAAGTTCGTGACACATTTTATAGCCCTGCAACAACATATACCTTATTTCGGTTCTCACGCTTCTCGAAAACGCGACGAGCGATTGCCGAGAGGGATAACGCGGGAGTGTTGCATGCGCCGGCAGGACGCGTAAAAGGTAACACGGTGGAGCTCAAGAACATGACATTTATGTATTCTGAGCGACTGAAAACAGGCTTTGCACCCACAAGTTTGACGAGTGCGATTATAAGGCATTCTGCGAGCGTGTAACATGGTCTGGCTGAGCCTGTGTTGTAGCCACCTTTGTGTACTTGGCGTACCATCGTGTCGACTGAGCCCAAGTTGTTTTGGAAACGCGTAGTCACCCGTGTATTTGTGCACTTAAAGTGCAGCAAATAATGCCCGGGAAAGGAGGGGTGCTTGAAAATCGGATGTTCAGATTTTATGGCATTGTTTGGGAGGAGTCTTTGCCGCGAAATGTACGTAAAAGTGAATTTATCTGTAATGCCGCGCATTCACCACTTACGCACGTTTCGCCTCTACACGCAATACTCCTGTTAGGTCAATATACCGAAATGATACATGCTTCTAATTTACTTTCTTTCAGCTGATGGCATCCGGTGGAGCATCGTACGGCAACGACTGCTGCTTACTTGGTGCCACCCACAACTTTGGATCAATGCAGAAGAAGCCCGGAACGGGCATTTATATAGAGCAAAATAAACATTTCATCATTTCAGAAGACGTCTGTCGTTTTCTTCATGAAATTGCACCTGACAGATTCGGCGCAGTCTTGTAAAGGTCAATCGCAATAATTTCTACTCAATAATGAAAAGATTCCCCGCCAAGGCAACGCGAGGTTCAGCAGAAGCGAAAACAACAAAAAAATTAATGCCGCGCCGAGTAGCGGAGCCGGCGCGGCGTGTACCAACTGGTGTTCAAAACGCGCGCGCCGAAAACCGAAACCGGAAGGAGTCAACAACATCCGCTTGGTGTCCTACGGTCAATTCGGCCGCTGGGCTTTATGGGAGTGTCCGCTCTTGTTGAAATTTCTTTCTCTATGGTACGAAGGTCAATTTGCTCGCTGCTGCGGGCGCTATATAGAACGCGAGCGTCTTAATGGACGGACGGACGGTCTTCTCGTTCGGTAAGTACATAAATGCTTATGGATCTAAAAATTCGGGTTCATGCGGATTGCTCAAAAAAAAAAGAATTTTTCTTTTACTGTAAAGCTTTCATTCTGAGAAATTCGCGTGGGGTTTCTTCGTACATTTGTGCTATACGGGGGTGCAGGAGAATTTTTCCTTTCAAAAATTCGGCTTAGCTTCGGACGCGTGGTTGTCAAGGACGGATACAGGGCAGCCTGCAGACTTGTAAAGCCTAGTTTAGTTGCACAAAAGATACGGAAATACGGCGTACTCCGCGAAGCCAGGGAACGCGAAGCATTTCGGATCTACAGCTGTAGTTGAAAAAAGATCAGCACAACTGACCGATGATCCGAGGTAGTAAATTGTGGAACACAACGCCGTTGTTCCCGATACCGTCGTAAACGAGAGTGCCAGGGACCCGCTTCTTGAAACATGAATCACGTGGCAGTTAGGATACCAGTGCGCGCTGGAACAAGGGCGCCGCGTACCTCAATTTGCCTGCTCCGGTTATCGGTCACTTGTGCTAATGTTTCACCGCTCTCTTTTACCATGTGGCCTGGTACATGCTACCCCTAGCAATAGCGGGTGGCCTGTACCTGGCCACCCGGCATTACTTGGCGTTCCGCGAAACCTCACGTGTTTGCGTAAATCGAGTGGTTGAGTGTGTGACGAAGGCCGCCAGACGGTGACTTTGAATACGAACGTAGGGTGTACAGTACAATTACATCCTTCCTGCAACCTCTTGACCCGAATTTACGCCCGCCGATTATTGAGTTCTGCAGAGGTACTCAAAGGAATTTGCCGAGAGAAACGCGTATTATGACGTAATCTCCAGTAAATGTTAGCGTTTAACAATCATATACAGCGTGTATTTGCTTTTATTAGGCGGGTTATATCAAAACGAAAAAGTCATTTGTGTCAGGCAATAAAACGGTAAAATCTGTTCAACCTGGACTGATGATGAACTCGGTACAACGTCGCAGTTTGTACGAAGCGTCAGCTGCTACAAAACGAGATTGTTCATTTATTGTGGGACAATAGACAGTTTTAGTTACACGTACGTAGAGGCTTTGCGTACGTAGACCTACGTGTCAGCAGTGCGCATGCGTAGAACGTAGCGGGCGCGGGCGCGTCTCACGGACGTACATACGTAAGATTCAATTCTTTGCGTGCGTTTCTTGCGCACGTAGACCGCTTCGCGCGGGAGTTCCGCAAGATCACGAACAAGCGATAGCGGGCCGCGCGCGCGCAGACGGCTTGCTTCGAAACACGGCGACAGGATTGAATTGGCTGCCGCCGTGTTCACATCTCCCGATAGATGGAGCTACGGGGTCCCTCTTGGCGTGCATCGCGTACGTGTAGCTAAAAGCGTTTCAGATGGCGTGCACGTAAGGTACGTAGGCTTTTCATGTTTGCGTACGTGAAGCCTCTATGTACGTGTAACTAAAACTGCCTAATCCCAGGGATTGTGCAATCTCGCAGCGCCCCAACACCCCAGCTTTCAAGACGCAAGCAGTCGAGAAACTGGCACGTCACGCACGCACCCTACGTTTCAAAGCTCTTGATGGCTTTTCAGCGATAAAGTAGGCTTGCGATGTCGGTCTGATTAAAACAGCAGTAGTATAGACCTCAGACTCTGCCCAGGCGGCGCTGCGAAAAAGCCCGTCACCAGCGCCCCCATCGGAGCCTTGGCGCGAACTGAGTAGTGCAAGGAGAGCTGTCCGCAAGCGAAGGTGCATAGGCCACAATGGACCCTTCTCTTTCGTTTGTGTTGAGGCACGGTTTCCTAAAAATCAAGGACCTGGAAAGCTGCTTCCGCCCATCCACGCTTCGGAAAGGAAGCTCAGCAGGGCGAAGTACGTGTACAATATAAAATAAAGTCTCAAGTGTTATTTCGGCATGCTGCAACTCGCAAGTACAGAGAGCATCAGGTTTGTCTATAGGCATATCAGCATAAAAATATAAGCATTTCAAATTGGTTCATATTGAATATGTCTTGAACACAAGACTTATTAAGTATCTCCTATATTTTTATGTATTTTATCGTAACGTTCTGTCTCGCAATTATTTACAGGGCGTAAATCCTTTCATAGCCTTTTCCAGGGCAGCAAACAGAAAACGTTTTCCAAGGCAGCAAACAGCGTGCGATCATAACGAAAGTAAGCTTCCTTCAGTGTCTACGCGCTACATCTGTCTTTCTCGCAGGAGCTACAGCATCGCTCAGTACCTTAATTTGAACTTTTTGCAGACGCTTCGAGCAGCAAGCGCGCACGCATAAATGTAAATAAACGCAACATTTTTTTTCTTTACACACGTGCGTTATTTCGCAATTACTCATCCAGTGCTCCTGCAGCAACTTTATAGCTCACATTTGAAAAACGCAGTCGAGAACGCTCAGCACATTGCGAAGCGTGCTTGTTGTATCGGTGCAGGACATACAAAATACCGAAAGTAGAAGTGAGCTCGCGATACAACGATGCTCCAGAGCAGGATCTTGAATTCATAAACGAACCAAAATGTTTGGTTAAGCTTACCTGCCAAATCTCTCCGTTCCACTTGTTGAGTCAAGCGGAAGCGGACGTCTGGTAAAAGGCAGAGATATCGATGGCATATAAGCAGAATGGTTCGCAACGTCGTTTTTATGTTACCAACGAAGTGGCGGCTGCAGATTCTTGAGTTTTCGCTTGGTTACCACGGTCCTCCGTCAGGGCTACGCAACACAATTACAGAAGAACAAAGTTGTCGCACTTTCTCATGCGAGCCGCTGTGTTGTAGGGAATGCAAGTAATCCGATTACCCATCAGGTTGAACGGCCCGTTTCCAGCGCTCTCGCCTTTCCCCTTCATACGATCGCGATGGAAATCGGTCAAACTGAACGTTGTTATTCCATCCTTCACGTTCATGGCAATTTACAACACAACAGTAGCGTCGATTGAGGCGTTTCTTCGTAGCGCGCGGAGCTATCGCGGTTGCCGTTGTTTCCGTCATCAGTCTGATGAGTGAGCCAGCAAGCGCTTTATGCCAGTTCGGCGGTACGTCTGACTAGAGTAGAAATTCATAGCTCTCTGTCTGGGTGTTAAACGACCAAAAAACTCCCCATATGGACCAAAATCTAGTTAAATCGTTGTTTCGCAGTCGCTAGCTGCATAGGCAACTTAGCAAGGGAGTCGGGCTTCGCACTACTCAATTACTGCCTCTTCGCACCGGCAGATGGCGCTACGAGTCTTGCAAAACTCCAGAGTCTGACGTCCATAATGGCTAGAGCACATGGCTGCTGTGCGCGATGGCAGAGGTGCGATTCCGAAAACGACGCGGGGCAGGAACGCGCCTTTACCGTCTACCTACTAACATTCTTACCTTTTGGCAAAGTGCTTATAATCGACCACAACCCAAGAATAAAACGTTATATGTGCGCCGTTCAGCTCTAACAGAAGTTCCATGGATTCGCCATCCAATTAGGTTCCCTTATTTCCATCACGTGGAACGGCATTGCAAGTTTAAAAGAACTCTTTTCTTCGTACTCAGGTGTCTGTGCCATTGTTGTTAGAATGAATAGTGATGGTTCTGTCAAATTTTATGGGTGATCCTGATATCAGCGCTCAACCAAACGTAATATTTTAGCCTGTAACAGCGACCTTTTGTTCTTTAATTAGCTTTACTTTTATATTATCAGAGGAAAGTAATTAAGCATCAGTGCTATCCAGGTAGCTTGGCTCTGTTTCAGAGGTCAGGGGCAGGCACACTCCGTATTGGAGGTCGAGTTTATACTCCATTCTTGGGTTATCATGGACTATAGAACAAGGACAAGAATGCTTAGCAACATATAGGACGCCCCACAAAACCCGAGTCAAGAATTTAAAAATGAAAGGCGTGTCAGAAGCGAATTGAACCGAACGCATACTGTTCGCAATAGCCTATATGGATTCAGACAATTTTATTTTCCTCACAACTCAATAATTAATTTACATGAATTACACAAATTTTTGTTTATTGGCTGAGGACCCCAAGTATGGTACGCAGATTTGTAGAGCACCTTCAGAAACCACCGATCGAATTGTTTCCTTTGCGATACGCCTCACGTAGTCATTTTTTCCATGCAGCAAAGAAAGCCCACGAGATATGAAAAAAGCCACGTGACGGTACGTTTACGCATTGTTATTGTGCCGTTCTCAAGCATGCGTTTGGTTTTATTCAATTATGGGGTTTTGCGTGCCAGAACCCATTCAGAGGGTGAGGCACGCCGACGTGGACAACTCCGGAACAATTTTGACACCATGCTGCTCCTTAACGTTTCCCTAAATCTAAGCACAGGGACGTTTTTTTATCCCGGTCGAAATGTGGCTGCCGTGGTCAAACTCGGGACCTTGACAAATGCCATAGCCGCAAAGCTACCGCGGCAGGCACATGAGTGTTGATGATGACTCGTGACCACTTTCGTACTGTCGCCTAGACTATATGGTGTGCTTAAATGCGGCTCTGGTTCTGCAAGCCATGCGTAAGTTGTCCGCTTGACTAATCTGCGTGGCGTTTAGTATGTACAGAAAGGAGAAATGTACCGTACCGCAAGTTTGGCTTAAATTTATGGAGTTGCCTCGCAACCACTGTCACGTCAGTATTAGCAGCTTTCCCGTGCATTTTCACATAACCTATCCGTATCCTCCTCTCCCTCCTTGTATGGGAATCATGAGGGATGAGTGCCAAGGCTGTTATTCACTCCTGTTGCGACTACATCGGCTCTACCCATTCCATGCCCCCTTTAGACTGTTCAATCCACCTTCCCTCTAGACTTACAGGTTAATACAGGGGTAAGCGCTGAAGCTTCTCTAATGCTTTTGCAGGGCGTCACGGATAATTATAGCTTTCACAATGCTAAGCTGGCGATGCCCAGCGTGCTAACATGCGACGCATTGGCAAGATCCAAACGAGTTTCTCGCGTCGCATTTCCTCTCTGCTGCGCTCCGGTTATGTATACACATGCTTTAAGGCCCCCCTCCTGCTGCCCCGAACGCGGTGTGGGAGAAAGCAGCAGCGCCAGTGGGAAAGTAGAAGGAAAAGCTAAAGGAAGCCTCGCTTCAGCAAATTAACTATGTACACTCGGTGTCATCCTTGTGTAGAGCGCGGGTACGGCACCCTCTGCGGTGCTCAAAAGCCAGCCAGCGACGTCAAACGGTAGTTGCCGAGCCCAAACGTGTCCAGCAGCTACCGTTAGACGTTGGGCCCAGAAGCTAGCGTTAGACGTCGCTAGCTGCCTCCTGAGCGCCCCGCAGGCTGCCGTTCCCGCGCTCTACACAAGGATGACACCGATTGTACTTCACAGCACAAGTAAATAAATATATTCAGCTGTTAATATAGAAGACGTGTGTTATAATTCGCTGGCGGGCCTCCCAGGCTAGTACCTGGAAATCTGGTCTCTCCAAACAGTCCTCCTCCGAAAGAACGGACCGTCATAACTTCGGTGCTCGTACATCACTAGAGAGCTTTAGATTAGGGGATGCAAGCGGCTTGCGTATGCAAGAACTATGAACCATGACAGCGCGCAAGCTCAAACCCCTACGTATGGATCTGCGCATGCGCCGTTCCGCAGCCCCTAGTTTTCCCGTACCGACGCCGTGGCGTCCCCTAATCTAAAGCTCTCTACGGACGGACGCCAGCGGCTGGGTTAAACCAACAACATATTTTGACACATGTACGACAGTACAACAGACGCCGCCTACCAGCACCACCCTTTCTCCACATAACGCCACAGCTATGCGCAGAGTACTTAAATGCAGATATATTTTGTGACCGTCACTTTTATACGGGCTACACAGCTTCCGGAAACCCTTAATTTCATTTCCTCGAACATGTTACAGAAACGTGGTTGCATTAACGTCAAACTTCCTTCGTGCAAAACCAATATTAAATTAGCTATGCTGCAGTGTTATTTTTTGATCGCCTCACATTGTCATATTTGTGCACTTGCTATCACGTTAGATTACGAGAAAATAAAACTTGGAAATTTTCCATTTTGTGTAAATCTAGCTACAAGAACACTTCAGATGAGATTGAATCGAAATTTTCTTAGGCAAAAATTCTTTTTTTTTTCTAGGGGTTTCCACTTGTCGATTCGCTAGTGTGTGGTCTCGAGGAGGCTGTCTAATGTATTGCACTGAATACGGACCAGTGATACAATAAATGAGGAAATAAAGCTTTCTCCTGCACAATGCTTTATATATAGTGTCGGTCCATAAGTATAAAGCAGAGAGATTCATCATCAGACCAGCTATAATATTTCATGGCATCTCTGATGCTTGTAATCTTTTTTTAATTCTTTGTCTACATAAATTTTGAGCAACAGGCATGTGCCAGAAATTTCCGCAGAATATACGGACTACTTCATGTAACAGGAGCCAAAGATTAAAAATAGAGTGGTCCACTTCAGACGAATGAGACCCGCGTATATTGTTTTTCTGAATTGTGGTTAGTAAGGTAATTAGATTTTATATTCGTTTGAGCCCATGTGTCATACCTGAAAAGTTCTATACTGTGCTTAGAAACCTGCCAATCATCTGCACTGCCACACTGCCTTTGGTATGCCACTCTGCCATCTAGATCGTATTGGCTCAAGTCGGGTTTTGCAAAAGGAAGCCTGCATAGAGAAACCTGGGGTGTCGGTTTAATAAGCATGAGGTCGCGGGATCGAATCATGGCCACGGGGGCTGCATTTCGATGGATGGCCACGGCTGCCGCATTTCGATGGCGGCGAAATGCTAAAACAACAGTGTACTTAGATTTAAGTGCATAATAAGGAATCCCAGATGGTCCAAATTTCCGCAGTCCTCCACTAAGCCGTGCATCATAATCAGAAAACGGTTTTGGCACGCAAAACCGCATAATTATTTGGCACGTTATGCTGAACAGTCTCATTTTTGAGAAAAAAAACTAGAAAATATTTTGAAATTAATTTTTGTGTTTTCATGACCAGGTCTTCTGCGACTTCATATAAATTTGGGTTCGTGGAATCTGCGTTTCTGGCCAGATTTGTTGAATGAATTATACAATTTAGTGCCTGCTCGTGCAGATAAGACAACGAAACAAGGCGTCACAGCCAACTTGTGACTATCACTTTATTGCATGACATTAAATATGTGGCTATCACTGAAGTGCCCATAAATGCAAACATTGCAGCAGGTAGTACATCGTGCAGGATGAAAATAAATGCTTCTTTGCATCATGTTTAGCCGCATATTACTAATATAACCACTTTAATATTACCTACGTACTCGTGTGAAGGCCTCGGGTTCTTTTTCTGAGATTTGGGGAGAAAGCATGGGTGTGGCCATTACACTGAGAAAAGGCTTTTTTTTTTCGTGATTCTTTTCGATGGTGCTACCCTTTATTGAACGACAGTACTTCATTGCACTGACTCTGGCTATTCCCGTAACGAGTCACCTTCGGTCTAGATTGAATGGGGAATTGAATGGTGAATGGGAAAGCCTTGGGAGCTTTGCAAAGGGGAAAGGCAGCTGGGAAGGATCAGGTAACAGCAGATTTGTTGAAGAATGGTGGGCAGATTGTTCTAGAAAAACTGGCCACCCTGTATACGCAATACCTCATGACTTCGAGCCTACCTGAATCTTGGAAGAACGCTAACATATTCCTAATTCATAAGAAAGGGGACGCCAGAGACGAATTATTATAGACCAATCAGCTTACGTCCGTTGCCTACATAGTATTTACTAAGTTAATCGCAAATAGAATCAGGAACAACATAGACTTCTGTCAACCAAAGGACCAGGCAGGATTCCGTAAAGGTTACTCAACAATAGGCCATATTCACACTATGAATCAGGTGTTAGAGAAATGTGCGGAATATAACCAACCCTTATATATAGCTTTCATTGATCACAAGAAAGCGTTTGATTCTGTCAAAACCTCAGCAGTCATGGAGGCATTACGGAATCAGGGTGAAGACGAGCCGTATGTAAAAATACTGAAAGATATCTATAGCGGCTCCACAGCCACCGTAGTCCTCCATAAAAAAGCAACAAAATCCAAATAAAGAAAGGCATCAGGCAGGGAGATACATTCTCTCCAATGCTATTCACAGCGTGATTACAGGAGGTATTCAGAGACCTCGATTGAGAAGAATTGGGGATAAGAATTAATGGAGAATACCTTAGTAACTTGCGATTCGCTGATGATATTGCCTTGCTTAGTAACTCAGGGGACCAATTGCAATGCATGCTCACTGACCTCGAGAGGCAAAGCAGAGCAGTGGGTCTAGAAATTAATCTGCAGAAAACTAAAGTAATGTTTAACAGTCTCGGAAGAGAACGGCAATTTAGAAAAGGTAGCCAGGCACTGCAAGTGGTACGGGAATAGATCTACTTAGGGTAGGTAGTGACCGCGGATCCGGATCATGAGACAGAAATAATCAGAAGAATAAGAATGGGCTGGGGTGCGTTTGGCAGGCATTCTCAGATCATGAACAGCAGGTTGCCATTGTCCCTCAAGAAAAAAGTGTATAATAGCTGTGTCTTACTAGTACTCACGTACGGGGCACAAACCTGGAGGCTTACGAAAAGGATTCTAGTTAAGTTGAGGACGACGCAATGAGCTATGGAAAGAAGAATGATGTGTGTAACGTTAAGGGATAAGAGCAGATTGGGTGAGGGAACAAACGCGAGTTAATGACAACTTAGTTGAAATCAAGAAAAAGAAATGGGCATAGGCAGGACATATGATGAGGAGAGAAGATAACCGATGGTCACTAAGGATTACGGACTGGATTCCAAGTGAAGGGAAGCGTAGCAGGGGGCGGCAGAAAGTTAGGTGGGCAGATGAGGTTAAGAAGTTTGCAGGGAGGAGATGGCCACAATTAGTACATGACCGGGGTAGTTGGAGAAGTATGGGAGAGGGCTTTGCCCTGCAGGGGGCGTAACCAGGATTATTATTATTATTATTATTATTATTATTATTATTATTATTATTATTATTATTATTATTATTATTATTATGAATGGTGAAGCCCCAGAGACCAACGATAGCAGCGCCTCGGAGGCAGCTGCTGGATCTAGGAAGCTGTCCTGTTGCTACCTGCACGTCGAACCAAAATCTCAGCCCGCGTCCTTGTTTTGCCACCAACTAAAGAAAAGAAAAAAAGCTTCGGAACTCTAGCACCACACTACAGATAACACTGCCAAGCTTCTAAGACAAAGGAAATGAAAAAACGATGAATCCTATAATGCGTAATGTTTAAATAGATGTCTCGGGGGATTTTTTTTACAAATTTCTGTGCGCGGCTTTTACATGAGTGCGGCAATTACACCAGTAATTCCGGTATTCACATATAATAAGGGTTGTTTCTATTCGGGTTTGATCTTTTTTTTCGGTGTGTAATAATCGGGTGCTATTTTTTCAACCTGGTAATCGGCGAGAAATCAATTTTTTCGGCTTATATTTATTAATATACTAATACTATTAATTCTCGTATTTTTGGTTTCATCGGAGAGTGTCAGGTACTGAAACCCTATGTTTGGCTTTGCACTCATTAGTCGCCTGCGGAGTGGCAAGTAACGATGACGATCATGCGTCTAAGCATCATGCGCTCTAAACAAATCAGACGCTTGATTCGTGTCATCGACAATTCCCTCTCCTCTAAGATAGTAACGTCTTTTCGCATCAGTACATCCGTTCATCTGAATGGAAAGAGTTCCCTTCTACTGTGCGTTGCCGAAGAGGGTGTGCAATTCACACGCTGCGTGCCGCACAGAGAAAGCTATGTGGCGTGCAGAGGCGGTTCTACCCCAAAGCCTATAATACCTGAAATGTGAGCGAGTTTGCGAGTATGCACACTTGACAGTACAATTCGCAGAAAGGAATAAGCTGCGAATAATGAACACCTTTTTCAGGAAGCATAGCAACAGAAAGTGGGCCAGGAAAAGCGCTAATGGTGAAACAAGAAATGAAGTTGATTTCATACTTTCTAACGTTGAAAGCATAGTGCAGGATATAGAAGTGTAAAGTAGGTTAAAGTTCAGTGATCATAGCTAATTAAGGGCTAGGATACACCTCAATTTCAAGACAGATAGCGTAAAATTGATCTCTCGACCATTTCAGTCGAGGTACCTCGACCATGAGATACCTCTTGGTCGAGGTATCTTGACCGCGAGCACGCACAAAAGCATCTTCTTCGTCATTCTTTCCCCGGTCTGCTAGCGACTGGAACGGCCTTCCCCAAGAACTTGCTGCGATCATATGCCCATCTATGTTCCTTAACCAAATTACGCGTGAGCTTGCATCACAATAACCATTGTTTGTATAACTCGTTCAAAATTTTTTCTGTATTCTGTTGTTAACCTATACGTATCTGAACATTTATGTAATACCCTCACATGAAGGTCTTTAAGGAAATGGAGTGAAGGGAAAAAGAAACACACGAACCTAGAGGCATTAAGGTTTAAGCAAACAAATTCAAACTTGGACTTGCAAACAAATACGCTGACTTAGAACAGAGAGGTGAAGATGACATGGAGGTAATGAATGAAGCGGTAACTAGGCTGGCTTCACTGGCAATAATTGAAGTTTGAGGCAAGGCACCAAGGCGACCGGCAGGCAAGCTCTCCCAAGTAACAAAGTATCTAATAAATAAACGACAAAGAATGAAAGTGTCCAATTCAAGAGATGAGATAGAATACCGGGAACTGTGAAAACTAATCAACAATGAGAAAATAAGGGATATTGGAAATTATAACGTGAGAAAGACTGAAGAAGCCGGTAAAACTGGACGCAGCGTAATTTCAGTGAGAAGGGAACTTGGCATAGAACAAACCAAGATGTATGCACTTAAAAGTAACCAGGGCAATATCATCGGCAATCTGGAATGTATAATAAAAGCAGCGGAAGAATCATATACTGACCTATAAAGTACTCAGGGGAGCAAGGATACCTCCATCCGAACGATTAATCAACAGTTTGCAGTGACAGCTCCTATAACTAGCAATGAGGTCAAAAGGGCCTTGAAAAATATGAAACGGGGAAAAACGGCAGAAGAAGATGGAATAAAAGTCCAATTTATCAAAGACGGCGGATACGTAATGCTTGAAAAACTTGCAAACATTGTACTAATCCACAAGAAGGCCGACGTTAATTAATTGAAAAGCTATAGGCCCCTTAGCTTACTTCAAGTATTATATAAAATATTTACCAAGGTAATTTTCAATACAATAAGGGCAAGACTGGATTTTAATCAAACAACGGAACAGGCTGGCTTCAGGAAAATATACTCTACAATGGATCACATCTACGCAAAATTACTCAAAAGATAGGCATCAGACAAGGACGCAGAATCTCTCCAATGATTTGGAAGTTTTCAAGCTATTAAACTGCGAAGGCTTAGGAGTAAGGGTCGACAGCGAATATATCAGCAACGTTCGGCTTTCAGATGACATTGTTGTATTAGGCAACAATGCAGACGAGTTACAGCAAGTGACTGAGGACCTTAACATAGTGTAAGAGTGGGGTGGAAGATCAATATGCCGAAGAAAAAGATAATCGCCAGCCAAGGCAAGAAGAGTTCAGGATCGCAAGTCCGCCACTAGAATTTGCGAAGGAGTACGTTTACCTTAGTCAGTCAAACTCAGCGAACCCTTACCCTCATAAGGAAATTCACAGAAGAATAATAATGGGCTGGAGTGCATACGGCAGACATTGTCAGCTCCTGACTGGAAGGTTACCATTATCATGGAAAAGGAAGGTGTACAATCAATGCATTTTACCGGTGCTGTCACTATGGGACGGAAACATGGAGACTGACACAAAAGCTTGAACGCAAGGACCCCGCGAAGAGCGATGGAACATAGAATGCTAGGTGTAGCGTTAAGAGACAGAACGAGAGCCGTTTGAATGACAGAACAAACGGTTAAAGCCGATAGTCTAATTGACATTAGGAAAAAAATTGGAACCAAATAGGTCGTGTAATGCGCAGGTTAGGTAACCGTTGAACCATTAAGGTTACAGAAAGGGTACCAACAGAAGTGAAGCGTAATGGAGGACGAAAGAAGACAGGGTGGGGTAATGAAATTAGGAATTTCGCGGGCGCTAGTTGTATCGGTTGGCACAGGACAGGGGTAATTGGAGATCGCAGGGAGAGCCCTTTCTCCTGCAGTGAAAATAAAATGGGCTCATGATGATGATACTTGACTGTAATGGCAATGAACGCCTATTGTCCCTTTTCTTCAGCCTGCCTCCACAGAATGTCACGGTGAGTTTCCAATTCCCAGAAAGGCGCGCTCATTGGGAGGTCGGTTGAGGGCCTTGTAGCGGCCATAGTGCTGCACGCAGCTTGTGAAATGTACTATAAGTAACTAGAGTTCACTTCAGCAAACAGCATCTAACTTTGTTGTCCCGACGCAGGGTCCGTGCTAGCCCGTGCGCACCGCGAACTCGGTGTAGCGTTAATAAAGAGAGAGAGAGAGAGAGAGAGACAAAGTTCGCATATGGTTTTCGGAATCAGGAAGAAATCGGGTTTAACCCGGTTATCCTAAAACATGTCCGGAGTGTAAAAAGCGGCTGAAATCGAGGTTTATTGGAATGCATCATGTAACCGCGCAAACAACACAGGACGAAGAAGGAAATACACAGGAACACACAGGAAACACACCTGTTTCCTTCTTTGTCCTTTGATGTTTGCGAAGTTACATAATGCATTCCAATAACGACCACCAACTAGCCCGCCTATCCCTGTTAAATCGAGATTTACCCGATAACAAACAACCATACGATGATATATTCCAACATGCACGTTGTATCTGCACCGAATGAGAAATGAGAATAAGAATGATCGCAATGAAATGAGAAATAATCATAAATATCTACCAATCAATTACCAGGCAGGCGGCAGGGCGTCCTTTGTGGCCCCCAGGAGCAAGGCAGAAACACAGACGATGAGATCCAACGGGAAAGTCGCCTTGAGGGCTGTGGTGGACAACGGCAATAAAACATGGAACAGACAAAATTTGTGAGAGCATGCTGTAAGAGATTATGATGAGCTGAAGGTGTCTATCTCTCGATTCAAGTCCACAAATACGCTGCAAAATAAACACTTTGCAGTGCGAAGCTTGATTAATTTGGTCACAAATTATGTGTTATGTTGGTCTTCCATCTTATTCTGAGCAGCTTTTCAAGTGAGCACCTGAAAAGCATTACCAAAAGCTATAACAAAAAACTGCAGGCTAGCTGTAAAATAAGTGTTTAAACGCCATTAATTTTGCCACCAATTATTCAGTTGAAAACGCTATTCAAATGTATTACCTAAGTGTTATGCGCTAAATGTAATGCTATTGCAAACAATTCCGGTAAATTATTGAACTGGTCTGTAATAAGTTCACAAGGCTATGCCATCCTTTGACGAAAGCAAGTCATTATCCCACAGAACTTGCATGAATAATGCACAGTTCATTTGTCATTTGTCAATGTCATTTATGCGATAATATTTATCAGGTCCGTAATTTTCCAAGTGATGAGGAATTATGAAGCTGGAGTTTCATAACCTTTACTGGTGGCATAGCTAGAACAAAATATAATAAGATTAAATTTATGTGCGTTTGCCGACGAAGCAGCTACCACTAAGCCTAAAGAAATGTGCGCGCTCCAAAATTGACATGCACCTTCATGATAGGAGCTTTTCTCACAGCAAGCAGCTTGGTTCAGCCGGAGTAGCGGTCACCGGTAAGCTTCAAATTAGAGCACGTTTAGCGTAGCGAAAGTTCATGCTTACGAACTGCGAGAATTAAAGCGGTGCTTTGCCTTTGGACCACCACACTTACAGAGCACCATCACTTATTCCAGTTATTATTGCTTTTTATTGCTTTTCCAAAAAGAAAAAAAAACGATATCGAACGATGTGGAACTGTGAGTCGCAAACAAAACAAAACGCAACACGTGTGCGCGCCAGCAAGCAACACAACGAGGCTCAGCGAGCGCTGACTGCATCAACTACACGGAGGTGGCGCTGCGGCGGACCGACCTGTTTTTTTTTAGGGTTCCTTGGTGGCGATGAAAACATGCGTTTTTTTTTTTGTGCATGCTTTGAGCTTGCATCTGTTTTCTGTTTTGACGATTTTTTAACCTTTAAATTATACTTGGCTAGTTCTCTCTCTTTCTCTTATTTTTTCGTGCACGCGGTTGTGTTTCGTGCAGATTTCCTTTTGCGGTATAGTCACAGCATCCTTTCTCGCGGCACGTTCAACCCTGTGTGGGCGTTAAGTCTTTCTAGCCTTTAAATATTAGTTTGAAGGCAGACAGACCATAACTATTAGCGATTTTATTTTGTGCCCATTGATATTGGGAATACGCTTTGGTAGGAGAGTGAGAGCGTGGCCGCGTGGTTTCAACACGTGCGAACACGTGTCAAACCTTAAATCTGTGCAGCACTCATTGCATCTATAACATTGGTGAGGATTACATTGCATCCTTTTAAGCATTTAGATTCTGTGCATATTGGCCTTTGCTAGGAGGCCCATGCTCCGAAAGCTTCGGTGTTTGCATTAGAAAAAGCCAAGTGCAACACATGGCAAGGAAGACGGTAAAGCGTGCAGTGAGCGGGGGGGTCCCTAAATGTAGACGAGGGGAAGGATGAGAATGGAGATGAAATCGAGTCAACCGGCAGACACTGGGATGTCGATTCTAGGCTCAAGAAAATGGAGGATTTCCACGATGAACATCTGAAACAGGTCGAAGAGCTCAAAAATTAGGCAAATATGAAGCATGATGTACGAAAGACTTCAAGCAGCCCAGGAAAAGCGGCACAGGGCCGCCGTCGTGAACGAGAATTGTCGTGACAATGTAAAGCAGTCTCCCGATATAACAGGGCAAGGAGTGTCAGCGAAGGACGTGGAAAGCGTGAAACGTGGCGACGGGGTAGCTGGAAAGTGCAGCACCTACCTTGACTTCGCCGCAAAGGAAAACCAGGAAAGCAGCGGTCAAAGCTCCTTGTCAAGTCGGAATCACGCGGATAATAATGTATATCACCCACGATGTTATAATGTATATCACAAAATATTGTTTGTCACCTCCACCACCGGAAAATGATGACAAAGGGAAGCAAGGAGAGGCATTGGCAGTAGAAGAGAGTGAAAGGGTGATTATCGCCGACGACTCGGACCTGGCTAGGTGCTGAGAAACAATTGTGGATTGGGTGATAGGCGGTAAAAGAGTGGTGGTAGAGGTATTTCCAAGGCGAATACTGGGTTCTCTCATGGAGCGAGCAAAAGCAAAGCTCACGGAAAATGCCCACGGACGCAACTAACCGTAGTCGCAGGTGGGCTAAATGTCGTCCTGAAAAATGGGACAGGACTAGCCCAGCGCTGGGCGAAAGGCGGTCGACAACTTGCGCGAGCTGTGCGTGGTGTGCAAGGTGCCGGAGGTACCTGTATGTGAGAGTAACGTACAAATAGCCGTAGTGGCTGCTATGAGGATATATAACCAATGACCTAACAGAAAGGTTTCGAGGTTGTAGAAGTAAACAGGCAAGTGAGAAGATGTGGTCGTTTTCAACGAGAGGGGATCCACTTCAATTACAGGCTTGGACCAGAAATGGGCTGGCTACTTGCTGGTCGCGCGGCTGCTTTTTCGGGGAGGGGGGTGGGGAGGGGGGCCCAAGGGGGCTCAGGAGGCCTTTGTAGGTAGTTATGAAGATGCCTCAGAGAAACCGTAAAAAAGCGTCGGCATCAATATTAGAAAAAGGAGGAAAACAAGAATGAAAGCTCGCTATGTAATGGGCTGCGAAAACATGGAGGGCGGCCAAAGAAAGGAAAAGCTGTTTGAGATTCAGGAGAAATTAAATAGAGAACAAACAGGGGTGTATGTGCTTACAGAACCGCAAATTAGAGACTCGGAAGAGCCGTCAGTGACTGAGAATTGTGTTTGGGAAGGGTGCCTCAAAAGTAAATCGGAAATAAAGAGAGGGGGAGACGGAATGCTCATCCATCAAGGAGTCAAATGGAAAAGAATAAATTATACGTCAATAGCATCCCTGGTTATCCTGTACAATGAGTGGAAAGAAAACTTCGCTGGGCGTAACGTATTTGTGGGCCGCAACTTATTGCACAGAGCAGAGTCAACAGATAGTTGAATGTCTAAGTTCTGATAATAATGGTTTCGTGAATGATGCCGAAATTATCCTTTTAGGGGACATAAATAGCCACATATGCCTATACACAAATGCGTATACCGACAATACCAGGAAGTTAATGCAAGAGCTTCATCAGTAACATAACTTCCTTATCGTGAGAGGGACGGAAGTGTGACGGACAGACCACGTGGGAAGTAGGAAACCGACAACTCACAATTGATTACTTTCTGATGAAAGAAGGAATTCATGATAAGTTGAGAAAGATGATCATTGACGAGGAAGAATACAGCTGCATCATTAAGGACCATAAACCCATTGTTTTGAAAATGGGAGATGTAGTTATGAAAGAGAGCAAATAAGGCACTATAGCCAATCCAAATTTGAACTTTGAACAAATAACAAATAAATATAATAACAACAGTCAAGGAAAATCTTGGGAAAGGGCCAAGCAGGGAGTGGCAATATAGCGAGCTTCTAAGTATTACAACGGCCGAAATACGGAAAAAGAAGCAACATGTTCGCACGAAACGAAAACGGAATCCAAAATGCTGATGGAACAGGGAGAATACGAGAGGCGGTGGCTGATTGACAGAAAGCATCCCGAGAGCACAGGCAAGCATAGAAAGCCCTGTTGCCGACGAATAAGTGGCCAGAAAATGGGATACATACCGGGAGAAAAAAATCTGTGGTTCAACTACCGGTGCAAACAAAGATAGAAGGTGAAAGTTAACGTTGGTTCTCAGAAATACATTGAGAAAAAAAGGCCGCTCCTAGAATATTTTGGATCTACGTAAGATTATGACGCAGGAAGTCTGGAACAATACAATATATCCACGACGAAGATGGAAACCAACTCGAAGAGGACGCGGCATTAAATAACATCCAAAAAATACCAGCCGAATCTTTCCAAGAAAATGACGAGATTGTACTTGAGGAAAGAAGGCGCATGAAAGAGGACCAGGTGGAAAAGGAGCTGGTGCTGAAAGATTTTAACTCGAAGAAGGCCGAAGAGGAAATTCTTTAGCGCACAGCGACAGGGCTATACGTGGATCCCGTTAGGCTGAACAATGCACTAGGACCAAAAAGTAAGAAAGTTCTGTTGAAAGAAGTGGGAAAAACATTAAAAGAAAGACGAATATTAGGCAGCTGGTGACAAAGTAGAAGGAAAATTTATAAAATAAGAGGGAGAAAGATAAAATTCACTTGTATAGACCATTGGTTATTACATCGGTAACGTGCAGGTTGGCACTGTAGGCAAATAAATTAAAGCTGCAATGATGCGTTGACAATAAGAACATTTTGGGAAAACTTCAGAGTTGCATCAAGTTGGTCGGTGTCTGGATCATAACTTATTTGACCTTACTCAGTGTATTGAAATATCAAGAGTGGACAGAAAACCCTTACATGTAGCCTGTTTAGAGATTTCAGGGGTGTACGACAACGTAGACCACAACATTTTCTCGAATATTCTGGAAGGCGAAGGTTTAGGTAATAATTGTCTACAGCTTTTCAGAAATATCTACGAAGAAAATACCGTTGGCGTTGAATTCAATGGAATGAGGAGCGACGAGAAAATTGATATCAACAAGGGACTGAGGCAGTGGTGCCTTTTATCCCCACTGCTGTTCATGGTGTACAGTGTGAGGATGGAAAGCGCACTAGAAGGAATCAATATCAGGTTTAATCTCAAATACAAACTTAAATAATTCAAGTTTAATCTCAAATACAAACAGGCGGGCAATGAGTAGAGAAGCAGCTTTTTTGTTTTATGCGGACGACACTGTGTTGCTAGCTAACAAGCAAAGTGATATGCATCGTCTGGCTAATCGTTGTGGACAGGAAGGCAAGAACTGAAACATCAGGTTAAAAAATCAGGACTTATTTTAATGTTTATAGTTATTTATTTATTTAGCAATACTGTAGGCCTTGGCAGGCCCATACAGGAATGTTTTACAGGGGTATTCACTGTTTTTATCACTATATAAAGGACATTTGCACATCAATGTACTGTTCCGCAACACATCATTTTGGCCAAGTTTCAAAAGAGCACATACAACTTCCGCGTTATGGCACAGGATGAAAAAAAGATTATAATTTGGTTACAAAGCTGGACACACAATCGCTGTCAACAACATTCCATAGCAAAGAATTCCATACCTCGACGGAAGAAGGAAAAAAAGATACCTGAAATATATTGCAATGGGTGACGTGTGGTCTGATGTGCTTATCGTGATTTATTCGTTTAGTGTGGCGATGTGGTGGCTGCAGGTACTGATCTTTGTTGATATTCACAGACCCATGATAGAGCATGAAAAGGAACTTCATGTCGGCAACGCGACGCCGACTGGAAAGTTTGGAAATGCCTGCTTGCTTTCTAAGTGCAGTGACGCTTTCGTACCGAGAATACTTTGAGTATATAAATCGTAATGCACTATTTTGAACCCTTTCCAGCCTATCTGCTAAGTACTGTTGATGAGGGTTCCATACTCTGCAACCATAATCTATGATGGGTCAGACTAAGGTTTTGTAGGCATGCAACTTTACTTCAGCAGATGTGATGGCTAATTTCCTTCGCTGAAAGTGTGAAAAATTCACTGAAAACAGTGAACAGACAGTGTCAATAGAGGGCAGGATAATACCTCGCGTAAACAAAATATAAATACCTCAGTATATGGATGAATGAAGGCAAATAATATATGAAAACCAAGGAAGAAATAATCATGGTAATGGGGAAGAGAAATGCGTCATTAATAAAACACATCACTATAGAGTTTATTAGGTACAAGGTGTTCCGGGGTATGTGGAAAGGTGTGATGGTTCATGGACTTATATTTGAAAATGCGGTTCTTTGCTTGAAATCAGGGGTGCAATCTAGACTCGATGGCAACCGAAGGTCACAGGGACACCTGGCATTGGGTGCTCACGGGAAGACTACAAATCGAGCTGTGCAGAGTGATATGGGCTGGACAACAAGTCAGGGAAGCTCACAGCAAAATTAATTATGAAGAACGACTGAAGGATATGGAAGAAGGTCACTGGGCTTGTGGAGTGTTCAGGTATTTGTACAAGAAAAAGATTGATTCACAGTGGAGGAAAATAGCTAAGAACGTTACCATCAACTATGCGATCTGTATGGGGAGCAACACAGCAAAAAGGAACGTCAAGAGAAAAGTCAGAGAGGCTGAGATAATGTCACGGGTGGCGAAATTTCAAAGGAAACCTGCCATGAGCAACTACTTAAGAAGCAGGAAATCAGGAAAGAAATGATATATGATAACTAAAATGGAAGCTCACTACTTGTCGAATTGAGATCAGGATGCCTTAAAAGATGCACCTATAAAGCGAGATATAAGAAAAACAAGCATGTGCTTGCTGCCCTAAAGCTAGGGAAACGACGGAGCATGTTTTCGTTCATCCATCCATCCATTGGAAGTCGTGGGTTCTCGTTCGTTGACTAATCGACAGCATTGACCTTGTGACGTGAACTGGAGCGCACCGTTCACATCGCGCTATGCGCAGAGGCACCGGCAAAGCCAGGAGAGAAACGATGTTTTTTTTTAAATTTTTTAAGTGGCGTGCCCTCGCCGCGAATCGCTGCCGCGTTCGCCGATTATCGTCATGACATACAAGAAGCACGTGACTTGAACAGTGCAAAAAAAAAGGTGAGAGATTTTTCAGGGGCCCGTTAACGAGCATTAGACCTGCCGTGGTCGTTTTGTGGCGGCGGTGATTGGTTCCTAAGCACGAGGTGGCGGGATCGAATCCCGGCCATGGAGGCTGCAATTCCATGGGGCAAATGCGAAAACACCAGTGGACTAAGATTTAGGCGCACATTAAAGAAACCCAAGTGGTCCAAATTATTGGGGAGTACCCTACTACGGCACCCCTCATAATCATATGGTGGTTTTGGAATGTAAAACCCCATAACTACTTTAACGAGAAGAAAGGGGGCTACCCAAGAGCCCGATTTTTATTAGTCATATCATAAGAAGCCAACAAACACTGACACCAAAGAGAACATAGGGGAAATTGCTTGTGCTTAATAAATAAAATAAAGAAACGATATTTTAATGGAAATTCAAGTGGATGGAAAAACAGCTTGCCGCAGGCGGGAACCGAACCCACAACCTTCGCATTTCGCGTGCGTGGCAAGGTCTGTGAGTGGTGGCGCTGGCTAACACTCCCAGGGTTCTACTAGGACACATAAATACCCAAGAAAGTGGATGGAAAAACGGCGCCGCGGTAGCTCAATTGGTAGAGAATCGCACGCGAAATGCGAAGGTTGTGGGTTCGGTTCCCACCTGCGGCAAATTGTTTGTCCATCCACTTTAACTTACATTGATTTATCGTTTCTTTGTTTCAATTATTAAGCACACGCAATTTCCCATATGTTGTTCTTGGTGTCAGTGTTTGTTGGCTTCTTATGACTAATAACTAAATTAAGGTGGCCTAATCTATTACTCATGTCTACTCTATATATGGCGCCCCTGATAATACAGGTGCAACTGCGAGACGTAAAATTACGTCACTGACCAGTCTATCGTTGCCAAGTTGCGCGATAAGTCGTGAAACCGACAACCCATGCAGATAGTCTGTTTGCAAACTACAACAAATGGACATGTTTTACTACAGTAACCTTCACGGCACCTTCGTGAGGAACTCAAGTACTTCGATGCTATCATCAGCCGCCACCTATTTTTACGTCCACTGCAGGACGAAGACCTCTTCCAGCGACCGCCAATTACTCCGGTCTTGTACCAACTGATTCCGAGTTGCAGCTGCAAATTTCTTCACTTCGTGACCTAAGCTAATTTATTGCCCTCCTGGATTGTCCTTCCCTTCCTTTGGCAACCAGTCTGTAACTCTAATAATCCACCGATTATCTAGCAGAACGAAATTGCCTGCCGAGCCCCATTCTTTTTCTCCTAATGTCAACTAAATATCGGCCATCCCCTCTTGCTCTCTGTGGACGCCTTGCATGTTTCGTTCCATCGTTCTTTGTACGCAGCTTAGATTTTTCTCGAGCTTCTTTGTTAACGCCCAACTTTCTGTCACATATGTTGGCACCGGTATAATCTAATGATTCCGCATTTTTCTTTTCAATGACAGCGGTAAGCTGCCAGTCGGGATTTGTTAATGCATCCCGTGTGCACAGCAACCCATTATTCTGTAAATTTCCTTCTGATTGTCAGGATCCTCTGTGAGTAATTGTGCTATATCAACCAGCTCCTGTGTGAACGCTGACTGGCGATCATGAATTCTTTTTCCTTTGCCACGATATGCATCATTATTTTGTCTCCTTCATATTATTCTTCAACGCTACCCTTTTAATTTCTCAGTTAAAGTCTTAAACATTTGTTCCCATTTATCTCCATTGCAGCAGAAGAATATCATGTCATCTGCCAAGCTAAACACCGAGATATTCCTCGTTGATAACCCCTGCCAAGCCGTCCCAGTCTAATAGCTCTGATACTTATATAAGCCTGCAGTGGATAGCAATGGTAATATTGTATCTCGTTGCCTGACCCTATTCTTTATATTAAATCTTCTAGTTTTCTTGTGGAGACCTAAGGGAGCCATGGAATCTTTGCAGATATTTCCTAAGATATCCAAATATGGGTCTTGTACTGCTCGATTGCGCAGTGCTTTCATGACTGATGATGTCTCTAGTGAATCAAATGCCTTCTCATAATCAATCGAAGGCATATACCGAGATTGAGTGCACTCCAAATATTGCTTAATTAACGGATTTATCACAAACATCTGGTCCATTGTAGTTATTACTTCATCCCTTCATGGAGCCAGCGTGCTCTCCTGGCTGAATAAAGTCAAGGGTTTTCCTGATTCTATTGGAAATAATCTTGGTGAATACATTGTTCAATACTGAAAGCAACCTCATGTGCCTGTAATCCTTCAATTGTTTATCGGTTTATGCTATCGTAAGCTATAGGGAACTCAGTATCCAATCTCACACAACAGTCTATTGCAAAACGAGCAACACTTAAGATGTTTACATAATGACGCTGTATTTACGGCGTGCAATGCATTGTTTCCCTCCACATGACATAACATAATTATTTGACTATTGAGGAAATATTTGCGAAAAATGTAGGTCACAAGCATGCTGCAGAAATACATACCGTCGCGTCGCCGTCCTCGACTTGCATCTTTAAGTACGTCGATGCGGCAAGCACGGCCATGGTCTCCAACCTGACGACGGCGGAAATGGTGGCGTGGGCGTCTGGGTACTGGTACGGGCCGAAGACCGGGAGCGTGGCCAGCACTGCAGCGGCCACAGGGTTGATGCAGGCGACGACCCAGCAGCTCTACCCGAAGAGGGATTTGGCTTCCTAGGGGTGTCCCGGGTTGCTGCTAGCAGTAGATCTCCGCTGCCAAGAAGTAGAGATGCAGCCTGGTCAGCTCCATGCTTCTCTGCGGCCCCAGTGCGATGGGCACGCGGACAAAGTTGGTTGCGGAGTCCTATTCTGAGAATGACATGTAACAAGGAAATTGTTCTAACCAAGTAGACAATACACTTCGGACGAACAAACACAAAATCGGCAAGAAATAGTGCAGCCTAGCGTTGTTGCCACGGTGTTGGGACGGACGCACTCTTGGAAGAACACAACACGCAACAGTCCAAGTCTCAAACCAAGGACGCCCCAGTTTATTGTCAGCGCACCCCTTTATATATCCTGGCGTGCGCTGACGTCACCAGCGAGCTCGGACGCCGCAGCAGTCTTGCAAAGCGGGCGACGCTCAGTGGAACGCCGCAGCACTTTGATGCGTTCCGGTGCGCGTTCATCGGAGCGCTGGTTGCGTTCGATGCAACGAGAAATACAGCGTGCTAACGCCGTTTACGTGCGTATACGCTGAGGCAAAAGACAGCTAGCAAATCCTATTCGACGGAGTGGCTGCTTGTCACATGTCTAACTATAACCTGAATAGTTATCGTACAGCCCTGCTAGTCACGTTTACTCGACTTGTGCCCTAACTGAGTAAACGTGCTACACTAGGGGTGCACAATGATTCTCTAAAAGAGAGCCGAAAATGGGACAACCATGGAATGTTGCCGGTACTCACTCGCGCACAGATGTGTACTCTAAATAAATGTTCCAGAATCTCATCTGCATAAGTACATCTCCCTTGAACAAGCGTAAGAATGGAGGTGATAATATGAGATAGAACGTGCCAAAGCTCGACGGGTGGCTATGCGACGCGTGTCGGAGGTCTGCGGGTTAAGTTCGACCACCTGTGTTTTTTTTTAAAGCTTACCGAAAGCAGGTGACACGACACTCGCGACCAGAAACCAGAAGAGGCTCAACAACGGGATAGGAAGAGGTAGCCACCGCACTGGTTAAAGAAACGCGCAACGGTCACTGCAGTCGAAGTAGCGCGTCTTTCCAAAGTTGCACTTACTGCATTAAATTCCGGCAAGAGACGGTCGTCCAGGGTCTCCTTCGCGTCATGCAGGCGTGTTATGTAGCTGGAAATGAAACAAATTTCAAGAACATACGTAATATACGTGGACATAATTGCGTTTCCACCCGGCTTCGACCGATCTTGTCTTGTCTTGCATCCTAAACAGTGGCGCATACCCACTATGCGCGATTTGGACTTCTTCCTTCTTCTTCTTCTTCTTTTTCTTCAAATTTGGCACGTTCCCACGAGGGGCGTACTGGCCATTGTCCTGAGTGGAAACATAATATGAACTTCTTGCTTCCAGTTAATTTGTTCACCTGCTGTATTCATATTTAATTATTAGCAAATATAAATTATTTTCTGTTTCCGTTTCTTGAACAGTGGTCATACCAATTATGACGAAGGTGCCATATTATGAAAATAACGCAATTGAGTGTTAAGACTGAGGAAAATTTGCTTAACATGAGAGTACCAATCGAAACGACGTAGTCATGTACTGTCTGACACACTTCCTTTCAGGCTCGGGTGAAGGGTACTTGCCCGAAATCGTAAAATGTTAATCTCCGTGAGAAGAATGCCCATGCGCGATAGGGACTGCTCTAAGCAGACCTTTCCTTCGGAATTATATCTGCGGAAAGATAGGAGGAAATGCTCCAGTGATTCTATATTCCCACATGAGCCAGGAAGGTTCGATAGTGACTACCCACACCTACTCATGTGCAGGAGAATGCGTTGTTGGGCAAGTTGGTTCATTGTATTTGGAAAGATTGGATGCACATTGTAGACGATCACAAGGAAGAAGACGCGACAGGCGCCAACTAACAACTGAGGTTTATTCGAGGGAAACACTTAAATATCAGTTCATGCCAGCGCAGACGCATCAAGGTATCAGCAGCAGACAAGAGAAGAAAAAACACAACATCAGAAAGAACCAATGGCGTGGCTCAGCTAATCATATTTTCTAGGAAGCGTGCCTCCCTATTGTAAAGTATGATCGATGTGTCACTGATGCATGCTTGTCCCTTCTTTTTTATATAATATGCCTCTAGAAGTTCCCGTGCTTTTTCGTTACTGCATTTGCGCAGGAACTTAACCTGATTGAGCAGAGGCCTGCGTTTATGATAGGCAATGCATGGGTTGCTCCCGGTTTTTAATAGACCTTTCGTGTTCACGGATTCGCACGTTCAAACAACGGCCCATCTGGCCTATGTAGGTTTTGCCGCATGTCAGGGGAATCTGATAAATAACTCCAACTTGGATATCTACATGGGGGTTCTTGTATTTCACGCCACAGCAATCTTGCTTCTTTCTGGCGTGAAGTCTCGCTATGCGGGCGCAAAGGTGAGTCAGCTTGCAGGGAGCCGACAAAACGAGTGGGACACCTCAGTTGTTAGTTTTGCGCCTGTCCCGTCTTGTTCCTTGTCATCGTCTACAAAGCGCATCCAATCTTCCCAAATACTCATGCGCAGATTTAGTTGCGGCATTCGACATCGTAATAGTGTAATAGAAACTTCACTTTGCCGAGAGGTGACCCGGACATTCCAGGGGAACGCTAAATGCTGGTAATGCGTTTCATCATGGAGGGGCTCATCTTTTGTACCTAGGACTTGTTTTCGAGTTGGTACTCTTGTTACCACTAGCAGAGTAACGCTGGGAATAAAGAAACCCACTGGCCTACCAAGCACTGCCTTTGCCAGTCCGTATGACATCTCATTAAGGGCTAGTCCACAATGTAATATAATCAGACCACAATGTAAACTTTTACTGGACTTCCCGACTGCAGTAGTGCGCTTGCAGGAACCACCAACAATGAATTCCAGTCCACACTTAACGAAGGCAGTAGATAGTTTAAGTAAAGGGAAAATCAGACATCCACCCGTTCGTAGCAATTGCTACAAAGGAAACCCATACGGGTTCCTCGAAAGAAAAGCCTCATAGTTGAAGAAAAATTCGTCCTGGTCCGGGACTCGAACCCGGGACCACCGCCTTTCCGGGGCAGCCGCTCTGCCATCTGAGCTAACCAGGCGGCTAGCAGATGGCAGGGCGAAGTCGAATTTGTCGACAACACGAAGCAAAGGCAAGAGTTTGACGTAGTAGTTCTGCGGAAACCCGCAAGGTGGAGAGAAGAAGTACGTTTAGAGAGAAGTACGAAGTAGAGAAGAAGAAGAAGTTTAAGTACGTAGGCGCTAATTTTTGCCGCCAACTGGGAATGAGGTGGGGAACGGGCCGAACTCAATCTCGATGTCTATATCGCTTGTAACTAACCAATCGGTAGCCGTCGCCTGATGTGAACATCCGGCATGACAACGAGGTTTCCGCAAACGTTTTTCCGCGCACGGAACCAGAAGCATGGACAGCGAGGCTGTAACTAAGCGCATTAGAAGTAAGCACTGATCGGGAGAAGATAAATTGGATTTCATTCAGCTGATAGGCGAGCGAAGAGCTCCATTGTTTAAGTAAATTTAATTCCGCGCTGACAAGAAAAAAGCGCGAACTTGCATGGGCAGCTGCAATAGAAGTTCTCAGTTCCAGACACAGGATGCGCCGCAATGTACGAGTATAGGAAAAACGATGGCAAAACTTCAAGCAACAGTTCAAGACAGCGCCGCAGCGAGTGCGCCAGCACGAGCGTCAAACTGGTGCGTAATAACTTTACCAACTCTTTTTCGTTGGATAGATAGATAGATAGATAGAACAACTTTATTTTTGTTGGAGTAAAACAGTCGTGCGCTCGGAAGGTTATCCGTCTTGTAAATACTGAACATATCAGAACTATGGACTGTGGTAGTGCACAGACGCAATGTATATTTTTATGTGTTTTGCTACAGCAAAACACTCTCCTAACTAACTACGTAGATCTAGGCAGCGATTTCGTGGCGATGACTTTTCCCTATGCCAATGCGGTCCGGCGCTTTTCGCGATCGTGAGTGCCCGCGTTCGACGCTCCGGCCGGGGCCGAGTGTCTCTTGGCCATTCACGAACGCGGAAAGCGTCGGAACGCATTCACATCGCGAAAAGGCATAGCCACAAGTTCGCGGCCCTAATGTTCATTGATTTCATTGTAAGATTCTTTGTACCACAGTCCTTTCGTCATGCCATCGTCACTAGCGTCACACGCGAACATGACCCGCTCACGGCAAAAAAATAAATAAATAAATAAAATACGGCTTCGGCGCGTCGGTCAGCACCGAAACATCCTATCGTAATTATCGAGTCGACAGCCACAAAAATAAAAAGGGAGGGGCGGAGAGGAGGGGCAGAATAAAAGTTTGTATATAAACTTTTTTATCGGGCGAGTGGGAAAGGGCGCGCGGTGAGCCTTTCCTCCTCCCTGGCTTTCTGACTATCTGACTTTATGACTATCCGGCGCCGCGCTGTGAAAGCGAAAGCTTTACTGGTGTTGCGTTTCGCCTGCGACACGTGGTTTTGCCGGCGCGACTGCGGCGGGCGGCAGACATTTTGGCCCGATCGTCGTCGCCGCAACACTCATCGCCAGGTGTTTCCAGGCGCGTCTGCGGCGATGCGACCGCCTAGGGATCCTCCTCGCATTCCAGTCATTGTGCCCGAAACAGGCGATGCCAAAGCAGGGATCTCGTTCCAGTCATTGTGCCCGAAACAGGCGATGCCAAAGCAGGGACCAGCCTCTCATTACAGTCATTGTGTCCGACCGGCAGCGCCACGACAGGGTGCTACGAGATCGTGCGCAGCGCCACGACAGAGTGCTACGAGATCGTGCGCAGCGCCACGACAGAGTGCTACGAGATCGTGCGCAGCGCCACGACAGGGTGCTACGAGATCGTGCGCAGCGCCACGACAGGGTGCTACGAGATCGTGCGCAGCGCCACGACAGTGTGCGTCACCATTAGCCCATTGTACATTCACGTGCTCGTCTTTTGAGGGGTTCCTTCTTGCCCTCAACTGCGAGAGTATAAAAACAGCTGCCCCCGGACGCCAAAAGGAGGGCTCCGATTTCTTCTGTTGAGTGAAGTGCTCTCCCGTCTCTCTACTTCGGTCAAACCTGACCGCCAACTCTTTGCGATGTTAAAATAAACAAGTTGTTTCGTTGTTACCAGTCGACTCATGCTTTGCCGGGACCTTCGGATGCTTCGAGTTGTACCCCAGGCCGCCAGGCCAACGCTACCCTTGGGGCTTGCGACCCAGGTACAACCACGGGCGTCAGCGCCGAGTTCCCAACAGATCGTACCAGCAGTCCGATCCAAACATCTGGTTGGCAGCGGTGAGATCGCCTACGACTTCAAACAACGGTCTGCCAGCGGCGAGATCGCGACAACGGAGGCCAGCAGCAAAGAGATGCAGTTGACAGTATGCTGAGCAGCTCAACGACGATCCGGGAGCAGTGCAACGAGCCCTGTGTGACGACTGGTTGCCTGCAGCGGAACGACTGCGCGGAATTCCTGCCTGCGAGGTTTGGTGAGTGCGGGACTTTCTTCTTCTGAGCTTTGCCAGGCTTTTTGTTAGTGTCAGAAACAGAGCTGGTAATTGTGGTTGTCGTTGCTGCCGGGTTAGTTTGCGGCAAGACAATAGTAAGCAGTAGAGAAAGCAGCATTCAGAGCAGCCATGGATTTGAAGTCGTTGCGCAAACCGAAATTGTTGGAGCTTGCAAGAGAGTTGGGTCTGGATGTCTCAGACAAACTAAGAAAACCTGAACTGCTAAAGGCTATTCTTGAGTTAGAGGCTGAGGATGACGAGCTGTCGGAATGCCTTGAGACTATTGAAGAGAGGGAGACAGAAAAAGAAGAGCGTGAACGTAAAGAACAGAAAAAGCGAGAGCAACAAGAGAAAAAAGAAGAGCGCGAACACGCTTTGGAAATGAAGCGTCTCGAGGTAGAGATGGAACGCGCTCGTAAGGGAAGTCAGGCACACGGTGCAGGAGAACGCGTATTGTTCAAAATGACTGACCTAATGCGGCCGTTTAAGCTTGGAGAGGACATTGGTTTGTTCCTGGTTAACTTTGAGCGAACGTGCGAGAAGCAGGGGTTCTCTCGGGAAACGTGGCCACAGCGCTTGCTCACTTTGTTACCCGGCGAGGCGGCCGACGTAGTCGCTCGCTTGGATAGAGAGGAGGCAGAGGATTTCGACAAAGTAAAATCGAGTCTGCTAAAAAAGTACCGGCTGTCTGCGGAGGCGTTCCGTCGGAAGTTTCGGGAAAATGAGAAAGGCAGAAGTGAGTCATATACAGAGTTTGCGTATAGGCTTATGTCGAACATGCAGGAGTGGCTCAAAGAAGAGAAAGCGTTTGGTGACCACGATAAAGTTCTGCAGTGTTTCGGGCTAGAACAGTTTTATAGTCGGTTACCGGAGAACGTGCGATACTGGGTCTTGGATAGGCCAGACGTGAGTACGGTGGCTAGAGCCGCTGAGCTAGCCGAGGAGTTTGTGACGCGTCGAGCTCGCGGAGCTAAGGACGGTCAAAAGGGTGAATTTGGCTCGAAGTTCGAGAGGCCGAAGTTCACGCCCATGAGATTAAAGGGGGACACGCGTAGTGCGGATGCGAGCGAAAGCAGTCCGACGAAACGTAAAGAGACGGCGGCAGCCAAACGCAGAAAGCGGTTCGAGATGAGGCGAGCGCGCTTGTGTTATACGTGCCAGAAGCCGGGTCACTTTTCGGCGCAGTGTCCGGAAACAACACCAAAAGTTGTGTTCTTTTCAATAGGCAGCACTGACGAGAACATGAAGCTTCTCGAGCCTTACATGCGAGACCTCCTCGTGAACGGGAAAGAGTGCCGAGTGCTTCGCGATTCTGCAGCTACGATGGATGTAGTTCACCCGTCTTATGTAGAACCCCATATGTTCACGGGCGAGTGCGCGTGGATCAAGCAAGCCGTGGAAGCTCATAGCGTGTGTCTGCCAGTAGCAAAGGTGCTTATTGAAGGACCTTTCGGAGCGCTTGAGACAGAGGCGGCAGTGTCATCTATGCTGCCACCCCAGTACCCGTACCTATTTTCAAACAGGTCCGATCACCTCCTGCGCGAGAAGGGGCTTTTGTTTGGTGAAGCTAGTGTTCAGGCCTTAACCAGATCGAAGGTTCGGGAGCTCGCTGCAAAGGCGGTAGTTGCGGGGCTGACGTTATCAAACAACGAAAAAGGGTCAGAGGCGCAGCAAGCTGATATTCCGAGCACGCCCGAACTGAATAAACTTGAGTCTGTAACGTTAAAGGCGCCAGATACTGGAGAGGAAAATCCCGATTCGGGAAAGTTAGAAGAGCTATCTACTGATTTGCTCATCGCGCCTACGTCAGACGGACTTGATAGGTTGCTAAAAGTCAGCCGGTCGGCTTTGATAGCCGAGCAAAAAAAGGATGGCAGCCTGGAAAACGTGCGCTGCAATGTCAAAGAAGGTATCGCCAGGAAAACTGCGCGTTTTGTGGAAAGAGGTGGAGTCCTGTACCGGAAGTATCTAGACCGCAGAGGAGTGGAGTTCGATCAGCTGGTCGTGCCTCAATGCTATCGTCAGGATCTGTTGCGCTTGTCACACGGGGGTTCGTGGTCCGGACACCTAGGAGTTAAGAAAACTAAGGACCGTCTCTTGCAAGAGTACTATTGGCCAGGGTGTTTTCGGGACGCAGACCATTTCGTGAGGACATGTGACACTTGTCAGCGGGTGGGCAAACCAGGGGACAAATCGAGGGCGCCGTTGAAATTGGTACCTATCATTACGGAGCCTTTTAGACGGCTCGTTATTGATACTGTGGGACCTCTGCCGGTAACAGCCACGGGGTACAGACACATTTTGACTGTGATCTGCCCAGCGACAAAGTTCCCTGAAGCAGTGCCGCTTAAAGAACTCAGCTCAGTTGAGATAGTTAATGCACTACTGTCCATATTTGCGCGAGTTGGTTTTCCTGCGGAAATCCAATCAGATCAGGGCACAGTGTTTACTAGCGCTTTGACGACAACTTTTCTCGAAAGGTGTGGGGTAAAGCTGTTACACAGCTCAGTGTACCACCCACAGTCGAATTCCGTTGAGAAGCTCCACTCCGTCATGAAGCGCGTGTTGAGAGCGTTGTGTTTTGAACATCGAACTGACTGGGAGCTGTGTCTGCCTGGGGTGATGTTTGCTTTAAGGACCGCGCCGCATGCGGCTACGGGGTTTTCGCCAGCTGAACTGGTGTACGGTCGCTCGCTTCGATCTCCGCTTCGCATGCTTCGAGAATCGTGGGAAGGTAGGGGCGACGACCCAGTCGTGGTGGAGTACGTGCTTAAGCTCCTCGAACGCTTAAGAAGGGCACAGGAGTTGTCAGGTGAAGCAATGACAAAGGCCCAGCAGAGGGCCAAGGTTTATTATGATCGGACAGCCAGGGCCCGTCGTTTTGAGGTTGGCGATGAGGTCATGATATTGCGCACATCGCTAAACAACAAACTAGACGTGCAGTGGGAGGGCCCAGCACGAATTGTTCAGAAACTGTCGGAAGTTAACTACGTGGTAAGTCTGCCAGGAAAGCGGAAAGCACAGCAAGTTTACCACTGTAATCTGCTCAAACCTTATAGACAACGGGAAGCAGTGGTGTGCATGATGATAAACGTTCCTGAAGAGCTTCCAGTCGAGCTTCCGGGACTAGGCTCAGTGACGAACAGGGAAGACACCGGTCAAGTCATTAGTGACCTTATCAGTAAAGCACCGCTGTCGCCCGAGCAGAAAACCGAACTACACCAGCTATTACAAGAGTTTCAGGGTCTGTTCTCTGAGAGGCCTGGTAGGACTTCTGTACTTACTCATGATATAGAACTTACCTCCACAGAGCCAGTACGATCCAAGGCGTATCGGGTGTCACCCCGCCAGAGCGATATTATGGAGGCTGAGGTAAAGAAAATGCTACAGCTCGGTGTTATTGAGGCAGGTGAGAGTGATTATACCTCCCCTTTGATTTTAGTTGAGGTACCGGGCAAGGAACCTCGTCCTTGCGTCGACTACCGCAGGCTTAATTCCATCACTAAGGATCAAATTTATCCGATCCCTAACATCGAGGAGCGCCTTGAGAAAGTTAGTAGCGCTCAGTTTATTTCCACCCTAGATCTTGTCAGGGGTTATTGGCAGGTTCCACTTACAGAAGAGGCTAGTAGGTATGCGGCGTTCATTTCACCAATGGGAACATTCCGTCCTAAAGTGTTGAGTTTTGGTTTGAAGAACGCGCCATACTGTTTTTCAAGCCTCATGGATAAAGTGTTGCGGGGACAGCAAGAATTCGCTTTACCGTATCTAGACGACGTAGCGATATTCTCCGCATCCTGGTCGGAGCATATGACACACTTGCGGGCAGTGCTAACCCGCCTGCGCGAAGCGGGCTTGACAGTCAAGGCTCCTAAGTGCCAGATAGCACAGGCCGAGGTTGTCTACCTCGGTCACGTGATTGGTCAGGGTCGTCGCCGCCCCTCTGAAATAAAAGTGGCCGCTGTGCGAGACTTTCCGCAACCGCGCACAAAGACCGATATTCGGTCGTTCTTAGGTGTCGCCGGCTACTATCAGAGGTACATCCCTAGGTACTCTGATATCGCGGCTCCCCTGACGGATGCTCTAAGAAAGACAGAGCCTCAAACAGTCGTCTGGGACGAGACCAAGGAAAGAGCTTTTAGCGCCCTAAAGAGTGCCCTAACAAGCCAGCCTGTGCTACGATCGCCAGACTATACAAAAGGGTTCATTGTTCAGTGCGATGCTAGTGAGCGAGGCATGGGCGTTGTACTGTGCCAACGGGAAAATGGAGAAGTAGAACACCCCGTCCTGTATGCTAGTCGTAAGCTGACCAGTCGTGAGCAGGCGTATAGCGCCACCGAGAAAGAGTGTGCATGTCTCGTGTGGGCCGTTCAGAAATTGTCATGCTATCTAGCCGGCTCGAGGTTTATCATTGAGACGGATCACTGCCCTCTCCAATGGCTGCAGACCATCTCTCCCAAAAATGGCCGCCTCCTGCGCTGGAGCCTCGCTTTACAACAATATTCCTTTGAGGTACGTTACAAAAAGGGGAGTCTCAACGGTAACGCCGATGGCTTAAGTCGAAGCCCCTAACGTAGGAATCAGCCTCAAAATTGTTTGTTACTGATGTTTTTCTTCCTGAGGCAGGATTTTTTTTTAACATATTGCTTTTGTTTAGTGTTTCAAAGTGATGATATGCTTTCTAGTGCAATTTTTCAATTTGTGGACGCGTTCTGAGTGATGCTAGACTACTGTAAGGAACTAGGCAGTGGTCTAAAAAGGGGAAAGAGCCTGGCAGGGCTTAGTGAGGGTTGTGCCGTGCTTGCTGACTGAGCGGTTGAGTTTTCAGCGTAGTTCTAACGCTTGCCGGGAACGAGAACAAAAATGTGAACTCTCCCGAAGTCACTTTGCAGTGTCCCGTGCGAACCTGAACGAGAGAACGAGGCCTTCTCTGTGCGCTGCGCTCAAGAAACGTCAAGGGACGCCCGACTTCGGTTATGAGCATCATCGAGCGACATCCCTCCGGACAGCGGATGCAGTCCCCTGTCCATCGGGATCTCCTTCCCCCGGCGGGGCGGTCTGTTGCGTTTCGCCTGCGACACGTGGTTTTGCCGGCGCGACTGCGGCGGGCGGCAGACATTTTGGCCCGATCGTCGTCGCCGCAACACTCATCGCCAGGTGTTTCCAGGCGCGTCTGCGGCGATGCGACCGCCTAGGGATCCTCCTCGCATTCCAGTCATTGTGCCCGAAACAGGCGATGCCAAAGCAGGGATCTCGTTCCAGTCATTGTGCCCGAAACAGGCGATGCCAAAGCAGGGACCAGCCTCTCATTACAGTCATTGTGTCCGACCGGCAGCGCCACGACAGGGTGCTACGAGATCGTGCGCAGCGCCACGACAGAGTGCTACGAGATCGTGCGCAGCGCCACGACAGAGTGCTACGAGATCGTGCGCAGCGCCACGACAGGGTGCTACGAGATCGTGCGCAGCGCCACGACAGGGTGCTACGAGATCGTGCGCAGCGCCACGACAGTGTGCGTCACCATTAGCCCATTGTACATTCACGTGCTCGTCTTTTGAGGGGTTCCTTCTTGCCCTCAACTGCGAGAGTATAAAAACAGCTGCCCCCGGACGCCAAAAGGAGGGCTCCGATTTCTTCTGTTGAGTGAAGTGCTCTCCCGTCTCTCTACTTCGGTCAAACCTGACCGCCAACTCTTTGCGATGTTAAAATAAACAAGTTGTTTCGTTGTTACCAGTCGACTCATGCTTTGCCGGGACCTTCGGATGCTTCGAGTTGTACCCCAGGCCGCCAGGCCAACGCTACCCTTGGGGCTTGCGACCCAGGTACAACCACGGGCGTCAGCGCCGAGTTCCCAACAGATCGTACCAGCAGTCCGATCCAAACACTGGCCGCGAACTTCCGATTTCGCCGTGGCGGTGCTCCGAGGAGCACGCGTGGCCGCGGATATTTCTCTATCTCTCGCTCCCTAGTCACTACTGCGCATGCGCCACTAGTAGCTCCGAGCCACATGTGTTCCGCCGCTGCGGAGCGCCGCGCCTTACCGCCGCCGCCGTTGGGTATGACGTTCCTCGTCGTTGCGCTCGCCTCCGCTCGCTTCGTCAGCTGCGTTGCATGCCTGAACATGTCGGAGGATTAAAGGAGAGTTCGCGTGCGCCGCAACCACAGTTGAGGCGGCAGTATGGATGGTGACAATTCTGATAAGCAGGAGAAGGCCTGCAATAGACATCGGAACGAGATGAAGAGGAAGCGAATCGCCCAGGAAACAGACGAACAGCGCGCCGAACGACTGGCTAAACGCCGCAACATAGCTAGACAACCAGACTAACCTGGACTTGCAATCAAGATTAACCAAGGCTAACCATGCTATGTTTTAGCTTTCACTATCTATAACCTGGCATAGCCGAGCTAAGCCAGTGCCAGCTTTTTTTTTTTTTACGTATTGCTGTCGTGTGCCGCAGAACGATTTCAAGATGTTTTAGATCCCGCTTTGTAAAATTTACGGAATCTCCGTTCATATAAAGTCGTAAGAGAATCCCTTAGGTAACTCGCTAACTACAGTACGCAGAAATATATCTTGGGGGCGCAAGCCTCTGATGCGCATTACCAGCCATGGTGTGTGTATGTGTTTTCAACTATTTTGTGCATATCGGTTTTTTTTCAACAAAAAGAACCAGTGTGTCTGTAATACCAGCATGAAATGGTCAATCCGCTCACTATCTGCTCCGTACGGCAATCCGCTCTTGCCGTACGGACTACAACATAAAACATAAGAGCGCAAGCTCGTATACGGCCAATCTAAGGCAACCACGAGACATTAAGCGGCAGGCGCTATCAAATATTTGTGGTACACCGGCATCGTTCTCACGCATTTCAAGTGTAGTAAGCTTGAAAGCACTATATACGTCCTCGCTCGCCTTCCTCCATGACGCCAATGGCGCTTCTCAACACAGCGGTCGCTGCGGTTTGGTGAACGAGCATGATACATATTACAAGCTATGTGTTTCAGTATTGCCTTTTCGCCCTGTAAAGCAGTGATATATGAGAGGGATCACATGAAAAGAATGCGATGGCTATTTCTGAGGACCAAATTTCCGTAATACCTGGGAGCGCTTTTTAGAGAACGGAACGAAGACTACTGAAAAAAAAAATCGGTTATCATCCTCTTTCTCGAAAAAGAAAGAGAAAACGGACTAACGTGGCAATACGACCTCGCATAGTCACGCCGCACAACGTTTGCTAGGACCACGCGCTATATAGAACAAAGGTATCTGTAATCATAGTTTCTCACTATAACACCTAGAGGGAAATCTGACGCCACCGTCTATGGGAGTTTCTTAAGGGGGCACCGTGCCGGCATGGGAATGACGGTATATGTGTCTGCGAGGCTCGCGTTGGCTGGTGTTGTAAGACGCTTAGTATAAAACGTGGATATGGCTACACAAATAACGCGTTCTCAAAGTAAAGTCTTCATAAAATGTTTCCATTCACGCATATTACGTCTTTACTCACCTAAAATGCATGACCAAGAGAAGAAAAGCAAGAACAGACGACAAACTTGTTTCAAAGCGAGCGCAAACCTTGTCGTCTGTCCTCCAAGTTTAGCGGCCCGCTAATACTTTTCACGTAACATATAGTCGTACACGCAATAACAAGTTCTCATAGTTAAACAAAACTTGTTTTTGTAATAATAAAGCTAGAACCGCTTTTCACGTGCTGTTTTAGTAGAAAATGAATCGTTGTGACAGACGGAACGGTGCTTGCCAAGCGCGTCTTCATGGTGTCCTGTCTCTCCGAGAAAGATGCCAATCCGAAGTCACAATATACCGGCATTCCCATGCATACCACAGCCCAGCGGTCGATTTAGGCACCACTGGCCTCCTTGAAGCCCTTGGGTTCAGCGGGAGCAGTGGTAAAGCAAACAGGTCCGCAATAGACATTAGCAAGAGGCGATTGGAGGATTGGTGGAAGAAAAGTAGTGAAACGACAAAAGACGGAGACGTACAAAAACACAGTTCGCAATAGGGGATCAGAAAATTTGGACGTGTTAGTTCATAGTGTTTTTTTTTATTTTCTTTTTTCATTGGTTAACCTAGGTAGGCTATCAGGCAGCATAGTAGCAAGAGCTTGGTGTCGCAACCCACCGCCTCGTTCCAAAGGGGACGCTCATAACATCCATCCATCCATCCGGTTGACGGTGAGCTGGGCCACGTTGTGTTGCTGTGAGCGGTGAGAGTGCTCGTTGCAGTTACACGGTAATTTAATCATATTTTCGAAGTGCCTAAATGTTTTGTCGGCAGCGGCAGGCAAGCGGGGGGCCCCGACCGGGCGAACGCGCGGCAAGCGCCGGCGCAGGAAGGAGACACGGAGCAAACTGCTCCCGATGAAAACTGGACGAAGACTCGGCCGACCCGCGGCCGTTTATTACTTATAAAGGCTTCACACGCTAGATGACACCTCCAGATTGGCCCAAGCTCATCACATGACAGAAGGGGGGTGCGCCATCTAGCTAAACAACTACAAAACATACATGTACAATGACACAGAGATCTGACAGGGGGCGACACTATACTACATCATCCCCCCCTGGACACAAAGTAAGCATACAGTGAAACGCGCACACAACACGCGCACTTAAGTCCAAAGGCGATTTCAGTTCGTTCCCCCCCCCACGTTCACATACACGCGCACCAGTCTTGGGCACCAAAACACAGGCAGTCACTCAAACAAAGTCTGACAAGGAACACGGCACAAAACTCACTGCACCGCAACAAGAAGCACTTTTTTCCTGTGTTAATGAAACGTGGACTGTCTTGCTGCTTCGCTTGAAGCTGACGCTGCGCTGGTTAACTGCCTTGCTGCTTCCTGCTCCTCGTCTGCAAAGTACTTCCGTTGTCCCTCACGCCCGAGAGCGCTGACGAGCGCGGACGCTCGTCGCGCGTCCGTCCAGTCGCCACCGCCGGCCGCTTCGAGGTGGGCCTGAAAAATTTTTTTCCAGCGATACCATGGAATTAACGGTGGGCCGGGCACTTCAAGAAAAACGGGAAGGTTCGCCGTAAAAGACGCCATGCCCGGTAGCGCGCAGGAGACAGTGCAGAAAACAAGCCGGAGCTCGCAGCAGGAATGGGGCACGGAAGAACAAGGGGGCGAGTAGGCCTAGGCTCGGAAGCCTCGCGACGCCAAGTGCGTCGGCGGCGTTTGCAGGCCGTGCCGACACGTAAAGGACGCTTCACTTACGAAGCTCGCTGGTTTCCCGGGGCTTCGGTCGGAACCGCTGCGGGAATCCCATCCTCGTCGCCAAAAGATGTTGTGTCGGCAGCGGCAGGCAAGCGGGGGGCCCCGACCGGGCGAACGCGCGGCAAGCGCCGGCGCAGGAAGGAGACACGGAGCAAACTGCTCCCGATGAAAACTGGACGAAGACTCGGCCGACCCGCGGCCGTTTATTACTTATAAAGGCTTCACACGCTAGATGACACCTCCAGATTGGCCCAAGCTCATCACATGACAGAAGGGGGGTGCGCCATCTAGCTAAACAACTACAAAACATACATGTACAATGACACAGAGATCTGACAGGGGGCGACACTATACTACACTAAACAAACTGTGATCAGTACCGTGTGCTTAAGCATCAGGAAACCTCTGGACTCGTGTAAAGCCATTAGTTCGCCTTATGTTTCCTGTGATACGCCAGTGTCTTATGTGTACTACAGCGCCCGTCCGAGCTGCCTTTGTTCTCGCCTGTCCGCGTTTGCTCGTGGAATAACTGGTACAGTGGCTTCGAATTATGGTGCGTGGAAGAACTTGTTGAAAGTTGTGCTTTCGTGCGCTGGTATTCATCGGCAATTCGACAGTGTTCGCGCCGGAAAGAGCGTCGTCGCGTGGGGCCTGCGAGACGAAGGAGCCGTTTGCTGACCACATTGAAGGTAAGCATGTCTGACGCTTGCGCGCATTCTCGCAGCTTTTGGTTCATGTAGTAAGCTTTGTGGAACGACAACAGAACACGTTCTGAGGGTATGTTGACCATGTTGCTGTACACATTTAGCAATGCGTTTGACGAGGGAAGTTTCCGTGAAATGTATTATTTCTTACCGCTTACTTGCTTTATGGAGTGATGTGCTACCACCGCTGATCGTTGGGACTTAAATGGGCAAATATTTACGTAAACGCTGAAAGTTACTGTTATCTCGGTAGTTTCCCGGCAAGAAATTCTTCCGTAGATATGAATTTCCACAAGTTACGTGTGTAATGCATGTCGATGTGTCACGGGCATCGCGAGTTGGCACGCGACTGCGATGTTTGACACTTGAACAGATATTAGCTTGTGTGAAGACTACTTTATTGATAGTGTTCAGTTTGAAGTCCAGCTTCGCGAGAACTTGTCTGCATTGTTTGTGTTGACGTGCTCGCGTATTTGTCTTTTATTTTGTAGGGCAAATATAGACCGACATTACAACAGCGAAATTTCTTTTTAATCGAGGCATGTCAATCAGACGCTCGTTTTCATTAATATTTTCATCCGAAGAACAGGATGTCAGTGCCTGCGATTGTTAAAGGCAGTGGCTTGTAGCACTGCCTAATAAGGGATGCGATTTTCTTGTGATGGTTTCCGCTCGATGTTTGCCACTCTTATATAACCCACCTTCCATGGCTGGCTGTTCTAGTTAATAACGATAGCGGAATGTCGGTCAGATCAATGAGCAAAAGGAGTAGAAACGGAAAAGGGATGGCTACAAAATCGCGGCCTAGGTTTGAGACCCTTCGTAATCGATTGTTCGTTTGATTTACTAGATATATAAGTTTTGGTGATAATTTCCCAGGTAGTCTGATGTTTGCTGCTGGTTTTATTCCCGCCTGAATTTTACCATATAACAGTGTAACCACTTGAGATATAACTACGAGACATCTGTACAAGCAGGCACACAAAGATTTGTTGGCCAGTCGCCTACTCCTAAAGGTCATGTACTACTTAGCAGCTGCTGGAGAAATGTTTAAAAGAATTTGTGAGCAGTTTAATACCTGAGTGGACTGGCAGCTCAGTCTGTTTCAAACAACAATTAGTTAAAAGCTTCTGTGTTGCCCTGATGTTTTTTATGAGCTGTTTTTGACTGCTCCACGTTTCTTAGCTGTGTGCATACAGGCCAGGCTGTTCTTGCTTATATGAATATTTTTGAATAAGTGAAAAAGATTGGCTTTTGTTTTGTTTTTCAGGTCCCAAGCACCACATTCCAGAGGTCTGCTGTGAGCAGACGTGGCAAATTGCAGTAACATCCAGATAGTCCAATAAACTGTTCGTAGTTTCAGACAAACCTTTGCAAAGTATAGTCAAAACTTTCTTTTAAAGATCAGGTTGGATCAGTGCTGATCTTTCTATCCAAACATTACATTTTATATTAGTAACAAAGACATAACTAGAACAGCAGCACTGCAGTCAGGAACGTACAGTGGCACTCCAAGTGTTATACTGAAATAATCTATGAAGTCTAATTACTTTGTAATTTTAGAACAAATTGGCACGAATTTCTGTGCCATAGCAGAGTTCCAATCCGTGCGCTGCATCATGTAGGGAACAGTAACCTTACAATGAAAACCAATGCAAAACTTTTTAACTCAGGAAATGTTTATAAAAATAAAATGTGCACACGGAACTCTTCATCTATACATGTCTACGTAAAATACAGGATTTAATCACTGCGGCCACATAAAGGATGCATAAAAGTAGGACACACGAAGGAAACATAAAAGCAGTGGCCAAATTTCAACATGGAGGAAACATACAGTACGGTAACATAAGGGATACATAAAGGGAGGACACATGAAGGAAACAAAAGCAGTGGCCAAATTTCAACATGGAGGAAACATAAAGTACGGTAACATAAGGGATACATAAAGGAAGGACACATGAAGGAAACGTAAAAGCAGTGGCCAAATTTCAACATGGAGGAAACATAAAGTACGGTAACATAAGGGATACATAAAGGGAGGAAATATGACGGAAACATAAAAGCAGTGGCCAAATTTCAACATGGAGGAAACGTAAAGGACATTTCCTCATGTGAACTGCGGGAAACACACAGTAAACATAAAGGGCATAACCATTTTCATAAGGGAGCAGCGCCAGATTTCCCTCTAGGTAATGTAGTGAGAAACTCTATGTCTGTAATCCAACACACACCACGGCTTAGGACGCTCGCGCAGTTCGTAAACGGTCGCTTTGCTGGACAAGCTTAATTCACACTATAAGGTATGCTGTTACTACTAAACAAAGCTATTTTATTCATGGGTTGAAACCTCATCCATAAAACCAAGTAGTCGCACTATGTAATTTACAGCTAACAGTTTTAACGCTTGTCAAAGTATAACAACACAGCACTTATCGTAGTAGAATGGTACTCACGCTGTTACAATCATCGCATACGTTTCATTGCTCCTAAGCCACGCCTTAGAACTAGAGGATAATGCTGCAATAAGGTCACATTAGTAAATGCAACATTCAGAAATACACAATTGTCTCCGAGGTTGATTGTACGCTCAAACGTGTGCGCACAAATCGCGCTGCGTGCTCCGTCCCCCTCAACGCCAGCAGAAAGTCGGGCCACATCGACTTAGACCCCTTCAGCACGTCGTACACAAACGTTCACCACGTAGAAGACGCACGCCATACTAAATAGGTCAACTACCGCCGAGTGTATATCTGCCATGCAAGACAAGAGCGCTCGCCGAGCCACTCATAGGCTGCTCATAGATGGCGCCACTGCGTAGCAATATAGTGGCCCCCATGAAAAAAAACGGTGTATATACATTTGACTGTGTAGCCGTCCTGTCATTCCGTCATTTTGTAAAGGAAACAATACATCATGTGATAGCTTGTACTTGCAAAAAAAGAAAATACTTAGAGGGAAACCAACGACCGACAAATAATTTAGGCTGTATTAGTAAATTACCAACAGATTAATCAACAATTTCGATGGGTGTGTGTTACACCCCAATCCAAATTTTGCGACGGCTCGCGTTTGTCATTTAATATGAGCAGCCTTCCAGTCTTGAAGGCACGCGAGGAATTCTAGTTTGAATTAAGACAGTACCTAACTATCGCTCAGCAAGTCGACAATATTATCACTAACGATGGCAGCCGAAAAGAAAACGCGCACACCGCGTTAATTGCTGGTAATCAGTCGCTATTCAGGCCATGTCATGCGCCATGGTGAGTGAAGAGTTCGTGACGCTTACACAAAGGCGCCTTCGACAGTCAGCCGCCTCCACTGATGCTCCTTTATTCGCAAGCGTCGCTACTTCCAATGCTGGAGCCGCCAATACGAATGCGGTTCTCGCGTTCCATGGGCTTAGCACAGATGATGCGACTCTTACTTTTCAAAGGTCAGAGCGTGAATATGCAGAATTGCACGTGAGTACGCAACCTACCACAATCTTCCTTCGTTGTGCTGACGGTGTCGTGATATCTTTTATCTCAGGCGGTAGCAAAGAAAGAAAAACCTAAAAATATCGATCGGTTTCGCGGAAGCTGCTTCAGTGCCGCAAGCTATTGCGCGACTTAAAGCGATTAGAGAAAATGAGAGCACTCACATCGGTATCCCCGTGCGAATGGTGCTTCGGGGTTGAACACGAGGTCGCGGGTTCGTCTTCTGTCTCCCATAGGCCCTGAAAGAAAAGGGGGTTATCTCGGAAACAACATCGCGGAACAAGCAACAAAGTAAATCCACACGGATTCCTCTGAACGTTTCTCAGCTAAAAAACAAAGAAGAAAAGAAAGGAAGAAACACAAACAAGTAAGAAAGAAAGAAAGACAAAAAAGTAAGGAATTGCTACATAAACAGTCGAAGATGATCGTCTAAGTAAGTGAATAGCTTACAAGGGCAGCCGAAATCAAATGAATACAGACACTTCCGAAGTATACTAATGAAGTAGATAAGTGTGTTTTACGACGGAGGCAAACATTATCGTCGAAATGTTCTGCTTGCGGGAGTGCATGGACTTGACCATGATTCATTTATTGAGTGATCCGCCGATTGTTCCAGCACATATTTATTTATTTATTTATTTATTTATTTATTTATTTATTTATTTATTATTTCTGCTGATATCGATGTTGTTCATCGAGTCGCTACTAAAGATAAAGGTAAGAAAAACTTAATTGCAAGATTCTGTTCTCGAACGAAAAAGAATGAGTTTATCAGCAAGGCACGAAAGGCAAGGCTCTGCCTGAATGACATCGGCAAATATGACAACAACTTTCCCATATTTGTTAATGACCACCTGACACCACAAAATAAGGCACTCTTTTCCAAAGCACTAGTGCTAAAGAAAGCCAATAACTGCAAGCACCTGTGGACGGATTATTGTCAGATTAAGGCCAGAAAGACACATGAAAGCCGCGTTTGTCGCATTGCTGACGAGTCCGACCTTTCTGTTTTCATCTAACTGCCTGTGTTCTGACTCTTAAATATTATTACCATCCACCATGGATTCTTACCTGTCAGCATCTGCGCTGAATAAATTCATGTCACGCGACTACCATTCAATTATTCACTTCAATGCTGAAGTCTCCGCAAGCATTTTGATGACTTGAGAACCGGTTTTCGACACTTACCAATACCTTTTCAATAATATGTGTGTCTGAAACCTGGCTTAGTAATGATGACAAGGACCTATTCTGCTTTAACTCATACACTTCTGAGTATTCTCACAGAGAAATTAGTAATCATGGTGATTCAGCTATATTTGTCTCATCTAACATTCTATATAAACGACGGCCAGATTTGGAGTTGAATATTACTAACTGTGAATCTGTGTTTGTTGAATTTGATTCCCCCGTCTTCAGTATAGGCAACAAGAACTTAGTGTTTGGCTGCATTTATCGCTCACCTTCTTCGTTAGTTACTCACTTCTGTAGTGCGCTTGATCTAACCATGGAAAAAATATCATACGCTAATTGTAATGCAATAATCATGGGCGATATCAACATTAACCTCTTAGATACCAATTCATCTAATTCTTCTAGTTATTCTAGCATCTTCCGCAGTTTTGGATATGAATGTTTAATTTCTCTCCCTACTCGTTCTCCTAACGTTGCTGATAGCACCTTAATTGATCATGCATTATCGAACTTAACAGATCCACCTGAGGCTAGAATTGTTACCACCGATATTACCGATCACTATCCTATCGTTCTACGCCTGCGCAATCACTCAGCCTTATCTAACATGTCATTCTACAGAGTTGTACTTGACAAAGAGATGTTCCTTGAAAGCGTAACTGAAACTGACTGGTCAGAAGTTATGTCATCTAAAGAACCTCAAAAATCTTTTTCGCAGTTTTTAACCACACTTTCATCGCATTTCAACTCCCACTCTCATAAAATAAAATGCAGAGAAAAGGTATCATTGCCACATAACCCATGGCTTACAGATAGCCTTCTGAAAGCTATGCGGTCTCGTGAAAATTTATATAAAAAAACAAAGAAGCAACCTTTCAATACTAAACTACTTGCCCGTTACAAAAAAATTTCTCTCTTTCTACACAGCTTAGAAGTGCGAAGAGGAATTATAATGAGCAAAATATAATAGAATATGGTAATAACACTAGGAAAAAGTAGGAAATAGTCAACACCTTTTTAAACCATAACTCTCGGAAAGTCATTTCGAGAATCATTCACAATGACATGGAATACAATAATGCGCTTGATATTGCAAATGCATTTTGTGATGCTTTCGTCAATAACACTTCTGATTCTGATTCATGCTGCAACATGTCCTTTAAGCGCTTACCTCACTCATTTTTTTCTTTTTCCAACAACACCTGATGAAGTAATTTTAGTAATTAAAACCCTTAAAGCCACTAGTGCTGGCCTGGATAATATTATTGCCTACCACATTAAAATGATTGCGGAACATATCGCTAACGTCCTCTCAGCTATCATTAACCTGATTTTAAAACCGGTGTTTTTCCACGTGAACTCAAACGCGGTCGAGTCATTCCCGTTTTCAAAAAAGGTGATCGCACGCTTACACGGAATTATAGACCCATTTGCTTTCTTCCATTTTTTAATGAAGTTATTGAAAAACTTGTCGAAAAACGTTTAACAAAATATTTAGACAAATTTAGTATTCTTTCCCCTTTTCAGTTCGGCTTTCGTTAAGGCTTTTCAACTAATCTGGCACTTATATCTTTTACTGATTATCTCAAAAAGCAATTGATGAAGGTAAATTTGCAGCCTCGATATTCGTTCGACTCAATTAATCACAATTATTTGTGCTAAACTTGAAGCCATCGGAATGACTGGTCCGCCTCTACTTCTAATCCGCAGTTACAGGATAGAAAACAAGTCGTTAATATTTCTGGGTACTGCTCTAAAGAAGCTACTACTAACATTGGTGTACCACAGGGGTGCATATTAGGTCCTCTACTTTTCCTAATTTATATTAATGATCTGCCCAGTTGCCTCTCCTCATCGAAGTGTATTCTGTACGCAGATGATACTAATATATTTAGCTCTAACAATTGTATATCAACGCTAACACGCGAGCTCAATGAAGATCTCGTGAAAATTTCCACATGGTGTGAACTTAACAAGCTACAGATTAACCATAATAAGACCAATTTTGTCGTTTTTGCTTCACATCAGCGATCGCTTGAGCCCCTTCAGTCTATTTCAATCAACAATCACCTAATCAATGCAGTTGATCATTGCACCTATTTAGATGTGGAATTTGACCGCCATCTCAAATTTCACCTTCACATTGCTAATGTTAAAAAGAAAATGGCATACGGGATGCGCGTTTTAATCAAAGCACTACCATATTTATCATTTTCTACTCTCATGTCGCTTTATTATGCTTTCGTTAATTCTCATATTATCTATAACATTGAATCATAGGGAAACACTTATAACAGTCACCTAACTTCGTTGCAAGTCATTCAGAATCGAGCTATTCGGCTAATAACATTTTCACCTCGTAGCATTAGCGCAACTCGGCTGTTACATGCACATAATATTTTGAATGTGACCGACCTTGTTAAATATAATCTGGCCATATTTATTTTTAGGGCAATAAACAATGATATTCCAGTAACCATCATACCGAAGAAATCCCTTACTAATACAAATAATACTAGATTTGCTGAATATATTAACTTCATGTTACCCTTAGTTCGCACCAACTATGGTAAGCAGTCACTACACTTTTCAGCTTTATCTCTGTGGAATACATTACCATTCCCTTTAAAATTGTTCAAAGCTCACAGATTTCGTACAGAACTTAAGCATTTTCTTTTAGCATCCTCCGACTTTCCCATTTGAGTATAGTATGAGTTGTATTATTAACTTTCTCTTTGTCTCTTGATTTCCTTCCGGCATATATATATATATATATTACTTTCTTTTTTCTTAGCTATTTTTGTAGTTACACCTTTCGTTGACTAAGTCGAAGCCTTGTTTTTCTTTAATACGTACATATGCTGCTTTTCTGTTCATTTATGCCTGGTCTCCTAAAACCTTTATTCGCAAATCTTTCATGTTGCCATTGTTGTATGTATTATTAATTCTAGTCATCATGCACAGGAGGTCCCATTTCAGTTTCTAACTACGGGACCTCCTTCTGTATATACATATGTTGTAATTATCCTCATTTTGTCATGAATAAAAACTGATTCTGATTCTGATTGATTGATTGATTGATTGATTGATTGATTGATTGATTGATTGATTGATTGATTGATTGATTGATTGATTGATTGATTGATTGATTGATTGATTGATTGATTGATTGATTGATTGATTGCACACATCGGCGGAGAAAATCCAGCCGCCGACCAAGAAAACCAGCTAAAAAGCCAAAGAAAGTTACTTTTTCAAGGTGCTTCTAGAGGAACAGCTTACACACATACTACACTTCCTGTCAAAATGATCTAGCAGTGCAGCGGAAGCAACGAGGCGTGTAAAATCACCGTTACGTATTTCACCTGAACCTCTTAGAACGCAGTAGTATATAGTTCCCTGTGCTTCGGTGTCGATTACATTGCAGAAATACCTATACATAGGTTTACTCAGCTAAGTGCTGCATAAACATTCGTCTGCCTTTTTCTTAACATCTTTTTGCGAAACTGAAATTCATCAAAACTAGCGCCCGTGCTTGTCGTTTCTCTGTTTCTCGTTTATGTCTTTTTCGCGCACTTTTTTGTTAACATGTATTTTAGCACTCGGAGCCTGAGCAGGGAAAAAACGTTTCATGACAGGCGCACGGGTTTCCTCCCAGACCAGCTCACACCAGCCACTATGAGTTACGATGGAGCTTTTGCCCTAAACATTATTGCGTTTTACAGGCTCAGCCCCCGTTTTTTTTTTTGTGGCTCTTCAAAAAATTTATGTTGCATCTGCAATGTAACATAAACGTTTAGTCGAGTCAACTCAAACTTAGTAATGTAACGGAACTGAAAGGGACGTACCTAATTCAAATGGTGCTCCTTTTTCTTATCGTGTCTAAGGTCTTGTCACGGAGAAGGATCCCTTCTCTTCCAAGCAGTCGACATCGGTAACCCCATTTTCACTACATTTGAAAGATCACGTGACATTGAGTTTAAGAAACCGCAGATGACAGGCGGAAAAAAGACACAGCGTTCCATCGCCATGTGTCTAGTACTCTTCAAATGTAAAATTATTCACCTCCCATTCCCACTCCCTCACTGGTAACCGATTACGCAACGCATACAAGCACAAATTTGAATATTTCTAATGGAGCCCCCCCCCCCTTCAGCGTACACAATCTCCACACGCCTGAATACTAATCTCGCTCCAAATTCTCCTCTAAAATACATTTCAATGGGCCCAAGTTTAATATTGACGCGTGAGATCCTTCTCAAACTACGAACTGCTCGGCCCACGTTAAAACTGCAAACCACAACGTCAACAATGGGACTGACAGATAGACTAGCACACAGTGGTATAAATGTTATAAAGAGGGATAAGGTGCCTCAGAAAGGCTGACCAACGTTTGAATAGGAGGACCTACTTTCATCAAAAGCGGCCTCGTCATCCTCGGCATGTTAGCTTTAAAGAGTTAGTAGAGTGACATCACGTGCGATCGTTGTCGGTGGCGGCTGGTTGTGAAGGGAGAGACTGCAAAGAAAGTGAGGGATGTCGCCAGATGTCTGTTACCGTGGTTTTTAAGACGAGCAAACAAGAGCACGATGCCCTTGTCCGCTTCTTGAAGACCTCTGCACTACAACATTCCTACATTTACTATATTAGGTCACGAAATTCAGCCAAGGCATAGAGATCAAGTGATTCGATATCTTTGTTTAAATATCTTCATTATTAAGAACCCGACTGTCCATTCCGACAAAGCTTTGAAACGTCTTAATCTCATTCCTGAGACCTCGATAAAGTCATTTCAGAATGTTATTTGCCTAAGACAACTGGTTATTCCAGTGTTTTTGTATAGTGCATCTAATACACTAGAGGGTTCTTCGGAATACTGCAGGCTGGATTGGCTTATTCGCAAATGGATGAAGAGGGTTCTTCATTTACCGGCAGGCTTTCCCAATATCCGCATATGGTTAGCCCCAAAGAGTGGGGGGCTGGCCGCAATTCAGTTGCAGTGAGTTGCTCAGGCGGTTTAGTTCAAAAGCCTTGAGTGTTTACTTAGACTAGGGGACAAATTCGTGGATCATCGATTTCATAGCATTTTCAATAAGAACTTTGTAAGAATCTCTAAACTTCTCCATATCCCTTCCGGAATTACTTCTCCGCAAACGATTGAAACATCACTAAATAGAGGATCACAAAATCAGTGGTCTGGTCTAAAGTCCAAATGCACCAACAAGGACCTCCTGGTGCACCAACACAACATCGTGGCTAACACTCGGTTGAATCACGATTTCAAGTTGTTGAAGGAAGGTGATCGTCTTAAGGCATTGCGCCTTAGGACCAATCTTTATCCAACCAGGTCTCTTACAAAGAAACAAAGCAGCGATCCGACGTCGAAGCTATGCTGTCGTTGTCATGAAAAACCGGAAACTGCATTCCACATCTTGCAGGAATGTGAGTCTGTGCACCTCGCGCGTACTGAGTCACACAACTTCGTGGCTAAGCAAGTGGCCAGTCTAATCCAGGAAAAGAGACCGAGCATTACGGTTCAAGAAGAACCTCAGCTAATGGCTCGGGAACGCACTAGGCTGAAGCCTGACATAGTCATCGAGACTCAGCACCAAGTGTTCGGGGTCGACTTGGCTGTCGATGGGGATGCCAATCAAAGCGTGCTCAAAGACAAACCGCGAGAGAAGGCAGCAAAGTATGCTCCTCTATGGAGCTGGTTTGATCCGTGCAAGAAATTCTCCTCGCAAGGGTTTGTTTTCGGTGGAAGGGCCATAAAATGTCCTGAAACTTAAGATTTGGGCAAGAACTTGGGTGTGTCTCACGCGTGTCTGGTTTTGCTCAGTGCCTGCGTCCTTCGTGATAGTTTAATTTGCCTTAATATATTTAGAAAGAGAGTTTAGATGTCCCCTAAGAGATTCTATACGCGTCCTTATTATTTCTACCTGTCCATTGTGGTTTAAAGACTTTTTCTTCTTTCTGGTATATTTTTTGTATATTTCTTTCCAGTTTTTTAATACTATTGTGCTGCTCTTTTATGACGTACATAGTTGAGGCTTGCCCCAGTTTAAAAAGATAAGTAGTACAAACAGACTTTAGCTTTCCCCTGGGTAGTTCATTCACAAATGGCATCTTGGGGAGGCCAGTACTGGACAGCAAGAGCCGACATGAGATTGGGTCTCCCCGCCCATGCTGGTCCTTCCCAAACGTCCGATGTTTTAAATCTTGCTGTGGCCACTGGCACGGCAAGTTTGTGGTAATGTATGTTATTAGCTGGAATCCAGTGGCCTGGTCTTTCAAGGGACGTTAGCTCCAGTAGCTCAACGTAGGCGTCGTCCGGCGGTATACTGAAACTGAAATGGCGACACCATGTGGGACTGAGGCGCAGAAGAAGGTATCCTAGCGTCTAGAACTTTGGAATGTGATGGTGAGGGTGTTTAAAAATACGCAAACAAGAAAAGCAGAAGAAAAAGGGGGGGGGGGCATACCAGAATAACAAATAAGATGTTCACATGTGTCAACACTGAGACGGCAGGTTGCTTATGCGAAAAGAGGTCGTAAAGTTTATATTAGCACCTAACATGCACAACCGTACCTGATGTCAGTCTACCAACCTTTTCATGCTAACATGCCGAGGATGACGAGGTCACCTTTGACGAAGATAGCTCCTCCTATCAAAACGTTGGCCAGCCTTCCTGAGGCACCTGATCCCAGTTTATTACCATTATACCACATAAAGCCCAATGTGCAGTAACTTGAGCATTTGCCCTAATTTTCTTATGTAATCCACAATCTATTAACTTTGTCACATATTGTGAAACTTTCTGGGCATGACGAATGCTTGTTAAAATTTCATTGTATAAGCATTTATCGTTCCTTCGATAGACTTTCCTAAACATTTGTAGCGGTTGTTTGGAACGAATTCTCTCCAGCGCATCCAACAACATGAGAAAACTGCTACTAAACAATGTATTTATATCCACAGACATTTAAGACGAACACACTTACGCTTTGTCGACGGAGCCGAATATCCGAACGGCCAAAAATACACCGCCGTAGTCATAGACACAAACTCCGAAATCAGAACCACATGCAGTGTATACACCAAACACTCGGAAATAGCGGAGGAAGTAGCGATTGAGCTGGCCCTCAAAGAAAAGGAATGCGAAGTCATATTAAGCGACTCGCAAACAGCAGTAAAGAATTACGCCAAAGGTAGAATTTCCAAGGAAGCCCTGTCCATTCTGGCCAAAGCGGCCAGATCCAAAACCGCGAGCTCGAGGATCATATGGTTCCCCGCGCACGTCACCACGGAAGACGACGCGCTCCCGAACCTAAACGAGATGGCGCACCGGACGGCGCGAAACATGACCCGCCGCGCCGAACAGGGCAACGCCTCTCGCACGATAGCGAGCACTCCTCGCCCAGAACGGGACAGGCTCACCAGATACAACGACATAACCAGTGCATATCTAAACGCCAGAAGGATATACCCACCGCAGAGCCCCAAACTGAACAGGAGGCAGGCCGTCGCCTGGAGACAACTCCAGACGAACACCTTCCCTAATCCATTCCGCCTGAAACTTATCTTCCTACATAAGCATCAGGACGGCACGTGCAAATTGTGCCAGACAGGACCAGCAACACTCAAACACATGCTGTGGGAGTGCAATGTAGTTAACGGAAGAATGGCAGTAGCTCCGGAGACCCTGTCGTCGAGCTGGGCCGCCGCTCTGCGCAGCTCAGATACCCGCACACATCGGATTGCCAGGCAACGAGGAGGCTGACTCCCTCGCCAAGGCGGCGCACGGTGAGCGCTTTCCCCTAACCCACTTGGTGACGAGCTTCGACGCGGCCAAGACAGCGGTTCTGCGCAGCCTCACTGCGCAACATCCCGATCGGCGCGTCGCGGCGGGAACGCCCCCGCGCCTGCTCCCGCGTGCGGACCTCTCTCGGGCTGACTGCGCCTTCCTTCTCCGCCTGCGTATCGGCTGCTACAAAACAGCGGCGCGCACACACAGGCTCACGGGAACCGGCAGCCCCGTGTGTGGTAACTGCGACGACGTGGAGACACTGGAGCATCTTCTACGTCACTGCCCCGCCTTCGGGACCGACAGGGAGGCTCTGTACGCTTCCTACCGCCCATGTGGCTTGCCATCCACCACCCTGCAGTGCCTACTCTTCCCCAATGCTCACAGTTCTGTCACCAAGCGTGCATTTTCGGCATTGATGGAATTCTGTGAAGCAACACACCTCAGAGCGCGGCTGTAGGCCCCGCAAACGCTTAGCTACATTGTCGTCTTTTCTTTTTTGCTATTCCGGTCTCTCTCTCCTATTTACTTCCGGTCACTATCTCCATCTTTTTCTCCCCACACCCCTTTCCCCGTGCAGTGCTGTTGAGGTGTCCTCCTGTGAGAGACAGTTACGGCAGTGCACTTATCTCTTCCATTTCTCTTTAAAAATCACTTCACACACACAGCTCAGACCTCTGCATACAGACGTAGGCAGTCCAGCAAGCCCGTGAGGCGGCGTTGAGGCAGGGCCTTGACGTTCCCCCATGGGAGACCTGAGCCCGGGTCGCGTTAAACCTTGCCGGACGTAGAAGAAAGTTGTATCCATCCATCCACTTGAACCACGCTCAGCCCAGGAGCTCAAAATAATAACATACCACAAAAGAATCAAAACGCAAAAAAAATGATGAGCGCAGAAAAATACCTCTGTATAAAACGGCAGCTTAAACAACTCGCGGTAGCAAGCCCAGGTCATTGTTTTGCAGATGGTGCAACCGGCATACGTTTTCTTGCTCATAAATCTCAGCTTCAGGCGCACTTTAACGAACTCGCTCTAATCAGCCATCAGTACGGCATGTGTTTGTAAAGTACCTGTGTCTAACGCGGCGGCAGTATAGTACGCCAACTAGCATGCATTAGACTAAAGAGGGTTTTCGCCTCCCAGATTCTGGTGCTCATTGTAGCACCATTTATAGCATCTTTTTCTTCGTGATTACACATATAACACACAAAATGCTTCAAAAGACTTCCAGAATCTGCGCAAACTCTAAATATAGATCAAGAAAAAAATGCTGCGTTAGAAATATTGGAAGCGCCAATGACGCATAAGGAACTTCCGACAAGGACATTCGCCCAACCACTGCAAACACTAAGCATAACCTGCTATCGGGAATAAAAGACCGCCTTGTCAGCGTCTTCATTAGCGCCTAAATATTTTTGGAGTCAGCACAAAAGCCGAGTTTTAATTTTGCACTAATGAGCGAGGTGTGAAATATGGCTTGAAGGTGGTAGGTGGCCCGGCGAAAGGTTTGTTGTGTACTCTCCTTCATATCGTGCAATCTGTTAACTTTATGCCCCCACGTATCCAGTTGAGAGGATGAAGATGGCGGCCGGTAATGCAATGTAGTTCTGAGTTGTTGCAAAGCGGTCGGAAATGTAAAGGCTGGTAAACTCTCTGTATTGCACTTCTGGACGAGACTTCTTAATAACGCCTCTGTTACAGCCGCTACTGAGAAAGTCACAACATCCATACCATAGTTGCAACGGCTTGAAAAGATTGATTCATAAGAGCTCTGTCACAATCACTGTTCTTCCTTTCTTTCTTTCTTTCTTTCTTTCTTTCTTTCCCTTTCTTTCTTTCTGCGCCAAATCGTCAGGCAGACACTTCTTAGCCCGCAGCTCATTTTGCAAATACGTAGAGTACACGTCTGTTTTAAGTGCTACGAACTCTCCGATCTTTGTGGCCCCTATAAACTTTTCTTTTATTATTTCTTCGGTTACACTTATCAGCGTACGACAGGTGCTTACAACCTTCACTTCCTTCTACAAGTCTTTTCCATAGCCGTTTCCCTTTTTACATTTACCGCTACATCCCATTTATCGGATAACGCGCTTCGTCTTAAGTGAAAGCCACTCGTCTGATATTCCATTCTTTTTATGGTTTCCCTGTTTTTCTACACGTACACACGTGTGTTATTGCATGTACGTGAGTGTCTTCGCCTGTCTGCGCGGTCGCGTATGTGTTTGTCAGTGCGTCTGCGTGCGCGTGTGTGTGTACGTCATTTCGTAAACGCCTGAGTCTGTTGCTTCGCCGCAATAACTGAACATTTGCAGTGATCTACCCTTTACAGGGAAAACAAAAAGAAGATGTGGTCGCGGAGATTGGCGCGGTCTCCGGTACAACATAAAAAGGCCACACCTGTTTGTCACCCAGTGTCACTATTTTATCCCCGAGTGGCTGTCCAATGTTTTTAGGAAGAGATGATAGCAGGACTCTCGCGGAGAAGAAATCGGTAAGGATAAAAGAGTGCAAGGACGAGTGATCTTGCCAGCAAGAAGCAGTTGACCAAGAACGTGCGTGAGAAAGGCGCGTGCTACTCGGGGGAAAAAAATGGAAGAGGGTCCCAAGGCTCGCTCTCAAAGCTCTTACGTCTAGTGTGCCGTTCACTCGTTATGTACGATGCTGCGAGGCGTCCCATTATTATCATTCTTGAGTTTCCTTGACGTTAGCGATTCACCAAACGAATCACGCCATCGTGTGTCATCCTTTCTCTTGTTTGTATTTGTTATTCCCCTTTTTGTTCACCCCGGCCATTTCGCCACAAAGATATGTGTCTAGACAAACGCTGCAATAACGCTATCAAATTGGTGAGTTGCTAAGGCTGCCGACTTCGAATGATAGCTCCAGAGGACACAGACGGAGCAAAGGATACTTCATTCAGAAAAAAGATTCTTTGAAACTACGAGAATTTTCTCACTTTCCTACCAACAACCCATTTTTCTAATCCCCTCCCGCTCAACCGGCCATTTGTGTAAGCATACGCACTATAGAGATAGAAATTCTTTGAAGAAACGCAGTGAGGTCGGTCTGAACTAGTATGCTCCAACCTCCCCCTACTAAGTGTACGGCTACTGCTGTGCCACTTCATATGCATTTTCCCTGATACCCAAATGCTCACAAAATGTGAAGGCAAAGGGGGCATTCGATTTACGCAAGGGAATCCTTTATTTAGTAATCTGTATAAAGTTTGAAGTATTGCAACCATTTACCGCCGACTTCTCCAGGTCAAATAAATTACTGAATGATTAAAGGAAGATAACATGAGGTGACTTAAAAAGCTTTCGGACAATGAAACACTCATCCATCGTTAATGAATTGGTTATAGCTCGACGAATCAATGAATTACTATTCTACCATCACAAAGGAAGATAGGCCTATTAAACATGTCGCAGTGACTGGTTCCGAACTTGGTTTGACAACATGGATCGCTTAGTCGCGTACTAAAATTTAATTACACCTGCACATCTGCAGTCTTTCTCCGTGATAACGCGGTCAACACAACCGGGAGTCGAAACCATGACCCGTGTTCAGCAGCAAACATGACTGCGATACGCTGTGGCTAATACACATTGTTTGTTCATTTCTAAATCAATCCTGCCCGCAGAGCTTATGGCAAGTGATCTTGCAATTATCGCTAAAAGTAAACTGCACTAATGGCAAATTCTCATTGAAGCAAGCCACACCGGATCTCCCGTAACGATAAAAGCTCAGCTCGCTGCCTTCGTCTTTTAGTGCATTACTATATTGTCGCGGGGATTCACGAGTGCACGAGGAAGAGACAAAATCGTATATTACAAAATTTACAGGCTGCTGCTACCGCAGGATGGCTGACAGCATCTCACGCGGCAGTCCTTCGCGGAGGGAGTCCTTTGGTGGCATGCTCATACGCGATGCCTCGTAACATCAATCAGGGAGGACGGAGCGCCGTCACGGCGCCTCCTAAAGTTCCTCAGCACTACTAGTGAAGAAAAGTGGTAGGCGTGACACATGGTAAGTATCAGTAGTAGTAGTAGTAGTAGTATTAGTAGTAGTAGTAGTAGTAGTAGTAGTAGTAGTAGTAAAACGACTCTATTGGGGGTCCTGAGGAGCTAGCCAGGGGGCCTGCTTGGTAGGTCCCTACCCAGCCATTGGCTAGTCCCATGTCCGAGCAGAGAGGCCATGCATTTCTGCTCGATCACTGGGTCATCAGGACTGCCAGGTGCTGGACATTTTTTTCGGGTCTGTGATGGCCTTCGTCCAGTCTTCTTGGTTAAAATCCTGTAACACCGGGCACTGCCAGAGCATGTGACCTAATGAGCTAAATTCAGTGCCATAATCTTGGCAGATTGGATCAATGTCCGGGTGGAGCATGTTCAGAAAGCCCCTAGAGGGGTAGCACCCGTCTACATCAGTAGTAGACGTAAAGGAAGACGGCCGGTAATGTGGCAGCGGAGTGATGAGGTAGTCAACGTTGTCAAGCTTGCGCAGAACTTTGTAGGGTCCGGTGTAGCAAGGGAGGAGCTTCTCGCACAGGCCTTGGCGTCGAGTCGGTGTCCTGACTAGACCCAAAACTTCAGGAGAGTACGCGCGTTCGCGGTACCGGTTATCATAGCGCTCTCTTTTGGAGGCCTGCGATGCACTAGCCTAGTGTGAGCAACCGGGCTAGCTATTCTGCCTCGACAGATGACGTGCTGAAAATACGCGGTGGGTATGGGGGCATCAGCAGGAAGGAGCGTCTCGAACGGCAACGCATGGTTGCGCTCGTACAGGAGAAAGAATGGCGAATAGGCGGCGGTATCATGCAGCGACATGCTTTAGGCAAAAGTAACGTAGGGAAGTGTGGCGTCGCAATCGCGGTGATCAGTAGAGACGTACACAGGCAGTATATCCGCCAGAGTTCCATTTAGGCGCTCGGTAAGACCGTTGGTCTATGGATAGTAGACTGCGATAAAGCGATGTTCAGTAGACCAGCTACGAATAATTTCGCCAATGGCCTTTCCTAGGAAACAGCCACCACGATCAATAATTAGCTGGCCCGGGGTGCAGTGTCGAAGAATGGCGTCATTGAGCAGAAAGTGCGCAACGTCTGTTGCGCCGCTACTAGGCATGGCGCGCGTCATAATGAAAGGTTGTTACTGAGAATTTGCCGTTTTGTACGCTTCCCCGTTTTCGGACTTGGTATTGACCACTTTTATCATCACTGAACGGAACTGAAGCGCCGGTTCTTGCGTAGTGCGCATTGCCATCGGCTGGGAAGAAACAGGGCAAACTGCGTACGTACTCCTCCTTAGTATACCTAGGTGCAGTCCCCAAATAACTCTCTCGCAACTCACGCATGCACACAACTTACGGGAAAAGGTGGTGCAACTCTCCAGTGTATGCACCTTTAATAACATGGAAATACACTCTCTCATGGCACATTCACACTAAGGAATCCGACGTCTACAGCGAACGGAATTCTCCTGCCGCTGAGATTCGCGTCGTGCGCACTGCTTGCCCACCGCGCCACCGGAACGCGGTACAGAGCCATCTGCCGTGTAAGGTGCTCACCTCCAAGCAAGCGCGGGATATCCCGGATGCTCCCGCGACACGAAACTAGAGGATACTAGAATGGGGGAGTGGGTCGAGCGGACGGATTGACAAGCGTCGAGAGTTTTGCAAAAAACGCCGAAATTGCGGTGGCGCTGCAATCGCCTTCTCCTGAAGCTCCGAGTGTTTGCGCAGCGCCCACTGGCTGAGGCAACCTCACGGGCTGAGTGGCTGTCGCCTGCTCGGTGCAGCATCGTGGTTGTGTCGTTAGCATTGTTTCAGACGCTCTTTCTACACTTTAGTGACTTCAGGTCCGTGGGGAAGAAAATCACTGTTTCCGCCACCCAGTATCAATACTAGACGCGGCAGAGTGAAAGGCATGTCAAAGCTCCAAGCAACTGCCATATAGGGTCTCCGACGTGACAAGCGTCCGACCGTCGTGCAGAGCCGCTCCTTCAGGGGAAGGCGACTGTGGCGCCACTGAGCTTTCAATAAAAAAAATCCTCAGCGGAGAACCTGCCGTGGATCCACTCCCCCATTCTATAGTACACCCTATCGAAACTGCGCTGTTCTCCGGTCGCGTAGGCTTTACGCGTTTTTATTTTGCGCCTCTCCATCGCTGCTTGCAACGACAGTAGTAAACCCTGAGCAAGAAGAGGCAGGACTGCGAGGCCTGCTGGGAAGCATCTTTCTGGCGATGCGTGATGCGCAGAAGCATTCGCCGAAGAGACGACGCCAGCAGCGTTGGTGGGTTCGTCCTGCTTTGCAAGAGCGTAAGAAGCTTGGTCACGCCAATTTGTCCGGTCGCTTAGTCCTTATGCCCCATGTGGTACTTGTCGAAAAGGATGAGGGGGTTACGCACCAATTCGACGAACCTTTCCGACGTCGCGACGTATTCGAAGACTGCGATATGACGAGCGCGTCGGGCTTGGCCGCAATCTTTCGTGTTGCCGAGTCTCGCTCATATTGGTCCGCGGTGCGGGAATCCGGCGGCAGTTGCCGCAAAAATCGCTCCGGGAGCGATCGGCGCAGAAGGTGCTACTGCGTCGGATCTCGCTGCCGCCGAACTAGGTTCCGCGCCGCTCAAGACGCCGAATATCTCAGTGTGAACGCACCATAACAGCGGTCCGTGAACTTGTGCACGCAATTGATTTCAGTCCCTGATACATCATTCACTATATTCTTGACGCACTCGCAATAATTATATTGTTGCACATCTTGCAGCACGAATGAATCGCAACGTCTTAGGGATCACCCAGCGGCACTTCCCACACCTGGTCGCACATTAGCAGTGTAGAAGCCTTAATGGTTTCTGACACTTGTGCGCTTTTGCCCAATGCAATGCGGGGTGCACCGCCGGCTGCGCCATTTCGTGTTTCTAGAGCAAACTACTGCGAGGAAAAAAAATTCACTCGAATGGGAAGAAGCCCTCAAAAGCCCGAACCTCAAACTCCAACTCAAGGCCGTCCAGAGGGCCCAACAACTGGCGGAGCGTCACCACGTTCCAGTCCCGACTAGGGCGTCGCCTACGGTTTCTGCCGGAGGAGTTCCCCGCGTGGGATCTCCAACGGATTGAAACTCCTTAGGACTTCAATAAAGTTCTTGACTGACTGACTGACTCGCCATCCCGGCCCTGCGTAAGTAGATCTCCAGTGAAGCTGTTCAAAACCACCACTGCAACTGCTGAAGGGGCAACTAGTGCTTTATTGTTGTAGAGTAATGGTAGTAAAGATTATTTTGACCGCACACATCCTCTGGTGGTATTACCCTTCCTTTTATTTTTGCCGCTCCTCGTATTCACGCGGCTCCTTGGGAGCCCGAACTAGTATGTGTTGCCTACCCACGGTGGTATTCCAACAACAATGATATCAGTTGACATGCTTGTTCTTTCAGCGCGCCAGCTTGCACAACCGCAATCTTTGCAGGGAAACGTCTGCGGAAAGCTCTATGCACGTGCTTTGGATTGTTATCAGGAAAGCCTTATCATCAATTAGTTCGGACGCTTGTTTTGTGCCTGTTCTTTATTGAAACAAATGGGGTGGTGTATGTTTTGTGTGTGGTTCCAAATAATGGATGCACTTTTTGCTTCGCTCCTCCTGAGTGCTTGAAGTCCACCACTTCCGCCGCGGCTCGGCCTGGTATTACACTACATCCGGGAACCGTCCACATTTTTTCACATGGATGTTACAAAAAACGTTTACTGATACACGACAACAGTGAAGATGGTAGCGTGTACAAATTTGATGACGGTCAGGGTTTGTTCCGCGAAAAAAAATCTTCTGGCCTGTAAGAAAAAAAGTTTGAGACATTTCAGTTCGTGAAGCCGAATTTCGCGCGCGCATACAGGTGCTATTCCCTTTTTGTACATTGCGCATAGACTGTTTAAATATGCACGACGCGAACATGCTGAACGAGCACAGCAGCGCCGAAGCGCAAACAAAAAGGGTGTGAACGCGCTGGCTGACGCTACATTGATCTTGAAGGTGCTACGCCTGGTGTGCCGGGGAACGCCACCAGCGGCGGAGCAGAGTGGATGCACCTTACATCGGCTCCGAGAATTTTTCACCGAGATGGCGGATATTTCACCGTAAATGGCCTGAAACCGGTCCCCAAAGGTCAGTGCAGGTGCCCGGCACCCGTCTTCACCTTTCTTCGGAACTTTCCGACCGGACCTTGTGCGCGGGAAGCGCTTTTCTATCTGCCGCGGCGGCCGCCGCGCTATAGGCCTACTTTACGCCGAACGCAACGAGCGTCTCGCCACGACAGCCGGTTAGGTGTTGGCCTACCGGCGTCTGTTCCGACGCCGCTCAGCGACATGGAGCCGTCCTTGGAGATGGCTTACTGTGTCGCAGGAGAAAATATCACCCCAGAGGAGTTCGCAAGTGACCCAAGGTGGCAGAGGGCCTTTGAAGCCCGGAAGGCTGCCTACCCCAAGCTCCAACACCTGGCGCCGAGTCCGCTCCCGGCGCCATCGGCCGGTTCTACCGGCAGTTCTCCTAGTTCAACCACCCCGCCGACGGCTCCGCTGAGTTCCGGCAAGCCAAAAAGGCACGCTCCTCTACCCAAGCTACCCAAAACGGACCTCAAGGTCATATTCCGACCCGGCGGCGGACTGTGCGTGCGACAGTGCAACGGCGGAGTGCTTCTCCCACTCGTATGCGCGAACGCCCGCATTGACTATAACACCGCCCGGCAGGAGGACAAACTGCGCCTGAACCCGTTCAACAACTCGTTCACGATCAGTACCCCTGCGGAGGACCGAGCGAAGAGGTATGTGGCTGTGGACTCTTTGATACTAGACACCGTACAATATCCACTCCGCGCTTATGTGGCCGCCCCTGACGATGCGGTACGTGGCATCATTTACAATGCGCTGTACAATCAAAATCCAGAAGAAATCATCCAAGATTTGGTAGCTATGAATAAGAGCTCCCAGTACACGATCACTGACGCAAGACCTCTGGGCAAAACCAAGTCTATCTTAATCACCTTCATCAATGTGCAAGCTTTCCCGAAGCAGCTGAACTTCTATGGGACTCTATATGCCTGCCACCACTTCAAGGCCAAAGTGGAGGCATGCCACAACTGCTGGAGGGCAGGGCACAGAGTGGACGTGTGTCCGCACCACAAGAGCAACCGCTGCCCGCGATGCGGAGTAGAGCATCAACTCGTCGAACCACCCACCTGTAACGCCAAGTGCATCCTCTGTGGAGAGGCGCACTTCACGGGGTGCAAAAAGTGTAAGGTGCGGTTTGACCGCACCGGCAAGACCAAGTCTCCACCCGCCACCGTCAAGGTGGCTTTGATCGAGAAAGAGTCTACCCCCGACTCCACCCAACAACGCAGCTCCCGCAGTCACACGAGGCTGCTCTCGGACCCCCAGAAGAAGTCGGCCAGGGCCTCTCGCTCCAGGACGCAGTCCAGGTCCAGGTCCCGATCCACCACCGGGCGCGGCCGGACCAGGAGCCGCTCCACCTCCTACCCTCCTCTACCTGGGACGGACATTCAGTCCACGAAACAGGTGAGCTTGGGGCCGCGGTCTCCGTCTCTCGAGCGGAAAAATAAGGAGCTCAGGGCCCAGCTTCAGAAACAAAGTGCCGAAATCGCCGAACTACGTGAACAAATTCAATCACTGCTTAAGCGCGACATGCATACGCGCAGAACCGACTCTCCTAATCCCCCACCCGCCGCTAGGGCTCCCTCTGTCAGACCCCCCTCTGCGCCGCAGGCATCTAACCTTCTGTCACAAGCAACGTCCCCCACCAGGAATCCTCCTCAGAAGCGCCGTGCGCAGCCTGACGGTAGCGGAGAAAATTCTCAAAACGGGACCACTTCCATGGCAGACTGCAAACGCTATCCAAAGCATGCAACAAAGCCTCATGGCCATGCAGAAAGACAATGCCGCCTGGATGGCAAATATAGCTAATAGACTCACGGCGCTCGAGAAACGGCAGGGCACCCAGGAAGCAACCGTGTCTCAGATACAAACTCAGCTCAATGGGCTGCTAGCTTCAAATTCTACAACTTCGGCCTCCGTAGCCGAGTCCCTTCACAGTCATCATCATGGCAGCACGGCCTAACGGGGCCGTGGTATGGCAGTGGAACTGCCGGAGTTACAGGGCTAAGCGCAGCAACCTCCAACTCCACCTACAGTCCCTGCCCACAGATCAAACGCCCACAATCATAGCACTACAAGAAACACAAGGGCCTGCAAAGCTCCTTAATTACACACCTTTCGAGATAGCCAGTGCGACCTCCAGCAGGGTAGCCACATTGGTACACCTAAATTGTACAGCTACGCTCCATCCACTTGATATTCCGGACATTGATGGAGTGCTCATAGAACTTCTTCCCCAACACAGACACGACATCAGTCTGTTTGTGCTCAACATCTACAGCCCCCCCCAAGGGCCCTGCATCCCCGCTAGTAACGGCGATACGTAAAACCTTAGACATTTGCAGAAGGAACCCATTAGTAATAGTGGGCGACTTCAACGCAAACCACACTGCCTGGGGATACAGAAAGAACTGCCGGAAGGGTACCACGCTGTGGACGCTCATCCAAAATGAGGGGCTCTCGCTCCTCAACGATCTTAATTTTCCCACAAGGATCGGCAACAGTGTCCAACATAACACAAACCCGGACCTTACTCTCACTAAGCACATACCCAATGGTACATGGCTCAATACGCTCAACTCATTGGGCAGTGACCACTTCATCCTTAGCACCTACATCCCTACCCGTACGCTCTCCAAGACACAACGCCGCCAAGTCGCCATCACTGACTGGGACAGGTTTCGAAGGATTAGAGCAGCCGCACCTGAAACCATCGATAACCTGGACACGTGGGTGCAGCAACTAATGGCAGATACCACAATGGCCACATCCCAGGTACCAACCGCGTCAGACTCGGAACTCGCAGACAGTAGGCTATTACACATGTGGGAGGCACACAACAGTTTACAGAAACGATGGCTAGCAAATAAGCACAATCGCAAACTCAAAACCCGAATCGCGGCCCTTGTCAGGGAAATAGAAGAGCACGCAACCCACCTAACACGCCAACAGTGGGGGGCAGCTCTGCGACCGCATGAGTGCAAATTTAGGCCTAAAGGACACGTGGTCATTCCTGCGATGCCTGCTAAACCCCGAAAATAACAAGATCCAACAGCGCAAGAGTCTTTCGCGGCTGTTGCACAGCAACCCAGCGGAAGACAAAGCACTACTGGACTCTCTGCAAACCCTATATCTGGCGGACCGCACAAGGGTCCCCTTACCTCCTTACACCGGCCAGGACAATCCAGAACTAGATGCAGACATCACTGTCTGGGAAGTCCGCGCAGCCTTACATAAGCTCAGAACCACATCCGCTCCAGGGGAGGATAACATCACGAACAAAGCCCTTCGAAACCTTGATGACAGGTCGATACAGGCGATAACCCAACTCTTTAACTCGCACTGGGCCGCAGGAACCCTCCCACCACAATAGACCCATGCAAAGATAACCTTTATTCCCAAGCCAGGCAAGCCGCTAGATCTAAAAAACCTACGTCCGATTTCACTCACTTCATGTCTAGGTAAGCTCTTCGAACATGTCATACTATAAAGACTCCAACAGCATATGCAAACATATAATATCTTCCCTCACACAATGATTGGCTTCCGCGGGCATCTATCCACGCAAGACGTCATGCTTCAGCTCTCTGAAGAAGTCCTGCACCCCCGGCACGCCAAACGCACAAGAGCCATACTAGCACTCGACCTGACCAAGGCCTTTGACAATGTGGAACATACCGCAGTGCTGAACGCCTTATCCGATCTACACGTAGGCGGGAGAACTCACGCCTATGTCACAGCTTTCCTACAGGCCAGGACTGCGGTCCTTACTGTGGGAGAACTGACAACAGACAAGGTCCAACTGGGTAGCAGAGGCACACCGCAAGGGTCAGTGTTCTCGCCACTCCTCTTTAACCTTACTCTCATTCCCATGGCCAGAGACCTGGCAAATATTCCCAACCTCTCGCACTCCCTGTATGCAGATGATATTACCTTGTGGACCACTACAGGCAGTATAGGCGACATGCAGGCGACCTTACAAGCAGGGGCCGATGTGGTGGTGGAGCGGGCTATGACAATAGGTCTCGCGTGCTCACCCACCAAGTCGGAATTTCTTGTTCTTCACCCCCCGAAGAGTAGCACAGACCCAACTCCAAACCCTAGCATCCGTATCCACATGAAGACGTATTCCATTCCAGAGGTCACACAGCTACGAGTGCTTGGCATGGTCATGCAGAACAACGGCAGACATACAGCGACCTTGAACAAACTCACCACCACAGTACACCACACTATGCGCCTGATTAAGCGGATAGCCAATAGACACAATGGGATGAGAGAGCATGACTTGAGAAAGTTAGTGCAGGCTTTTGTCATAAGCAGAGTACTATACTCGCTCCCATACCTACATCTCAACCGGACGGAAACGGAAAAAGTGGATGCCCTTATACGTCAAGCGTATAAGACTGCACTTAACCTCCCCAGGCACACGCCAAACGAGCGCCTCCTTCGCATGGGGGTACATAACACATTTGATGAGCTCACGGAAGCCCATCGCTCAGCCCAAATTGAGAGGCTGTCCTCTACCACCACAGGTCGGCACATCCTGGACAAACTAGGACTAATCCCGACTTCCAAGGCCCATCAGACATGTCCTTTACCATCGGACATACAAAACTGCATCACTATTCTCCCCCTGCCTAAACACATGCACCCCGTGCATCACGAGGCACGCAGGCAGACCAGGGCAAAAGCCCTCTACAAACAACACCAACACGACCACCTCACTGTGTGTGTCGACGCCGCTAGTTACCCACAGAAACCAGCCTATGCCGTAAGTGCAGTGTGCCATCAACTTGGTTACATCACAGCTGCCACAATACACGCGCGCACGTCCATAGAGGCGGAGGAGGCTGCCATAGCGCTGGCCATCTCAACCACCGCTGCCGAGGTTATTCTTAGTGATTCCAAAACTGCAATCCGCAACTACTCGAAAGGCCGAGTTCATGAACCGGCACTGAAAATTCTCAATCATCAGACCCCCCTCAGACCAATTAAGCTCATCTGGGTGCCCGCGCACGCAGGCCATCCAGGCAATGAGATGGCCCATTCTATCGCTCGAGTAGCCGTCAACCGAGCCACGCCGTCCGATGACCTGGATAACGCCAGAGACCGATTGGTCGAATATCACGAGATCACCCTCCACTACCGCGAAATGCGGTTGAGATACCCTCCCCCAGATAAATCCTTAACAAAATTCCAACAAAGTACCTGGCGCCAGCTTCAGGCACAAACTTTTCTTTCTCCAGCTTTTCTCGCCCTGGTTCATCCAGGCCTATATCAACAGGAATGTACGCTCTGCGGCGCACCTAGAGCTAACTTCCATCACATTATGTTCTTATGCCCTGAGCTCCAGCCACCCTCTGAGTGGCAACTCACCGACGTCGAGGGATGGGAGACCGCGGTGTCTAGCTCCAACCCAGCCGACCAAATACGGCTGGTGGACTGGGCTCTGAGGGTCGCCGAGGGCCACAAACTCCCGGACACCCTACGCACTCCTGAGCCCCCTTACAAGTAATGTTGTAAAAAGGCTCAAGCAATAAATGTTTACCACCACCACCACCTGGTGTGCCAGAGGGAAAGCTCATATTATTGTGAAAGCGTTAAGGGCCCCCCGTAGATAAAAATTTTATTTTCGGACGCCGCATGGCGAAAAGTAATTCGGAACCACATCCAAGCAGGGCCTCGTGGCGCAAGGCGTTACATTCATCAAAGATAAATACGCCGGAAAAACCATAAAGCACGACCACGACACAGCCTACAGACATGATAGCGTCAGAGTTTAACTTGAATAAACAACCAAACCTAATTCTGTTACTCGGAAACTCAGAATCTCCTATACCGAAGGGCGCGGCCCACTCCGTTCCTTGCAACACCACCATCGCGCTCGGCTCCGCGCATGCGCAAGAAAGCTGTGGTTGCCGGGAAGCGTGACAAGCAGTCAGGGATCTCTGAACTTCATCGCGTTCCACTCTTTAAGGGTGGAGCTTAAGCGTCCTTCAAATTTTGCCGCGAACGGGCACAGCGAGCACCGCGGCGTCGAAGCACAAACTAAGGACGCGAACGCAGCGATGGTCTTTTCGACGTCGAACGCGGTGATGGTCTTTTCGACGTCCAGAAGCCCCCCTCCTCCGGTGCTCGCTTGAATCGAAGCGACGCATATAATATCGCCGATTTCACACACGGCGCATGCACCTTTGCACGTAAAAGAAATATTTTCTTAAGTGCCGGACTGCACTTCTAGACATGGGGTTCTGGTGTCAACCACAAAGTTTCCTATACATTGATTAGTTTAGTGTTTACTTTTGCAAGCCACCGTAGGAATGCTTGAAAGAATAAACATAAACATTATGCGGGTCATACACACTCTGGGAACCGATGTAAGCGAAGCTTTGTGTGCTGTTTGCTTTGACTAACCATACTTAGCAATGACATTCACGGCGAATGTTTAACTTCGATATTTAGTCCAGCGCGAGAGTGGTTAGTTATGTCAGACATTACCCGCCGTGATTACTCAGTGGCTATGGTGTTGGGCTGCTGGACTCGAGGTCGCGGGATCGAATCCCGGCCACGGCGGCCGCATTTCGATGAGGGCGAATTGCGAAAACACCTGTGTACTTAGATTTACGTGCACGTTAGAGAACCCCAAGTGGTTGAAATTTCCGGAGTCCTCCACTGCGATGTGCCTCACAATCAGAAAGTGGTTTTAGCACGTAAAACCCCAAAATTTTTTTTAATGTCAGACATTGCCTTGCATTCTTCTGTTTGTCTGCGTACTACACAGAAGAGGAACTGTTGAGCGCCATACATCAGAACCTCTGCGAGTGTTCAGAATTGTCATTGGCTCACTGGCACATCGCGTCGTGGCAGAAATATTAAACATTTAATTATAGGGTTTTACGTGCCAAAACTACTTTCATATTATGAGGCACACAGTAGTCAAGGGCTGCGGAAATTGCGACCACCAGGGGTTCTTTAACGTGCACCTGAATCTAAATACACGGGTGTTTTCGCATTTCGCCTGCATCAAAATGCGGCCGCCGGGACCGGGATTCGATCCCGCGACCTCCTGCTCAGCAGCCCAACAGCATAGCCACTAAGCAACCACGGCGAGCAAATATTAAACATTTATTCGGGTATTGGGCTGTACGTGCCAAACACGCACTCGGAGGATGAAGCACGCCGTAGTAGTGAACTCCGGAATAATTTTCTCACCGGGCTATTTAGGCGTTCCTGAATCTAAGCGCAGGAACGTTTTTTTTTTTCAAATCCCGGCCGAAATGTGGCTGCTGTGGTCAAACTCGCAACCTCTAGAATTGCCACAGCCGCAAAGCTACCGGGGCAGGCACATATATGTTGTTTAGTTGACTCGTGACAACATTCCTACTGTCGCCTAGAGTGTGCGGTGCGCTTTAATGCGGCTCTGCTTCTGCAAACCATGCGCAAGTTGTCCGCATAACAAATTTGAGTTGTTTTTTTCAATAATAGCAGAAATGTAGCGTACCGTACCTCCGACTTAAACTTATGGAGTTCCCCCGCATCCGCTGTCGTGTCAATAGGAGTAGCGTTTCCTTCCTTTGCACATCACCTATACCTATCCTCCTCTCCCTGCTTGTATGGAAACCACAAACGAAGAGAGGCAAGGCTTTTATTCACTCGCGTCCCGACTGCATCGGCTCCGCCCATTCCATGCCCCATTCTTACTTGTCTATCTAGCTTCCCTGTAGACTTTCACGTCTGTAGAGGGCTAAGCGCTGCAGTTTCTGCAATGCTTTTGGAGGGCCTCACGGATAATTACACCTTTCGAGAGGTTAATCCTGCGATTTCCCTGAGCTAACGTGTGACGCAACGAAACGGTCCAAACGAGTTTCTTATGTCACCTTTCGTTTCTGCCACGCTCCTGTCATGTGAACATATGCATTAACCACCCTCCCGACCGTCCCCCGAGGCGGTGTGCGAGACCGCAGCAACAGGAGCAGCAACAGTGAGGAAGTAGAAGGAAGAGGGAAAGACAGCTTCGCTTCAACAAATTGACTATATACACTCGGTGTCACCCTTGTGTAGAGCGCGGGAATGGTTGTCTCCAGGGTGTTCAGGAACCAGCCAGAGACATCTAACGGTAGTAGCTGGGACCAATTGTGCCCAGCGGCTGCCGTTAGATGTTGGGCCCGGAAAGAAGCGTTAGACGTCACTAGTTGCCTCCCGAGCGCCCCGGAGGCCGCCGTTCCTGTGCTCTACACAAGAGTGATGTGAAGTGCACGTCACAGCACAAACAAATCCATATATTCAGCTCCTAATGAAGATGACGTGTGTTATATTTCGCAAGCGGACCTGCCAGGCTGGGACCCACATATTTAGCCTCCAAATGGTCTTCCTTCGCAAGAATGGACCGTCGCGACTAGGGTGCTCTGACATCACTAGAGATCTTTAGATTAGGGGTCGCAAGTAACTTGCGTATGCAAGAACTAGGGACCATGGTACTGCGGAAGCTCAGACTCCTACCTCTGGAGCTTCGCATGCGTAGTACTGCGGACTCTACTACTCCAATACGTAGGCCGCTTGCGTACCCTAAAGCTCTCTACCGACAGACATCAGGGTTTGGGTTAAGCCAACAACATATTTTGCCAAATGTACAACTGTACAACAGACGTTGGCTACCAGTGCCGTCCTTTCTCCACATCACACCACATCTATGTGCAGAGCACTGAAATGCACTGAAATTTTGTGGCCGTCACTTTTATACGGGCCACAGTTCCTTTAATTTTTTCAAAAAACCTGGGAAAACTTTTGAAGTTAAATTTTCTGTTTTGAAGACAACGTATTCTTCGGCAGCATTATTTAGATTTGCGATTCGTGGAATCAGGTTTCCTGGCCACAACCATCGTATAATTTAGCCAATTTGGTGCCTGCAGGCGCAGATAAGACAACGAAACAAGGCGTCGCAGTGAAGCTGTGACCATCACTTTAATTCGGGACCAACAGTGAAGTGCCCATAAATGCAAACATTGCAGTGTGTAGCACTTTGTGCAGGATGGCAATAAACAATTGCTCGCCTCGCATTTAGCAGCATAATATTAGTTCACCCTCTAAACTATTACCGTATATACCTGTGTAAAAGTCACATGTTGTTTTTCCAAGATTTGGGGAGAGAATTGGGGGTTGGCCATTACACGGAGAAAAATACATTTTTTGTTAATCTTTTGGGGACTACTTGCCTTTACTGAACTAAATTGGTGGCTTGCACTGGCTCTGGCTATACTCGTAGCGTGACACCTTCCGGCTACAATGAATGGTGACACCCCAGAGACAAGCGATGGCAGCGCCTCGGACGCAGCCGCTAGATCTCGGAGGCTGCGCTTTTGCTACCTGGAGGAGCCGGAAAATTGGCACGGCTGCCTTGTATAGCCACCGATTAAAGGAAGAGAAAGCTTCCGAACTCTCGCACCACACAACAGATGACACTGCCAACCTTCTAAAAAACAAGGGTGCGGCCTACACACGCGTAATATTTAAATATATGTTTCAGGGGGATTCTTTTTACAAGGTTATGTGTGCGGCTTTTACTTGCGTACGGCCATATACGATATTCTCATATATTGAGGGTGGTTTGTTTTCGGGTTTTATCTTATTTATTTTTTTTCGGAGAGTAAATATCGGGTGCTATTTTTTTTTCAAGCTGGTAATCGGGGAGAAATCAATTTTTCGGGGTTAAATTTACAAATGTGCTGATAGATTACATTAGGGTATTTTTCGGTTTTAGCGGAGGCTATTAGGTACGGCGGCCTTTTGTTCGGCTTCGTACTCGCCAGTCCCCCCCCCCCCCCCCTGGGGAGTGGGTAGTGACGATGATGACCATGCGTCTAAACATCATGCGATCTTACTCAATCAGACGCTTGATTCGTGTCATCGACAGTTCCCTCTCCTCTGAGATACTAAAGTCTTATCGCATCAATACATCCATTCATTCGAACGGAAAGAGTTCCCTTCTATTGTGCGCGGTCGAAGGGAATTTCACACGCTGCGTGCAGCACAGCGAAAGAAACTTATGTGGCGTACCGACGCGATTCCACCCCAACGCCTAAAGACCTGAAACTTGGGCGAGTTTGCGAGTATGCATACTTGACAGTACCATTGGCAGAAAGGAATAAGCTGCGAATAATGAACACCCTTTTCAGGAAGCATAGCAACAGAAAGTGAACCTTGAAAGCCGCTAAAGGTGAAACAAGACGTGAAATTGATTTCATACATTCTTACGACGAAAGCATAGTGCAAGATACGTAAGTGTAAAGTAGGGAGAAGTTCAGTGGTCATAGGTAAGTCAGAGCTAGGATACAGCTCAATTTGAAGATAGAAAGCGTAAAATTCTTCAAAAACAAACAGGCCAAACCAGATGCAGTAAGGGTAAAAGCAGACAAATTGAGGCTGGTACTTGCAAACAAATATGTAGTCTTTGAACAAAGAGATTGTGACGTAGGTGTAATGAATGAAACCATAACTAGGCTAGCTTCAGAGGCAGCACTTCAAGTAGGAGGCAAGGCACCCAGGCAACCAGTAGACAAGGTTGCCCGAGTAATAAAGGACCTAATAAAGAAACTAAAAAGAATGAAAGTGTGCAACTCAAGGGATGAGATAGAATTCGGGGAACTATCAAAACTGATCAACATGACAAAAATCAGGGATAGGCGAAATTATAACGTGGGAAAGTGTGGAGAACTCGTAAAAAAAGGCCTGAATTGAGTGAGAAGCAAAGTTCGCACAGGACAAACCACTGAAAGATAAGCAGGGTAATATCACGAGCAACCCCGAACGTGTAGTAAAAGCAGTGGAATAATTCTACAGTGACCTGTACAGTACCCAGAGGAGCCACAATACCTTCAATCGAAGCAGTAATGAACAGGTTGCAGAGACTCCTTCTATAACTAGCGATGAGGCCAGAAGGACCTTGCAAAACATGAAACGAGGAAAAGCGGCGGGAGATGATGGAATAGCAGCCGATTTAATCAAAGATGGTGGAGACATAATGCTTGAAAAGTTCATCATCATCATGGTAATCAGCAGCCTATTGTATGTCCACTGCAGGAGGAAGGCCTCTCCCTGCGATCTACAATTACCACTGTCCTGCGCCAACCGATTCCAACTAGCAGCCGCTAATTTCCAAATTTCATCGCCTCACGTAGTCTTCCGCCTTCGTCGACTGCGCTTCCCTTCTCTTGGCACCTGTCCTGTAACCTACGCACTACATGAACGGCCTAGCTCTATTTCTTTCTCTTAATGTCAATTAGAATCTCAGATTTCCCTGTTTGCTCTTGTCCCTTTTCTTACGCCGGCCTGCGCAGTATGTCACAGTGAGTTTCCGACTCCCAGTTAGGCGCGGTCGTTGGGTGATTCGTTGTGGGCCGTGTAATGTCCACAATGCTGCACTCAGCTTGTGAACTGAGCTATAAGTAACTAGAGTTCCCTTAGGCAAACAGCATCTAACTTTGTTGTCCCGACGCAGGGTCCGTGCTAGCCTGTGCGCACCGCGAACTCCATGTAGCGTTAATAAAGAGAGAGAGAGAGAGAGAGAGAGAGAGAGAGAGAGAGAGAGAGAGAGAGGCAAGGTTGGTATGTAGTTTTCAGAATTAGGGGGAAAATCAGGTTTAACCCTGGTATCGTGCAACACGTCCGGAGAATCAGGTGAAATCGGGTTTACCCGATAAAAAACAACCCTACGAAGATACATTCCAACATGCGCGTTGGATCTGCATAATTTCTGCCAAACGAGCATCCGAGAAAGCAACTGAGTCTTCTTGCAAAAACGCAAAGGAATTAGACATACTGACAAATATTTACCAAACAATTGCCACTCAGAGCGGAGGGCGTCTTTCGTGGCCCCCATGAGCAAAGCCTAAACGCACACAACCACGTCCAGAGCAAAGAGCACCTTGAGTTCCATGGTCGACCACTGCAACAGAACATGCAATGGAGAAAATTTGTGAAAGCTTGCTGTAACATATTATGATGACCTGAAAGTGTCTATCTATCAATTCAAGTCTACAAATTGCGTGTTATGTTGATCTCGCATTTTATTCTGAGCAACTCTTCAATGAACATCTGCTGAGCATTACCAAGAGCTATAACAAAAAAGTACAAGCTAGCTTTAATATAAGTGTCGAAACACCATTAATTCTGCTACTAATTAGTTAGTCGAAAAAGCTATTGAAATGTTTTACCTACGTATCATACCCTAAACGTAATGCTATTGCAAACAATTGCGGAGAAATATTGAACCGGTCTGTCATAAATTCACAAGACTGTGCCATCTTTTGACCAGAAGATGCCATTATCTTAAAGAAGTTACACGATTTATGCAAAATATCTATGGCATTTGTGCGATAATCATTATTAGGCCCAAATTTTTCTAGTGTTCCTGGAATTATGAAGCTGGAGTTTCATAACCTTTACTGGTGCCATAGTCACAACAAAATAGGCTCAGGTTAAATTTATGTACCCTTGCCGATGAAGCAGCTACCACTAAACCTGAAGAAATTTCGGCACAGAAAAATTAACATGCACCTTCATGATAGGGACCTCCCCACAGCAGGCAGCTTGGGTCAGCCGCAGTTGCAGTCAACAGCAAGATGCAAATTAGCGCAGGTTTAGCGAAGGAAAAGTTCATGCTTTAGGAGCTGCGGGAATTAGAGCGGCGCTTTGTCTTTGAACCATCACACGTACAAAGGAATATGGCTTAACATAATTTTCGATCCCCTCGCAGGAAAAGTAACATGTCCCATTTCCAATATCACGTCTACCAGGTCAAGGTGTTTAGTCTTGAGACTATGCTCGAACAGCTAACCTGAACAAGGATGTAAACACAAACATGTGCAACCACAACGCGCCTACTTCGAACTTATTTTTGTCTAGCTCTGCAGCAACCACTTCCCTTTTAAATGACGTACGTACCTAACGGCGATAAGGAATTTCTTTTGGACGGCTGCGATAACTGGGTAAGTAGAGCACATGTCTATAATAATTCATTAATTTGCACACATGCATTTTTAATGGCCACTGCGCATTCCTCCACCCCATATTAACAAGCTGGATGACCTGGACATAAAGCGCCAGGTACATATTGGCGACCAAACGGAGAAGGCGGGGTTTTAAGCGGATGATACAACACGCGGCTGAGCAATGCCATAATCGCATCGAACACGTGACCGACGAATTCTGGCTTCGTCAAGTCCTTAGAGCCCAGCTGCGGTAACTTCATGGCTTTGTCGTCGCGCTGCTAAGCTCGTGGTCATGGGTTCGATAACGGCCGCGGCATTTCGTGGCGGCATTATGATCGAAGCGTAACGCTAAAATGCACGAGTAGACTTCAATTTATGTGAACTCCACGGGGTTAGAATTGATCCGGATTGCGTCGCTACGGAGTGCCCCATAATAAGATGGCGAGTTTGGCGCTAGAACGCTCCAGTATGTCCAAAATCAAGTATCTGGAGTTTCAGGAGGCCTTATTCAGGCAATTGTGGTTGCTTAGGCGTGCCTCAAGCGACAAGCTTACCTGAATCTAATTAACCACGTCAGGAAAGCCATTCCAATCAGTTATGTTTTGTTTTAGTCGAACGGCCAATGAGCTCCGCACCTGAACATAAAAAGCACTGAGCCACGCCATTTTCATAAAATTCCTTTCTGTCGCTCTCAAAACAACACCGAAGTCGAAGATTCCCTGTGTAGTAGCACTTGTGCGCAAGTCTGCAACGAATATAACAGTCGAAATAATTCTTGAAAATGATGCCCTCATATCAGTTACAGGTGTTTTACGATCGAGAATGCGGTCGCCGCTTGTTTTCCATCTCCTTCCCGTCTCTCTCCTCAAGCACTTTCTCCTTCTCACCTTGTGCTAAAAAGGGCGCGTGGTGGCTACGTCATAACCTTGGCCACGATCACGTAGTTTTTTTTTCTTCTTCTTCTTCTTTCAAAGCACCGTTCTCTTCGGGTTACCACCATTTCGCCACGTTTTCCGGCTACCACATTTCTTCCCGTGCGGGCCGTGCTCCTGCTAAGAAGGGCTGCGACAAGCCTTATGTGAATAATGTGCGATCACTGCCCGTTTTCTTTACAATGCGTTGTTAGCGGCCCGACAACCCATCCCGAAAGGAGAAAAGAGAAAGTGCGAGCAACAGGACGAAGGAGGCCCCGCTACTTGCCGGCGCTTTGCCAGGCCCGAAACATGATGCCATGCTGCCGTGTTTACTAAACAAAGGCCTGCCATTGCCACTTGCACAGTATACATCAGCGGCACCAAAGAGAAAAACGAAAGCTTAAGCATTGCGTCGTAGCCGCGAGGAATCTCCATTTCGTGTAAAATTATTGTTTTTTTTTTCTTTTCCAAAACGGAGAAACCAAAACGAGCGATGGGGCACCGCGAAGCGCAAACCAAAAACACGCAACATGTCTGCGCGTCAGCAAGCAACAGAACGAAAAACAGCGAGCGCCGACTGCATCAACTGCTCGGAGGCGCGTTAGGCTCCAGGTGCAGCTGTGGCGCACCGACGTTCCCCTAAGGGAACCTCAGTATGGGGAACCAGCGCTGGATAGGCGGCGCGTCGAAAAGAGTGCGTTGCACGCCGCCCTGGCGACGAAACGCGGCATATTCCAGCCACACAACCAGACGACACACGCATACGCAGCCGTATTATAGTTCGTATGTTTCCGTTTTCGCGCCGCTTCAAGTGGAGTTTTTGTAAAGAAGCTAGCGCCATCAAGTGAAGAAATGACGAAAGAAGCTTTTTAAGCTTTATACATTTTTCACAGTGCGTCGCGGCGAGCACGTGTGTTTCTTTAACGGTTGCGTCGTGTATCGATGCCATGCTTGCGTGGCTGCCTGCCTCGCAAATCTAGCAGTTATGGCTCCGGTCGTGCTGCGCTATGGTTTCGGAAGTATTAGTTGGCCTGAAGATATTCCATATTTCTCTGGCTAGACATAAAAAATTCTGATGTTACTTCGCCACAGCAGTCAATGGAGAAGAAAGCTTTAACGCATCAGCTGACTCGCGCAAGCAAAGGTTTGAGTGCTCGGCTGCTTGATCCGTAACGATTCTGGCTACATTTAGCACTAATTACATTAATTTGCCGGATGCATCTCAGCGCCGAGTCCTCATCCGCATGCGCATATTTATAAACACATAGGTGGCTTAGTCGCGCGTGCGCCGGCACTATGCGCATACAAATCGTATTACAAGGCAGCTTCCCTCCTACATAATTCTTCGCAATGAATGGATAATTTTTACCTTTCGTATCGTTCACTTGGTGCGGTGGCGTTGGAAGGGGCTTGGCGGTGGCATTGCGAAGGAAAAATGGTACATATGCCGGATGGTGCATGCTATTGCTCATTTTGTTTCCGACGAAATACCGACAGCAGATTCTGCTGTTTGGTACTGTCTGCCATGGCTGACCGTCTTCACTATCGAATAAACCAAGGATACACGCAAAATTTGATTTAGAAACCAGCCCGACACCGCTTGACAGGGCGACAAGACGGGAGCTTACTCCGCTCGCCTGACTGCTTGGATCCAACGCCGCCTCCGTTCTTGTTCGTAGGGTTTAGATGGAAAGACGCAGAAGGATACATCCTCCCTCATCCCGACTTAGTTGTGGCACTTGTATACGCAACAGTATCGTCGGCGCCCTTTTGTTTTCCTTCGACTTTAAGGGCACGCAACGCAATTTTCGTCCGCGGGGGAGGCTGCATTGTGCACGTTCTGACCGCCAGGGCGGCGCTGCAGGCGCCGTGAAAACTCCAGCGCTGGTTCCCCATTGGCCTCGAGCTCCACCACTGGAAAAGCTGGCGCCACCGTCAGCGTGACGTGCTAGGAGGGATCACGTGGACATAGCGGCCGCGTCGGCTGCTTCGGGCGCGCCGAAGCGAGCTGAAAACGAGTTTAAATTCCCTGGTACGCTGCGGTCCTCATTTAGTGGCGAAATTTTCCCGCTTCGAGTGTCTCCTTTACAACGCTTCAAAGCACTACAATAGGTAGTGGCTGCCTTTGAAGGCGCGCAACATGGTAGGCTACTGCTCGGTTCCGCAGGGCCGGACGCACGTAACGGAGGCCGGTGTCAGCCTTATTCACACGTAGCCGCAGGACAAGAAGCTGCGTGAAGCTTGGCTCGCGAAACATAAAACCGGCAAACAGTCATCGGCTACAACTCGGGTATGCAGGAAGCACAGACGCGAGGAAGATTTCTGCTACGTCGCCCGGTCTGCGGTGTTCTGAAAACGCGCACTGAGACGCTCGCCTGAGTCCGCTGCCCGACTAATGTCATGACGGTTTGGTCTATGAACTTGTCGATGCTATAGATACTCGCCAGTTCAGTGGAGTGGAAAGGCAGCGGTAAGAAGCAAATTTAAAAAAAGCATGGCATATGGTCATGTTTGTGTTATGAATTAATGCACTCGATTACAAAAAAAGGAGCAGCGGGAAATTCCACGCTGAGAACACCGATAAACATACAGTGCGACGCAACTCGAGAAATAATATTGAAAGGTCAAATAATTTAGAAGAAAAAAAAAAGATTGAATTGTCGCGACGGGACATCACAGTCCCCTTAGGCGTCGAAGTTTCTACAATAAAATTATTTTTGAACAGCTCTGATAGCGCCGACGCAACAATGGTTGCTTGTATACTGTCAAATGCTCATATTGTGCGGCCTAAAGCTCATGACACAGTGCGAAAACGCGCGCGCGGAGAAAGCGAAACAGTGCGCGGACAAGCATGCAGAGGCGCAGTCGGTCGCTGCGAATCTGCGCGATCGCTGCATTGAGGCTTCGTTCTATTACGCTATATTTAGTTATACAAACACTATAAGAACATATTTCACATAGTTTGCTCTCAGCGTTTACCTACCTTTCACGCAAGAAGCCGGTTCGGGAGACTTCATCGCGGCGACCGCGCGCAGTGGCATTCACTGTACGTATTCGGTAAGGAGATAGCGTCTGTAAACGATTGTGTGCTTTCAGTTTGCCCAAGATTATTATTTAGACAGTAAGAAACTTCTCTCGTTTCGAAAGTACTTATAGAAATGTCCGGGAGAGCTCGCGCGTGGTGTTTTCAGTGAGCGCTGACAGCAAGACCTATGAGGAGCGCGCCGCATGATCCCTCATACTACGCCAGCGAGGCGCTTCCGATAGATGGCGACTCCGTAACTCCTCGCCGCCAATAGCGTCGCCGTCAATAACAGAAAAAGTAGGAAAGCAAGAGAACTCACCATAAAATAAATATTCAGGTCGGCAGAACAAAGGAAAAGTCGGCAGGGATTGAGCTGCAGTTAAATAGAGAAGAAGAAGGTGTGCATGCGTTTACAGAAACGCACCTTAGAGACTCGGAAGAGCCGCCAGTGACTGAGAATTATGTTTGGGAAGGGTGCAACAGAACCAAGTCGGAAAGAAAGCGAGCGGGAGTCGGAATGTTCATCCATCAGGGAGCAAAATGGAAAAGAGTAAATTTAAAATGTAAAGAGCATCTTTTGGTTATGAGGTACAATGAGTGGGAAAAAAACTTGGCTGGCCGTTACATATTTGTGGACCGGAAATAATTGCACAGAGAAGAATAAAGAGTTAGTGGAATCCATAAGCGGTGATATTAAGGGTTTCGGGAATGGTTCTGAAATTATTCTATTAAGTGACATGAATGCCCACATACTGTATTTAGATGGCTATACCGATCAAAACGGAAAGTCAATGCTAGACCTTTGTGAGCAACATACCCTCGTTGTCGTGAATACAGGGCATACGTGTGAAAGACAGATCACGTGGGAAGTGCGAAACCGGCAAGCAACCATTGATTACTCTCTGATGACACAAGGAATTCATGATAAGTTGAGAGAAATGGTCATTGATGAGGATGGGTATAGCAGCATAGGGAGCGGCCATAAACGCATCATTTTGAAAATGGGATATGTAGTTGGGAAAGAGAGCGAGGAGGGCAAAATGGCCAGTCCAAAATTGAACGCTGAAGAAATAATAAATGTATTCACTAGAGTCGAGGAAGGACCTGGCAAATGGCCAAATAAAGAGTGGGAATATAGTGAACTTCCAAGTGCAATAAGGACAGAAATAAGGAGAGTGAAACAACATCTTCGCTGGAAAGGAAAAAAGAAACCGAAAAGCTGGTGGAACAGGTGGATACGAGAAGCGATCGCCGAACTACAGAAAGTATCTCGAGAGCACAGGCAGACAAAGAAGGTGCAGTTGCCGCAGGATGAAGTGGCCAGTAAATGGGAAATATACCGGAAGAAAACGTCTATGCTTCAAATACTGGTGCAAGCAAAGATAAAACGTGAAAGTGAACGTTGGTATCAGAAATGCGTGCGACAAAGAAAGCCGCAAGTAGAATATTTTGAACCACATAAAACTATTAGACAGGAAGTCAATATGAATACAACAACATATCCTAAACGAAGATGGAAGCAGACTGGAAGGAGAAAGGGCCATAAATTACATCCGAAATATAACAGCCGAATCTTGCCAAGGCAATGACGAGGTTGTAGTTGATGGAAGAAGGGGCTTGAAAGAAAACCAGATGGAAAAGGTGATGGTGCTGAAAGATTTTAACTCGAAGAAAGACGAAGTGGAAATTATTTAACGCACAGCCACAGGGCTAGACGTGCCTCCCGTTTTAGGCTGAAAAAAACTAGGAAACTGGGACCAGAAAGTAAGGAAACTGTTGAAAGCAGTGGAGAAAACTTGAATACCAGACAGTACTCAGTGCATAGAAATTTCAAGAGTAGAAAGGAAACAATTATATTTAGCATTTTAAGACATTACCGGAGTGCATGACAACGTAGACCACAACATTTTGTCGATTATTCTGGGAGGGGAAGGCTTCGGCGATAATTGTCTATAGCTCTGCAGAAATATTTACCAAGGAAATACCATTTGCATTGAATGGGAAGGAATGAGGAGAGAGTTGAAAACTGATATCAACAAGGCACTGAGGCAGGTGTGCCCTTTATCCCCACTGCTGTTTATGCTGTACAGGGTGAGGATGGAAATGGCACTTCGAGGAAGCAATATCAGGTTTAATTTCAAATACAAACAGGCGAGTACATTAGCAGAGCTACACCTTCCAGGTTTGTTTTATGCGGACAACATAGTGTTGCTAGCTAACAAGGAAAGTAATATGCAAGGTCTGGCTAATATTTGTCGACAGGAAGGCGACCATTTAGGTCTGAAATTTAGTGTTAGAAAATCAGGTGTTGGGGTATTCACAGAAAAAAGTGAAGAGACTGTGTCAGTAGAGGGCCACAATATAGCTCGCGTAAAAGAATATAAAAACCTCAGTATATGGATAAACGAAGGCAAATATTATATGGAAACAAGGGAAAAATAACAGTAACAAAGAATTGTGGCCGTAATGAAACAGATCGCTATGGAGTTTAATAGGTACGAGGTCCTCTGGGGTATGTGGAAATGTGTAGTGATTCCAGGACTTACATTTGGAAACGCGGTTGCTTACTTGAAATTAGGGGTGCAACAGGGCTCCATGGCAACCGAAGGTCAGTGGGACAACTCGCATTGGGCGCTCACGGGAACACTATTATGAGCTGGACAATTTTTGAAGCGAGCAAACATCACAGTAAAATTGATTGTGAAGGACGACTGAAGGATATGGAAGAAAGTAAATGGGCTTGCAGAGTGTTTTCATTCACAGTGGAGGAAAATAACTAGCAAGCTTATCATCAACTATGCGATCTCTATGGGGAGAACACAGCAAAAAAGAACGTCAAGAGGAAAGTTACAAAAGCTGAGATAATCCCATGGGTGGCGGAATTGGAAAAGAAACCTGCCATGAGTAACTGCTTAGGCAGAAGAAAAGGAACCTCACTACTTTTCGAAGCGAGGTCAGGAATTCCTAAAACATGGCCCTATAAAGCGAGTTATAAGATGGAAGAACAAGTATGTGTTTGCTACGCTAAAGTTAGGGAAACGACTGGGCTTGTTTTGTTGGAATCTGAAGTAATCTGCCCAGTGGTCGATTTAGGCCCTACGGGCCTTTTGAACCGCTGGGATTGAGCGAGAGCAGAGGAAAAGTGAGCGCGTTGGCAATAGAGATTGCTAAAAGGCGATCGGAAGATTGGTGAAAGTACGGAAGCGACAAGCAACGAAGGCGTACAAAAAGAAAGTTCACATTAAGGGTTCAGGAACCTTGTTTATCAGAATAGGTGGTTTCTTTTTACTTTATTTTTTTTGTGTACCTTTTCTTTTTTTATTTCTTTTTCAACATATGTAGGACAGAACTTGGTGGCGTAACCCACCGCCCCATTCCAAAGGGGACGCTTTGGAACGGGACGGTGGGTTCGCGCCCCGTTCCAAAGAGGCCCACCGTGATTGCTCCTAAGAACGAAGTCGCGGGATCGAATCCTGGCCATGGCGGCCGCAATTCCATTGGGGCAAAAGCGAAAATGCCCGTTTACTTAGATTTAGGTGCACATTAAAGAACCCCTAGTGGTTCAAATTATTGCTGAGTGCCCCACTACGGCGCGCCTCATAATCATGTTGTGGTTTTGGCACGTAACACCCCATAATTGAATTAAGGAGCATTAGGTGGCCTAATATATTACTCATTTCTACTCCATGCAGTTCCTGGTGGTACTCGTGCAACTGCGAGAAGTAAAATTGCCTCACTGACCCATCTATCGTTGCCAAGAAACGTGACAAGTCGCGAAACCAACAACCCATGCAGCTAGTCTGTTTGCAACCTGCAACAAATGGATGCCTATTACTACAGTAATCTTCAAACGTGACCGCGCCGTCGTGGGCAACTCAAGTACTTCGATGCCATCATCATCATCAGCCACCACCCATTTTTATGTCACACTGCAGGACGAAGACCTCTTCCAGCGACCGCCATTTACTCCGGTCTTGTACCAGCTGTTTCCGAGATTTAGCTGCAAATTTCTTCGCTCCATGACCTATTTTTATGCTTCTATCGAGTGCCCTTCCTTTCCTATGGCAGCCATTCTGAAACTCCAATGGTCTACCGGTTATCTAGAAGAACCAAGAGGCCTGCCGAGCTGCATTCTTTTTCTCCTAACGTCAACTAAATATCGGCTATCCCCTCTTTTTCTCTGGTCCATGCCACTCGCTTCCTCTGTTTTAACGTTATGCCTTGCATGTTTCATTCCATCGCTCTTTGTGCGGAGCTTAGATTTTTCTCAAGCTTCTTCGTTAACGTCCAACTTTCTGTCACATTTTTTGGCCCAACATAAACCAATTAATACACATTTTCTTTTCAATCACAATGGTAAGCTGCCAGTCAGGATTTTTTAATGCCTCCCGTACGCCATGCAATGCATTTTTACTCTTCTGTGAATTTACTTCTCATTGCCAGGATCCCGTGAGAGTAATCGTCCTACATCAACGTGCTCCTGAGTCAACGCTGACTCGCGATCATGAATTCTTGTTCTCTTGCCTGCGCTGTTCAACATTACCTTTGTCTCCTGCATATTATTCTTCAACCCCACCCTTGCACTGCCTCTGTTAAAATACGAAATGAAATGTTTTAAATTCATACGCACTGTTGCCGAAGAATACAATGTCATCTGTTAAGCTACGGTTGCCGATATATTCACCACTGATCTTCACTGCTAAGCGGCCGCAGTCTAATACCTTGAGTACGTATATAGGCATGCAGTCAGTAGCAATGGCAATATTGTGCGTCCTTCCCAGACCCCTTTCTTTGAAGGCAATCTTCTACTTTCCTTGTGGAGAATCAAGGTAGCCACAGAATCTTTGCTGACATTTCCTAAGATATTCAAGTATGAGTATTGCACTCCTTGATTTCGCTGTGCTTCCATGACTTATGATATCTCTACTGAATCAAGTCGCTTTTCTTAATAAATGAAAGGCATATTCACAGATTAAGTGTACTCGAAATATTTCCTAATTGACTGATTTATGAGAAGCATCTGGTCGACTATAGAATACTCCTTAGTTAAGCAATCGTGTTCTCTTGGTTGAATGAAGTCCAGTGTTTCCCTGATTCTATCGAAAATTATCTTCGTGAACATATTGTTCAATACTGAAAGCAAGCTCATGTGCCTGTAATTCTTGAATCCTAAGTTCGTTTATGCTGTCGTAAGCTATAGGAACTCAGTATCCAATATCACAGAACCGTCTATTGCAAAACGAGTAACAACACTTAAAATGTTTACAGAATGGCCCTGTATTTACGTTGTGCAATGCATTGTTGTATCCACGTGACATAATATAATTATTTGAGTATTGAGCAAATATTTGCGACAAATGTAGGTCGCAAGCATGTTGCAGGAATACATACGGTCCCATTGCCGTTCTCTGCCATGACCTTGAGGTAGGTAGCTGCTGCAAGGATGCACAGCGTCACCACCATGACAACAGCATCCAGCACAGCATGGGCCTCCGAGTACTCATACGGACCGAATACGAGCAAGGAGGCGAGCGCAGCGGACGCCACCGGATCGCCGTAAGCCGCAATCCCGCAGCACCAGCCGTAGATTGCCTGTGCTGGCTGGGGTATCCCCGGCTGCTGCTGCCGGTAGATTTCTGAGGCCCAGAACAAAAGCAGCAGCCGGGTTAGCCCCCCGGCAACCAGCGTGGCCACCCAGGCTTCCCTGCGTCCCCAGTGGCCCAGGCACGCGGAGATCGTGGGAAACGGTGGCGTCGTCTGGGAATCAGATGGAACAAAGATGTTCCAACCAGGTACAAAATACACTTTGGGCGAACAAACATGAAATTGTAATGAAACCGTGCTGTTTAGCGTTGCTGACACTGTGTCGAGGCACACGCGCTGTTCGAAGAACAAAACGGACAACAGCCCAAGTCCCAAACCAAGGAGGCCCCCTGTTTATTGTCAGTGCACTGCTTTATCAATCCTGGCGGGCAAAGCGGGCGTCGCTCATTGGAACGCTGGTTGGGTTCGATGCAATGCCACATGCAGCGTGCTAACGTAGTATTGCGTGCGTACACGCACGGGCAAAAGAGAAACCTAGAAAATTCTATTCGACAGTGTAGCTGTCTAACATGTCTATCACCTGGATAGTTATTGTACAACCCTGCGAGGCACGTTTACTCCACTGGTGTCCTAACTGAGTGAACGTTATTCACTAGGGGCGCACAGTGATTCTCCAAGGGGGAGCCGAAAATGGGACAACCGTAGAGTGTTGCCGGTACTTACTCGCTTACAGATGCGTACTATAATTAAAGGTGCCAGAATTTTATCTGTATAAGTACCTCTCCTTTGAACAAGCATAAAATTGGATGTGATAATATAAGGTGGAACGTGCCAAAGCAAGACGGGTGGCTGTGAGACGCCGTGGAATGTCTGCAGGCAAAGTTCAGCCACCTGATGTTTTTTTTTTTAAATCTAACCGATAGCAGATGACACGACACGTGCGACCAGAAGGTGCTCAACAGCGGCATAGACAAAGGTAGCCACCGCAGTGGTTAAAGAAAAACGGAACGGTCACTGCCGTAGAAGTACCCTATGTAGTTGGAAATTAAATTTCGAGAACAAGATACGTATTGTACGTGAACATGACTGATTGCGATTCGACTCGATTTCGATGATGATGATGATGACCGCATATATATATATATATATATATATATATATATATATGGCTCATACCCACACGGGGGATTGGCCAAGAATTGCGTGCTGAAGCGATTACCTATTCTTTTGAAGTGTTACTTATTCCATGAAAAAAAAGATAAGAAAGAAGGTAAGGAAACATACAAAAACTAATAAATTGCATTACAAGAGATCAACCAAAAACTCATTCGTTTTTCTGATTGTATGGAACCTCTAACTTCGGCCTATCTGGACTTCCTTCTTCTTCTTCTTCTTGTCGTCCTTTAAATTTTGGCACGTTTCCACGAGGGGGGGGGGGGGGGGGGGGTTGCTGGGTATGGTGCTCAATGGAAACAGAATATGAATTTCTTGCTTCCGGTTAACTTACTAATCTGTAATATTCATATTTACATAACAGTAAATATGAAATATTTTCGTTCCGGTTTCTCTAATAGTAGTCATACCAATTATGATGAAGGCCTATATCATGAAAATAACACGATTCACTGTTAGCAATGAGGTAAATGTGCTTAACATGACCGTCTACCAGTCGCAATGATGTACTCATGTACTGCCTGTCACACCTCCTTTCCATCTCGACCGACGATACTTGCGCCAAATGATAAAATGTTAATCTCTCAGAGGAGAATACATATACACGATAAGGGCTGCGCTAGGCAGATCTTTACTTCCGAATTATGTTTGCGGCAAAATAAGAGGCAATGCTCCAGTGATTCTATATTCCCACATGAACCAGTAAGGTTTGCTAGTGCGTACCCACACCTACTCATGTGCAGGTTTAGTTGCGGTATTCGACATCGTCATAACTTAATGAAAACTTCCCATTGCCGAGATGAACAAGACCGGACATTCCAGGGGAACGCTATATGCTCGTAATCCCGTGCAGCAAGGAGGAGCTCATTTTTCGTACCTAGGACTTGTTGTCGCCTTCGTACTCTTGTTACCACTAGCAGAGCAAGGCTGGAAATAAACCTACTGGCCCACCAAGCGCTGCCTTTGCCCGTCCGTATGCCGTCTCATTAAGGGCTAGTCCACAATGTTCAGATATCTACAGTTACCAAATTTCGTTAACATGATGTGGAATAACCCTCAAGTACTGCTCTATCAAAACGTTACTGGCACATAGCCGCTCTGTTGGATTCTCGAAATGCTGGCTCGTGCGCACTACGCAGCATCGACCACGAGGCGGCAGATTAAACTGCGTTTATTAGAATAAACACACAAACATCTTTTTCTGGCGTATCGTGGGTTAAATAAATATAATTACGAAATTGCAAATAAAGCTGCACAAGCTGCACGTGCCCACCATGGGGGAATCGGCCAAGAATTGGGCGGTTTGAAGAAAAAGGATGAGAGAAAGCCAGAATAGAATACCAGGGGAAGAGTAATTCTCCTCGGTCTTCAAAAGTGACAAAGCGATCGTGCTAAAATGAACTGAAAGATAAATCCATATTGACGATAATTCATTGTTTCAGGAAGGCGCCCGATTGGTATCAAGAATGAAAGTGTTACATCGCTGTGCAAACAGTCTTGTGGCTGCACCCTAACGTGGAAGTTTCCAGCTGAAGTAAGACGGGGACGTTCATGCTGAGACCAAGCTTGTTTATAGGGACCTCGAGCACTCTTCTTCTTAGCGGGTTCGACATAGGATTGTGTACACAAAGTCGATGCGGCCAAACGATCATCGTGTGTGTGGGAATGTAGTGTCCGGACACGGCAGCGTAACTTCTTTAGTGTAACCTCTATTTTACGCGCTGGATTCCGCTTGAACCTGACTCTTAATGTCAGCGCTAGCCTGGTCGCGCTACAAGGAAGCGAGATGTGCGCGCCGCCCTGTGATTCGTGGAAACGCGGCGTCTTTTATTGGTCGATCCCGCAGGGAGCTCAGAGCCGCGCCAATGAAATTATTGTTTACACTTTTAATATATGAGATAAAAAGCATGCGCTCTCTAGTTTCAAAAAATTTATGGACTGTCATCCTCGAAACGTTGAGGAATAATTCTGTCAAGAATGTAAGAAGGTATAAGCAACTTTTGTGATAGAATGATGTGGCAATATAACCCGTATTTACCACATGCCACACAGCAAGGCATGGCATACACGTGCCTATGCGTAAATATGTACCAAAAATTGCGCTCATGGTCAACGCGGCATTTTCATCATAACGGTACCATTAGAGCAATCGCGTAAATTATGCCACAGCCAACTGCGTTTACTATCACAGATTGCCCCAAACTGCTTGGTTTCTTCAACTTGCGGGATGAATTTTTTAGGAGCAAAATTCTTTACGAATGCCTGCGGCAGGTAGAACGATCCCAGTCCATGATCCGGTCTACTCGGAGAAGGTGCACCACACTTGACCAAAAAGTTGAAACGCACATTCTATATTTAGCACAAATTCATATTGTAGCTTTAAACTGATTATCTTATGGCACATATTTTGATTAATATATTCTAGGGGTTTAGACTGCAAGACACGTCCGCTAGACAACAATTGTGTGGATGACAGCGTTTACGAGATATGCGCCCTCAAGCTTGCGGAAAAAAAAGCGCTGTCATTCCACTTACCTTCTTAAAGCGCCACTCACCCGGTCTGGCCATTTTGAGCTGGCAGCGCCCTGCATACAATGCGTACAAACGACCGACCCTGCCAAGTATTACAACGCTACGCGCCGCGGAAAGTGCTGCAATTCTAAACCGGCCGCCGTTTGCTCTTCTGCTCGCTCGCGCCGTGGTCCCAGCCGGGGAGTCGACGTATATCGCAGAAGTGAGCCTACGCACATCGCACTGCTGGGACTTCGCTCCAAGTGACAGGTGACTTCGAAGAATGTTCGTGGGAACGTCTGTTATTTGTGCAATTGCTTCAATAGACGAATATAATGCTTAGAGAAATAATAAAACGCGCAAACAAAATGACTGGGTGTTCTTGTTTTACTTCGCACAGAAAAAGACAGGTGTACTGCCGTTTGTTCTGCCTGTTGCCACGTCATGCAGTCGCGTGCACACACAACAAAACTATGTCATTTGCTACTGCGTTCCAGCGTGCGATCGTGCTATGTGAAGCGCTTGTGTCTGCCTCAGTATCCGCATAGCACAGACTTATGCCACCAGTCAGCTGTTCTCATGCACAGTGCGGAAAATCGTGTGCTGTGCAAAACAAGACAATCGCAACAGGCTGCGCGGATGCCGTCACCGGAAGTCCGCCGCGCCCCAAAAAAGGGAGGGAAAAAATAGAGAGATGAAGGCGGCACGCGTGAAGCAAGCGTACCCGATGCTCGAGGTCCGCTACGAGAGATCGCAGCGAAGGAATTTCGCTTGCGGAGGCTAGACGGGGCAAGTGGAGAGAGCGTTTTTATGTTTGCGGTGAAGCTCGCGTCCTGCAATCATACGTTCGCGACACTGAAATATTTCCATCTCGGCTATTAATGAGCCGATTTGAAAAAATTTTTGCGGCAGAACGCTCCCTGTCAACAGCTTAAGTAATATTAAGATCACAAATGAGAACATTTGTGCGCTCATTTATACACTAGAAGAGATCCCACGGCCGGTTTCACAAGCAAGTGCATGAATGACATGAAGCTATTGGAAATGATGTTTTCTTTTTCTGCATGAACGTGATGCACCGCTTCACTATTAAAAAAAAATAAATGTCCTCAGGTAAACTAAACTGAACAGCAAGAGCATTTGGAACGAAACAGGTACGAAATATCGGTGCATCATCATGCGTGCAACTGTTTGATACATTAAATTCAGTACTTTAGCTCCAGTTAATCAAAAGCTTATTGGGTTCTGTGGACGAAATAACTTGCTGGCAGACTCGAAAAAAAATATATTGATAAGGCTACTCACTCATCCATGGCTACCTCTACAGCGGCATAAAAAATGTGACGCGCTTTCCGATATCGCTTCCTCTTTCGTTTAATGATGGCTCCGCAACTACAAGTTTATTGTGGAAACAGCAATGGAGGGTCCCGACTGCCCGTATGTAATGCATCTAGTTCGTTAACTTGTCTCCGCCTGTGAGTTAACGAGAGCAATATTACATGAGGATTCAGGCAGCGATATTAAGCGACTCACCGGTACTGCTGTCCTCAGTCGCAGAAGATGGTTCCCGTTTCGATGCAGATGTATGGCTCACGACCGAAACCTAGCTTTCGGGCTTGCTTGTCCGCTTGCAAACGCGACAGTTCACCCCAAGTTAAAAACGCTTTATGTACATCTAAGCGTAAGAAACCAGTTTTTGCAAAAAAGAAGCAACCAGTCTAAGTGTGCGAACGAATGAATCCGTGCCGCCATGCCCTCGAAAATACAGGTGAAAATTTTAAATTCATGCCCGAGGTTCGCGACGCGTCCGTAATCGCGGCCGTTACCACAGTACGGGAAGCCTCGAGCTCGCTTCTCCCTGACGCCGCCCCAGCTGCGGGGCCCGCCGGGGACCTTCTCCATCGGCGTCGCCGCCGCTGGGAGGCGGCTCTCGAAAGTTCAGAGTTGGCAGACCAGCTCTGGGCCGTCCGGCAAGCGAAAGATGCCGCCCGAGTCCAAGGACTTCGAGCCGCCACCTGAGGCCACCACAACGAAACTGCCGGCCATTTATTAATAAAGTTTCTTCTCTCTCTCTCTCTCATGCCCGAGGTCTCGTGGAAGATCGATGATGCTGAAACCTATTTGCGTTTCAAACAACAAAAAAAACAATAAAGTTACTAATGAAGAGTACCGTATTTAGTTAGCAATGATAATTTTACGGGCTATTTTATGTAATAAACATGCTTCGGTAAATGTAGGAGAAATTTTGTGAGACAAAATGGCGCTTAAAACGGCGCCTCTTGCGGGTGATATTGAAACTAACTCCGGCATCCCGTGAGTGCTTCTACTATGCTTGTTTTTCGCCCTGTGTGGCCATTTCTTGAACTTGAGAGAGTGCGGGTCTTGGCGCGTTGCTGGCGGTCCGGGGAGCGCTAACTGCTGCCGAGATTTGGAAGCGCGGCGCATGCGCATAGATTCTTAAAGGCAGTGCTTGCCCCGCGTCGCCAGCTAGTTATCAGCCCTGGGCGTGGTAGGCACTAGTAAAGCCCCTTAATAATTTGAAAGTAGCGACACTCTCCTCCACTCCCGCGCTTTCCTCCTCGATTCTCCTCGCCCGCCGGCTGTGCGCGCTGCGCACGGCACGCTTCGCAGGCCATCGCGCGCTCGTCGGCTTGATGCATCAGCTGGCACCCGTGATCGCACCTAACTTCGGGATTTTTTTCTCGCTCTATTATTAAGCGAAAGCACTAGATAGGGATGCAATGTGCTTGACTCTACCATGACCCACATTTATCACCTTCTCGTTTGAGCAATGAAAGCGCTAAACGTGCGCGTTTGCGGCATGAATTAACAATCGCAGCGTATTGTATATAGCCCACATTGGCTTTGATATCTTTATACTGGTCACTTCAACAGGGCAGAGCTTTAATTAGCGCAGTATTTAATTTAAATTTGTACATTCTTTAATATTTTTCGACACAGTGAATGCAATTAAATGCAATTTCAACTAGTGCTGCATTTTCGCGGAAGTACTTTTTATGACACTATATTTTTGCAGTCGAGCCAGGCAGAGATTGCGGTAATTTAGTTGGACGTCATTGCGTGCGTGAAGCTTCAGAAGCAGGACAGTGGCCGCAAAAATGATGCGAAATTTGCTATAACGTGATTATGGATTTTTTTTTGGGGGGGGGGGGCAGGGTGGGAGGGGTTCAGTCCTAAAAGGCTCGGGGCCTCGGTGTAATGCATATGCCGCGCATTTAATACCTGGGCTATAGAAATTTCATTCCTGCTTGAAAGAGAACATTTTTTTTCTAGTTTTTCGTGCTCTCAAGAGAGATATATTTTTATTGACTACTGTAGAAGTGAGCGTAGCCAAGGGTTGGCTTGAAATTTATGAATGATTGCTGACGGCAACGGACGACTAGATTAAGAGATGGGAAGGGGATGCTGTCTCTGTGACTTATTCAGTGTAGCCCATCGAATGCATTCAATTAGTGCCTCAGACGCCCGTGGTGATGCAATATTCAGCGCTGTAAAGGACGATAAGATAGGATTTAGCCCTTCTGTGACTGGGTCGGTTTCAAGGAAACAATTCGTACTATTTTAGAAACACAGCGCTTAAGAACCTGACGTTATTTTGATAGCATAACTAAATATAAATTGTAAAGATTTCACCTATGGCGAATGAAAGTCAGCCTTAAAAGGCATCTCTGCTGACTCGCTCCTCACGTGCTGCTAGACCTCGGAATCGCGGTAGACTTTCACATTCGCGGCGGTCACACAAAGGCCTTCATCGCTCTAAAGATCCACAGCAGGCAAGAAGATGCTCAAAGCTTATTTGCGCGAAGTTTTGGTCCTCCTTTGCACATTATTCTTCCAATCTGTGGCATTAATGACTCTCCCAGATGTCATTCCTTTTGCAATTTGCCAATAAAGCTGTTTCGTAAGAGCTGGAAAAGCTGCCAGCCGCAGCCATTACCATAGATCTGAGAGGGCGGCATGCAGGGTTTTGCCAGTTTTTTTCAGCTACTTACTGAAAACATCGTGCCACCCCAACACAAATTTCAGACGCAGAGTACAGGTCTGGAGCATAGAATACACAGCCACTGTGACACACCAGCACATATCTGGCCAGATGCAATTTTTATTGCAGGTGACTCCTGAAACGTTACACGGAAAACACACAAAACATCCAGGATGGCACACACTTCGGAAAATAAAAATATTTATATAAACCGCCGGTTAGAAGTAGCATAAGCTCGAACCCAGTAACATGAAACATTGCATGGTGTTATTCTCCAGACGATATGCGTCCGATGTTGTGAATCCACTTTATTCTGCGGCTGATGTCGTTCTTCCCTCGAGGAATCGTGAAAAGCATGAAGCTATTTTTTCACGCCGGCTTGTGCACTGAAATGCGCAGCAACCCGGCATAATGCGGTGCGAAATGCAGAGTTCGAATTAGCTGAATAAAGGAACACGGCCTGCCCATGGCGCCGAAGAAAAACAACAACACAAGCAAAGCGACGCTTTCGCGCGCGTTTCCAAGGCGACGGCTGGGCCCGGCCGGAGCGGCCAATCATCGGTCAGAAAAGCGCCGAGTGGAGAGGCGGGCGAGGAGGATGTGCGAGGGTTGGCGGCGCGGCGGCAAAGTTCACAGAATGGCGCTACTTTCAGTATCAAGGGGCTTTAGGCACTAGCGCGCCCTGCTTTATTTTTTTTTTCGCAGTGTGACGCAAATGATACCAACTCTGCCTGATGCTTGTAGAATAGGCGGACATTTTATGGCTGCAATGTCCCGCTTAGTATGCTCTTTGCATCACGCTTCAACTACCTTGTCTGTTATGAAAAGTGGTCAGTTTCTGCGAGCAACATGTGAAAAGCATATGACTACTTCTCCAAAAAAAAGCAAGATTTTTCATCTTACCGATTACCCGACAAGCAGCCAGGCAGAGTTCCTGCAAAATAAGCGCTCTTCTGCGCTTGCCGAGCACAGGGCACAGAGTCGTAAGGGCACTCTGTGCGCATGCGCCGTGCTTACGAATCTCGCCGCCAGTTCGCGCCGCGCGGGCCGCTGGCCATGCGCTCGCGTGTTCCCTCTAAGAGTGGACCATACTGTACTTCCTTTCTCATGGTGGCTGAATTATCGCGCTGAATTATCGCCCCGCAGGAGTTGCCTCCGGTAGGTAATTATTCTAACTAGCAGAGTTTAGCAGATTAATTAGCAAGGTTTACCTGATGTTTATACTTTCGTGCAGTGATGTTTGGATAGCAGTATCTTGTATCTTAAAATACACGATACAACTTTTCGTGTGTCGGAAATGCAGATACAGGTTCACGTTTTACCACAGATATCGTGAATCAAGATATCATGAGACAAGATACCCAAGGAGTGTGTAAGATAGCATGTAAGATACATGTATCTTCGATATTGCACTGCACTGCTTACAACACAGTTGTATATGGTATTCTCAATAACGGATGTTCCAAATTCACTAAAAGAGCAATATCTGAAATGGACTGGCAACTTATTTTGAAAAAATTTAGCAGTGCCTGTAGAGTTGGCAGTATATCCATGAATTCATTCGGCCATATATCCATGTACTGTGCAGCACCAGGTAAGGGTTACTCTAGTACATACACTCTAAGTAGGTGGCTTTATGCCAACAATTTGTTCCTATCTCTAACAAGCCCTGGCTGTAGCTCAGGGTCACCGTCTAAACGGCAATTTATATTTTGGTGAGGACAAGGCTTGAACACTTTTAAGTTCACTAACAGACAACCTGTGAGAATCAGCATGACAGTGTTGACAATTTCTTACCTGATGGAGCAATACAAACAGGTACTCATCACTTAATCATGGCAGCTGGGAAGGGGGGGGGGACGCTTAGGTAGGCGCTGCTTTAGCAGCAGAAAAGCAGCAAATAAAAACAGGTTGTTACAGCGAATTTGCTGCTTTCTTTCCTTCCCGGTATGTGGACTTTGTGTCGACCACTTTGATCATGTTTAAACGGAACTTAAGTGCCGGTTCTTGCGAAGTGAGCATTGCCATCGCCTAGGAACAAACATAGCAAATTGCGTGCGTACGCCTCCTTGGTGTACCTACGCGCAGTCCCCGAATAACTCTCTCGCAACTCACGCATGCGCACAAGCCACGGGCAAAGGTGGCGATACTCTCGCGTGTCTCCGCCTTTAACGAGACATAAATACACTCTGTAACAGCGACCCGTGAACTTGGCCGCACATATGGTTGCAGTCCCTAATATGCCATTCACCATATTTTTGCTGCACTCGACTTACTTCTATTGCTCGACATTTTGCAGCAGGAATGCATCTCCGCGTGTTAGAGACCATCCAGTGGCGTTTGCAACAGCCGATCGCATAGTTTCAGGATAGAGGTGGCAATGGTTGCTCGCACTTGCGCGCTCTTGCATAATGCAATGTACGTTGCGCCGCCGGCTGCACCATCTTGTGTTTCAAGAGCAAAGTGCTGCAAGGAAAAATAGATCACTCGCCAACCCGGCCCTGGGAAAGTAGATGTCTAGCGAAGCTGTTAAATATAACCACAAATGCTGAGGGGGACATGCAATGCTTCATTGCTTTAGAGTAAAGGCCGTAATGGTAATTTTTACGGCACGCCGCCGCTGGTCGTATTGCCGCTTTTTCCTTTGCCGCACCTCGTATTCACGCTTCTCCTCGGGAGTCCTAAGTCGTACGCGTTGCCTACCCATGGCGGTGTCACAAGAACAATGATATCTGCTGCCATGCTAGTTATTTTATGTACAAAAGGCCAGGGACGCCCTTCCCCCCCCCCCCCCCCCCCCAAGTCGCAAGCCGCCGTCACCGCGGCCTCTTGCGAAACTGTAATCTTTACTGGGAAACATATGCGGAAAACGCCAAGAACATGCTTTGCGTTGTTACCAGCAGTGCCTTATCATCAATTATGTGGTTCGGACGCTTGTTCTGTGCTTATTCTTTTTTGAAACAAATGGAGTGGTGCATATTGTATGCGTGGTTCCAAAGAATGTATGCACTTTAGGCTTCGCACTGCTTAGCTTGAAGCCTCCACCACCTCCACTGCAGGTCGGCCTCGTATTCATACATCCGGGATCCGCCCACATGTTTGGGCATGGATGAATCATGAATCGTTTATTCGTAAACAATGATAGTAAATATTAAAAAGTGGAAGAATTGCAAGAGAGTGAGCGCGTGCTCCATGAGGACGAAGAGTGTTTGACCTGTAAGAAAAAAAGTTTGAGACGTCTCAGTTCGTGAACAACGGATTGCGCGCGAGCATACGGCTGCTGTTCACTTTTTGTGCCTTTCGCGTAGACCGTTTTAATATGCACCACGCAAACATGCTCACCGACCACCGCAGCGTCGAAGCGCAAACGGAAATGGTGCGAACGTGTTGGATAACGCTGCGTTGATCTTGAAGGTGCAACGCCTGGTGTACCAGAGTAAAAGCACATGTCCAAGCAGAGCCTCGAGGCGCAAGGCTTTACTGAATTGAATTGTTCAAAGAAAAATATGTCAGAGAAATCGCAAAGCACGCCCAAAACACACCCTAGAGATATGACAGCATCGGAGTTTCCTTTCAGTATACAAGAAAACACAAATCTGTTGCGCGTAAATTCAAACAAAAGCCCCTTACCCGAGCGGCGCGGCCCGCTCGGTTCCTTGCAACAGCAACGCGCTCGGCTCCGCGCATGCGCAAGAAAGCTGTGATTGCCGGGAAGCGTGAGAAGCAGTCAGATGTCTCTGAACTTTATCGCGTCCCACTCTGAAGGGCGAAGCTTAAGCGCCCTCCAAATTTTACCGCGAACTGGCACAGCCAGCAACCCAGATTCGAGGCACAAACTAAGGACGCAAACGCGGGGAGGGTCTTCTCGACATCAAGGAGCCCCCTCCTCCGGTGCTCGCTTGAATCGCAACGACAGGCATAACGTCGCCGATTTCATACGCGGCGCATGCATGCGTATGCATAAAAGAAAGGTTTTCTTAAGTGACCGACTGCACTTCAAGGCATCAGGTTCTCGCCTGTGCCAAAAAATTGTTTATGCAATTGTAATCTTGTTTACATTTTCAAGCTCCGCTAGGAATGAGTGAGACAATAAACAAATACATTATGCGGATCCTGCACACGGTGGGAATCGATGTAAGCGAAACCTTCTGCGCTGTTTGCTATGACCAAACGTACTTAGCAATGACATGCACGCCACATGTTTATTTCTTTATCGTTTAGTCCAACGCGAGAGAGGTGAGTTGATGTTAGGAGTTGCTTTGCATGCACTCCTATGCTTGTCTGCGTAGTACACAGAACAGTCATTGTTGTGCGTCACGCATGAGAACCATTGCGAGTGTTGAGCATTGTCATTGCCTCACTGGTACATCGTGTGGAGGCAGAAATATTAAGCTTTTATTCACTTACGGGCTGTACGTGCCAAAACCACACTCGTGCGATGAGGCGCGTCGTAGTGGTGAACTGGAGAATAATTTTCACGCCATGGTGTTCTTTAACGTGTCCCCAAATTTTAGTTCCGGGGCGTTTTTTTATCTTGGTCCAAATGTGAGTACTACCGTCGTAAACGTCACGATCTCGAGAAAAGCAATAGCCGCGAAGCTACCGGGGCAGGCACATAAATGTTCATTGGACTCGTGACCACTTTCCTACTGTGGCCTAGACTACGGAGCGCTTTAACGCGGCTCTGCTTCAGCAGACCATGCGTAAGTTGTCCGCTTGATAAATTTGCGTTGTGTTTTTTGCAGCAATAACAGAAACGCACCTTAACGTACCTTCGACTTAAATAACGATGTTCCCCCGCAACCGCTGTCGCGTCAATAGTAGTAGCTTTTCCTTGCATTTTTGCATGGCCTGTCCCTATCCTTTTCTCCCTCCTCGTATGGAAACCACGAGCGAAGGGAGGCAAGGCTGTTATTCACTCGTGTCACGACTGCATCGGCCCTACACATTCCATGCCCCCTTCCTACAGTTCTATCTAGCTTCCCTCTAGACGTTCGCTTCCGTAGCTGGGTAAGCGCTGCAGTTTCTCAAATGCCTTCGCACGGCGTCACGGATAATTACAGCTCTTAAGAGGTTAGTCCTGCGATGCCCAGGGAGCTCACATGCAACGTAATGAAAAGGTCCGAACGAGTTTCTTGCATCGCCTTTCCTCTCTGCCGTGCTCCTGTCGTGCTTACATCTGCATTAACCACCCTCCCGCCCGACCCCCGACGCGGTGTGCGAGACAGCAGCGGGAGCAGCAGCAATAGTGAGGAAGTAGAAGGAAGAAGGGAAAGATAGCTTCGCTTCATTAAGTTAACTATATACACTCGGTGTCACCCTTGTGTAAAGCGCGGGAGTGGCTGTATCCAGGGTGCTCAGGAACCAGCCAGCGACATCTAACGGTAGTTGCAGGGCCCAATTGTGCCCAGCACCGGCCGTTGGATGTTGGGCCCAGAAACTAGCGTTAGACGTCGCTAGTTGCCTCCAGAGCGCCCCCGTTGCCGCCGTTCCCGTGCTCTACACAAGGGTGATGTGAACTGCACGTCACAGAACAAGCACATCCATATATATTCAGCTCCTAATGAAGACGACGTGTGTTATAATTCGCTTGCGGACCACCCATGCTGGGACCCACATGTTTCGACTCTCCAAACGGTGTTCCTACGCAAGAGCGGACCGTCACAACTTGGGTCCTCTGACATCACGAGAGAGCCTTAGATTAGGGGTCCCAAACAGATTGCGTATGCAAGAACTAGGGATCATGGTACTACGCAAGCTCAGACCCCTACCTCTGGACTTTCGCATGCATAGTGCCGCGGACTCTACTGCTACAATACGCAGGCCGTTTGCGACCCCTAATCTAATGCTCTCTACAGATGAACATCACCGGTTGGTATAAGCCAACGACGTATTGTGCCACATGTACAACTGTACAACAGACGTTGGCTACCTGCACCGATGTTTCTCCATTTCACGCTACAGCTATGTTCAGGGCACTTAAATGCACTGATATTTAGGGACCGTTATTTTTATACCGGCAACACAGCTTCCGGAAACTCTTAAACTCAGTTCCTCGGACACTTAAAACAGAAACGTGGTTGCATTAACGTCAAATTTGCTTTGTGCAACACCCATACATATTAATTATGCTACGTTTCTCTTTTTTGGTCGCTTCCCACTGTCGTATTTGTACTGTTGCTATAGGTTAGACTATGAGACACCCGCGTATATTGGTTATGTAAGGTAATTAGATTGTATATTTGTTTTAGCGCATAAGTAAAGCTGAAAAGTTTTATACTGTCCTTAGAAACCTGCCACTCTTGCATCTGCACCTCCTCCGCTATGCCACGTTGCCATCTAGGCGGTAGTGCTTCAAAGTGCCGTTTTGCAAACGAAAGCCTGTATAAAGAAACATCGACTACGAGGTCGCGTGATGGTATCCCGGCCACGGCGCACGTATTTCGATGGGAGCGAAAATCCGAAACCACCAATGTACTTAGATGAAGGTGCACGTTAAAGAAACCCAGCTAATCCGAAATTCCGGAGTACCCCACTACGGCGCGCATCGTAATCAGATCGTTGTTGTGGCACGTAAATCCCCACAGTTTATTCTTGATAAGAAACCTGGAAAATCTTTTGAAATTAGATTTTCTGTTTTGAAGACAAGGTCTTCTTTGTCGACTTTATATATATTTGCGATGCGTGGAATCTGGGCTTGTGGTCACATTCGTCGCGTAAATTAGATAATTAGGTGCCTGCTGGTGCAGATAAGGCATCGAAACTAGGCGTCACAATGAAGCTGTGACCATGTCTTTAATGTATAACACTAAAGCTCTGAACAACACGGAAGTGCCCATAAATGCAAACATTGCAGCAGGTAGCACATCGTTCAGGATGAAAGTAAACACTTGCTCGCATCAGATTTAGCCACATAATATTACTTTTCTCTTTTTACTATTACCGTATGCACTCGTGTAAAATCCGCATTTTCTTATTCCGAGATTAGGGGTGAAAATTGGAGGTGCGCCCATAACAGGAAGAAAAAAAAAACTTTTCTTGCGTGAATCTTTTCTTTGGTACCCGCCTTTATTGAACTACTGTGGTGGCTTGTACTTGCTCTGGCTATTCCCGTAGAGCGCCACCTTCCGGCTAGAATGAATGCTGAAGCCCCTGAGACCAGTTATGGCAGCACCTCGCAGGCAGCCGCTAGATCTTGGAGGCTCTGATATTACTACCTGGAGAAGCCGGAAATTCGGCATGGCTGCCTTGTATTGCCACCGATTAAAAATAAAGAAAGCTTCCGTACTCTCGCACCACACAAGAAATAACACTACCAACATTCTAAAAAAATTCGAGGGCGCGGCCTCCAATGTCGCAATTTTTAAATATTTGTCTTGGGGGATTTTTTTTTTGACAATGTTCTGAATGCCATTTTTACGTGGGTGCAACCATTACACCAGTATATACGGTATTCGCATATTTTGAAGGTTGTTTGCTTTCCGGTTTTATATTTTTTTTTAGTTTCGGAGGGTAAAAATTGGGTGATATTTTTTTCAAGCTGGCAATTGGGGAGAAATCGACTTTTTTTCCGGTAAGATCTACAATTGCACGAATAGATAACATTCGGGTATTTTTTTTTATTTTATCGGAGGGTGTCATGAGTGCAATGAGAAGGAAACTCACGGACGAATAAAAGTGGGTTGGAGTGCATATGGCAGACATTGTCAGCACCAGTTGGAAGCTTACCATTATCATTGAAAAGAAAGGCGTACAAACAATGCATCTTACCGGTGTTGACATATCGGGCAGTGACTTGGACATTGATACAGACGCTTGGACGCTGATACAGCCTACGCGGATAGCCTAAAACTTAGTAGGCATTAAGAGAAAGAAATGGAGCCGGGCGGGTCATGTGATGCGCAGGTTAGATGACGGGTGGAGCATAAGGGTTACAGAATGGGGGCGAAGAGAAGGGAAGCGCAGTCGAGGACAGCAGAAGACTAGGTGGGGCGAAGAAATCAAGACATTCGCGGACACTAGTTGGAATTGTTTGGCGAAGGCAGTGGTATTTAGACATCGCAGGGAGGGGCCTTCGTCCTGGAGTGAACAAAAAATGGGCTGATGATTGTACTTCACTGTAGCGCAGATTGTCACGGTGAGTTACCAACTCCCAATTAGGCGCGCTCGTTGGGCGGTTGGCTGAGGGCCTTGTAGCGTCGCCGTTCTGCGCACAGCTTGTGCACAACTATCAGTAACTAGAACTCACTTAAGCAAACAGGCTCTAACTTCGTTGTCCCGACGCAGGGTTCGTGCTAGCACGTGCGTACTGCGAACACTTTGTAGCATGCAGAGAGAGAGAGAGAGAGAGAGAGAGAAAGAGGGGGGTGGTATTTGGTTTCAGAATTCGCGGAAAAGTCGCGTTTAACCCGGATATCCGGAGACACGTCCGGAATCTAAAAATCTGGTGAAATCGTGGTTGACCGGTAAAGAACAACGTTACGTTGACAGATTCCAACATCTGTATAATTTCTGCCAAACGAGTATCTGAGAAAATAAGTGAGTCTGCTTGCAAAAATGCAATGTAATTAGAAATACTCACAAATACTTACAAAAGAGCTGCCAATCAGGAGGGAGGGCGTCCTTGAAGGCCCCCGTGACTAAGGCCACACCGCACGCCACGGAATAAAGGCCAGCCAGCGCCTTCAATGCCATGGTGGTTCACTGCACCAAACATCCGACAGAAAAAATTCGTGAAAGCATGCTGTAACATATTATGAAGAGCTGGAAGTAGCTATCGCTCAATTTAAGTTTACAAATGTGTCGCTAAATAAAGCCTTTGAAGTGCTATGCTTGAATATTTGGAGCACAAATTACGTGTTATTGTGATCTCGATATTTAGTCTCACCAGCTCTTTTGAAGTGCGCATCTGCCGGCCAATACCAAAGGCTATAACGAAAAAGCGCAGGCTAGCTAGAAATAGTTATTCAAACACCGTTAATTTTGCTCATTAATAGTTTGTCGAGAAAGCTATTGATATTGTATTGCCTGAGTATCATATGGTAAACAGAATGCTATTGGAAACAATTCGGGAATATTATTGAATTGGTCAGTAAAAAGTTCACAAGGTTGTGCCGTCCTTTGACGAGAACAAGCCGTAAACTTACAGAAGTTACGTGATTTATAAACAGTATACATATGTCCCTTGTACGATAATAATTATTAGGTCCATAATATTGTTACGGAGGAAGATGCAGACGAAAAGCTATTTACAAGTATATTTACAAGGCTACAAGGCAATACGCTGCGCTTGGCCAAGAGGCAACAGCCCGCGCTAGCTTCTAATCGTCGTCGTCGTCTTCACACTGCTCGCCTTTCGTGATCGCACATATTGTGCCGTAGCACTACCCCCGGCGGCAAAAGCGCCGTCCCGGAGCGACTAAAGATCGGACTCGGAAGCAGTGTAGTAGGCCTTGAGCCTACTGACGTGTACGACATCACTAGATGCCAGAGGAGAGGACGAGGTTGAACCCACAGGAGCAATTTCGTAAGTCACAGGCGTCACCTGGCGCAGCACGCGGTAGGGCCCTGTGTATCGCGAAAGGAGCTTCTCGGAAAGTCCGACGTGACGAGAAGGCGACCACAGAAGCACGAGCGCCCCAGGCGAAAACTGGACGTCACGATGGCGGGCGTTGTACTGGCACTGCTGAGTGGTTTGTGAGGCCGTCAGTCGAGCACGGGCAAGCTGGCGTGCATGGTCGGCGAGGGCGATGGCGTCGCGCGCATACTCGCTTGTTGAGACCGCAGCAGGAGGAAGTGCCGTGTCTAAGGGCAAGGTAGGTTCGCGACCGTACAGTAGATAAAAGGGAGAAAATCCAGCGGTGTCGTGCCGGGAAGAATTGTACGCAAATGTTACGTAAGGAAGGGCAATGTCCCAGTCGTGGTGGTCCGTGGAAACGTACTTGGCCAGCATATCGGTAAGAGTACGGTTTAACCGCTCTGTCAGGCCATTGGTTTGAGGATGGTATGAGGTAGTCAGTTTGTGTTGAATGGAGCAGGAACGCACAATGTCAGCGATAACTTTCGAGAGAAAGTTTCGACCACGGTCAGTAAGGAGCTGTCGCGGGGCTCCATGAAGCAAGATAATGTCACGCAAGAGAAAGTCCGCGACGTCAGTGGCGCAACTGGTAGGGAGAGCCCGAGTGATAGCGTATCGGGTGGCGTAATCAGTCGCGACGGCTACCCATTTGTTCCCAGAGGATGACGTGGGAAAGGGACCGAGGAGGTCTAATCCAACACGAAAGAACGGTTCCACGGGGATGGTGATCGGCTGGAGATGACCGGCAGGTAGCACCTGAGGTGTTTTCCGACGCTGGCAGGGATCACAGGCAGCAACATAGCGTCGAACGGAGCGAGCGAGACCAGGCCAATAGAAGCGGCGGCGGACGCGGTCGTACGTGCGGGTTACCCCAAGATGTCCTGCAGTGGGTGCGTCATGCATCTCAAAGAGCACAGTCTGTCGTAGCTGTTTTGGCACGACAAGAAGAAGGTCAGAGCCGTCAGGGAGGAAGTTCCTTCGATACAGAATGCCGCCCTGGAGGACATATCGGCGAACGGATGCGTCGGTAGTTGTAGAGCGCAGACGCTTGATAAGTGCTCGCAGCGATAGGTCTCGGTACTGCTCATCGGCGATGTTAGCGAAGGCAGACACAGAGAAAATGCCGTTGGCGCTACTACTGTCGGCGTCGTCAGGCTCGTCGACCGGGTAGCGAGACAGGCAGTCAGCGTCCTTGTGTAGTCGGCCAGATTTATAGGTGACAGTATACGAATATTCTTGGAGGCGTAAGGCCCAGCGACCAAGTCTTCCTGTAGGATCTTTCAGTGAGCATAACCAGCAAAGCGCGTGATGGTCGGTGACAACGGAAAAGGATCGGCCATATAAGTATGGGCGGAATTTCGCAACCGCCCAAACTAGGGCCAGACACTCACGCTCAGTGATGGAATAGTTGCGCTCCGCGGGTGAGAGGAGCCTGCTGGCGTAAGCGATAACCCGGTCGTGGCCACGCTGGCGTTGTGCCAGTACCGCGCCAATTCCGTGACCGCTGGCATCAGTACGGACTTCGGTAGGCGCAGAAGGATCGAAATGGGCGAGAACCGGAGGCGTTGTGAGAATGTCGATTAGATGTGAGAATGCAGAGGCCTCGTTATCGCCCCACTGGAAAGTGGCGTCCTTTTTCAAAAGCTCGGTTAGTGGTCGTGCTATGGCGGCGAAATTTCTCACGAAACGGCGGAAGTACGAACAAAGGCCGATGAAGCTGCGCACATCCTTGACACACTTCGGAACAGGGAAGTGCGCAACAGCATGGATCTTGCCTGGGTCCGGTTGCACTCCATTCGCGTCAACGAGATGTCCAAGGACGGTAATCTGGCGACGGCCGAATTGGCACTTGGATGCGTTGAGTTGCAGACCGGCTCGACGAAAAACGTCCAGGACTGCTGAGAGGCGCTCGAGGTGCGTAGCGAACGTTGGGGAGAACACGATGACGTCGTCCAGGTAGCACAGGCACGTGGACCATTTGAATCCGTGAAGAAGGGAGTCCATCATGCGTTCAAAAGTGGCAGGGGCGTTACATAGACCGAACGGCATCACTTTGAATTGATAAAGACCGTCGGGTGTGACAAAAGCAGTCTTCTCGCGGTCGAGATCGTCCACGGCAATCTGCCAGTAGCCGGAGCGAAGGTCAATAGAGGAGAAATAGCGAGCACCGTGGAGGCAGTCAAGGGCGTCATCAATCCGAGGTAGGGGATACACGTCCTTTTTGGTAACCCGATTAAGGTGCCGATAATCTACGCAAAAGCGCCATGAGCCATCCTTCTTTTTGACCAGTACTACAGGTGACGCCCATGGACTATATGATGGTTCAATAATGTTCTTGGCAAGCATTTTGCGAACTTCTGCGTGAATAACTTGACGCTCAGCTGGTGACACTCGATACGGGCGGCGATGAATAGGAGGGGCATCGCCGGTATTAATGCGATGTTTGACAGCTGTAGTTTGGGCCAAAGGACGATCGTTAAAGTCAAAAATATCGTGGTAGGAAAACAGAACGCGGTAGAGTTCACGAGCGTGCTCGGACGGCAAGTCGGGGGCAATCATTTTCTGGAAGTCGGCGATGGTACAATTTGCCGACTGCGATGGTAGAGGAGTATCGGATGAAGTGTCGTCAACTGCAATGGATGCTACTGAGTTATCTTCGAAGGAGCAAAGGTGGGCCAGAGACATCCCACGTGGCAGCACTTGTGTCGTCAAGCCAAAGTTGAGCACTGGCAGGCAGACGCAATTCTCCGTAACAGATAAAACTGTATGAGGTACTGTGATCCCGTGTGTAAGGAGGACGTCTTGCATAGGAGCCGCGATGTAGTGACCGTCGGGGACTGGTGGGGATGACACTAGGTCAACGTAGGTCAGTGCCGAAGGTGGCAAGCGAACGAAGTCGGCGGAACTGAGGCGACTGGGTTGAGGTTCAGCAGGATCGAGAACAGGCAGGTCAAGGCGGAGAGTACTGGCGGAACAATCGATGAGAGCAGAATGTGCGGAGAGGAAGTCTAAGCCGAGGATGATGTCGTGGGGACAGTGGGCGATGACTGTGAATAGCACGATTGTTGAGCGATCGGCGAAGGAGACGCGGGCGGTACACATACCAATAACGGGGGCTCTTCCGCCATCGGCGACACGGACAACAGGCGTCGTGGCGGGCGTGATAAGTTTCTTGAGCCGGTTACGAAGGTCAGTGCTCATTATGGACAAATGCGCCCCAGTGTCTATGAGTGCAGACACAGAAACACCGTCGACTTGCACGTCAAGAAGGTTCAGATGAGTGGGCAACGTCAGGAGAGGATTTGGCGGCGTAGGGAGCAATGCAGCGTCACCTCGAGGCGCTGCATCGTCTAGTTTTCCGGCTGGGAGCGGCGTCCGAAGGGAGTCGGCGAATAGGAGCGACGGGGCTGGGGAGAGCGAGATTGTCGTCGTTGGGGTGAAGGCGAACGAGAATAGGGGCGGCTCGTTGCAGGAGAATCAGTGGCGGCATTATCGGAGCGTGCGGCATAGGGACGAGAAGGGCCACCTGGGGAGCGAGAGTAGGCAGTGTAAGTAGACCGGATCGGGGAACTCCAGCGACTGCGACAGTGCCGAGAAATGTGCCCGATTCGATGGCAGTAGAAACAAATGGGCTTGTCGTCAGCAGTGCGCCATTCAGATGGGTTGCGGAAACGTGGTGGGTAAGAAGACGCGGGACGGGGCGGAATGGAAGAAGCCGGGCGGGTATCAGGGCGATGGGCCAAGCAGATGGTGTGAAGACCCATGTTTTCGAACTCCTGGCGGACAACTGTCTGGATCAGTGAGACCGTGACTGCAGATGTGTTAGTGGGACTGGAGTCGAAGGCAGCCGGATAGGCGGCCTCGATCTCACGCCGGACGATCCTGGTAACATCAGCTGTGTGGTTGGGACGAAGAGCGTCGGCACAGGAAGATGTCGCTGGGGTGTTGGGCAGACGGGCAAACTTCTGGTCAATACGTCGGCTTTTGGCGAGTTCCAGGCGGCGGCACTCTTTTATAACAGCATCCACCGTCGCTACGTCGTTGCACACGAGCAAGTTGAAGGCGTCATCGGCAATGCCTTTCAGGATGTGGGCAACCTTGTCGGACTCAGTCATGTGGGTGTCAACTTTGCGGCACAGAGCCAAGACGTCCTGAATGTACGTGACATAGGGCTCTGTAGCAATATTTTAAGTGATGAATTATGAAGCTGGACTTTCATACCGCTTACTGCTGCAATAGCCACAGCAAAATAGGTCCAGGTTAAACTGATGTGTCCTTGCAGATGAGGCAGCTGTTACCACTAAACCTGAAGAAATTTGTGCACACAAAAATTAACATGCACCTTCACGATAGGGACCTTCCGCAAAGCAAGCAGCTTGGGTCAGCCGGAGTAGCGGTCACCAAAAAGCTTCAAATTAGTGCACGTTTAGCGAAACAAAATTGATGCTTTAAGAACTGCAGGAATTAAAGCGACGTTTAGCTTTTCAAGCACAACACGTACAGAGCACCATAACATTACATAATCTTATTTCTCTCGCAGGAGTTGTTGCAAAAGTAATATCACGTCACATTTGCAACATCACGTCTACCAGGTCAAGGTGTTTAGTCTTCAAGCATAAGCTCGAACAGCTCACCTGAACAAGGATGTAAACGCAAACATGTACTACAGTACCAGGCGCCTACTTCGAACTGCTGTCTGTGTAGCAGCTCCCCAGCAACCACTTCCCTTTTATATGACGTAGGTGCCCAACGGCGATAAGCAATTTCTTCTTCACGGCTGCGATAAGCGAGTAAGTAGAGCAAATGTCTATATTGAACCATTAATTTTCACACGGGCATTTTAAATGGACCCTGAGCATTCCTCTACCCGATATTAACAAGGTGGATGTCGTGGACAGAAACCACCTAGCACATCATGGCGACCAAACGGAGAAGGGGGACTTCACACTTGTGCGGGCGATACGTCATGCGGCTAGCCAATGCAACAATCGCATCGAACACGTGACCGAGGAATTCTAGCTTTGTGAATTCTTAAGAGCCCAGCCGCGGTAACTTTCAGGAGGCATCTTTCAGGCACTTGAGCTTTCGTAGGCGTGCTGAAGCGACAAGTTTAGTTGAGTCTAATTACCTACGTCAGGCAAGCCATTCCAATCCCTTATGTTTTGTTTTAGTGGAACAGCGAATGGGCTCGGATACTGAACATAAAAAGAATTGAGCCACGCCGTTTCCAAAAAATTTCTTTCTGTCGCACTTTAAACAACACCGAAGTCGAAAATTTCCTATGTAGTAGCACTTGTGCAAGAGTCTGCAACGAAAATAACAGTCGAAAGAATTCTTGAAAACGATGCCCTCATATCAGTTACAGGAGTTGCACGATGAAGAATGCGGTCGCCGCTTGTTTTTTCTTCTCGATCCCATCTCTCCTCTCAAGCCCTTTCTTCTTCTCGCCCTGTGCTAATAAGGGCACGTGGAGGCTACATCATAATCCTGGCCAGGTTCGCGTTGTTTCTTTTCCTTGTTTCACAGCACCGCTCTGTTCGGGTTACCACCACTTCGCCATGTTTTTCGGCTGCCACAATGCCTCCCGTGCCGGGCCGTGCTCCTGCTAAGAAGGGCTGCGATATACCTTGTGTGAATGATGTGCGATCGCTTCCCGTTTTCTTTACAATGCGTTATTACCGGCCCGACAACCCATCCCGCAAGGACAAAAGAGAAAGTGCGAGAAAACGGACGAAGGAAGCCCCGCTACTCGCCGGCGCTTTGCCAGACCCGAAATGTGATACCATGCCGCCGTGTTTCGTTAGTAAAGACTTGCTAGTGCCACTTGCATGGTGTACATCACCAGCACCAAAGAGAAAAATGAAAGGTGACACATTGCGTCGTAGCCACGAGGAAATTCGATTTCGTGTAAAGTTCTTATTGTTCTTTTTCCAAAATAAAAAAAAAACGAAAACGATCGATTTGGGACAGCGAGTCGCAAACCGAAACACGCAACACGTATACGCGCCAGCAAATAACACAACGAGGAACAGCAAGCGCTGACAGCATCAACTACAAGGAGGCGCGCTAGGCTCCAGGTGGCGCAGTGGCGGACCGAGGTGTTTTTGCAGGGCTATATCAAGAAAGTAAATCACCAAATATTGTTTGTCAGCTCCACCAACGGAAAAAGATGAGGGAGGGAAGAAAGGAGAGGCATTAACAGTAGAAGAGAGTGAAAGGGTGATTATCGCCGGCGACACAAACCTGGCTAGCTGCTCAGAAGCAATTGCGGAGAGAGTGAAATTCGATAAAAGAGTGGCGGTAGAGACATTTCACGGCGAATAATCGGTTCTTTCATTGAGCGAGCAAAAACTAAGCTCGCGGAAAATGCCCACGGCCGCAACATTGTCGTAGTAGTAGGCGGGCTAAATGACATCCTAATAATGAAAAGCACAGGACTAGCCCAGCGCTGGGTGAAACAGGGCAGACAACTTGCGCGAGCTGTCCCCTCAGGTGGAGATCGTGGTGTGCAAGGTGCCGGAGGTGCCTGTACGTAACAGTAACGTACGAAGAGCCGTAGTGGCTGCTAGTGAGGATATATAAACAATGACCTGGGAGAAAGGTTTGAAGTTTGTAGAAGTAAACAGGCAAGTGGGAAGCTGTGGTCGTTTACAACGAGAGGTGATCCACTTCAATTACATGGTTGGACCAGAAATGGGCAGGTGACTTGCTGGACGCATGGCTGCTTTTTTGGGGGCCCACGAGCGCTCAGGAGGCCTCTGCAGGTAGTAATGACGAAGGTGCTCCAGGGAAACCGTAGAAAACCATCGGCATCAGTAATACAAAATGAGGAAAACAACAGAAAAAGCTCGCTATGTAAAAGGCTACAAAAACATGCATGGCGGCACAAGAAAGGAAAAGCGGGTAGATATTGCGGAGCTGTTTAAAAGAGAACAAATAGGGGTGTATGCGGTTACATAACCGATGAATTAGACACTTGGAGGAGCCGTCGGTGATTGAGAACCATGTTTGGGAAGGGCGCAACTAAGCTAAATCGTAAATAAAGGGAGGGTAGACGGAATGCTCATCCACCAACGAGCCAATTGGAAAAGAATAAATTCAATAAGTCAAGAGCATGTCTGCTTATCCTGTACTATGAGTGGAAAGAAAACTTCGCTCGGTGTAACGCATTTGCGGTCCGGAAATTAGAGAACAGAAGAATCAACAGTTAGCTGAGTGCCTAAGTTCTGATATTAAGGGATTCGCGAATGATGCCGAAAATCTCCAATTAGGTGACATGAATGCCCACATACAGGATCTAGGTGGCTATACCGACAACATCGGAAAGTGAATGCTAGATCTTTCCGACCAACGTAGCCTCGTTATAGGGAGTACAGGGCCCAACTGTGATGGGCACACCACGTGGCGAGTAGGAAACCGACAACTCATAATTGATTACTGTCTGATCACAGAAGGAACTCATGACTGGTTGAGGGAAATTGTCATTGACGAGGAGGCAAATAGGAGCATAGGGAGTGACCATAAACGCATCATTTTGAAATTGGGAGATGTAGTTATGAAAGAGAACAAAGAGCGTAATATCGCGATTTCAAATCCTAACGCCGAACAAATAGCAAATGTAGTCACAAGAGTCGGGAAAGAACATGGGAATTGGCTAAGCAAAGAGTGGGAATATAGTGAGCTTCTCAGCATTATCACCACAGAAACACAGAAAGAGAATCAACATGTTCGCTCGAAACGAAAAATGAACCCAAAAAGCTGGTGGAACAGGGAGAATACGAGCGGCGGTCACCGAATGACAAGGCATCCCGAGAGAAATTAATCTGCAGAAAACTAAACTAATGTTTACCAGTCTCGGAAGGGAACAGCAGTTTACGATAGGTAGCGAGGCAATTGAAGCGGTAAAGGAATACGTCCACTTAGCGCAGGTATTAACCGCGGAGGTGGATCATGAGAGTGAAATAATCAGAAGAATAACAATAGGCTGGGGTCCGTTTGGCAGGCATTCTCAGATCATGAACAGGAGGTTGCCATTATGTCTCAAAAGTAAAGTGTGCAACAGCTTTGACACACCAGTACTCACCTGCGGGCAGAGACCTGGAGGCTTACGAAAAGGGTTCTACTTAAATACGTAACAAGCTATAGAAAAAAGAATGATCGTTGTAACGCCAAGGGATAAGCAAAGAGCAGATTGGCTGAGGGAACAAACGCGACCTAATGACATCTTATTTGAAATGAAGAAACGAAATGGGCATGGGCAGGACGTGTAATGAGGAGGGAAGATAACCAATGGTCATTAAGGGTTACGAACTGCATTCCAAGAGAAGGGGAGCGTAGCAGGTGACGGCATACTGTTAGGGGGGGGGGGATGAGATTAGGACGTTTCCAGGGGCAACATGGGCACGACTAGTACATGACGGGGATAGCTGGAGAAGTATGAGAAGCCTCTGCCCTGCAGTGGGCGTAGCTAGGATGATGATGATGATGATGATGATGATGATGATGATGATGATGATGATGATGATGATGATGATGATGATGATGATGATGATGATGATGATGATGACCTGTCTCTCGTTGCCAAGCTGCGCGATAATTTGCGATACCATCAACCCATGCAGCTAGTCTGTTTGTCAACTGCAACAAATGAATGGCTTTTACTACAGTAATTTTCAAACGTTACCGCACAGCCGTGAGAAACTGAAGTACTTCGATGCATTCGTCTTCATCAGCCTCCACCTATTATTATATCCACTGCAGGACGAAGACCTCTTCCAGCAACCGCCAATTACTCCAGTCTTGTACAAGCTGACTCCGAGATGCAGCTGCAAATTTCTTCACTTCATGACCTAACCTATTTTTATGCATTCATCGAGTGCCCTTCCCTTCCTTTGGCAGCCATTCTGTAACTCTAATGGTCCACCGGTTATCTAGCAGAACCGAGTGGCCCGCCGAGCTGCATTCCTTTTCTCCTAATGTCAACTAAATGTCGGCTATTCCTTGTGCTCTCTGGACCACACCGATCATTTCCTGTCTTCTTTCCACCTTGCATGTTTCGTTTCTTCGTTCTTCGTGCGGAGCTGAGATTTTCTCGAGCTTCTTTGTTAACGTCCAACTTTCTGTCGCATATGTTGGCACCGATATAACCTAATGATTCCACATTTTTCTTTTCAATGACAGTGGTAAGCTGCCAGTCAGGATTTTTAATGCCTCCCGTACATGTCCAACGCATATTTACTCTTCTGTGAATTTACTTCTCATTGTCAAGGTCCCGTGGGAGTATTTGTCCTACATCAACATGCTCCTGCGTCAATACTGACTGGCGATCATGAAATGTTGTTCCCTTGCCTCGCTGTTCAACATTACCTTTATCTCCTGCATATTATTCTTCAATCCCACCCTTGCATTGCCTCTGTTAAAATACTAAATGAAATGTTTTCAATTCATAAGCTCTGTGGCCGAAGAATACGATGTCATCTGTTAAGCTACGGTTGCCGAGATATTCACAATTGATACTTCACTGCTAAGCCGCCGCAGTCTGGTACCTTGGGTACCTATATAAGCCTGCACTGTATAGCAATGACAATACTCTGCCTCCGTCCCAGACCCCTTTTTTGAAAGGCAATCTTCTACTTTCCTTCTGGAGAACCAAGGCAGCCGCGGGATCCTTAAGATATTCAAGTATGTGTCTTGTACTCGTTGATTGCGCTGTGCTTCCATGACTGCTGATATCTCTACTGAATCAAGTCGTGTTTCTTAATGAATGAAAGGCATATACAGAGATTAAGTGCACTCCAAATGTTCCTAATTGACTGATTTAGGACAAGCATCTGGTCGATTATAGAATATCCCTTCGTTAAGCACTCGGGTTCTCTTGGTTGAATGAAGTCAAGTGTTTCCCTGATTATGTTGGCAATTATCTTGTTTTCAATACCGAAAGCAAGCTCATGTGCCTGTAATTCCTCAATTCTTTATTGGTTTATGCTATCGTAAGCTATAGAAACTCAGTATCCACTATCACAGAATTGTGTGTTGCAAAACGAGTAACAACACTTAATATGTTTACAGAATGGCCCTGTATTTACGTTGTGCAATGCATTGTTTCCATCCACGTGACATAATATAATTATTTGACTATTGAGCAAATATTTGCGACAAATGTAGGTCGCAAGCATGTTGCAGGAATACATACGGTGTCATTGTTGTTCGCTGCCATGACCTTGAGGTAGGTCGCTGCTGCAAGGATGCAAAGCGTCACCACCATGACCACAGCAGCCAGCAGAGCATGGGCCTCCGAGTACTCATACGGACCATATATGGGCAAGGAGGCGAGCGCAGCAGACGCCACTGGATCGGTGTATGCCACAATCCAGCAGTACCAACTGTAGATGGCCTGTGCTGGCTGGGGTATCCCCGGCTGCTGCGTTCGGTAGATTTCAGAGGCCCAAAATCAAAGCAGCAACCGGGTTAGCCCCCTGGCAACCAGCGTCACCACCCAGGCTTCCCAGCGTCCCCAGTGGCCCAGGCAGGCGGACAGCGTAGGGAATGGTCGTGTCGTCTGAGAATGCGATGGAACAAAGAAAATGTTCCATCCATGTAGAAAATACACATCGGACTAACTGACCTGCGCTCGCTCACATATTCAATTTGGCTATCCAATCAGGTCAAATTCCTGACGCACTGAAACAATCCAAGGTAAAAGACATTTTCGAGGAAGGCAATAAAAATGAAAAAAAAAATTACACGCCAATATCTGTGATACCATTTTTTTTCTAAAGGCTTAGAAAAAATATTCTTTTCTCGACTGACTAACTTCTTTGACAAAATAAATCTTCTTTCCGACGCGCAGTTTGGTTTTAGAAAAGGACGCTCTACCGAAATAGCTTTATTAAGTCTTAAAGAAAGTGTGCTACAAAACATTGAAAATAAACACATAACTTCCGGTCTTTTCGTAGATTACAGTAGGGCATTCGATTCACTTAAGCATAACATACTTATACTAAAGCTAGCGGACTATGGGGTTCGTGGTAAGTAGCTCGAACTATTCCGTTCGTACTTAGCCAACAGGACTCAGTCTGTGTACATTTGCAATTACTATTCATCTCCCCTCGATATAATATGTGGTGTACCTCAAGGTAGTATTTTAGGTCCTCTTTTGTTTAACGTATACATAAACGATATTGCCCGTATTGACACAACCTCAAAATTTATCATACATGCCGATGATAGCACTATCCTACTCTCCGGAACTGATGAAGCCGATCTAGCGTCAAGATGTAATCAGGTCCTTGAGACGCTCGTATTCTGGTCAAATTCTAACTGCCTAAAAATTAACCCAGCTAAAACCAAGGTACTTTTGTTCCCAGCAAAAAATAAAGTAAATAAATTAGAACAGGATATATACTGCGACGGGCACAGGATCAATATCGTCAGTGAATATAAAATTCTCGGAGTAACATTTAGCTCTAATCTCGCATGGGATTCGCATGTTGACAACTTATGCAAAAAACTTTCAATGACCACAGGAGCTCTATCGCGTTGCCCTGCAATTCTCCCAGTGGAAGCCAAAAAACAAATTTATTCTGCATTGTTCGCTTCCCATATTAATTACTGTAGTCTCGTATGGTTGACCACTACACAAAGGAATATTACGAGGATTTGTATATTACAAAAGAAAGTTGTCCACGATATCGCAAATATCGAACATTTAGCTTCCACAGAGTATTATTTTAGGTTGTACAACATTATGAAAATACAATATATGTATGAATATCGTGTTTTGCGTTCATTCTGTGTGTCTTCACCCACTTTTAAAAACTTTATTAGTACAATAGCATGGCTTCAGCAAAATACCAACGTTCGTACATGTTTCTCACTTTTGGATAATTCCCGGTTTCCGCACTTTTTACAAACTGCAGTCTTTGAAATATAATCTTCCGTTAATCCTAAATAAATACAAAGATATAGTAAAGCCTACGCTATCATTACTTCAACAGCTCTTTTCTTTAAAAATATTATACCTACCACTATTGTCGCCAAGCTACGTACATTCATAATTCTTCTGTTTCTCCCTTAACAAAAGATTAATACTCCTGGTCTGCTTGTATTTCACATTGTAGTGTTTTTAGAATGTGATATCTTTTCTTGATGTATTATGTGTTTCTGTGCATGCATATATGAATTCATATATATATATATATATATATATATGTATATATATATATATATATATATATATATATATATACACACACCCGCCGTGTTTGCTCAGTGGCTATGGTGTTAGAGTGCTGAGCACAAGGTCGCGGGATCGAATGCCGGCCGCGGCGGCCGAAATTCGATGGGGGCGAAATGCGAAAACACTCGTGTACTTAGATTTAGGTGCACGTTAAAGAACCCCAGGTGGTCGAAATTTCAGGAGTCCTCCACTACGGCATGCCTCATAATCAGAAAGTGGTTTTGTAACGTACAACCCCATAATATTTATATATAGATCTGCTTCTGTATATAAAGCATTATATCTAGTACTGTGTATTCTTTTTCTGATGAACTGTTATTTGCTGTTCCATAGGTTTTTGTTTAACGGTTCGACATTCACGTTGAGGTCAAGCCCTGCCTTGGATATGGTGTCCGGGCCTCTGTGAAGCTGCAGACCACAGCTTTTAGCCCTGTCAACCACAAAACTTGTTTTGGAAAATAAAGAATTTGAATTTGACTAATGGTCAGAATTCACCCTGTGACGTGTGCTGGAGCGCACCGTTCATGTCGCGATTTGCGCAGCGGCACCAAAAAAGCCAGGAGAGAGCCGATGTATTTGTTTTTTGAATTTGCGGCGTGCTCGCACCGCGTAACGCTGCCGCGTTCGCCGATTATCATCACGAACTTTTCTACAATATGTACGTGAGTTCGAAGGTGTAAAAAGTATGTCAGAGGTTATTTAGGGGCCCTTTTATTGAACATTAGACCCGCCGTGGTTCCTTACTGGCTGTGGTGTTTGGCTCCTAATCATGAGGTGGGGTGATCAAATCCCGGCCATGGTGGCCGCAGATCGATGGGGGTTAAATGCGGAAACAACGGTATACTTAGATTCAGGTGCACATTAAGAACCCCAGGTGGTCCGAATTATTCCGGTGTGCCCCACTACGGTGCGCCTTATATAATCATATCGTGGTTTTGGCTTCTAATGCCTCAGAAATGGGTGCAGTGGTGGCGTCGAAGTAGAGCATCCGCCTCGCGCGCAAGTGGACGTGGTTCGAATCCCGGTGCCGCACAATTTTCTACCGGAAAAAAAGCAAATCCGCGTGTTGATAAAATTGCAAAAACAGGCCTGGAGTGGGGCCTCATCCCGGTGACCAGAACAGGTAACGCGCACTCCCTCATCAGAGCAGGATTGGCCACCCTGCTGCAGTACCTGGCCACAACCTCCTATGTGCATACAACAATCAAACCCCGGCCCACAGTCCCCAGCTCTGGCGAAGCAACTGACCACGGCGGCGGTCAGACCTGTGACGCAGCAGAGGGTGCTAAGAATCCCTGCATCGCGACAGGCCGCCATTAGAATCGGAACCTGGCAACCTTTGGCGCTATAACATTATCTAGTGAGGCAAATCTAGCAGTCCTATTGAAGGAATTAGAAGGCTGCAAATGGGATATAATAGGGCTCAGTGAAGTTAGGAGGAAAAAAGAACCATACAGAGTGCTAAAAAGCGGGCACGTCCTGTGCTATCGGGGCTTAGCGGAGAGACAAGAACAAGGAGTCAGATTCTTGATTAATAAGGATATAGCTGGTAAAATAAAGGAGTTCTATAGCATTAACGAGAGGGTGGCAGATCTTCTTGGGAAACATAATAAGAGGCACAAATTGAAGGTCGTACATTTCTACCCCCCTACATCCAGTCATGATAACCAGCAAGTCGAAAACTTCGATGAAAACGTGGAATAAGCGATGGGTAAAGTCTAACCAAAACAGAGTATACTGATGGCCGACTTCAATGCCGGAGTAGGCAAGAAGCAGGCTTGAGACAAGTCAGTCCGGGAATATGGCATAGGTTCTAAGAATAGCAGGAAAGAGTTATTAGTAGAGTTCGCAGAACAGAAAAACATGCGGATAATGAATACCTTCTTCTGCAAGCGGGATAGCCGAAAGTGGACGTGGATGAGCACGAATGGCGAGACTAGAAATGAAATAGACTTCATACTCTGCGCTAACCCTGTCATCATACAAGATGTGGACGTGCTCGACAAGGTGCGCTGCAGTGACCATAGGATGGTAAGAACTCGAATTAGCCTAGACCTGAGGAGGGAACGGAAGAAACTGGTACATAAGAAGCCGATCAATGAGTTAGCGGTAAGAGGGAAAATAGAGGAATACCAGATCAAGCTACAGAACAGGTATTCGGCTTTAACTCAGGAAGAGGACCTTAGTGTTGAAGCAATGAACGACAATCTTGTGGGCATCATTAAGGAATGTGCAATGGAAGTCGGTGGTAACTCCGTTAGGCAGGATACCAGCAAACTATCGCAGGGGACGAAAGATCTGATCAAGAAACGCCAATGTATGAAAGCATCTAACCCTACAGCCAGAATAGAACTGGCAGAGCTTTCGAAGTTAATCAACAGGCGTAAGACAGCTGACATAAGGAAGTATAATATGGATAGAATTGAACATGCTCTCAGGACCGCAGGAACCCTAAAAACAGTGAAGAAGAAACTAGGAATTGGCAAGAATCACATGTATGCGTTAAGAGACAAAGCCGGCAGTATCATTACTAGTATGGATGAGATAGTTCAAGTGGCTGAGGAGTTCTATAGAGATTTATACAGTACCAGTGGCACCAACGACGATAATGGAAGAGAAAATAGTCTAGAGGAATTCGAAATCCCGAAGGTAACGCCGGAAGAAGTAAAGAAAGCCTTAGGAGATATGCAAAGGGGGAAGGCAGCTGGGGAGGATCAGGTAACAGCAGATTTGTTGAAGGATGGTGGACAGATTGTTCTAGAGAAACTGGCCACCCTGTATACGCAACGCCTCATGACCACGAGCGTACCGGAATCTTGGAAGAACGCTAACATAATCCTAATCCTTAAGAAACGGGACGCCAAAGACTTGAAAAATTATAGACCGATCAGCTTACTGACCGTTGCCTACAAAGTATTTATTAAGGTAATTGCAAATAGAATCAGGAACACCTTAGACTTCTGTCAACCAAAGGACCACGCAGGATTCCGTAAAGGCTACTCAACAATAGACCATATTCACACTATCAATCAAGTGATAGAGAAATGTGCAGAATATAACCAACCCTTATATATAGCTTTCATTGATTACGAGAAAGCGTTTGATTCAGTCGAAACCTCAGCAGTCATGGATGCATTACGGAATCAAGGTGTAGATGAGCCATATGTAAAAATACTGGAAGATATATCTAGCGGCTCCACAGCCACCGTAGTCCTCCACAAAGAACGCAACAAAATCCCAATAAAGAAAGGCGTCAGACAGGGAGATACGATCTTTCCTATGCTATTCAGACCGCGTTTACAGGAGGTATTCAGAGACCTGGATTGGGAATTGGGGATAAGAGTTAATGGAGAATACCTTAGTAACTTGCGATTCGCTGATGATATTGCCTTGCTTAGTAACTCAGGGGACCAGCTTCAATGCATGCTCACTTACCTGGAGAGGCAAAGCAGAAGAGTGGGTCTAAAAATGAATCTGCAGAAAACTAAAATAATGTTTAACAGCCTCGGAAGAGAACAGCAATTTACAATAGGCAGCGAGGCACTGGAAGTCGTAAGGGAATACATCTACTTAGGGCAGGTAGTGACGGCGGAACCGGATCATGAGACGGAAATAAATAAAAGAATAAGAATGAGCTGGGGTGCGTTTGGTAGGCATTCTCAGAATATGAACAGCAGGTTGCCATTATTCCTCAAGAGAAAAGTGCATAACAGCTCTGTTTTACCAGTACTCACGTACGGGGCAGATACCTGAAGGCTTAGGAAAAGGGTTCTGCTTAAATTGAGGACGACGCAACGAGCTATGGAAAAAAGATTGATGGGTGTAACGTTAAGTGATAGGAAAAGAGCAGATTAGGTGATTGAACAAATGCGAATTACTGATATCTTAGTTGAAATCAAGTAAAAGAAATGGGCATGGGCTGGACATGTAATGAGGAGGGAAGACAACCGATGGTCATTAAGGGTTATGGACTGGATTCCAAGGGAAGGGAAGCTTAGCAGGAGACGGCAGAAAGTTAGGTGGGTGGATGAGGTTAAGAAGTTTGCAGGGACAACATAGCCACAATTAGTACATGACCGGGGTAGTTGGAGATGTATGGGAAAGGCCTTTGCCCTGCAGTGGGCGTAACGTGTGATGATGATGATTACGATGATTATGATGATGATGATGATTATGATGATTATGATGATGATGGTGGTGGTGGTGGTGGCCTGTCTCGTTGCCAAGCTGCGTGATAAGTCGCGAAACCGACAACCAATGAAGCTAGTCTGTTTGCAAACTGCAACAAATAAATGGCACATACTACAGTAATCTTCAAACGTGACTGCACTGTCGTAAAAAACTCAAGTACTTCGATGCCATCGTCATCATCAGCTTGCACCTATTTCTATGTCAACTGCAGGACAAACACCTCTTCCATCAACCGCCAATTACTCCGGTCTTGTACCAGCTGATTCCGAGATGCAGCGGCAAATTTCTTCACTTCATCACCTAACCTATTCTTATGCTTCCCTCGAGTGCCCTTCCCTTCCATTGGCAGCCATTCTGTAACTCTAATGTTCCACCGGTTATCTAGCAGAACCGAGTGGCCCGCCGAGCTGCATTCTTTTTCTCCTAATGTAATCTTTCTCCTAATGTATTCTTTCTCCTAATGCATTCTTTTTCTCCTAATAACACAGTATTCCTACTGTGTTATTCAACGTCACCACCACGTGACAATACCGGCTATCCCCTCTTGCTCTCCGGTCCACGCCACTCGCTTCATGCCATTTAACGCCTTGCATGTTTCGTTCCATCGTTCTTCGTGCGGAGCTTAGATTTTCTCAAGCCTCTTTGTTAACGTCCAACGTTCTGCCACATATGTTGGCAGCGGTATAACTTAATGATTCCACATTTTTCTTTTCACTGACACTGGTAAGTTGCCATTCAGAATTTTTTAATGCCTCGCGTACGCATCCAACGCATTTTTATTCTTGCGTCAAATTACTTCTCATTGTCAACATCCCGTGGGAATAATTGTTCTACGCGAACGTACTCCTGTGTCAACGCTGGCTGGCGATCGTGAATTCTTGTTCACTTGCCTCGCTGTTCAACATTACCTTTATCTCCTGCATATTATTCTTCAATCCCACCCTTGCATTGCCTCTGTTAAAATACAAAATGAAATGTTTTCATTTCATACGCACTGTTGCCGAAGAATACGATGTCGTCTGTTAAGCTACGTTTGCCGAAATATTCACCATTAATCTTCACTGCTAAGCCACCGCAGTCTGGTACCTTGAGTACTTATATAAGCATGCAGTGTATAGCAATGACAATATTTTGCCTCCGTCCCAGACCCCTTTCTTTAAAGGCGATCTTCAACTATCCTTGTGGAGAACCAAGGCCGCCGCGAAATCTTTGCAGACATTTCCTAAGATATTCAAGTATGTGTCTTGTACTCCTTGATTGCGCTGTGCTTCCATGACTGCAGATATCTCTACTGAATCAAGTCGTGTTTCTTAATGAATGAAAGGCATATACAGAGAATAAGTGTACTCCAAATGTTCCTAATTGACTGATTTATGACAATCATCTGGTCGATTATAGAATATCCCTTCGTTAAGCCCGCGCGTTCCCTTGGTTGAATGAAGTCAAGTGTTTCCCTGATTATGTTGAAAATTATCTTGGTTCAATGCGGAAAGCAAGCTCATGTGCCTGTAATCCCTCAATTCTTCATTGGTTTATACTGTATAATATAATAATAATATAATATTTGGGGTTTTACGTGCCAAAACCAGTTTCTGATTATGAGGCACGCCGTAGTGGAGGACTCCGGAAATTTTTGATCACCTGGGGTTCTTTAACGTGCACCTAAATCTAAGCACACGAGTGTTTTCGCATTTCGCCCCCATCGAAATGCGGCCGCCGTGGCCGGAATTCGATCCCGCGACCTCGTGCTCAGCAGGCCAACACCATAGCCACTGAGCAACCACGGCGGGTGGTTTACACTAGCTATAGGAACTCAGTATCCAATATCACAGAACCGTTTATTGCAAAACGAGTAAAAACACTTAACATGTTCACACAATGGCCCTGTATTTACGTTGTGCAATGCATTGTTTCCTTCCACGTTTCATATTATATTTATTTGACTATTGAGCAAATATTTGCGACAAATGTAGGTCACAAGCATGCTGCAGAAATACGTACGGTGACTTTGTCGCTGTCAACGATGGCCTGTAGGTATGTTGAACAGGCGATGATCACAAGCGACCACGGCCGCCAGCGCTGCGTACGGGCCTAGAATTGGAAGGGTGGCCAGTGCTGCCACGGCCACCGAGTCGGCGTGGCCCACGAAGAAGCACTCCCAACCGTACAGGGCCTGTGCTGGCTGGGGTATCCCCGGCTGCTGCTGTCGGTAGATTTCTGAGGCCCAGAACCAAAGCAGCAGCCGGGTTAGCCCCCTGGCAACCAGCGTGGCCACCCAGGCTTCCGAAGAGCCCCAGTGGCCCAGGCACGCGGAAATGGTTGGAAACGGTCTGAGAATGAGATGGAACAAAAAAAATTTTCCATCCAAGTAGAAAATACACTCCGGACTAACAAACATGAAAGTGTAAGGAAACAGTGCTCTTTAGCGTTGTTGCCATTGTGTCGGGGAACAGGAACTGCTCGAAGAACAAAACAGACAACAGCCCAAGTCTCAAACTAAGGAGGCCCCCTGTTTATTTTCAGCGCACGGCTTTATGAATCCTGGTGGGCAAAGCGGACGTCGCTCATTGGAGGAACACTGGTCGGGTTCGATCCAACACCACAAGCACCGTGCTAACATAGTATTGAGTGCGTACACGCTCAGACAAAAAACACAGGGCTAGAAAATTCTATTTGACGGAGTAGCTGGTTGTCACATGTAAGATCATAACCTGGAAAGTTATCGTGCAACCCTGCGAGGCACGTTTACTCCGCTTGTGTCCTAATAGATTGCACGTGGTTCACTAGGGTTACACAGCGATTCTTCAAAAGGGAGTCGAAAATGGGACAACCATACTGTTTACGGTACTTACTCGCGTACAGATGTGTACTCCTAACAAACGTGCCAGAATTTCATCTGCATAAGTACCCCTCCCTTGAACAAGCGTAAATGAGGATGTGATAATATAAGGTGGAACTTGCCAAAGCAAGACGGGTGGCTATTAGACGCCCTGGGAGGTCTCCAGGCTAAGCTTGACCACCTGAGGTTTTTAAAGCTCCCAGAAAGCAGGTGACACGACACGCACGGCAAGAAGCTGCTCAACAGCGGGATAGACAGAGGTAACCACCGCGATGGTTAAAGAAAGGCGGAACGGTCACTGCAGTCGAAGGAGCGCGTCTTTCGAATGTTGCACCTACCCCATTGATTCGCGGTAGGAGGAGGTCATCCTTCGTAGTTCTCGCATTCTCCACGCACCAAATGTACCGGCATATCAACAAAATTTCCAGAATGATATAACCGAAATAGGTCCACATGATTTGATGATTGTTGTTGTTGTAGCCTGTGGCACGTGTGGCTCCTACCCACGATGGGGGGTTGGCCAAGAAATGGGTGGATTATTCCAAAAATAATATAGAGCATAAATTTCCTAATGTCTATGGGAATAGCATTTAATAGGGTCGAATTACCGGCTAAAATAAAATCAGGAAGGTGCTGTTGAATGAGTAATAATTAATTTAAAAGTAATAAAAAAAAGAATTTAGCAGGGCACTCGTTTACATTCTGTAAGGAATGTTTGGACCGCGAAGCATGCATCCCTGTGGCTGCATCCCAAAGTGGACGCCCCGAATGAAAGAATTACAGGTTCTGTCAAGTCTAGGCCAATTCTTCGAAAAGGTATCTCCAACAATCTTTTTCCTAACGCAGCAAAGCGGCGATAAGATAGAAGTAAGTGGTGTATCGTCTCTTCCTCATTACAAAAAGAACAGAGGGGAGAGGGAACCAAACACGACCTGTGTAAATAGAAAATTAGGGAGGGAATGCGGCAGCGTAATTTGGTGAGGCAGACCTCAATCATCTTTGTGTAACAAGATTCGCTATGCCAGGGAAATTCCAAGTGTTTATACTCTGGCGAAGCTGTCAAATGTGGGTTTGATAAGGCTGATCTAATTGATCTCATCCGAAATCTTGCCGCCGTGATCTGTGCTGTCACTGGTAGAATAGGAAGAACAGGGCCGGATAGTGATGCATGTGCCAGTGAATCGGCAGTTTCATTAAAAAACAAACCTTTATGACCAGGCACCCAAATCAAATGAATACATTGCACATGGGCAGGAACTAGTAAATGGAAGAGTTTTAGCATGGGTGACTCATTAGTAGCGGTAAGGCAAGAGCATACAGAAAGGGAGTCAGTAAGAATAGCAGCCGTTGTAATCATTTGGTCTAATTTACGTAAAGCTAGGATTACTGCTAGCAAATCGGCCAGAAAAATAGGCGCAAAATCAGGCAATCTTTAAAGAAAAGACCAGTCGAGCGCAGGACAAAATATTCCAATGCCAGCTTTTTGCTCGCACTGTGAGGCATCTGTTGCAACGATAATGTTTGTTTCTAAGGTGCTTAGGTGGTCTTGCAAAGTGGCGTTTAAGATGCCGTAAGGGAGTAGTTTCGCGTGGTTCGGGAAAATGTCGTCGAACCTGATCTCTCGGTAATTTGAATGCGTATTATTAGGAAGCACATCACGAATTTGCACATTTAGTGGTTCAAGTTGTGTTTGCACAAATATAATCTGTGGTCTATGAAACCTGGGCCAATGAACAGGAAAAAATAATTCTGGATCGGAGATGAAAATAATTTGAGGACGGTTTAATGGTGATTCATATAGCCTTAAAAAGGTCTGAATGGTCAGAAGTTTAAATCGGCATAATATGGGCGGGATTCTTGCTTCCATGTATAATACGGCATTTGCAACGTATTGAAGGCCTAAGCACAGACGTAGTGCCTCTCGTTCTAACAAAACTAGCGGCCGAAGCTTGTATGATGGAACACCTGAGAATAAAACACAGCCAAATTCTAACACCGGACGAACGTACATTTTATATAGCATCAACAGGGATTTTCTGCGCATACCTGTTCTTCGATTGCTTAACTTGCGCAAAATGCCCATTGTACGAGCTCCTTTTGTCGCAATATATTCAATATGTGGCCGCCAGTTAAGATTTCCGTTGTAAATAACTCCAAGGTACTTTAGTGACTCTTTTTGTGGGATATCTTCGAGATGGTAGCTCAGCGATATGTATACTGGGTCTTTAACTGGAAAAGCAAGTATAGCACACTTATTAGCATTCAGGTTTAAGTGTAAGCTATCCAGCCAGTGTTCCAGTTCCCTTAGATAGGACTGCAAAATTTCGTAAAGAGAGTATATGTCACTAGCCATACCAAAAAAGGCAATGTCATCAGCATAAACGTAGGTACTGACTCCTGGGTGAACGGGGATTCTGCTCAGTTAAATATTAAATAATACTGGTGAGAGTACCGATCCCTGAGGCACACCTCTTAATTGCTTACGTTTTCTAGAAGAATAGTCGCTTCGAAAACAATAGAATTCTCTGTCTTTTAAAAATTCATGCACCCATGCTACAATATAGCCTGGAAAACAATGGCTCTGTAACCGATTTGTTAAAATTGTGTGTTCAATGCTGTCATAGGCTTTACATATATCTAAGGTAACTAAAGCCGCCTATTGCTTTTTCTGTCTGGCGATGTTAATTCGACTTTCAAGGTCTACATGCGCGTGCCATATTGAACAGCCAGATCGAAATCCAATTTGGCAAGGGCTCAACAATTGATTGTCAACAATAAACTCTAATATGTGTCCGAGAAGTACTCTTTCAATAAGTTTCACTATGTTTGATGTCAACGCAATTGGTCTGATATTGTCGATAGTGTACCCTGCCCCTTGCTTTTTGAGTAACGGAATAATTTTGGCGATCTTCCATTCTTGCGGAATCCATGCATTGCTAACAGAGTAGTTTACCAAGTTCAGAAGCTCACGTGGAGCTTCTTGAAAGAAAATCTTTAACATTGCATTTGTTATTCCGTCCGGGCCAGGCGCTGTAGTTGGCAACCGTAACATAACTTGTGCTACTTCCGAATAGGATATCTCTTTGTAGTCCGATAATGCAGGAGTAAAAACAGAACCTTGAAGGAGCGTTGTGAACCGGCTCTCCAATCCTTTAGCCAATAGCTCTAAGCACTCCTGCATTTCCTGTGAGGTATACACGATTGAGTCAACATTAACGCTCATTGGGAGTCTGTTTCTAAACCGAAGGTAACTGAATAAAGCACGTTTGTTTTGGATTTAGATGGATAATCGAAATGGTTTTTATCGTACTCATCTTTTGCGTGTTTAATAGCACGTTTGAAGGTTGCCGAAATAAATTGATAATCTTTCCAATTTTGTGGGCTCTGATTATGTAGAAGTTTTTTCCAAGCAGCCTTCCTTCTTCGATAAACTCGTGTGCACTCACTGTTCCACCAAGGACTAGATGGGGAACGCTTAGCGGTCTGAATTACAAATTCAGACTTTTGTCGGGACATCTGTAACGCTGAACAAATATTCAAGCCAGATTCTTCGTTATTACTATTGGTTAATGATGCAATAGTGGAGCGCAAGCAGTCTTTAAATTTTTTGCAATTCACAAATATTCTGCCGTGTCGATCAACTGATGTTAAAGGGCATGCAATTTCAAAGTATACCGGAAGATGATCACTGTTTGTACCGAAATCAATCGTAGTCCAAGATATCACGGCGACGCTTGTGCTAGAAAATGTCAAATCTAACACTGAGCGAGATTGGAGGCCCACGGATAAAAGTAGGTCGTCTGACATTAAGGCATGAAAGATTTTTATCTATGGTCCAGTCTCATAGACGTGTCCCACATGCATCTGTTTTGTAACCCCATGACACGTGATGCGAGTTGAAGTCACCAGGAAGGACGACTTCATTTTTGCAGCTGGCAAGCGCACTATCCAATTGGTATGTGCTGTGTACGCCCGTAGGGAAATAAGCATCTATGATTGAAAATGAACGGTAGCCTGGGATGCTAAGGTGCACTGCCAAAATTTCACATTCTGGAGACATTAACCTGAAAGCTATTTTCGCCTTATGACAGAATTTAGATGATAACAAAATCATTAAACCACCTCCTGGTGAAAGGCGATCTAATCGAAAAGATCGAAAATCTTTAAAATGAAAATTTTCCTCAGGAGTAAGCCAGGTTTCTTGTAAGATTATGACGTCAGGATAAAGTTCAGTTGTTAAGTAACTTAAGTCTGTTGAAGCAGAGAACAAGGAACGACAGTTCCACTGTAGTACTTTTAAAAAAGCTATGGTGATGATCTAATTGATATTCAGCGACTACCTTCGCGATGAACTTTCTTGGATGCCAGAATGAGAAATAGGATTACCCTTTTTTGTTTTTGGTATAATGACAAGAAATAGTTACTGGAGAACCAGTTCGCTTTTGCGGCCTGATATCATGACCCGTTTCCATGTCGACCTGCGAGTCTGACTGACGCGAAGAACAAGGATCAGATCCTACAAATGTTGGGTCCGATGTGGTACTCGGTGCTAGGACTGAACCGGCGACCTGTTCTGCAGCACAAACAATCGATTTGCTGATTGGTGTGGCAGCTGTTTGCAACAGCTGGGTCATCTGCGCAGTAAACACTTGTGAAATACATTCGGTAACAGTTGTGACAATATGTTGCATGGCCTTTGTCATTGCTTTTTCTACTGCGGATTCAATAAGTTTAGGCAAGTTGTCTTCATGGAAATTAGATTGCCTCGCAGTGACGCCAGCGTATCCAAAGGCTCTTTCCTTGACGACTGCAATAGCTTCTCGCCGCGAACATCGTCGCCTGTCAATTATCTCTAGTAACTGTATTTCGTTAGCTCTAGCCGAGCAGCTTCCATAGTCAGCCGCATGGTTTCCTCCACATAGGCAGCACATCTCGGTTTCAGCTGTGCATTCATTGGGGGAAGGATCGTCACCACAGGTGCGACAGCGTCCGTTTGATTTGCAGCCTCCTGCACTATGGCCAAAACACCAACAGTTCCGACACTGAAGTGGACGGGAAGCGAGAGCTTCCACTCTAAAAATAAGTGGCCATACTTTTAGTTCAGATGGGCAGGACATGCCAGCAAACGTAGCAATAACCGATTCTGTGGAAACTTTTTCCCCGTTTACGAGTCGGTTACATCGGTATACAGCTATGACGCCAGCATCAGACAGTTTCTCCAGGGTCTCACTTGGGCTCAATCGAGAGTCTACGCCCCGGAAAATGCCTTTAGTGCATGCTAGATGAGGAGGAATGAACGCACTCACCGGGACAGATGCGAAGATCTTACACTTTAAGAGGTCTGCAACACAGGTCGAATCTGATGACCTACAAACTATCCCACCTCTTCCAAATTGTCGGACATCGCTTATCATCTGGAAGTGATGCGCCATGGCTTGGAGCTCGGCCTGAACAGCTTGTGGGTTGTTCAGCCGGATGAATCCACCGTTCAAGGGCACCAGCGCGACAGGGATGCTGCTAACACCGCTGCGGAAGAAAGATTGCAAAGGCAAATCATCAGGAGAAAGGGAGGCTGACCAAGGACTGGGCCCTTGCCCTGGAGAGGTTTTAGACATCAGTGCTGATTCAATCACGAAATAAGTCCTAAAAAAATTAGATCAGTGAGATAGCTAGGTCAAATACACCCAAAACTCAGCCAAACCACCAAGCAAGAACCAGCTTGGGCACACCGGGGCGGAGAACCGAACGAGTCCACGGGTCCGGGAAGAACAGGCTGCAACCTATTCTTCTCTTTTTCCTTCAAATGTTGCCACGTTCCCACGAGGGAGGGCTGACCATGGTCTTCAGTGGAAACAGTATATGAAATTCTAGCTTCCCGGTTATTTATTTAACTGTACTATTCATATTTATATAATCGTAAATATACATTATTTTCTGTTTCCGTTTCACTAATATTGGTCGTACTAATTATGACGAAGATGTCATATTATGAACATTACGCAATTCACTGTTAATAATGAGGTAATTGTGCTTAACATGTCAGTCTACCAGCCGCAATGATGTATTCATGTACTGTCTGTCACACCTCCTTTCAATCTCGACCAAGGGTACTTGCCCCAAATGATAGAATGTCAGTCGCGGAGAGGAGGACGCCCATACGCGATAGGGGATGCTCTAAGCAGATCTTGCCTTGGGAATTATATTTGCGACAAAGTACGAGGAAACGCTCCAGTAATTCTACATTCCCACATGATGCCGGAAGATGTGATAGTGCGTACCCACACTTACTCATGTGCAGGTTTAGTTGCGGTATTCGACATCGTAATATTGCAATGGAAACTTCTCATTGGCGAGAGGAACAAGACCGGACATTTCAGGGCTCGCAATCCCATGCAGGAAGGAGGAGCTCATTTTTTGTACCTAGGACTTGTCGCGATCACAATATTGTTACCACTAGCAGAGCAAGGCTCGGAATAAAGAAACCCACTGGCCCACCAAGGGCTGCCTTTGCCATTCCCTATGCCATCTCATTAAGGGCTTGTCCAATGTGTTCAGATATCTACAAAAACCAAATTTCTTTAAAATGATGTGGAATAACCCTAAGGTACTGCTACATATAAACGTTAGTGGCACATACCCACTCTAGGGGATCCTCCAAATGTTCGCTCCTCTCCAATACGCATAATTGACCAAGAGGCGGCACATTTAACTATGTTTACTTGAATCAACACAAAAATTACCTTTGTCTGGCGGAGCGTGGGTTCAATAAATATTGCTACGGAACAGCCGCCACAGTGTGGCTGCACTGAGGAGAAGGAAGACGACGTGGCCACCGCTTGATATAGCGTCGCCATCGTTGTAAATAGACTCGTTCGTCAGCTACACGTAACAATATAATTACGAAATTAGAAAAAAGCTACACAAACTGCGCGTACCCACCGGTGGGGGCATCGGCCAAGAATTTGGTGGTTTGAAGAAAATGGCTGAGAAAAAGCTAGGATAATATACGAGGGGAAGACTAATTCTCCTCGCTCTTCAAAAGTGACAAAGCGATCGTGCTAAAATGAATTCATAGATAAATCCATATTGATGATAATTCATTGTTTAGGAAGGCGCGCGATTGGTATCAAGAATAAAAGCGTTTCATCGATGCGCAAACAATCTTGTGGCTGCACCCTAACGTGGAAGCTCCCACCGAAAGTAACACGCAGACGTCCATGCTGAGACCAAGCTTGTTCATAAGGACCTCGAGCAGCCTTCTTTCCTGATAAAATCATCGGAATGCAAAGTGGTGAATTCTTTACGGCTTCCCGCATTGTGTTCACAAAGTAGATGGGGCGAAACGATCCTTGTGTGTGTCGGAATTCGGTGTCGGGACACGGCAGCGTAACGTCTTTAGTGCAACCTCTATTTTGCGTGCTGGGCTCCGCTTGCACCCGACTCCTAATGTCAGCGCTAGCCTGGTGGTGTACAGAGGTGAAAGCAGAGGTGAAACGCTTCCTCAATGGTTTGACGATGGAATTCTACCACATAGAGAAAGAGGAATTGGAGCAGTGTCTGCAAGAATGCGCAGAACAATATGGCGATTATGTAGAAAAATAGAGAAAAGTTTGCTCTTTCCGATTATGCAAACTTGTTTGAGAAGAAGCCACGTTGTCTATTTCTAAAATTCATGAGAACGTTCTTTCTGAACCAACCCTCGTATAACGTCGCTTCATAAATTTCGAGTACGATTGGGCATCGCCTTTAGGAGGGGAACAAAATAGCATCCAAAGATCCCCGAGTGCTTCTCAAGCTTCCTGGCAATGGGGATATATGGGCAACGACAGGAAAGAAAAGTTTTGAGGTTGTAGAAGTAAACGGGCAAGCGCGATGGTGTGGGCTGGCGGCTTGCTGGTCACGCAGTCGCTTTTTCGGGAGGCCCACGGGCGCTCAGGAGGCCGTTGTAGGCAGTAATGAAGAATGTCCCTTAAGGGGACCTCAGAATAGCATCGCCGCCAATAACAGAAAAAGCTCGCCATGCAAATAAGCTACATAAACATGCGGTGCGGCAGAAGAAAGGAAAAGTGGGTAGAAATTGAGGATCAGTTAAATACAGAACAAATAAGGTTGTCTGCGGTTTCAGAAACGCACCTTAGAGACTTGGAAGAGCCGCTAGTGATTGAGAATTATGTTTGGAAAGGGTGCAAGAAAAGCAGTTCGGAAATAAAGGGAGAGAATGCCGGAGGGCTGATCCATGAGGGAGCGAAATATAAAACAGTAAATTCGGAATGTCAAGATCATCTTTTGGTATCATGTACAAGGAGTGGAAACAAAACTTGGCTGAGCGTAACAAATTTCTGTACCGGAAGTTATTGCGCACAGAAGAATCAAGCGTTCGTGGAATGCATAAGCGCTGATATTAAGGGTTTCGGGAATGGTGCTGAAATTGTCCTATTAGGTGACATGAATGCCCACATACAGGATTTAGATGGCTATCACGACAACAACAGGAAGTCAATGCTACACCTTTGTGAGGAGCATAACCTCTTCATCGTGAATACAGGGCCTAAGTGTGAAGGGCAGATCACGTGGGAAGTGGGAAACCGGCAATGAACCATTGATTACTGTCTGATGAAGGAAGCAATTCATGATGAGTTCATAAAAATGTTCTTCGATGAGGAAGGGTATAACAGCATAGGGAGTGAGCATAAACGCATCATTTTGAAAATGGGATGCGTAGTTGGGAGAGACAGAGCAAGGAGTGTAAAATAGCCAGTCCAAATTTGAACGCTGAACAAATAACAAATATTGTCACTAGAGTAGAGGAAGAACTTGGCGAATGGCCAAGTAAGGAGTGGGAATATAGTGAGCTTCGAAGTGTACTAACTACAGAAATAGGGAAATAGAAACAACATTATCGTTGGAAAGGAAAAAAACCGGAAAGCTGGTGGTACAGGTGGATACCAGAAGCGATCGCCGAATGACAGAAAGCATCCCGAGAGCACAGGCATGCAAAGGCCCAGTTGCCGCAGGATGAGGTAGCCAGTAAATGGGAAATATACCGGGAGAAAAAGCCTATTGTTCAAATACTGGTCCAAGCAAAGATAAAACGTGAAAGTGAACGCTGGTTGTCAGGAATACGTGAGAAAGAGAAGGCCACACCTAGAATATTTTAGAACCACATAAAGCTATTAGGCAGGAAGTCAACATGAATGCAACATATCCTAGACGAATATGGAAACAGACTGGAAGGAGAAGCGGCAATAAATTGAATCTGAAAAATAATGGCCGAATATTTCCAAGTCAATGACGAGGTTTTATTTGTTAAAAAAAGAGCATGAAAGAGACCCAGGTGGAAAAGGAGCTGGTGCTGACAAATTTCAACTGGAAGAAAGACAAAGAGAAAATTCCTAAGCGCACAGCCACATGGCTAGACGAGGTTCCCGTTAGGCTGATAAATGAACTATTACCAAAAAGTAACGAAGCTCTGGTGAAAGCTGTGGAAAACCTTTAAACGATAGACGAATACCAGACAGTTGGCGGCAAAGTAAAATTAATTTAATTTATAAACGTAAGGGGGAGAAAGGTAGAATTCACTCGTATAGACAGTGGACCATTACGTCGCTACTGTACGGGTTTACAACGCAGGCAATTACAGTTCCAAGCATACACAGAGAATAATGGCATTTTTGGAGAGCTTCAGGATGGCATCAGAATAGGTAGGCGCGTCGACGATAACATATTGGTCCTTACTCAGTCTATTGAAATATCAAGAGAAGAAAGGATACCGCTTATGTGAACTGTTTAGACATTACAGGAGCGTATGATAACGTAGACCGCAATATTTTCTTGAATATTCTGCAAGCAGTGGACTTAGGCAATTATTGTCTACAACTATTGAGAAAGATTTACCCAAAAATACCGTTTGCTTTGAATGGAAAGGGATAAGGAGCCAAGAGAAAGTTGATATCAACTAGGGTCTGAGGCTGGGGTGCCCTTTATCCTCACTCTTTTTTTATGATGTACATGGTGACGACTGAAAGGGGCCTAGAAGGAAGTAATATCGGGCTTAATCCCTTACACACACAAACAGGCGGTCTACAGTACTAAAGCAGCGGCTTGCAGGTTTGTTTTAGGCGGATGACATTGTGTTGCTAGCTAACAAGTCAAGTGATATGCAGCGTCTGGCTCACATTTGTGGACAGGAAGGCGAGACTTGAGGACTGAAATTAAGCGTTAAAAACGAGATGTTATGGAATTCCTCGAAAACAGTAAACACACGGTTTAGTTAGAGGGTCAGAAAATATCTCGCGTAAAAGAATATAAATACCTTGGCATATAGATACATGAATGCAATAGATATGTGGAAATACACGAGAAAGTATTGTGGTAAAAGGGACCAGAAATGTGGCCATAATGTAACACACAGCGCTGTGGGGATGGAGTAGGTATGAGGTGCAGCTGGGTATGCAGAAAGGTGTAATGGTTCCAGGAAACACATTTGGAAACGTGGTTGTTTGCCTGAAATCAAGAGTACAATGTGGTCTCGGTGGCAACCAAAGGTCAGCGGGAGGCCTGCATTGGGAGCCTACAGGAAGACTACAAATGATGTACCGAGTGATATGGGCAGGACAAGTTTTCAAGTGAGGGACGCTCACGGAAATTGATTATAAAGAACGAGTGAAGAACATGGAAGAAAGTGAATCAACTGGAACAGCACTCAAGTATTTGTACAAGAAACACATTGCTTCACAGTGGTGGAAAAGAACTAGGAAGCTTACCAGCAACTATGCGGCCTGTAAGGTGAGCAACACACCAACAAAAGACGTAAAGAAGAAAATCAGAGAGGCTGAGATAATCTCATGGGTGGCGGAATTTGAAAAGAAACCTGCGTGAGTAACTGCTTAAGAAGAAGAAAAGGAAATCAGGAAAGAACATTGTAATATAACTCAAAGGGAAGCTCACTACTTTTCGAAGCGAGATCAGGATGCCTTAAAATGCGCACCTATACATAGAGACAGGCACGTACCCAGGGGGGGGGGGCCCGGGGGGGCCTGCCCCCCCCCCCCGGAATCATGTGGCATGCCCCCCCCCCTCCCCACCCACGCCACCACTCCTCACACATTCCTAAAGCGCCGCCAGGTCAATGTTCAGACTTGACAGCTGTTCATCGGTCAGCATTATGCTGCCTTTTTCAGTCCTTTTAGATGGCGGTAGTTATCGGCACCTCTTGTAATGTGAAGCACAGTTTTCTCATAGATTCCACACTCGCGCTATTAACTCGAGATGCGTTCAGTTGTCACCATCTATTCAACCGTCATGCGCATAGCTGTTGCTTTTGTTAGTTCAACCTTCTTTGTTTAGGCTGATCCTGGGACCAGGAGAGGGATGCGACTGTTACTCAGCTGGTCTTTACTCTCATGGAACGAGTTGCGGCCGGAGAAAACGCCTAGTGCGTTTAACTTTTCCTTTGCTTCATTATTTTCTTGAGTTACGGCTCGCCGCGACGCTGGCAGATGCCCGGAACCATATACACGTCATATGGGTTAGATAAGGTGGGAAATAAAATAATGTTAAAGAGCGTCCATCATGAAACCCTGCAATAACCCTTAAACCCATGAGCAAGATGGCTGTCGCCCGTTACCTCGTCTGTTCTTCCCTAATTGTATAGCACTTTTCGTGCAAAATTGGCAAGTGGAAACAAAAATCGCAAGGAGTTGAGAAATTAAGCGATCTACTAAGGGAGAGAGCCAAGGCAACAACCAAACGTCAAGCAAAAGCGAATAATAAAAACGTTAACCGTTGTTTATGAGACTATTTATGGATCGACACCTTTTTATTGAAAAAGGAAGTAGAGAGAACGCCGCCGGAAGTGGAGAACGATTACTTGTTTTGAATGACGCTTCTATACAGTTATCGGTCGAACCGCCTCACGTAGCCACTTCTCTGCTGTGCTTATGTGGGTGTTTTTGTAACCTTTCGCGGTGAGCGCAGTACGTCTAGAATCGCAGAGTCCTGCGCTCTACGCGGTTGTATGGGACTGGCGGCCGCACAGCGTTACGCAATTCGCAGAGCTGTCAAAACTGATAAACAAGGTGAAAATAACTGATATTCGAAACTATAACATGAAAATCACTGAAGAAGCCGTAAGAAATGAACGCAGCCTGAAATCAGTAGAAAAGAAACCTGGCACAGGACAAACCATGATGTATGCACTAAAAGATAAGAAGGATAATATCATCAGCAATCTCGAAGATATAGTAAAAGCAGCGGAAAAATTCTAAGCTGATCTGTATACAGTACCCAGAGGAGTCACGATACCTCACTTAGAAACAGTAATGAACAGGATACAGAAACTCCTATAACTAGCGATGAGGTCAGAAGGGCCCTGCAAGACATGAAACCATGAAGAGCGGGAGGAGAAGGTTGAATAACAGTCGATTCAATCAAACATGGAGGAGACATAATGCTTGGAAAACTGGCGGCTCTTTATACGAAGTGTCTATCGACTGCAAGGGTCCCAGAAAACCGGAAGAATGCAGACATTATACTAATGCACAAAAAAGGAGACGTTAAAGAATTGAAAAATTATAGGACCACTAGCTTGCTCCCAGTATTATATAAAATATTTACCAAAATAATCTCGAATAGAATAAGGGCAACACTGGATTTTGTCAACCAAGGGAACAGGCTGGCTTCAGGAAGAGATACTTTACAATGGATCACATCCATGTCATCAATCAGGTTATCGCGAAATCTGCAGAGTACAATAAGCCTCTCTATGGGGCTTATATAGATTACGAAAATGCATTTGAAGCAGTAGAGATACCAGCAGTCATAGAGGCACTGCGTAATCAAGGAGTACAGAACGCTTACGTAAAAAGCTTGGAAAATAATGCTACATGCGTGTGGTATTTGTTTGCTTGAACGAGGCGCGTGGGCGCCATCACTCCAGAAAAGAGCAAGAAGAACGAACTGGGCTCGCGCTGTGAATCTAACCGGTCAGCGCTGCAACCATTGTTGTATATATAATATGTAAACAGTTTCTCGTCTTACTGACTCGTCCTTCGCGTAAGAATATCTACAGAGGTTCTACAGCTACCTTAATTCTACACAACAAAAGCGGGGAGATACCTATAGAGAAAGGGGTCACACAGGGAGGCACAATTTATCCAAAGCTATTCACTGCGTGCTTAGAAGAATTCAAGCTATTAAACTGGGAAGGCTTAGGAGTAAAGATCGACGGCAAATATCTCAGCAACCTTCGGTTTGCCGATGACATTGTTCTATTCAACAATGCAGACGAGCTACAACAAATGATTGGAGACCTTAACAGAGAGAATGTAAGAGTGGGGTTTAATATTAATATGCAGAAGTTGAAGATAATGATAAATAGCCGGGCAAAGCACCCAAGCACCCTAGAAACAAACATTATCATTGCAAAAGATGCCTCACAGTGCGAGGAAAAAGCTGGCATTGGAATATATTGTCCTGCGCTCTACTGGTCTTTTTCTTTAAGATTGCCTGATTTTGTGCCTATTTTTCTGGCCGAGTTGTTAGCAGTAACCCTAGCTTTGCGTAAATTAGACCAAATGATTACAACGGCTGCTATTCTTACTGACTCCCTTTCTGTATGCTCTTGCCTTACCGCTACTAATGAATCACCCATGCTAAAACTCTTCCACTTACTAGTTCCTGCCCATGTGCAATGTATTCATTTTATTTCGCCGCCTGGTCATAAAGGTTTGTTTTTTAATGAAACTGCCAGATTCACTGGCACATGCATCACTAGCCGGCCCTGTTCTTCCTATTCTACCAGTGACAGCACAGATCACGGCGGCAAGATTTCGGATGAGATCAATTAGATCAGCCTTATCAAACCTACATTTGACAGCTTCTCCAGAGTATAAACACCTGGCATTTCCCTGGCATAGCGAATCTTGTTACACAAAGATGCTTGAGGTCTGCCTCACCAAATTACGCTGCCGCATTCCCTCCCTAAATTTCTATTTACACAGGTCGGATTTGGTTCCCTCACCCCTCTGTTCTTTTTGTGATGAGGAGGAGATGATACAGCACTTTCTTCTATCTTGTCGTCGCTTTACTGCGTTAAGAAAAAGATTGTTGAAGATACCTTTTCGAAGAATTGGCCTGGACTTGACAGAACCTGCAATCCTTTCGTTCGGGGCGTCAACTTTGGGATTCAGCCACAGGGATACCTGCTTCGCTGTCCAAACATTCCTTACAGAATCTAAACCAATGCCCTGCTAAACTCTTTTTTTTTACTTTTAAATTAATTATTCCTCATTCAACAGCACCTTCCTGATTTTATTTTAGCCGGTAATTCAACCCTATTCAATGCTATTTCCATAGATATTAGGAAATTTATGCTCTATATATTTTCGAATAATCCACCCATTTCTTGGCCAATCCCCCATCGTGGGTAGGAGCCACACGTGCCACAGGCTAAAACAACAACAACAACAACAACAAAGGAACAAGGGATCAGGATCGCCAGTCGGCCACTAGAGACTGTGAAGGAGCACGTTTACGTAGGTCAATTAATCACAGGCAACCCTGATCATGAGAAGGAAATTCACAGAAGAATAAAAATAGGTTGGATCGCATGCGGCAGACATTGCCAGCTCCTGACTGGAAGCTTACCATTATTATTGAAAAGTAAGGTGTGCAATCAGTGCATTTTGCCAGTGCTGACATATTGGGCAGAGACTTGAGAGCAAGTTAAGGACCGCGCAAAGAGCGATCGAACGAAGATTGCTAGGCATAACGTTAAGATAGAGAAAGAGCGGTTTGGTTCAGAGAGCGAACGGGTATAGACGATATTCTAATTGACATCAAGAGGAAAAAATGTAGCTGGGCAGGTCATGTAATGCGCCGGTTAGATAACCATTGGACCATTAGGGTTACAGAATGGTTACCAAGAGAAGGAAAACACAGTCGAGGACGACAAAAGAGTAGACGGAGCGATGGAATTAGGAAATACGCGAGCGCTAGTTCGAATCGGTTGGCGCAGGACAGGGGTAATTGGAGATCGCATCGCAGGGAGAGGCCTTCGTCTTGCAGTGGACATAAAACAGGCTGATGATGATGATGATGATGATGATGATGATGATGATGATGATGATGATGATGATGATGCTGATGATGATGATGATGATGGGGGTGGTGGGCCCCCCCCAAAAAAAAATCCTGGGTACGTGCCTGCATAGAGATATAAGAACGAAAAAGAATGTTTGCTGCGCTAAAGCTAGGAAAACTACGGAGCATGTTTTGTTGTAATGTGGAGATATCTACCCAGGGGTCGATTTAGGCCCCACTGGCCTACTTGAAGCCCTTGAGTTGAGCGAGCGCAGGGGAAAAGTAAGCATATTCACAATAGAGATTACTAAAAGGCGAATGAAGATTGGTGATAATAGGGAAACGACAAACAACGAAGGCGTACAAAGACAAAGTTCATAATAGGAGTTCGCAAACTTTGGCTATAGGAATTAGTCATTTGTATGTTTGTTCTATTACTTTTTTATTGTTCCTCTTCTTTCTTTAACATAGGGCTGAACTTTATGGCGCAACTCACTGCCCCGTTCCAACGGGGACACTCATAGCATCCATCCATCATTCCATCCATCCATCCATCCATCCATCCATCCATCCATTCATCCATCCATCGATCCGAAGTCGTGCGTTCTCGTAGGTCGACTAATCGGCAGCATTAACCATGTGATGGGAACGGGAACGCTCCGTTCACATCGCGATATGCGTCACTGACCTCTCTATCGTTGCCAAGCTGCATGATATAAGTCGTCAATCCAACAAGTCATGCAGCTAGTCTGTTTGCAAACTTTAGCCAATTGATCGCTTTTACTACAGTAATCTTCAAACGTGACCGCACCAATGTGAGAAATTCTTCGACACCATCGTCATCACCAGCCGCCGCCTATTTTTATGTCCACTGCAGGACGAAGATCTCGTCAAGAGAGCACCAATTACTCCGGTCTTGGGCTAGCTGATTTCGAGTTGCAGCCAGCAATTTGTTCAGCTCATCACCTCACTTAATTTTATGCTGTCCTCGCGTGCGCTTCTCTTCATTTAGCATCCATTCTGTAACTATAATGGTGCACCAGTTATCTGCAACACTGAATGCAGCAAATGGCACAAGAAGATTTGGGGACGCTCCCGTTCCAGGGGCCCCTCCCAATCTTGGGGAGGCACTCGTTCCAGAAGGCACTCTCGTTTCTGAGCCGGATCCAGATGCTGGTCCAGGGGGCGATCCACCTCCATGCGCCGAGTAGCAGGAGAACGTGTCCGCTTCGAGAGGTCCCGGTCTCGGGATCGCCAGTCCGTGGGCCAGCCAACCGGGGCAGATCGAGTTCGCAAGGGAGCTACGGAGCAGGTAACGCTTGGTTCGCCACCAGAGCAGAGCAAATTGAGCGAAAGGCTTGCACAACTCGAGCATGATAATATAAGGATGAGGGGCGCGATAGCTGGCCTCATGGCTGAGATGGCAGAGAAAGAAGGCAGGAGGTTAGCAGCCTGCCACATTCGCTAGACAGACGCCTCAGCCTGCGGACACGACTATGGCAGAGGGATGCGAGACGTAGAGGTCCACCAAAAAGAAGGCCGCACTTAGCAAGCAGGACAAGGCTTAAGGTTAGGCTGAACTGAAATTCCTGTGATACTCTCTTCAGTCAGCGAGAGCATGAATCATCTAAGCGAGACAGTGTCGCACCTTCAGGGTAGTATGTTGGCCATGGAGGAGATCTATAACCAGCGATTTTGCAAGATTGAGGTGTTCTTAGAGTCAGTGGCGTAGCTAGGTCGTCTGGCACCCGGGGCCCATAGGTCTTCTGTCACCCCCCTACCCCGGTTGTAGTCGAGGAAGGCGAGGATATCAACAAGTTCCGGGTGTCTTCAGACGTATATGACACCCCCCCTCCCCCCCACTGGCCCTTTGCACCCGGAGCCCACGGCCCCCCGGCCCCCCCTATTGCTACGCCACTGCTTAGAGTATGTGGCAACTTCAATCGTGGGACCGAGCGCGCTCTCACTCCCGGCGGCAGTCGCAGCAGGTCAGAATGCCCGGATGCCTCAGAGGGCCAGAAACTGCAGGGGGTTTCTGCACAAAAGGGCTCCCTTGCAGCAATATATTCGCTCGCACTTGGAAAAGCCCCACGTAGAACTCTTGCAGGAGGCACTAACTAACAGCGTCGCGCTGCCTGGCTACCGGTATGCGATGAAGCGCGAAGAAGGAAGATTAGTGGGCGTACTGATAAGCAACAAGCTAACCCACATCGTTCACGACCTCAGGCTTGCGTCGAGCAAGGTTGAACACGTTATGACAGAAAAAATGTCCGGTCCGGCGAACAGAAAGAGCATCTTTCTTCTGAACGTGTACAACAGCCCCTGGGATCTGAGGCAACGCTTCAAATTCGTCGTCTCCACAACATCACGGCTTGCCAAAGGTGACCCCCCCCCCGCTGTCATTGTGGCGGGTGGCTTCAGCGCTCCGTATCATGCGTGGGGAAGCGCTACCAGTATGACAGCTGGAAGGGTGAGGACCTATGGCGAGAGACGATGAACCTGGACCTGATGTTGGTCACGGACCCTGCTTTGCCGACCAGGTGCGGTATGTCGACCAGCAGGGACAGACTCCCGACTTCACTTTCGTCAGGGGGGTGGTGGAGGTAAAATGGACGAGCTTTCACATGGACTTTGGCAGCGACACTACGTCTTGGCCACCGTCCTTCGGATCGAGCAGAACAGACAACACAAGTTCCGGTTCACCGACTGAGACCCGCAAACTGAGAGAGCAACGGACCGGGAAAGAGAAGCCCGATCTAGAGATGGATTGTACAGATTAGTGAAAATACTGAGCGCGCCACCAAGAAGGTTAGTACGGCCCTCCCGGTGGCGAAGATGGACAGCAGGCTGGCCCACCTATTCGAGGCCAAGCGATTCCTTCTGGCCATGTGGACGAGTCAGCGGCTCATTCGCAGGCTCCGCAAGATTGCCTACTTTAACAGAAGCATCGATGAGCACTGCAAGATCCTTTCCAGGCCGCAGGGGGACGAAGTATGTAACTCGACTGATGGCCAGATGCGGATCGGGGGCTCCTGGAACCTCCTCAAATATCTCTATGATGAGGCCAACACCAAGTCGAACCAGCGCAGCACGCTGGGAGGAGTGCTGCATGGGGCGGGTCAAGAATCCTCGGACGAGGTAGTGATCGCAAGGTTGATCGAGAAGCATGTGGCGGTAGCCTCCGGTCCGGCGCCCCCCGTCCTTGTATATGGGGGCGTCACGAATCCGAATATGGATGCCGAGTTTGGTATAGAGGAGATTCGACGGGCCCTGCACGATTTAAACGGCAGGTCGGCCCCGAGTCCCCATACAGGTACAAACAAGGCATTTGGGAGCTTCGACGACAAGTCGGTGGAGTACCTGACGGACTTCATCAACCACATGTGGAAAGACGGAAGAGTACGGGAGATATGGAAGAGGGCTACCACCGTCCTCATCCCCAAGCAAGGTTTGAGTACGGGCTAGTTGGTATTCCATGGTATCAATCGTCACTTACAGCGCATACATAGACGAGGGACAAAAAAGGACGACGTAGAAAGCGCTGTCTCCAAGCCGAGCAAGCGCCCCAGTCTCGACAACCTCCGACCAATTTCACTAACTTTGTGCGTTGGCAAGCTGGCCGAACACGCAATCTCGAACGAGGTCACGCAACACCTGGAAGACCGGAATATTTACCCACACAATACGCAAACTAGGCAGACACTCAGGTTACCCCAGGTCGGGGCATAACCTAACCCCGCAATGTTACACACAATCTATCCGGAGATACAATCGACCAATATTTGCGAGCTATGCTCAGACGGAGCTAACTTACAACACCTGGTCTGGCGGTTGCGCGCGCTACGCGGCGGCGACGGCGTCACATCGTCCAAATGGGAGGCTGCCCTAAGCAGCCCCAATCTTGAAGCACCGCTATTGGCTGTCGGTCGGGCCCGCCACGCAGCAGAGAGGCTGAGCCTTTCTGTACCGACGTGGAAATGCCCCAAAACCTCACCCACCAAAGCCTACCTCACTAATACACGCATCATAACTACGGCCGAGCAGTGGGAGACTTTGCTGCTCAGCTTGGACCCAGAGGAGCAGCTCTAGGCTGTCCGGATGGCCGAAGACGCCACCAGAAAGCAAGGACTGGCCGCCGTCTGAGGAAGGGAGGACTGGGAGGTTTGTCTCCCGACCCCCGCCACCCACCAACCCCATCAAGGACATAATAACGTTATGTCTCTCTACGTACTGACGCGTGTTCCGAAGGACTAGAATAACGTTTTACCATATTATAGCATACTAAATGGCCTTTCCAGCTCCATTTTTTTCTCCTAATGTCAACTAGAATATCGGCTAACCCCTCTTGCTATCTGGTTCACGCCGCTCGCTTCCTATCTTAACGTTACGCCTCATATTATTCGTTCCATCACTCTTTGTGCGTACCTTAGCTTTTTCTCGAGCTTCTTTGTTAACGTCCAAGTTTCTGCCACATATGTTGGCCCCGATATACTCCAACGATTCCACATTTTTCTTTTCAATGACAGGGGTAAGCTTCAAGCCAGGATTTGTTAAAGCCTCCCGTACGCACACCAACCCGTTTTTATTCTGTAAATTTCCTTCTCATATTCAGGATCCCCTGTAAGTATTTGCCCGAAATAAACGTGCTCCTCCTGTACAAACTCTCGACGCTCAATTTTGTCTCCTGCATATTAATCCTCAACCCTGCCCTTGCACTGTCTCGGTTAATGTCCTCAATCATTTGTTCCAATTTATCTCCAGTGCTGCAGAACAGGACAATGTCATCGGCAAAGCTAAGGTTGCCTAGATGTTCACCGTTTATCCTTACTCCTAAGCCATTCCAGCCAGATAGCTTCAATACTTATAAGCGTGCACTGAATAGCAATTGTAATATTGTGACGCCCTGCCTTGCCCCATTCCTTATAAGCAATCTTCTATTCTCCTTATTGAGAACCAAGGTAGTCGTGGAATATTTGCAGATATTTCGCAAGATACGTATTCATGTATGCGTGCTGCACTCCTTCATTGTGCAGTCCTTCCATGACTGTTGGTATTTATACTGGATGAAATGCCTTTTTATAATCAATGAAAGCCATATATAGAAATCGAGTGTGCTGCAAATATTTCTTGATTAACTGATTGATGACAAGCATGTGAGCGATTGTAGAATATCCCTTCATGAAGCCAGCGTGTTCTGTTTGTTGAATGAAGCCTAATGTTTCGCTGATTCTATTGAAAATTATCTTGGAGAATATATTGTTCAATACTACAAGCAAGCTCATGGTGCTTAATTCTTCACTTCTTTATCGGTTTATGCTATTGTAAGCTATAGGAACTCAGTATCTATTCTCACACAACTCTCTATTGCCAAACGAGAAACAATCGTTAATTTTTTTTACAATGGCCTTGTATTTACGGCGTGAAATGAATTGTTTCCCTCCACATGGCATGTATAATTATTTGACTATTGAGCAAATATTTGCCACAAATGTAGGTAACAAGCATGCTGCAGAAACACGTACCGTCGCGTTGCTCGCATCGACTTGCATCTTCACGAAGGTTGACGCTGTGAGGAAGGCCACGGTCCCCACTATGACGACCGCGGCGAGGGCGCCGTGCGCTTCGGTGTACTCGCAGGGGCTGACCACAGGTAGGGTTGCCAGTGCTGCCGATGCCACAGGGTCGGCGTAGCCAACGATCACATAGCGCAACCCATGGAGGGCTTGGGCAGCCTAGGGATGCCCCTGCTGCTGTTCACGGTAGATCTCAGCCTCCCAGAAGCACAGCAGCAGCCTGTACCTTGCTGCGAGTCCCTACCCAAGCTTCACTGCTGCGGAAGGCTGACATGGTCGGCTTAGGAGGCCTTGTCTGAGAATGAGATGGGGCCAAGACAATGTCATAACCAATTAGAACATACACTTCTGACGAACAAACATGAAATCGGAAAGAAATACTGCTGTGTAGCGTCGCTCAGTTCAGTGCATTGTCCTTAAAGACCCCAGAGGGGGTATTACGTAAGGATTGGGTTTTCCCCTACGTTATCTAAGTTCCACGTTATCTATGCATCATTAGCTACATGCAAAGTAATCACTGAAACGCTGTTGGAACAAAGACAGGCAAGCGATGTCAACTATGTCAGCAGGAAGGCCGTTCCGGTCTTTAGCTGCTCGACCAATGAACGAGATGGAAACATGAGCGGTTCGGGCACGCGGGCGTGCGACTTGCTGCGGATGACTGGCGCGGTGAGAGATGCCTGCTGTGGGAACGATGTATGCGGCGCGTGATGAAGGGTGCTGAAAAACAACTTGTCATAGGGCTCAAGTATAGCAATGCGTCGGCGATTAGATAGTGGTGTTAATTCGGATTCTGCTTAAAGTGCAGAAATACCGGCATAATATGAATATTGTGAGCGAATGAACCTAGTAGCGCGGCTCTGAGCAGATTCAAGTGAGTTGATAAGACATGCTTAATATTGCAGATGTATATTGCTCCACATTGCAGATGTATATTAAAATTTTGCTCGAACAAGGAATTTGTATGCAAGAAATTTTACGTTTTGTGGGACCTGACGGAGATTACGCTTTAAAGAGCCTAGTGTCTTATTAGCAGAGGATATAATGTTAGATATATGTTTATGCCAGGGCAGATCAGTACACACAGTGACACCTACGTATTTATATGACTCGACTAGTTTGAGAGGCATGGTTCCGATTTGGTAAAAAAATACCAGGGGATTACTGCTACAAGCCATAGTGTCGGGGCGAACGCACTGTGGCAGCGCACCCCTTTATATATCCTGGCGGGCGGTGAAGTCACCATCGAGCTCGGACGCCGCAGCAGTCTTGCAAAGCGGGCGACGCTCAGTGGAACGCTACTTGTGACGCCGAAGCAATTGTTTGCTTTGATTAGCGTTACACCTTGTTTTTCTAGCTTTTCCAATGTTCTTTTTTTTTCTCAAGACTCTGGTCATGTTCTGCTTTCGTGCTCCCAAAAATTTAAATGTTATCGATTAAATTGACAACGCCTGGCATGCCAGCCAAGATTTTGAACATTCGTTTCTCAAAATACTCAGGCGCCGATGTGATAACAAGAGGCAGTCCTTGGAAACAGTGTCTTCCGTACAGCGTAATGAAAGTGGTCAACAACCTACTCTCGCTAGAAAATTTATTTTGTTAAAGCCAGAATTCGCACCTATCCTCAGCGTCTCATCCACAGTTGGCAGAACATAACTTTCCCTCAGGACATTGCGGTTTAGGTGGGTCAAAGCAACACAGATTCGTACAGCGGTTTCCATGCAGGAACCATTCCAGGGCACCATTCTGAAGGCCCTTCTACTTTTCTTATTACGCCTGCCTTTCCATGTAATCTAACTCATGCTTAACAGCATCTCTCAACGGAAAGAGGAACGCGGCATGTCACATGAGCCTCATAGGACACAGAGTTTGGCTTCAAGAGGATGGTATACTCTCCCGATAGTGTGGCTAGTCCACGAAGCAGCTGGGGGTAGCGATGTTCCCAAATTCCTGAAGACGCTATGCAGTCCACAAATTTAACTACCCCGGACCGTTCTGTCTGAGGTGGTTAAAATCTTTAGTCGATTCCCGCTTGGTCCCGTTAGCACTATGCCCGGTTTATTTAACTTTGATGGTATCCCAGGGAATGTTACAGGAACCTCAGCGGCCGTGCCTACCTTGGCGGAGTGGCGTTCCAATTATAGACGTATCAATGATCTTGGCCCTCACGGAGTAATTGTCAACGGCACCCAGACAATACAAGGCAATGTCTTTATCAAGTGAAGATGGCCCTACCTTGCTGGATCTGAAACCCTCCTTGTGACAGACCGCGCTCAAGTGTCCCTTCACGTTGCAGTGGTAACACTTTGCTGTCTTCGCCGGGCACGCAAGCCTTGGATGCGCTCCCGCATAATGGACACCGCTGAGTTTTGCCTCGAGTTACGGGCCCCACACGCGGTGCTCTAGATGCCCCTTTCGAAGAGGTTGCGAAGACGCGCTCTTCTTTTCGAAAGCGTCCACGTCTGTTTCCATTCTCATTACGGACGAACAGACATTGTTTCGCAACTGCTGCTGTTGCTCGTGTACTGTTTGAGACAGGCCTTGGCGATGGCGCTTGCCAGCGTGCGGTCGGCGTCCACTTGCAGTGTCTCGGAGAGCTTCGCGTCCTTGAGGCCAACGACAAAGAGGACGCGAATCATTCCCTCTTTGAAAGTCCCGAAGGCACACCTGGCTGTAAGCGCGTGCAGAGCTGTGACGAAGTTGTCGACGAACTCGCCATGATTCTGGCTTCTACGGCGAAAGCAAGCGCTTTCATAAAGAGAGTTGCCAGCAGCCACGAAGTGCTTATCAAACTTGCCTTTTGGCAACCTCCTATTTCTGGCCTTCGTGTTCCGGCAAGCCGAAGGTTTGAAATACCGTGATTGCTTGTCTGCCCATTGTGTAAAGCAGAGTCCGCTCTTGAGCTTCTTCGCTGCGCTCGTTCAAACCCGACGCAAACCGATGGTCGCCGAATTCTTGCGACCATGCTGGCCATTCGGACGTTCTTTCGAAGTTGAAGTGTGAAGGCGGCTGGGCGGCAAGCATTCCGCAGGGAGGCGGTCTTGAGTCCTCCCCAGGCATGGTGGTGCTGTCGGGCCTCTTTGTAGAGAGATCCGCACTGAAGAAGAAGCGCAGCGTTAGGCTACTTTCTTGGCATTAGTTGGAAACTTGTGACGTCATGTAGCGTTGCTGCCACTGTGCCGAGGCAAACGCACTCTCGGAAGAACACAACAGACAACAGTCCAAGCCCGAAACCAAGAAGCCCCCCCCCCCCCCCGTTTGTCAGCGCACCCATTTATATATCCTGGCGGGTGGTGACGTCACCAGCGAGCTCGGACGCCGCAGCAGTCTTGCAAAGCGAGCGACGCTCAGTGGAACGCCGCAGCACTTTGATGCGTTCCGGTGCGCGTTCATTGGAGCGTTCGATGCAACGCCACATGCAGCGGGCTAACGTAGTATTGCGTGCGTATACGCAAAGGCAAAAGACACAGAGCTAAAAAATCTTATTGGACGAAGTATCTGCTTTTAACATGTCTAAATTTAACCTGGATGGTTATCGTACGGCCCTGCGAGGCGCGTTTACTCCACTTGTGCCCTGACAGAGTGAACGTGCTCCGCTAGAAGTGCACAATAATTCTCCAAAAGGGAGCCGAAAAGGGGCCAACCATAGAGTGTTGCCGGTACTCCCTCATGCACAGCTGTGTACTCAAAATAAATGTGACAGAATGTCATATCCATGGATACCTCTCCCTTGAACAAGTGTAAAAATGGAGATGATAGGAGGAGGTCTAACGTGGCAAAGCAATACGGTTGGCAATGTGACGCCGTGTGGGAGGCCTGCGGGTTAAGTTCGACCACCTGGGGTTTTTTAAAGATCACCGAAAGCAGGTGACACGACACGCGCGACCAGAAGGGGCTCAACAGCGGGATAGACTGAGGTAGCCACCGCAATGGTTAAAGTAAACCGCAACGGTCACTCCAGCCGAAGTGACCGTTCTGGTTCATCGCAAGATGGTTCATTGCATCTGGTTTGCAATGAACACCTGGTTAATTGCAAAAAGAGCACATGTTAGTTAAGGACAAATCAGATATATTGAGGCAAACATTACGCAGGGGTATTCTACAACGAAAGCCTGTTAAGGTCACCTCTCATTGTCGTGAAAGGCATTGGCGCATTGGCGTGACATTGCGGAGGGCTGATTGCAGAATTGGAAAAGAAAACTTTGGAATAGTTTTACGTTATATAGCCCCATTTCTTGACGTTACGGGAAAAGGACAGTCCGTCCATCCAGGACACGAATACAGACAAATAAGACTGCCAGATTTGGTGTTAAATATTGATAACCCGCGATGAGGAGAAAAATGCAATATCATCAGCATAAAGATAAAGTTGCACATCCTGATGAACTGGGATAGCTGATAACCAAATATTAAATAAGAGCGGTGAAATAACAGATGCTTGTGGTACATCTCTCGTCTGTTTATATGTACCCAATGTAACCCCACCTTTAAAGCAAAATAATTGTCCATCGGAAAGGAACTCTTCTATCCTGGCCACTAGATAATCGGGAACAGCACAACTCGCTAATCTAGAAAGCAAAATACAATGCTCGACGCTGTCATATGCTTTCCCAGTGTCTAAAGTTACCAAAGCTGAAACTTCTCCTAGCAAGTCGAATGCGGCTTTCTAAATCAACGTGAGCTGACCGTGTGGAACATTGAGGCCTAAATCCTATTTGTCTCACGCACAGAATACCTTGGGTAAGAAGTGAATTCATTGAGCCAGACATTAATTATTTTTTTCTCTTATTCTGACTAGATTCGAAGTAAGGGCAATTGGCCGAATGTGTGCAATACATATCTGAGGTTTAGATTTTTTAAGTAAAAGCACAATTTTTGCAATTTTTCAAAAGTCCGGGATCCATGTATATTGAAGTGAACAGTTGACTATATTCAAAAGCTCATATGGGAAAGAGTTAAATAACAGTTTAATCATAGCTGTTGTGATACGGTCTGGTATTATGGCCGATTGATGTGCAGTTAAAATGACGTCGGATGATTCTGCCATGGTTACTTCTACAAATTCATATGTCCTGTATGGCGCAATTCCTATGTCGCTATTCCCTAGACCTAGGGCATTGCGAAGAAAAGCGTGCTTCAAGCCCTTTACCGATATCATCTAGTGCATTCACCATTTCTTTGGGAGATAGAACAGCAAGATGTGATTGTAATGGGGAGAGATTTTCTGCTGCGTAAAAACCTAACTGCCACCTTCTTTCTGGTTTTGACAAAGATGAATGCAGTTTGTCTTTTTGTTCATCTTTTACTATTGTCACAGTTATTTTATATAGAGATCCATGGAATTTATAGTCAATCCAGTTTTTTGTGATTGATTATGTTGAAGATTTTTCCATGCTGCTTTTCTTGGCCTGTAAGCCCGTGTACGAGCTTCATTCCAGCAAGATGAGTTTGACGGTGAGCTGCCCGATATAGCCGTAAAATCAGCTTGCTGAATCGCAGAATTTAGAAGTAGTACCACCGAGTCAGCCCTCCGCTGATCTTCACGAGTAGTCAAAGATGATACCCCTGAACTTATCGCTAACCTATAAGTTTTATCATTAATGAGCCGTCTTTGCCGTACAATAGGAGCCTGAAGTGAAAGCATAACTTCAAGTGTAATGGGTAAACGATCGCTACTTGTTCATTGTCAAAGGTATCCCAACGATGGAATAGACACCTGAGCAGACGAGAAGGTCAGGTCTAATGCAGATGAGAATCTCCCACGAAGAAAAGTAATTCAACTTTAATGCTGAAATTAAAAATTATTGTCATTCATCCAATTCCACAAGCTTTTTCCACAGACATCAGTTTTTGTACCCCAAGAAGTGGGGTGAGAATCAAAATCTCCTGCCAGAAGCATTGCAGTTGAACAAATTTCGTACAGTGAGTCTAGGTGATCAGTGCACTTGACTCCGTTCGGCAAGTACGCAATAACCACTATAAATGCAGTGCAGCCAGTCAGTAAAGAATCGAATCCTGAAAGTTCACAGTCTGAAGGCACATGTTCAAAAGAAACAGATACCTTATGACAGATTTTTGATGAAATTAAAGCTAATAGCCCTCCGCCTCTACCCGGGCAATCAAGACGAAATTTTCGAAAATTACTAATAGCAAATCGCTGATGTGACGAAAGCCATAATTCCTGAAGTAAAATAACATCTGGAATTAGGTTATGAACTAGATGAAATAGGTCAACGTAACCGGAGTAGATGGAGCGACAACGCCATTGAGAAACTTTCGCTGATGCAATGGTGATCCTAGTATGGATGATTCCAAGGCAGAACGCAACGCATGCTCCTCGTGGTGTTCACTGTTTATCCCTTTTTTTTTCGCTTTATATTTAGGAGAGTCAGTCAGGGACAGTGGGGAACTCTTGCGTCTATTGTTAATGTTTCCAAGCCTCATTTGTCCAAATGAGTGGCTGGATCCCCCAGTCGCACATAGCGGAGTGCACACGGAAGTATCATACTCAATCTCTGTCGGACTGTGAAAGTCACTTTACACATTTCTGTTACTCGGAACTGATCATTCTCGTGTTGAGGCAACAACCTGAGCGATATAGAAAATGGGTCGAACACTCTTCGACCTTACTTTCGAATTAGCACCTCCAGGGCGACCTATTCATTGTCCTCACGTACACGACCGAAGCGGATATGCCTGTCTAACCACATAGCGAGGAACTGTTTCTAGTAGGCTTTATGGACGTCAACAGTGAACCTAGGTTTTACTTTCGAATAGAGATGATCTCGTCCTAAACGCAAAAACAAACAAATCAGTTAATTTACAGGCTACTAAAACTCAATATCATATTTGGCTGCTTACATTTTAATTTCCCACAATGAATAGCACACTGTCCAGCAGAATCGCACACCTAGCTGAGAAAGGCCAATCTATGCCGTGTCAAGGAACAGCGAAGAACCATATTCAGAAACACTACCATCGTTGGCTACTGTAGAAAAAATTGCCAGGACACTGAAGCATTTCTTATGAGTTATGAATGCGAAAGCATTCATCTCCAATTGAACGCCGCTGAGCGGTCCTTCGAGTTCTCTTTTACTGTGTTCTCCGCTCCCTTACATCGTCTGCTGTGCACTGGCGTGGACAGCCACGTTTCGCTACCGCCCAGGTTGCGGCCGCTCACGATGCAGATGCTTAAAACTGCATGGCGGTACGTGCTGCCCGAGCCAGCAACCCGTAAGCTGCCTGCGGTGCCAACGCCGCATGTCATCGACGTCCTGCGCGGCGAGAGACTGAAGCAGCAGCAGCGGCCACCAGGACCGGCAGCCGCGCGCACTAGCTGAGCCTAGTGGTGGTGAGGGAGAGATACAGCGCCGAAGCGATGCCCTCTCCCCTCAAGCAACACCTGAGCACCTGGCGCGCTGTGGTGGCAGCAGATGTTCCGTTTCACCCGCTATGCTCCGCCGAGGCGTTCTCGTAATGTAGCGTGTCGGTCACGTATCGTCGTAGCCAATGGAAATGTCGATGCCGTTTCGCTGCTACAAACGCTTGCTTTCTCGCTCAGTGGGTCATCGCTCTTCTCACATGCAATATCCTGACCAGCTGCCATCCCTATGAAGGTACCACTTACCCTTCGGGGTAGCTAAGTCCCACTGAGTAGGTGTGCAATGGGTTTCAGGTCTCACTTACAGGTAACCGTGAAGATGTCTTTCGAATTGACGGTTTTTGCGTTTCGGCACGCCGGTTCACACCACGTTGTTCCTGGACGAGAAACTGTCTCCGGGATCAGTAGCGCTTACAAGTGACCCCTGAGAAAACTCCAGTTGCCTTTTCTTCGTTCCTGACTCTGTCAACGGACTGGAATTTCTCGTTGACACAGGTCCTGAGCTGAGCGTGTTCGTGAGGTGAACGCTAGCGTCTCTAGCGTTTCTGCTTAAGTTTTTTTTGTACCAAAAAGGTTACTGTTATCGCGCTGCCATGTATAACGCCTCCTGGGTCCAGTCAAGCTGCTGACAGCAGCTTTTAGCCCGGGAGGACGTTTCTAGTCTGTACTAGAAGAAGAATAAACTTGAACTTGAACTTGAACTTGTTTGGGCTGCGAGAGCCCTCGGTTATCGAGCGAGATGCGTGTATCTTTGCCTCTGAGCGCGTGACGCCATGCTTGTTAATCTTATCAGTAAGCGGATGTTTACAACGTTATAAGGCCAATAAAACTACTATACTTACTTCGTATAGCTGTCTAATAATTTGCAAATCGTAATCGATGCTTCGCCTTTCGGGGTTAAACTGCGACTTTTTTATTCGGTGCGCGCTTGTTCGGCTGCCCTGCCGTGGCTTTGCCTGCAGAGCCGGAACACTAAAACAGACCGCGCACTTTGACGTACAATCACGTGTTGGAGCGACAGGCTTGCCTTGAATCGCGTTGCGCGATGGTTCTTCCTAACTACTTCCTTCCTCCACGGGTCTGCCCACTCGCACGGCCGTGGGCTCGGTGCTAAGTGCGCGTAAACTCAGGGCCAAAGATGCCGCGCTCCAGCCGTCGTAAAGTTTCGCCCATTTTGCTCTGGTGGCATCAAATTACTGCGTGGTTTGCTGCCACATCTCCACCATGCTCGTCACGTTCTCCTTCGTGCCAGATGCCTCTTGCGGTTCTTGCTGACAGCGTTTCCAGCGCTGCGTCAGAAAGGCTTTCGTTCGTCTATTTCGACGCGTACGATGCGAAGGTGAGCGAAATGTATCGGAAATCATGCACTGCCGGAAATGATTGCTCGAGAATACCTCCCCTGAATACAACTTACCTTTGGCTCTCGTGCGCCATCGCAGCTGATACACTTATAGTGTGGCTATGGTGTTAGGCTGCTGAGCACGAGGTCGCGGGATCGAATCCTCGGCCGCGGCGGCCGCATATCGATGGGGGCGAAATGCCACAACACCCGTGTACTTAGATTTAGGTGCACGTTAAAGAACCCCAGGTGGTCAAAATTTCCGGAGTCCTCCACTACGGCGTGCCTCATAATCAGAAAGTGGTTTTGGCACGTAATACCCCATAATTTAATTTTAAATACACTTATAGTGATCACGAGAAAGCGTTTGCCAAGCAGGCTTTGCATGGGTGACGGCGCTGTTGAAATGTAGCTTGTGCAGCTTCGTCCACTGCAGTTTACACGCTTTCCGCGCGTTGTCGGGACCGCGTCGCACTTGGCTGCTGCAAAGCGGTGCACGATTGCGCTCTCAAAGTTGCAACAGGAAATACGTGTTCGGCCTTCCTCAACCTGCGTTGAGTACTTCACACCCATCACTTGTGTTTGAGTACGTCTGGGAGCACTCGGTGACCAGGCAACGCGTCGGCATTCTTGCAACAGCTCAAATCACGTGCTCAGCGGGAGAGCACGCCCCGGGAGCGACACACATCAACTTGCGCACGTTGAGCGAGCGACACGCCTGGAGGCCTAGGTGCAACTGAGATCAGCAGCACCTTCAGCAGTCGTGTACGGTTCTTCAGCGTTCGCTATTTTTGCATCGCTACCAGTCGCTACCGCTCTGGCCCCAAGGCCCACGCGTCGTCTACATCGGTGCTATTTAAAAGTTGCTAAAGAGACAATTACCAGTCTCGCAGCTTTGCCAAAATTACACTGATAGTATATGCTAAGCATTGATAAGCAATTTACCCAAGTCTTTAAGCTGGTCTTCTTCTGAAGTAGTAATGCATGGCTCATAGCATAGTATACATAACTTTCTGGGCCTGTTTTGTTGTTGTGCACGTCTGATATGTTTAGCACTTCATATTATGGTTGTGGCACAGATGGCAGCAGAAGTTTTATTTCAACCTTGCATCCTGTCCCATTGAAGCATTGATAGGGTGAAATATTCTGTCCACTCAGACTTATATGCCCCGCATGGCAACAGACAAATGTAACTTGAACGTTTGGCAATTTCGATTCTGTTATATCTTTGTCGGTGCAAAATGGATTTTTATCAGATTTTGAAGTATGCATAAGGTGGCACCCTTCCTTCTTCCATCCCTGATAACTAGCCCTGAACTTCTTCTATGTTGTAAACTTGCCACATCTACAGAAAGATGTCCTCTGCCTATATGAACATGACAGTCAAGTAATTTCAGAAGCTTACTTTTTTTATTATCTCGGCATTTAGCAGTCTTGCTGTCACAGACTGTCGTGCTGCCCTCTAAGATGATTATTGCTTGGTCCTCCTCAAGGCAAACACTTTTTATCACCTCTGCCTGGCCTTTACCACAAAGTCCGGAAGAGCTACCTTGCTGCTGCTGCTTCACTGCCCTCGCTCAGAATTTCAATTTCTGGCTGGGGGCTCACTTTGGTTGTCATAAAGGAAGAACCAAGGGTCCCAATACCAGAAGACGGGCTCTGCTTAGCACCAGCAGAGGGCAGTGGCACAATTTTGATGCGTTCCTTGTGTTTCAACCACACACCACCAAGTGCAGGAGCACGCATAGGGCACTCTCTTGCTAGATGTACAGTAATAGCACCAGTCAACGCCCTGGTACCAGCTACAGAAGTGGTAGGCAGTGCAGGGCATTCAAGGGCAATGTCTGCTTCTGTAACTTGGTGGTGTCATTGCAGCAGCACTGCACTGCTGCACAATGGCAGAAGCAGACGTGCGCACTACTGCTGCCCATGTTTTTTGGGCGCTGGAACCTGTGGAAGCCACATTGGTTTCCGAATGCGAACAAAGAACAGGAAAAGTGCTGTAGCTGCTCCAGTGCTGTATACAACGCATTACAGTGTTCACCATTGTAGTGATACAGTTCTTCATGCTTCGTACGTAAACAGCTGTTCGCAGCTGAATCTTTAGCGCTGTGTGTTTTCTCGTATGTGTCTTCTATGTCCGTGTCGTTCTGCCTGCACCACAGCAAATTACAAGATGACCTATGAACAAGTCCGTGTAGCTATCCTCACCGTATAAACAGTATGCAGAATTCGGCTACTGCGAAGTCGTCGCGACAGCGCAACGAGATCATCGCGATACCCGTGCTCAGCGTCAGCTTCTGTATAAATTACGTTTGTATATTGTCCGTGATTGCGCAAAGCAGTGCCTACTCCTAGCCGTATTCCTGCACCACACACAGTAATAAGCAGTAAGCCGAAAGCCAGCGTCTACCCCTGAAGGAAGCAGCAAATGATGCGTGTGTGGTTACTAAACGTGCAGTGGAAATATTGAAATTTCATCTTAGCGCTAGCCTGGTTCGTCCATCATGGTGCGTGTGCTGTGAAAATATGTAGAAATCCTTTCTGAATATCTCTAAAGGTGCAAAAGCCGACACATCAAATTTTTGAGCGCCTACTGTCACTTGTGTAGAAGCCTGCACGTGGCATCATGGCATTCTGACTCACATGCCTGTCGTCCATTTTGACCTCCTGTGTCTCGCGCTGTTAGTATACTGTGAACATTTGATACAAAGGCCGTATCAGTATGTGCTATGCATAATTCGCGAAGACAGGCGCATGGCAGGCGCCATTGCCTTAGGTTCTTTCACCCTGTTGCTCTGCCTCAAACGGCCCCCACTGTTCGGCTGTGTTGTGCAAATAAATATAATTAGTCTGTTATTATAACGTTATAGTTCCTTCAGTGTAATTTATAGCAATCATTCAGATTTCTTAAGCTACTAATGTATGTAACCGGTGTTAAATCAGCATTGTTACGACATGATAATGGGTAATTTCCAACTAGTTTATTCAACCAAAGTAAGAAAGTACAATAGAAAAACTCAGTGTTCATTCCTATCTGGTGTTTCCAAACAGATTCTATTCGTCGCCGAGATGCCCTGAATAAAGTCCAGCACCATACCAGCGTCGCTGCGCGCCGTGTTCAATGTGCGACTGCTTTCGAGGGTCAGCCGACGATAGCGGCTCAATCTCACGCGCCAAGGGAGGACAGCGAAGAGGAAGCGCGCCGTCTTTCATCGTGCGCGAGGTGGGGGAGGGGAGAGACGGGGGGTTTGCTTCGACGGCTGCTGCATACGGCGCGCCCGCGGGGGCGGCGTATCTTGAAAGCGATCTGCGAACCAAAGTGCGCCGGTGGGTGGGCCTCGTCTTCAACGCGACGTGCGATGTGTGCAAGGTGCGCAGAGTGCTGGTAGCGTTGTATGCGCTGTGCATTCAACGCTTAGTTCGCGTTGGAGTGAAACGCAGCACGAAAGTCAATTGGCTCGTTGCTGCTGCCGCCCTTTCTCAGTGCAGAGTTTTGACGGCGAGTTTGCGCGGTCAACGAGTGAGATATCATGTTTACGTGTGCCCGCGTGACACCGTGCTTGTTAGTTCAGATAGCAAGCGAAGGTGTACAACTTTGTACAGCTGACAAAACTACTATCCTTAGTTCGTGTATCTGTCTACTAATTTGCTATCGCAATGGATGCTTCGTCTTTCGTGCGAAACTGCGACTTTTTTCAAATTTCGAGCGTTTTCAAGGATCCAAAGGGAAAGTACGAACCCTTTGGGAATGTGAAGTCACCCACGCTTTTGTTCTCTTTGTGATTTACTGCTATGCCGCCCACCGCCAGAAGAGAGAGACTTGCGCGGATTGTAGGCCTGTCGTATTATGACGCGATTTGATCCAGCCAATGAGGGTTTGCAGTGTTTCCGTACTCTGTCCAGAACATCTATTTAACGTCCCTGCGGGCCTTGTACACGCCAACGCACATAACGAGCTGCTGGGACTATCTTGTCGGAATCCACCATTTCATCTAGCTGGCTCACTACAGTTTCGCATCCGCATGATCTTGAATTGCCGGAGGAATATGTGACCCCTATAGGCTACGCGAATGGCGATGACGTCATGGTCATCACAGGTGCGATGACGTCATGTCATTCTCGTGCCGCCGATGTCCACCAAACCTGTTGTGGATAATTTGTACCCCATCATTAAACACCCTTATCGTCATAAGTAATATACTAATCAAGTAGTGCTAGTGCATCCGCTACCCGCCGTGGTTGCTCAGTGGCTATGGTGTTAGGCTGCTGAGCACGAGGTCGCGGGATCGAATCCCGGCCACGGCGGCCGCATTTCAATGGAGGCGAAATGCGAAAACACCCGTGTACTTAGATTTAGGTGCACGTTAAAGAACCCCAGGTGGTCAAAATTTCCGGAGTCCTCCACTACGGCGTGCCTCATAATCAGAAAGTGGTTTTGGCACGTAAAACCGCATAATTTAATTTTTCTTTAGTGCATCCGCTTTATTTCTGCTGTCTGCATAAGCCATTCGCTTACTTCGACAATCATCTTCGATGGTGTCCGTAACAACGTATTCTCTTTCTTTCGCCACCCACTACCAGGACTTCGGTCGCGGCTGCAGTGTCTCTATGATTGATGTGGCGGTAAAAGGAAGACGACACACAGCAGAAACATATCCAACCCCAAAGGCTTCTTGGCCGAACCACACTGTGGCCAAGCAAGCTGACTTTGACTGCGACACGTGGTAGGTTGTGGGACTTGGGCGTCTCTTCACAACCGGTGGGCACTTGCGACCCAAGTTGGCCGAGCTAGCCGCTGCAATATGGCCAGGGATATGCGATCTGCTGCCTTAAAAAGGATGCGTGATGTACGAATAGTAAGCGGGAACCTTCGCGGGCACCTGACGCTGTGTGGGCAGTTCACACTGAGCGTATCTGCATAGCTATGACTCTCTAACATTCTGTTCGGCATGTGACACGAGAGATATTTATTTAGCAATGCTAAATAGATATAGCAAGATATCTGATGGAGGGGGGGGATCCGGCATCATGGTTCTACTAAACCCTTCTCGCCACCCCGACCACTCTGATTGATTGATCTTTGATGGCGGGATTTGCATGATGCCGCAGTACCTTAGCCGTCCGCAACGCAAGTCCATTCACAAGAGCATTCTTCTAAATCGAACCTTTTTTTTTTTTGTGAACTACTCCGAGATTTGGCGGGCCGTCGTGATCATTCATCGTCTCCGAGTAGAAGTTGGTGCAGCTCTAGCCACAATAAGGACCTGAGCCTCGATGCCACGCTTCCTTCCACCAGTTCAGGTGTCTGACAGTATCGTAGGGAAACCGGCCTATTGTGTCACGTGACACGTCTGTCCACTCTCATTGGTGGAAGCGTTCCTTCATTCAAATCATTCTTGTGGTTAGAGCAGCACCAACTTCTACTCGCCGGCCAACCGATGGTGACGATAAGGACTTAGTGGAATGGGGCGTAAAATGCATGGTCAGGCCTGCAACAGTGCAAACCTCTCTTCTGACGGTGGGCGGCATAACAGTAAATCACAAACAGAACAAAAGCGTGGGTGACCGGACGTTTCCAAAGGGTTCGTACACATCCTTCATATTCTTCAAAATACTCTAATTTGGAAAAAATGTCGCACTTTCGCCCGAAAGGCGAAGCATCGATTGCGATAGTAAATTAGTAGACAGCTCTACCTTGTATGAATAGTAGATTTATCGGCTGTATGATCTTGTCAACATTCGCGTAACAACTAAGCACTTTTCAGATCCCTAAAGAATGGCAGTGCTCACGATATTGATGAAGTAGAAATTAGGCCCATTAAAGATATCCTTCTCATCTCGCACCGGTTCTTTCGTTTATCTTTAACATTTGTTTATCTACGGGTACTTTTTCTGAAAATATGCAACGCGCGGTAGTAATATAGGTAATAATATAGGAAATGTAATATAGCCTTTCATCTGCAAAGGTTTACAAAAAAGGATAAGCAAAGCAGTTGCTTGAAGCAATAAAACGACGGACACGCACCAAAAGAAGTACTAAAAAGGAATCAATCTAAAAGACGTTTCGGCTTCCCTACAGAAGCCTTGCTCACAATGGGTTGAAAGAAAGTTCACGGAAGCTTATCTATACTTCAGAACGCGACGTAAGTAGCGCTTGTATGACGGGAGGACGGTTCCCTCATTTCGATTGAGTGTGTCACGTGTTTTCTGTATCTCTAGTGATTCCAGATAGGGAATCACTGGGGAAGGAAGACTACGGATGTCTTGTGAACATCACTAAGCCTTGTAAACAAGGCTTCTATAGGGAAGCCGAAACGTCTTTTAGATTTATTCATTTTTGGAACTTCTTTTGGTCAATGTCCGTCGTTTTATTGCTTCATGCTTCATGCCGACCAGACGGACAGTCAACTTCAAAAACGAGTTGCATGTTTTTGTGAAAAAAACTATTTACTTCTCCACAGCAGTTTAGCTTGCGCCGCGGTATGTCAAGCAAACTAGCGTTAGTAACTTAGAAAGAACTTACTCTTCATGGTTTCGAAAACGAACTTCCGGCCCTAGGCCTATATATTGATTTTTCGAAGGCATTCTATAAAATAAATCGTCAAATATTAGCCGTTAAACTTGAACATTATGGATTCCGTCGTTTTTCCCTTGACCTTTTAAACTCGTACTTAAAACATGGAAAGCAGTGCATTCGAATTGACGGAAATAATTCCTCTTTGTTAGAAATAAGTTCCGGAGTTCCGCAGGGAAGCATACTGGGGCCACTACTATTTAATATTTGCTTGAATGACATAACCAGGCTAAATAAACGTGCCGAGTGCGTCATGTATGCAGGTGACACTACGCTTTTTTTACAGGCTACTAACGTCCACGAACTAACTTCCTTAGCGAATATTGCATTAAGAACATTATTAGAATTGACTAACATTCATTGCTTAGAAATTATTGCCTCCAAAACTAAAGCTCTTTTGTTTACACCTGTGCAAAACCTACTAAATCGTGACCTGAGTCTATACATAGGATCAGAAAATGTAGAACTTGTACAGACATCAAGTATTGGAAGTGATTTTTAATCAGCACATATGAACTGGAACACACATGTCGATCATGTGGCAAAATGTTTGGCAAAGGCCTGCGGCATACTAGGCAAATTTCGGCAGGTGCGTCCGCCTAAGGTTAAATTGTTACTTTATAATTCTATGTTTGCCCCTCATATATATTATTGTAAGCTTGTATGGGAAAACACATCAAAAACCAACATAAATTAATAAACTCCTTTTATTAGAAAAGAAGGCCGTTCGCCACATTGCAAATGCGTCTTATGACGCGCACACGGCCGAGGCTGTTTGCCACGCTGAACGTGCTTCCTCTGCAACAGATTTTCCAATTTAATCGTCTGATGAAATATAACCACAGTTTGAAGTTTAGCTAAGAACTTTTCCTAATGTTATGTAATCTCAGAAAACTTCAGACACACCAGCATAATATTCGGAACAGAGGCCAAGGGGTAATACCTTTCTCAAGCACAAAGTATGGATTAAATAATAATAATAATAATAATAATAATAATAATAATAATAATAATAATAATAATAATAATAATGTTTACTTATTTGAGACAACAAGGGCTCGAATACAAGGACTAGAACTATATAGATTAAAACACTGCATGCCCGTTTACATAAGACACCTACATTGCCAAGGAATTCATTTGTGTAGCATTGCTAGGAAAGAATTCTTATTCTGAACATAAAATTTATTACGCCCAGTTTTACATCTCAAATGCCGCACTTATTCAATGGTTATCGGTTGCTCAACTAATAGTCCCATATGTTTGACCCTAATACACCTTATATATGCTCATTAAATAATTACTTAAATCCATTGTTTGTGCGCATGTATTTAAGTTTAACGTTATTATCCGTTCCAATATGTACACCTTTACTGTGTATGTGAAATGATTCCCTCATGAATATGTTCTTTTCATGTAATGTCCGTTGTAGGAACGTATACCACTACATTTTTATATGCGTCACTCACCTGTACTCATGATGTTCACTGCCTAAATTGTATGATTTCCTTATCCTCTATGCCAAGACATGGGCTGGAACCTCGTCAAGCTGCTTTGCTGTGGCTTTTTGTTCCTGTCCAAACATTTTTTCTCTGTTTTTGTAAGAGAAACAAACGTGAAAGAAAGTTGATTGGTTGGCTGGTTGAAGCTAAAAACCACGGTGTCACGTGGGCCCAGGTAAACATGAAGACATCTCACTCCACCCAAACTCGCCGTCAAAACGCCGCAGAGGGGAAGTGCGGCAGCAGCAGCGAGCGAAACGACTTTCGTGCTGAGTCTCGCTTCAACGCGAACGAAGTATTGAAAGCACAGCGCATAGGGAGCAAGCAACACTCGGCGCAGTTTGTACATCTTGCACATCGCTTAGAACTTGAGGCCCGCGCCCGCGCGCACTTTGGTTCGCAGATCGCTTTCAAGATGCGACGGACGCGCGGCCGCGCCTTATGCGGCAGAAAACGCCCCCTACCTTCCTCCTCTGCCCCACTTCGCGCGCGACGGAAAACGGTCCGCACCCTCCCCGCTTTTATCCCTTGCGCGCGCGAGATTGAGCCGCCATCGTCGGCGGACCTTCGCAAGCTCCCACGAGCACGTCGAGCACATGGCGCGTGGCGACGATGTTATCGTGCTGGACTTTATACGGAACATCACGTTAACGACTGGAGTCTGTTTGGGAACACCAGCCAGGAATGAACATTGAGTTTTTTGTTTGTATTTTTTTACTTTGGCTGAGTAAACGAGTTTGAAACGAGTCATTATTATGCCGTAACAACGTTGATCTCATAGCGGTTAAATACATGACTAGCCTAAAAAATCTGGATGATTGCTGTGAATTACAGTGAGAGAACTACAACATGTATTAGCATTAATAATAACATACTAATCATGTTCATTCGCAAAAAAAGAGCCAAACAGTGGCCGCCGTGCGAGGCTGAACAAAAAGGTGAAAAACCCTACGGAAAGAACGCCCGCCATAGGCCTGCGTTCCTGCATTATGCATAGCATGTACTGATGCGGACTTCTCATTAGATGTTCACAGTATACTAACAGCGTGAGGCACAGAACATCGAAGTAGACGACAGGCGTGTCTTTAAGAATGTCATTATGCCACGTGCAGGTTTCTACAAGAGTGACAGAGAGAGATAAGACATCTTTATTGAAATGTCCCTACTGAGTTCGAAAGGGGAACGCAAAGCCTGGGAGGCTAGCCCGTAAAGCTTCACTTTCCGTCAGGCGCAGGTCAGGCCTTGAGTGGCTGCTCAAAAAATTTGATGTGTCGGCTTTTGCGCCTTTAGAAATATTCAGATAGGATATGTATATATGTTCAAAGCACACGCGCCGCAATAGATGAACCAGGCTAGCGTTAAGGTTGAATTTCACAGCACAGTTTCCATGCCTCGTTTAGTAACCACATACGCACCATTTGCGGCCTGCTTCAGGGGCAGACGTTGGCTTTCGGGTTGGTGCTTGCTACTGCGTTTGGTGCTCTTAATAATATGGCTAGTAGCAGGTACTGCTTATGCGCAGTCACGAACAATATGCAAACATGATTTAGCTAAGAGGTGACGCTAAGGACTGGCTTGTCGTGAGGGTCCCGTTGCGCAGACGAGATCGATGAAGATCGACGACTTCGCTGGAGCCGAATTCCGAATACTGCTTATGCGCTGAGGATAGCTATATGGGCTCGTTCACAGGTCATCGCCTACTTTGTTATACTGCAGGCAGAATGACACCGACATAAAAAGCACATATGAGACAACGCACTGCACTGAAGAATCAGCTGCGAGCCGCTGCATACGTACGGAGTGGGAAGAGCTGTACCGCCAGCATGGTGACCAATGTAATGTGTAGTAACAGCACAGGAGAAGCGACGACAACTTTCCTGTTCTCCAAAAAGAAAAGGGTATGAGTAGTACGCACGTCTGATCCTGCCACTGTGCAGTAGTGCAGTGCAGTTGCATTGACACCCAGTCACAGAAGCGGACAATGCGCTTGGGCACCCTTCACTGCCGGTGACTGCTGTAGCTGGTACCATGGCCTTGACTGGTGCTGATGCTGTACAACCAGCAGGAGAGTGACCTGCGCGTGTTCCTACACTTGGTGGTGCGTGGGTGCACCAGAAGGCACGCATGACAGTGGCAGCTATATTGGGCCACTGTGCTCGCCTGCTGCTAAGCTGAGTCCAGCTTCTTGCTGTGGGATACCCGACGCTTGCAGGATAGCGCTTGCAGTGGTGCAGCAGCGAACAGCTCTTTCGGGCCTTGTGGTAAAGGCCAGCTAGAATTTAAAAAAGTGCAGACCTAAAGCAGAACCCCGCAGGATTAAAGAATTATTGCTCATGTAGAGTAGTGAATGGCAGGAAAAAATGTCCAGCCAAAAATGCACCTGCATGTGCTGGTGATATGTGGGTGCCCTAATATGTGCGCAAGGATGTGGCAGCTACTGCGCCACTGCCCTCTGCTGCTGCTAAACAGAGCTCAGCTTCTGGCTGCGGGACAATTGACGCTTGCTTGTCAAGTTGTTTCTAATGCAGCTTTTTTCCTGGTCCCAAACACTTATGTGAAAATAAAACTGAGCTCGGCTCAAACTCAAACAGTGGTAAAATGCCAGCGAGGATTTGGTGATATCTGCCGTATGCACTCCAACCAATTTCATTTCTTCTGTAAATTTCCTTCCCATGGTCAGGGTCTCCAACCTAATCCCCAACCCTAATCTTGCACTTTCTCTCTTAAGGTCCTCAATTATTTGTTGCAATCAATCCCCAAGATTGATGAACAAGACAAAGTTATCTGTAAACCTAAGGTTGATGATATATTCGCCGTTGATCCTCACTCCTAAGGTTTCCCAGTCTAATAGCTTGAATACTTATCAGCATGCAGTGAATATCATTGGATATATTGTCAATTCGCCTGGCCCTTTATTGATGGGTAGTCTCTTACTCTTTGTTCATATTTAGGAAGATATGGACCTATGTTTCCTCTACTCCATGATTATGCAATGCTTCCATGACCACTGGTATCTCTACTGAATCAAATGCCTTTTCGGAATCAGTGAAAGTTATATACAGAGGTTGATTGTGCTTGACAAATTGTGGAATATCTCTTCCTGAAGCCAGTGTGTTCTCTTGGTTGATTGAAGTCTAGTGTTGCCTTGATTCTATCTGAAAATGTATTCGTGAATATTATATACAATACTGAAATTAAGTTAATGGTCGTATATTTCTTCAATTCTTTAACTGTCTTTAAGCTATAGGAACTCAGTATTTTATGCCGCACTACCGTATGCTGCAAAACGAGAAACAAAATTTAAAATATTTCGGCAATGGCCCTGCATTTACGGCGTGCAATTAATTACTACCTTCCAGATGACATGATATATTGCTATGTCTAATGCGCAACGATTTACCACGAATGTACGTCATATGCATGTTGTAGAAATACATACATTTGTTGCGGCTGGGTGTAGCGTTTCTCTGACTAAGCTGGAACAAATAATCGAGCTCATGCTTCCAGAAGTGACGATGCCAGCTAGGGCGCCATGTGCATCCTGATTTTCTTAAGGCGCCACGGCTGGCAGGATCGTTAAAACAAAGCCGTAAACGGCTTTCATTATGCGTCAATATCTACATGCAGCCGTTCACCATTCTTGCTCGTGCACTGGGACATTAGCTAGTTAAATTTCAAAACAGTTAGAGGTTCAAAAAGCCAGCATCCCTCGTAGAATCGCTCACAGCCCTAGGGCCGGTATCCAGGTGCTCCTTCCGCCACTGTGGCTCAGATAGCAGGTGCGCGGGGCAAACCCTGAGAGGGAGATGAAACAAGTAATATTTTATAGGCAAGCACAAGAGAGACTTCGTAAAAGAAAACACGACATCGGAAAAAAGTAGTGCAGCGCGCTAACATAGTATTTCGTGTACACATGCTAAGGAAAAGAGAGAGTGCTAGAAAATCCTATTCGACGGAGTAGCTGCGTTTCACATGTGCAACTATAACTTGTAATAGTTTTCGTACAAGCCTGCGAAGCACATTTACTCGGCTTGTGCCCTAACAGATCGAACATGCCCCATCAGAGGCACACAATGATTCTAGAAAAGGGAGTGGAACGTGGGACAACCATAGAGTGTCGCCGGTACTTCCTCGCATAGAGATCTGTGCTCAAAATATGTGTGCCAGAATCTCCTGTCTATAGATATGTTTCGCTTGAGCAAGTGTAAATATGGAAGAGTTAATATGGAGTTTAACGTGCCGTATAAGACGCCGTATGGGAGGTCGTATGCGAGGTCTGCCGGTTAAATTCGGTCACATGGAATTTTTTAAAGCTCATCAAAAGCAGGTTCCACGACACGCGTGACCAGAACGTGCTCAACAGCGGTATAAACAGGAGTTATACCAGTGCAACACGGGCCCAAAAAATGACATTAACTTGCTAATGCCTTAGAATGTAATTCCATTCGTGGGGTTGCCACATGCTTATGACATTACAGCCTAATGCCATTCGCGACGTAATCCGTTCTCGTAACTCACTTGCCTATCAAATGCGTACTCTCGTTCCCAATGTCTCCCCAATCTGACGAGACTGCACAAATTCTTAGCGAAGAACCTAATATATCCTCACTTATCTTCTAAAAAGGACATTTCTTTTCGCGGTGTAGTGCGTTATCACATTTAGTGCAACTTACATGGCCAACGAATGCGTACTCTCCTTTCCAATGTCCCCGCCATGGCGGTGGTGACCACATTCTGAAGATATTAAACACACTTGCAAATAAAAAACAGCTCATATATTTCTCGATTTTTTTTTAAATGAGCTCTTTAGTTTCGCAGAGACCAGCAGGCGATCTCGTCACTACGCAAGGCTATAGCACTAATCGTGAGCGCGTTAGTCAGGAGAAGCTGTTGGATTGCACGGTGGCGGCCTTGTTGGCCTCATACTGAAGCCTTCGAATTTCTTGACTATGTTTGGCTCGAAGAAGCCCATACGCCGCAGCAAAGTGGATTACATGGTCAAAGTCTTCACGATCGCTGCTTGAAAACTTTGAAGCTGTGAGCGTCGGTGTTCCAACTTTAATGCTTGGCCTACGCTATGGATTGGCCGTTCAGCTACCTTCTGCTCCAAACAGTTTACGGCTTGGTGCAACAATGACATTCCTGAAGTAAACCACGTAAAACACGTCTATTAGCGTTTCTCACGCCATTTCTTAAACATTTGTTCTCTAAGTAAATGTTTTTGTTGCATTATGATTGGCAAGCAAACCTAACCGTTTCACTGCAGTTATCGCCATCGCGACGTTTAATGTCGCTAGTATGCGCGTGTAGCAGCGACCGAAATATATTGGCATTAAGAAACTTGAGAAACCTCGCCCCTGTGGTACGGGCATTGGCTATCACAATGGTTAAGGTAAGGACCATCCTATGCGCACTACAGGGTGCACCCCTGCCGGAAAGGGATGGGTGCGAGATGCCAAGGTGCCATCTATGGAATGGCGATTCTCTCATTGTTTAAACTTCTTTCCTTTTCTTTAATTTGGGTAATAATTCAATATGAAAATATTGGCTCGGTTTTCACTTGCTGAAGCAGTTGTAATTTTGTTTTAGAAGCCGTAGGTGTCAGCCAGCGACATCAGCGGTACTGCGGTGAAAGCACATCTCCAACTTGTTTTTTCACCTAACCTAACCGAACATGCACCAACCTTTATCTCCATGCTAACGTCTGCTAAAAAAGCTAAGTATCACCAATGCGAGAATTTCCATTCCCTAGATGTACGCAGCGCGTAGCGCACCCAGTCGTTCCTGGCAGAGACGCACTCCGTAATGTACATAGCATCATTCGTAAAGTAAAGCAGAACGCTCACTGCAGCCGAAGTAGCAAGTCTTTTGAAAGTAGCACGTACCCCTGGCACTGCCTGAAAGACCAGTGGGTCCCGCCGGTGTAATATTCGCCTGGACCAAATAGTGCAGCCCAAAAACAGGCTCCCATCTGTGATTAAAGGGGGGGGGGGCGTAATTTTTTGTAACCAGCACTTCATGATGGCCGGCCCTAAGCCTCCCATGAGGGGACGTCGAGAACTTGCCTCGCCGCCGCTTCACGGGCATGCTGGGTCGCCCAGGCGATCGAAAAATGCAAACATACATATTGAAAAACGCTTTCGCGTTCTTCCTATCGTGTGTATGGCTCCTACCCCCTATGGGAGATTGGTCAAGAAGTGGTTGGTTTATTCCAATTCATAATGAATAAACCTCTTAATATCCACAGAATCAGCGCTGTATAACGTAGAATTATCTGTTAAAATAAAATATGTATCAGTAAAGTAACATCGAATGAATAACAGTTAATTTAAAAGTATACAAAAAGGGAAAGACACAAGGCATAGGGCGCGGCTACGACAACGTACCTAACGTCTTCACCGTCCTCTGTACAGGTTGCAGCCGGTCTACGCAAGTCTTTTACAGTTTGCTGGCTGGCGCACACGGAAGATGCAACGCCGATTGTTGTATCTCACGTCATCGACAAGGAACAACTCAAGCGACACGTGTCTGAGCGACAGTTCTACTTGAGCAGCCGGGATTCGTGCCTTCCATTTAGCAGCAGAGGGTGCGGCTACGACAACGTGCCAAACGTCTTCACCGTACTCTGCACAGCTTGGTCGATCGACACTTTTGCAATTATTTATGAGCCTGTTGCCTCTACTGCTGCTGCAGTCATTAGTCAACTGTTGTATTCTTTGTCACAATGCCATCAAGTGCTGATCTAGCTAAATATAATGCAGCCCTCCGTACAGAGATTTCTTCCGTGAAAGAAAGTAGAACATGATTAATGCGCTATACGAGACCATGAAAACCCGAAATGAATATCTCGCTAATGAGAACAAGTCACTGAAGGATGAAAATGAAATGCTGTCGAAGCGCCTCTCAGCTCTCGAGTACTACTCTCGTCTAAAAAATTACAGGATCTCTTAAGATCTCTCCTAAGAGGTGAACGGCGAAAGCCTGCTCTTCCTCCTCTTATCATTCGCCTCTTTCTCTTTGCCTCTTCTCTTTCTCTTCTTTCTTTTTGGAATTACTGCTCATTACTAAGCATATTTAGTCACTTGTAATCAATTGTAGTCATTACAAGTCGTCGTTAGACATGTTGGTCATTTACTAGTCATTAGTAGTCATTACAAGCCATTTCAGTCATTTCTAATCAATTGCAGTCGTTACAGGTTGTCGCTAGACATATTGGTAATTTCATAGTCATTACTACTCATTACAACTCAATGCAGGCATTATCAGCCATTACTGCTCACTAGTAAGCATATTTAGTCATATGTAATCAATTGTGGTCATTACAAGCCGTCGTTAGACATATTGATCATTTCGTAGTCATTTTAGTCATTACTAGACATTTCTGGTCATTTCTAAATAATTGTGGTCATTAGAAGCCGTCGTTAGACATATTGGTCATTTCGGAGTCATTAGTACTCATTACCACAAGTCATTAGTAGTGGTTAGTAGTCATTACTAGTCATTATTAACCTCTGCCAACCTCTGTCATGACGTTATCATTCACTAACTGTCACTATCAATTATTTTTCATTCTTTAGTCTGTCTTCAATGTGTCTTTATATGCCGTGATGACGCTTCGGCGGACACTCCGGCGGTCACGTCTGCTGACAAACTTCCCCATAAGCCTAGCAAGGCTTTCGCCTTAATAGTGTCGCGATAAAGCGCATTCCCGCTATGCAGGGTGAAAACTGCCTGGCAGTAGTGCAGGCCATTGGCGATGGCGTTGGCTGTCCTATCACTGAATGCGACATTGACGCCATGCATCGTGTCCTATTGCGTACTCCAGGGTAGCGTATCCCACCGCTGCCGAGTAGTAGCGGCGCCTGCCTATCGAAGCTCGACCGACGTTACTGTTGGGTAGCGTGGCGTTGTCGGCGGGCTGCAGGCATCCGGTAGACCATGGCGACCAAGCAAGGGCGAGACAATTCCTAGTGGGAAACTTGCACGGTTTATTCAAAGGTAGATAAAAGAAAATGAGAAGAGCATGAAGTGAGTAAAAGTACATTTCGGAGCCCCTTAAATAGGCTCTCTACAATCGTGGGCGGGATCTTGCTTCCGTCGACGTCACGTGACCGGCAAAGAAAGAGGGCCCCTCCTCCTCTGGTTATACCGAGCCTGCTGAAAGGAAGAGGTCGTCCCGCCTCCTGGAATTGTAGACTCCTGTCCACCTCTTCTGCGCGTTGCGGGTTCGTGGAAGTTCTCCTCTAGGTCCAATTCGAGAAAAGGGTCTCTCTAAACTCGCACACCCACACACACATACACACACAAAAGAGGCCTGTACACTGCGGGGCTTCCGGCAGACAGGCAGACATTCGAAACAGTCATGGCGAATTAGGAAGTCACGCTTCATTTCGACGAGGCCTGGTGGAAGAAGGTCGGGTGAGAGAAAGTTCTTTCAGCACGTGGAGCGGGACGCCAACAATAGCAGGCGAAGTCACGCCTCATTTGGACGAGGCACGGTGTGATGGTCGGTTGAAATTCCTTTCAACACGTGGTGCAAGACGGCAACCCTAACAGTCCCTGCTAAAAAGGGCAGGAACATTACTGCACGTTTTTGTTCTTGAGCTTAGCGCGCCGAGTTTGCAGCCAATGCAAGAAAGGCCAGGCTGACTACATCAGCCATTGGTTTTTTCTTCCAGTAACAACAAGCCACTTTTCATCAATGATCACCTCTCGACTGATAACCAACGAATCTGCTCAGGATCTCGTGCTCAAAAAAAGTAAAGGTTCGAAATACCTTTGGACTCATAACTGTGTGCTTACAGCTAGGAAACCAGACCGCAGCCGTGTCTATCACACCAATGGTGTGATGGATCTGGCAATCATTCAGTGATGGTTCAAGCAATCTCTACATTAACCAAAGTTGCTGTTTTGTCTTTCTTTTCATTGTTTTCTTGTGACCCACTGAAATCTTTGTTGCAAGATAAATCACCTGCGTTCTCTTTCTTCATTGCAACATTCGTAACTTACGCAAGCATCATGACGACCTGCTTTCCATGCTTGACCACACGCTTATCGGAGACCTGGATAGCATCACCTGATGACAATTTGTACGTCTGTCTGGCTACAAATCTGAAATAGCTAATCGTACTTCCCACCGCAGCGGTGTGTTGACTGTTTTCAATAGATCATCATTGCCCTACGTTCGACGTTACGTTCTTGCTTTTCGGAGCTCGTTGTGCAACTCCATCTGGCTAGAGTTAGACCGCAATTACCTGCCAGTCAATAATAGCAGTACAATAGTAGGTGCTATATATCCCTCACCGAGAACCTCACATGTGGAATTCTGTTCTGAGCTGGAATTACATTCGTTAACAAATGAAAATAAAAGTAAAATAATTTGTAGAGACATAAACTACAACATTCTCGATTTTCAGCTGTCAGTCCTGCTGTGACTATGTAACGTGTCTATTCAGCTATGGCTTTTCTTCCCTAATTCAGACTCCAACTAGGCGTGACCTTTGAGGCTCATCAACGCTGATCGATCACAACTTTTTTTAATTTGATTCTCATTCTGATTGCTTTTCTGGTGTAATCGATTATTCAATCACTGATACTCCTGGTTTTTCTTTAGCCTAGGTTCAGAACCAGTGAGGAATTCTGAAAGATACGTTAAATATTCCTTCACGAAAACACAGTTTATTCATCACGTTGACACCACAAACTGGCATGACGTATATAAGAAAGGTTGTCCTGAGAAAGCATTCTCTACGTTCCATTCCAGACTTACTAAATCCATTGATCAGTGTACTACTTATTCACAAGTAACACATTGGCATTCTACTACAAGAAATTCTCGGATCACAGGAGCCATGTTGCGCTCCATAACAAGAAAAATTAATCTTCACGAAAAAGTTAAATCACAGTCCTTGAACATAAATTTGAAAAATCGCTTCAGTACATATTCAATCATTCTCTATGCCATTCTCAGGCGTGCAAAGCGAGACTACTACGAAAACAAAATACTTGAAAGCGGAAACGATACCAGGAGTAACTGGAAACTAATTCGGCAATTTATTAATATGAAAGCGTCTGATCCGCCCATCAGAAAAGTTGTCAATTATCATGAGTACAGCAGAGATACTGATCTTGCTAAGGCGCTTCATACGATCTTGTGTGCTAGTTCTTCAGCCGCTTACCGATCTGCTTCATCGCTACTAAACAAAAACGCCTACCTTCCCTTGGTCCTCGGAGCACAAGCACTCCTTCAAGGAAGCCAAAATGCGCTTGATGACTGCAGTGTTGCTGATTCATCCGTTGCCCGACTCGTCAACTCGCCTTATGATAGACGCGTCGACCACGGCAGTGGGTGCAATACTGCAGCAGCACAATGGCACAGGCTGGAGCAAGCTGGACATCTCAAAGTGCCTCAAACCTACAGAAGCTCGCTATAGCACCTTCGGGAGGGAGATGTTGGCCATCTATTGCACTATCAAGCATTTCCATTATTCTACAGCGAAGCTATCTATGGCCAGGAACTGGGCGGATCGCGTCCGCGCGTAGACCAACAAGTTTTCGTACGTGGGCCGATCCCGAATATAGTGCAGTGCCGGGCCGACCCACGGATATGAAGCCGGCTCTAAGCACTCAACATACGTGGGCCGATCCCGAAGACAGCGCAATGCTGGCCCTCCCATGGCGTAGTTGCAGATCGCCATCAAGGGGCCAACATGTACACGGCTTCGCTGGTCATCTGTCTTCACAGAGTGGAAGGGTATTGAGTTTCTTTTTGTTGTTAAATTATGCCGTTTTACGTGCCAAGACCCCTTTCTGATTATGAGGCACGCCGTAGTGGAGGACTCCGGAAATTTTGACCACCTGAAGTTCTTTAACGTGCACTTCAATCTAAGTACACGGGTGTTTTCGCTTTTCCCCTAGATTTTTTATTAAATCATAGCTTTTACATTCTGACCTACCACGAGCCGTTAGCCTTCGTTTTCAAGAACAGTGCCTCGTACTCAAAACATGAGCTTCGGCAACTTTCCTTTCTCTCCGACTTTTCTACGGACGTCTTACATATCTCTGGGACCGAAAATCAGGCAGCTGACGCGCTGTCGCGGATTGGCCCCGTCGATTTCTAAGCTCTAGCCTCCGCCCAGCAAAACGACCTCGAGCTGCGCCAATTGCGGGAAAACGGCTCGTCGATTCAGCTTCAGGAGGTGCCGCTTCCATGCACAACTTTGGACGCGTGCTACAACACATCATAGGCAGCTCCTCGCCCGTTCGTGCCCCATCACCTTCACTGCACGATTTGATTCACTGCACGGGCTAAGCCCCACCGGCATCAGAGCGACACAGAGGCTTATCACAGACCACTTCGTCTGGCCAGGGATCAACGAAGATGTTCGAAGCTGTGTCCAACCGGAACTACCTCCGGTTAACCTCCCTACCTTTCTCTGCATTATCTTATCTCTCTTCGAAGCTGTGCAAGAAGCTGCCAATCCTGTCAAGCCGTGAAAGTGCACGCGCGTTAAGAGGTGCAGCGGTTTCGACCACTGGAGAGCCATTTCGATCACGTGCATTTAGACTTGCTAAGGCCTTTGGCGTCCTGCCAAGGTTTCAGGTACCTCCTCACCTGTGTCGACCGGTACTCAAGGGGGCCTGAGGCGACGTCTCTACACGACATCACGGCCTAAACAGTGGCGTAAGCACTTGTTGCTACGTGGGTGCCACCGTATGGTTGCCCTTCGCGCATAACTACTGACCGAGGCCGACAATTCCAAAAGCTCGCTTTTTTCTGTCCTGGCGAGACTTCTCGGTACGCGCCTTCATAACATCACGGCTTACCACCATCAGAGCAATGGTATGGTCGAGCGTCCCTATCGACAACTAAAGGCGTCATTGAGCGCCACCCTCGACAGACAGCATTGGGTAGGAAGGCTACCCCTAGTACTACTGGGGCTGCGAACAACAATCAAGGATGACCTAAGAGTTAGTGCTGCCGAGGTACTCTAGTGTCAGCGATCCGCATTTCAGGCCAGTTTTTCGGCACCCAGCAAGGCACTCCGCCAGCGATAGCACAGCACTTGGAGAGGCTACATTCCTGGCTCGGCCAGCTGCGACCCCCACGTATCGCCCGCGGGCAACATGTGTTTAAATTCCCGACAATCGACCCAACCACGCACGTGTTTCTGCGGCGCGACTCTTATCAAGTCACCATTCACTCCATCCTATCAAGGACATTTTCGTGTGGTTATGCGTTCAGAGAGAACTTTGAAAATTGACTTTCGCGACAAACAAGAGACAGTGTGGTGCGACCACGTAAAACGAGGTCACTTTAAGCAATAACTGCTCATTCTTTCCGCAATTCACGCCTAAGCGTCTGGCATTCTAGGAGAGGGGGGTGGGGGTGAGCCCTTGTAGACTGTCCGTCACATCGCCTTGCCTCGCCATGGGAGTCATTGCCTCTTGCTTCGGAAATCTATTGACACGTGTGCTTATCTTTATCGGGCGACCATGTTTCGCCGCTTAACAACTGTAATCGCACAACGACGGACGCGCCTGCATGTATCCGACGTTTCTGGAAAGTTATCGATGCTTCTACCCGGCTGTCTGTTGTCGCCGAACCTTGTGTTATCTGATTTCATCGCGTAACGCGAATGGTGTAGAACTTTGTGGAAGGCACGCGGGTCCAAACGATTAGTCTGGAACATTCGACGACTGCTCTATAAAAGCCGACGCGCTTGACCCGCTGATCAGATTTCCGACGATCGCCGACTCTGTTCGCCGCTTTCGTTGTGCTATAAGTGTAGCCTGTTTTGTGGGCACAGGTTCGCCCAATAAAATCTAGTTTTGCCTTTCACAGTATTGCTACTGTGTTCTTAACGTCACCACCACGTGACACTATTATGCCTTGATATGGGGGTCATTGCCTCCTGCTCTTTGTTCGAATCGAGGTGGAAACGCGACTGGGGCGCCACTACTGCCACTCGGCAAACCTGCTTTTACTTTTGAAAAAAGCCAGTGGATTCTCCGTTCTCAACCGGTCAAGACGTTATTCTTTGCCTCCTACAAACGGAGTTCCCGACACATTCATTCAACGTTTCAGCCCCACGTAAGCAGCAGTAGTTCCCGTACGAAGCTCCACCGGACGGCATCAGCTGAAGAAAGCAAGCTACATTTTGATACTTAAACCTTATGGAAATACTGCTCGTACAGTCCAAATGTGCGAAAGTGGGGAATGGGCGGCATTACAAATAAAGATAATTCATCTTTAAACACCTGGCGTAGAGAATAGCCGACTCATCCTAAACAATATCATAAAATGTGAAGAAAACGTTTGATTTCCAAGTATTTCGCCACTCCCGGGCATTATTTCGCATTATTTCATGCGCTTTAAGAACACACATACAGGGGCGACTGTGAGTTTCCAAAACAATGCCTCAGCCGACGCGATGGTTCGCTACGTAAACAGAAGTGGCCACAACACAGGCTCTCAGCCAGACCATGCAGACGCTCGCAGAATCCCTTCAACTCGTACTCAAGACAAATGCATCGGTGCAAAGCCTGTTTTCAGTCGTTCAGAAGACAAAATTTTCGAGTCACGAGTTCCTAGTTTTTGAGATCCTCGGCGTTATATTTTGCGCGCTCTGCCGGCGCAAGAACCACACTCCCGTGTTACCACTCTTGGCATTCACTCCTTGGATTTTCTACAAGCGGAGTACCAGAAAGTATGTGTCGTGCCGGAGCCATAAAAGGCGTCTCAAACTTGTCCATCTGAGATTCAGTACATGCCAAACTAACTTTGTCACCACAGCCAATCCGCTTTTTGCTAACTGCGTCACAATGCCAGGCGCGTCAATCGTGTCTCAAAAGTATCCCAAAAAGTAATGAAATTTATTACAATAATGTTGAGGGTCCGAGAAAGCGTCACGAACTTGTCCCAGTAAGATTAAGTACACGCGAACTTAACTGCATCACACGGCGGAGCTGGTTTGTGCTAACTGCGTCACAAAACCGGGTGCGACGAGCGTGCCGAAAAACGTCCCAAATAATTTACAGTAGTGTTAGGGCCCATAGAAGGTGTTCAAGTGTATAGGGAAAGGCCCTACTGACATCTGGGACTGCGGAGTTTTTGTATCGCTTCGCCCCGACCCAGGTTCGGCCAGAGGCTTCCCGGCATCGCTGAATTCCTCCACCGGCAGCGCAGGCTGGCCTCATCGCAGCGGCAGTCACGCTCACCCTAGCCGTCACGGTATCTCTCTGCTACCGATACCGCCTGGAGTACGACGCAGGGGCAATCACCGAGTCCACGCCGGGAAGATTGACGTGAGCAACCTTCCGAGGCGAGGCCTGTGATAGTTGACACGCTGAAGACCTCGTATTAACCTGACTGAAGCACAACAAAAATACGACAACGCCAGAACGACGCCATAACCCGTTCCCGCAAGCAAGATTTCGCTACACATACCTGTGTTGATCAACGGCAGAAAAATGAGTGCACTTGTAGGTACCGGCGCGGATCACTCGATTCTCACTGGTAAACTGACGAGCCTTCTGAAAAAAAAGTTGCGTTGCCCTGGACTGGGGCGCCAGTTCGTACGGCAGGTGGCCACGTCGTCACACCGCTTGGCTTATGCACCACAAGAGTAGAAATGCGCGGAGCTGCTTTTCTCGCCACTTGTCTGGTTCTGCGCGAGTGTTCCTGCAAGTTAATTCTTGGTATAAGCTATCTCCGGAGCTATGCCACCCTAATTGACCTCCGCGAGCGCTGCATCACTTTCTCGACAAGGAGGGCAACAGCACAAACCGACGCCATTTGACGCAAATGCGGACTTCGAGTTTCGGACGACAGCATCACGATACCGCCGCGTACTAGTGTGATGGTTCCGGTCAACTCTGACGAGCTACGAGACGGTGAAGCCATTTGTAGAAGGCAACATTTCTCTGTTGCTGACCCAACGTATTTGTGTAGCGCGAAGCCTTGTTGAACTTCGTGATAGCCAGACAGTGGTCCTTGTTAACAACTTTACCTTTGAGCATCGGCACATTTTTCGCGGCACTGCCATCACCTACGCCGAACCATCAACGGACTTTGTCAAATGTTTTGCTTCTGAAGAGGGCAGAGACGACGGTTCGCTCAGAGGCATTGATGGAAACTCACAGCTTATAGGGGACCGAAAGAGCATACTGCAGGAACGCTTGAACGAGTTCCACACGTGCTTCACTCGGGCTACTAAGGTGGGCCAAACGCCAATCACGAAGCACCGAATAACGACATCCGCCGACGCACGCCCCATGAAACCACAGCCCTATCGTGTCTCGCCGAAAGAACGTGAGACAATTCACGCCCAAGTCAAGGAGATTCTAGATGATGGTGTCATTCAGCCATCGCACAGTCCGTGGTCCTCCCCGGTCGTTCTGGTCAAGAAAAATGACGGTAAAGTTTGTTTCCGTGTTCATTACAGGCGCATCAACGATGCTACCAAGAAGGACGTGTACCCACCACCACGTGTCGATGACTCTTTAGACAGGTTGCGGCAAGTTAAATATTTTTCGTCTCTCGATCTAAAGAGCGCCTACTGGCTAATTGAGGTAGATGACTGAGTCCGCGAGAAAACTGCTTTCGTAACACCAGATGGCCTTTACAGAGTGCTTCCTTTTGGCCTCTGCTCTGCGTTAGCAACTCCACAGAATGATGGACACTGTTGTCGCTGGTCTGAAGCGGCAGATCTGCCTCGTCTAGCTCGAATACGTAGCCGTTTTTTGCGACATTTGGCGAACACCTGAGAGGAATAGGGAAAGTTCTCGAAGCTATCCGATCGGCTAGCCTCACTCTTAAGCCTCAGAAGCGTCCCTTCGGCTACAAGGAGCTGATGTTTCTGGACATTTGGTCAGCACGGAAGGTGTTAGCCCCGATCACTAGAAAACTGCCGCTGTCGCCACGTTTTGCACACTGACCGACAACAAAGGTGTCCGACGCTTTCTGGGCCTTTGCGTCTGCTACCAGCGTTTCATCGAAAATTTTTCGAAGATGGCGGAACCGCTGACTTGCCCGAGAAGGGACGAGGTATTGTTCTTCTGGACCTCAGAGAAAGAGAGTGCTTTCACCGAGCTTCGACAGCGCATGGTGTCAGCATCATTTATGGCCCACTTTGACGAGGAAGCGGACATCGAATTCCATATAGACGCCAGTAACGTTGGTCTTGGCGCGGCATTGAAAGAGTGATTGGCTACACAAGTCGCACACTACCGCTTGTAGAGACCCACTTCACCACCACCTAGAAAGAATGTATTGTCGGTCGTGTAGGCGCTGGCTAAATTTTCTGCCTTACCTCTACGGTCGCCCATTAAAGTTGTGACAGGTCATCACCCCTTATGCTGGCTTGTAAACCTGCGGGACCCTTCTGGATGACTCGAACACTGGAGTCTACTTTTTCAGGAGTACGACGTGACCATCGTGTACAAGTCGAATCGGATACCCGGAGTCGCTGACACTCGCGCGCTCGCATCGACACTACCGACCGAGGCATTGAGGACGACGGCACTTTCCTTTGGGCCGAAAGCGCGACCGATTTGTCCGCATGGCAGCGCGTAGACAACGCACTACGACCAATGTTCGAACACCTAGAGGCATGAAACCTATCGATGCCCCAGCATATCACTTGCAGATTACTATCATTTTGTTTATGGCATAACGTCTTGTACAGGAAGACCTCCGCTGACAACAGCAAGGCCTACCTTTTCGTCGCTCCAGCAAACCTCCGTGACGAAGTTATGTTCGCCTGTCATAACAAGCCTCCGTTTTGCCATTTGGTTTTAACGCTAACCCTTGCAAAAGTGCGCAAATCCTACTACCGACCGGAACTTACCACGTGTGTTAAGTGGTATGCCCAAGCCTGCCGTAAATGCTAGGGATGGAAGTCGCCAGCTGTGAAACCTGCGGGATCGCTGAATCCGATTGACCCACTTGGCAAACCTTTTGACCAGCTAGGCATGGATCTTCTGGGCCGTTTACACTGTTATCTCCTGAAAACATGTTGATAATCGTCGCCACAGACTATTTAACGCGGTATGCTGAGACAAAGGCACTGCCTCGAGGCACAGCTTCCAAGCCTGCCCAGTTTTTCATACAGAGCACCGTTAAACGGTATGACAACCCATCGCACGCCATCACAGACCGAGGCCAAGCCTGTACAGCACAGGTCATTCAAAACGTTTTTAAACTCTGATGCACTACCGATCGAGAGACAACTGCCTATCATCCGCAGACAAACGGGTTGACAGAACTACTGAACAAAATGATGACTGACATGCTGTCTTTGTACGTAGACGTACAGTGCAAGACGTTGGACGAGATACTATTTTACATAACGTTTGCAAATAACACTGCAACGCAAGAGAAAACACGCTTCAGGCCGTTTTACTCCGTTTACGGCCGTGAAGTGTAGACTGTGCTAGAAACAATGCTACCGTGCGACAACATCGATCATCTTGATCTCACCCAAGATGCCGAACTTTTCGTGCAACGCACAGGTGAAGCAAGTCAGCTTGCCCAAGTGAACACAAATAAACAACAGAGCATCGATGCGCGCCGTAATAATCTCCGCCATCGACAAGTCTAGTTCCAACCTGGCGGTCAAGTTTTGGTCTGGACTCCCGTCCGCCGAAAAGGACAATCGGAGAAGCTTTTGAGCCGCCACTTCGGACCCTACGCTGGACATTCACAGCGACACACGCAGCACAGTCACAGCTTACGCTGTGACTTTGCTGCGTGTGTCGCGCAGGCCTGTGACTTTTGTTGTTTCTCGTCGCTCAGTGACTTGTGACCTTACCACACAAGAGAGATTGCAACTATGTCCATTGTGTTTGACCTAGGCTCTCTCAGCCTGCTCACATCAATCCTCTGTTTTCCTTCTCTTTTTTTTCAAAGTTTATTCAGAAGAGGGGTAATGCCACATACGGTGGCAGAGTAAAAGAGTGAGAAAGAGGAGAACGAGGTTCATCGTGGCACCGCGCGTCGATGCTTCCGCTCAGTAAAGTGCTAACGCCTGGAAACTCACTCTGCGTGTACGTCAACAGCGTATACGCGACAATAATAATGCGAAGCATTTTTTTGCCACGTCCAAGGCACCTTGCGCTGCGTCAGGTAGCGAGGCAGGTATTTTCCGTCTCGCAATACTTCGGACCTCTGAAAATAATTGCGCGACGGACATAGGAATCAAATTTCTGCCTTCGAGCACAGCAGCCAAACGCTCTAATCACAAGGCTGCAATCGCACGCATGCTTTTTTCTTGCGAAGCCGACTATCTATTTGAGATGGTTGGCATGTGCGTCACTTGTCAGTTTCTCGCGTTCTTTTCTCATGACAGCTCACGCTTTGAGACGTCATGTTAGACAGCACCGTCTCTCCCGTATCGGCCCACATTCCGCGATACATTCATCGTAGCAGCTAGTGGTGCGTAGAAACTGTACGGCACTATATATGTGTGCCTCCTTCATGACCAGCCCAAGTCGAACAGCTTTTAATGTTTTGTCGCCGTAGTGCAAATGCCATCGCCGCTTCAATCATGCCATTGGTACGTACAGTTATATGACACGTAGTCACTGATGGTGTCCCAATTCGTGTTTCTCTCGCTTACGCTCGTCCACTACGTATCTAGCACCCAGCATGTGGCATGTCCTACGTTCGCGTCAAATGCCCCGAAAAGAAATCATGCACAGGTATCACACGATCGTCGTAACCTTGCACGGTCTTGCTGTTGTCATTGCACACGTGCTTGCGCCAGATAGATCGCTGTTCATCTTGCATGAAACACGTTGCATGTCATCTTGCACAAAACACGTAATCCCAAGCAATAAGACGTAAAGACAGCACTTCAGTGCTTGCTGTCCCTGTTCCAATCACAGGCCTAACGAACAGTTACTCGCTAGCATCCGACTGCTTGCTCATCGCGCAATCGGCATGGTCATTACGCAATTTTCGGTAACGACAGTGCGGATTCTCGCTGCCCGATCTGCCCATGACTATGTCTACTAGATACCAATATCACTGTACAGAACACATACAGCCAAAAGGCTTCGCGCGCTGTCGCGCGAGCTTACGCTGACTGTGTGGAACACAAGTGAACCTGCCAACGCACGTCTTCGCCAAGTCTGCAACTCTCTTTTCCACCAGGGCTGCCACAAGCGGAACAGACACTTCTGTGGCGCCCGTGGCACGGCGTAGTATTCACGAACGCCTATTCCCTCCACATTGGGAGGGCCGACAGCCTTACTTGAATCTTACTGCTGTGTGACGGTCCTGGCAAGAAAAATTCGTGGTTTCGCCAGAAAGGTAAAGCACCGATTGCGACAGCAAATTAGTGGATAGCTGAACGAAGTAAGGATAGTAGTTTTAGCGGTAGCATAAACTTGTAAACATTCACTTAGGAACAAAATTAACGATTCTAGAATGTGTAATCGTGTCTGAACGAGGACGTAGGAAGAAACAGACACAGAGACAGCGCTTTGATTCGCTTTACCCCTTTCCCCAGTTCAGGGTAGCCATCCTGTACTTAAACTGACTGACCTCCCTGCTTTTTTCTGTCTCTTCTTCTTTCCTTCCAAACGATGCTGCCTAGCCACTTACTAGCAAAAGTGCTTTGCATAACATTGATTTTCACATTGCGACAGATCTGCTTCATCTTACAACAGTATTCACGCAGCATACCATTTACAACAAGACATGAGGAATGCACTCGATAGTCAAGGGGGCCTGCTTAGCTCACTTCGGCAACACAGCCCTAGCACCGCTTGACTGCCTGTCTCGATCTCTCGACTGGCGCGACAATCCTTCGCGCCCACGTCTCTCTCCCTCTCTCTCCGTCGACTTGACCACCTACTCAACATACGAGTGTTAGGGTGGGGACCGAAGGTCAAGCAGGACACATGTTTCGAAGAAGGCGCTCTCTACGGGAAGCTCCATGCTCACTCGGGTTGGGCGCACATAAGGCATCCGCTCGCTGAGGCCGATGCCCATACGGGTAACAAGGACATTTGCAGCCCCACCCTTATTTAGGTGCGGCCCGACCAAGCGGTTATGTAGCAGGCCTTACACCGAAGGTTCAATGAATTCGAGTTCGCTGTAACTATATAAGACAACACCACGTACGAAAGACTGTTGTGCTCGATACAACAGCGGGCCGGCATTTCGAGCATACTTATTTGGCCTTTCAAGGTATTGCTCAAAGAATGACAATTCTGCGGCGTTAACGAATGAAAGAGAGAAATATGAACACGAGCATCATTGCCCTAAGTCTTGCACGTCACCTAGCAACTGAGAAATTATCGCAGGTGTCTGGCCGGAAGAAATTAGTTCCTCAAATTGGACACCTGCGGAAACAAACATCAAAGACACGGAGTAATGCAGGGCAACGTTCTTTCTACAGCACCGAGCGGAAAAGGAATAATAGCACCGAGCGGTTGGTGGAATAATAGCCGCATCCGTGACAGAAATTTCTAGTTTTTTGTCTCGCAACTAAGTAAACTAACGTTAACATGGGCGAAAATGACACAAAACATGGGGTAGTGCAATGAGTGATCGAGCTGAAGCGATGAAACACATGCCTAAGCATTCTATGCAAAGCACTTCCGCCCAAAAGCTGCTTTCCCTTCATTAAAGTATGTATACAAGTTTCCATGAACCTGCAGTAGAGCCCAACATACAAGTGTTCTGGGGTTAGAAAAACAACGTGATTAACCCTTTCGGCCCTGGTGTCCTATAAAAAGGACACGAAGAAGAACGGCTACAAGTCATGATTTAACTGCTCAAGAATCTGAAACAAGAACTGAGCTGACTCCCAAGACATTCCCATAAGCATATACATCACTTTCTCCTTCGTCTTCCTCCTCGTAAGGCCGACAGTAAACAAACAAAATGGCGGAAGGCGGTAACGGCGGCTGCAGTGGTAAGCGCAATTTTTGTTATTTTTTACTCCATACCTACGAGCGTGTTCGTGATTAGAATTTTGTAGGTGTTTTCTAAGACACTCAAGGCTTCAACAGTTGCACAAAGTTTTCTCTCTGGCTAGTACATTTGCCACAGCACGCCGCAATGTGTGTGTCCTATATATAGGACACCAGGCCTCAGTGGTTGTAAACCATCGGCGCGTGTTGAATGCAAAGGCAGAAATTTTTTTTCGGTAATGCCTATTTTCTTCATGTTTTTTATTGCAGAGGCCAGAATTGCGACCGGATTGTTTTATTCAACGACAAAGCGACCTCGATTAAGACATCTACGTCTATAGGATCCAGGTGTCATGTTTGCTGCACTAAAGGATGGTGACATGTCCCAGGTCGAAGACGCAGAGGATGACGTGGATGACATGGTTGAGGCTCTTGAAGACGTTTGTGAAAATGAGTGTGATGCACTAGAGGAGCTCTGGGCTGCCTCCAGCGATGAAGAAGTTGACAAAAAAACACCGGAGGACAGGTCGTGGTCCAGGAGAGCTTTCAATAAGCTAGCAGCCACGTATCAACCTCAATCATCTGGTGACGAGAATGAGAATGATCTTGATGGTCTACCGACCCCGTATGAGTATTTTTCTCGGTACGTGCCGAAGAGTGTGTTTGTTGATCTTGCCGAGAAAACAAACATGTATTCTGTTTCTCAAGAGGGAAAATCCGTTGAAACAAATGAAGAAGAAGTCAGAAAGCTGGTTTAGCTGCATCTAGCGATGGGTGTCTTTCGTTACCCACGGCTGCGCATGTACTGGAAGCCGTCACTCAAAACTGAGCTTTTCTCAACTGCGAACATGTAACGAAACCGGTTCGAGAAGCTCAGAAAGTGTTTACACATTGTTGATGTGAACGGAGACCAGAACAGCAATGATCGTCTCTGGAAGGTCAGAACACTTTTGGACGCATTTCATGAAAGATGTCTAAACCTGACTTTAGAGGAGCATCTTTGCATCGACGAGCAAATTATCCCGTTCAAAGGACAGCTAGACATAAAACAATACATCAAAGGGAAACCAAATCCGTGGGGAGTGAAAGTTTTCATGTTGTGCGGTGCCTCGGGAATTATCTACGACTTCCTCATTTATCAAGGCTCAACCACTGAACTTGTTCCAGCAGACAAAAAGGACTTCGGAGTGACTGGAGCATTCGTCCTCCATCTTGCGAGGCGAATACCGGATGGTACTGGCCACAAGCTTTTTTTTGACAATTATTTTACGTACTTGCCAGTTTTGCGGGTGCTTCGTGACAAAACTATATATGCTGCTGGAACAATCCGATCAAACCGGACCGAGAAATGTCCGTTGAAGCTAGAAGGCCAAATGAAGAAGGAGGGAAGGGGGTCCTCTGACTGCCTGGTAAGCAGCGATGAGAAAATCATCATCACGAGATGGCTGGACAACAGAGCGGTGACCCTAGCCTCAAATTTCCTTGGCATTGATGACGAGGATGAGGTGTCACGATGGAGCAAAGCAGACGGGAAATATGTAAACGTGAAACGTCCCGCAGTTGTCCGCGAGTACAACCGAAGTATGGGAGGCGTAGACAAGACAGACTTTCTGATAAGCCTCTACCGAACATTCATTCGCAGCCGAAAATGGACACTGCGAGTTATCACGCATTTTATGAACCTGTCCGTGACTAACTCCTGGCTTCAGTACAGGCGTGACGCTGAAGTTCAAGGGCTAAGGGACAAGATGGATTTGCTTGAATTTACGCTAAGTGTCGTGGAAAGTCTAGCAAAAGGTGGTTCTCCTGATCTGCCACGCAAACGTGGAAGGCCATCCTCCTCTCCCATGCAGCCACTCAAAAGGCAAAATTGCACAGCCCAGCGACCAGTGTACCACGTGAGATATGATCAAGTCGGGCACTGGCCGCTCATGGCCGAAGACCAACAGCGATGCAAATTGGAAGGATGCAAAGGAAAACCAAAAACCAAGTGTGAAAAGTGCAACGTCCACTTGTGCATATCAAGCACAAAGAACTGTTTCAAGACGTTTCACACGCACTAATCAATGTCCAGTATTAGCGGCACCTCAAGGCAAGCAGCATGTTTGTTTTCAATATTTGAATATTTGTAAAAGCGTGAAAATAAACAGTAACGCCAAACATTGCTTTTTTCTTCTCTTGCAACCACTAAGCCCTGGTGTCCTATATATAGGACGCGGCGCCATCTTTAAAACTAAGGGAGTCCTAGAGAAATTTTTTGTGTTAGTGTGTTCCTTGGGTGACAGTGAAGCAAAATATCACTACAGAAAAATTCCCAAAGAGGTAAAATAAATTCAGGGCTGAAAGGGTTAAGATGATGAACAGTGTCTAGTGAAGCCTTTTAACGTGCACGTAGCATTATTCTCATTCCCGCGAAATTATTGTAGTAGTGCAAAGTTAGAGGTTACTTTTGTCTACGCACACGCATAAACACAGCACCGGATCGGTTGACCAGGCAATCAAAGTTGTTCTAACTTTTTGGTGAGGACGCGCGCAAAATATATAGCGAACAGCTGCGTTATGAGTGTTCATGGCCGTAAAACAGGATGTGACCTGTTCTAGACATCGCCTGCTCAACCCATTTGTATATAGACGTGGAGTGCCATGTCAGTCCATACCACCTCACGCAGCGAACCTCGATGCGACTCGGGAGTCATGCAATTGCTGAAGTTTGCCGTTATCTCGACTTTATGGGCATTGACCTTCGCAGGACACACTTGGGACTTCTACCAGGTATAGCCCAGAGGCTGAATGCTGAAAATGTGCTCTAATATACAGTCTGTCGGCTTACTGATGTTTACAGCACTTGAAAAAAGACCTGGGCCGCCATTTCGTAGCGATGCCTTTTTCTATGCTATTCCTTTTCGCGCTTTGCCAGTGGTCAGAACAACACTCCGCGCGCGTTATTAATTCGTTCAGCCGGCTGTGCGTGGTGGGTGATAAAACAAGCATAGCATCGAGCGCAAGGTATCGCTGCAAAATCGCGACCCAGGAGAGGGGGTGAGAAACGTAAACGGGAGCAACACTTGCTTCTCGTCCATCCTACTTGTTTCTGCCTCGGTCCTCGTCTTCATTTCTTATCCGCTATTACATATCAGTAGAATACCGTTCCGTTGCAGCGACGGTGAAGAGTCGAACACTGTAATGCTGTGTATAAATATTCATAGGACGAACTTCTTCCTCTGAAAATCAAGCCATCCTCAAAGCACAATTACAGCGGCGAATACAGTCCGTCGCACTGCGTCGAATTGAGCATTTAGCATTTCGATGTGGGGGCAGGGTGGCACCATTCGACAAAGTTATGTGTGCTGTGCTGACAAATCTTAACAAGTCAGGTGTTCCTTTTGACTGACTTGGAAACATGGCAGTTGTACTTGTGTATGTGCAACGTTGTACGGCTCTCTTGTTTTCATGAGTGATGTTCAGACATTAGTGCTCAGTTGCGTCAAGAATTGTTCTCATCGCCAGTGGGCTCCTAAGTGTCGTTTTAGGAGGCAGCTGTTCAATTATTTCAGTAACGTCATGGCGCTACACGGAGAGCGTGCGTGGTTGGGAATGATTTTTCGCTCTCAACACGATCAACGCTGGACGCGGGACGCCGACGCCGGATTTTCTGCGATTTTCTGCCCTTAGCGCTCTCGCGTTAATACGAAGTAGCAATACAAAACTGTACCAATGCACAAGGGTTTACTTGGCAGATGCTTGCTCCTAAGTTCATGTACTACGTGACACCTACGGTTTGTAGAATGGTTCCAATCCACCACTGTGAATTTTGTACCGCGATTTTGCTGTTGACTCCCGGTGATACCATGAATATATTAGCCTTGAGCAGCGAGTATTAAAAATAATTCTGCTCATACCCCTTCTTTTCGTCTTTGGAACCTATGTTACGAGTTTTCTTTACGTGAACACGCTTAGCTTGCCATCTTGTGTGCTGTACGATGCATAATCTTCACAGTAAACTGACCTCAATATTGAAGGACTTCGACAGTCCCAAGTGCTAAGCTTTAAAGGCGTTTGGCAGTGCGAATGCCCATTCTGACGTGAAATAACAACACACTGCATCTGCTTTCGAGGCCTTCAGTACTAGCATATTCAGAATATCGCTCTCGAGGAACCCGTCAGGTAGGCACATTCAAAGAGAAACCATTCGCCAGAGTTCACGGCACTCCACCATATTTCCGGTCTCTAAACCCCCGCTGTAGCAGCGCTGCGAATATGCCGCACGCACTTGGCGCTACATGCTAGGAAAGGAGAAAAGGCCGGAGAGTGCCTTAGAAGGAATGTGCGAATAGGGATTTTTGAGACTGAATAGAATAGTGCCAGAAGCGAATCGAATCAAATGCCGAATATTTTTCGAATAGTTTTCAAATAATGAACAGCCGTTAACGTAGTCATTGTAAACTGGTGTTCACACCTAGTATTCTTAAAGTAAGCAAGTTTCTTCGCATGATCGGGACTCTTCATAGGGCGCGAATGATCACTGTATAGCCCGTAAAGTATTGTTACCCAAGCGACGTGGCTTGCGCCATTACGGAAGTTCTCATGTTTTATTGCTATGATATGCCCGCGGAGGTGAAACGTTAGCGTACCTTCGCTCCAATTTTATGTTTAATTGGGTGCAGTTGACGTTTTTAAATACCCAAAAAAGTTTTCGAGAAGTCTCCTCATTTTCGAATTGTGACTATTCCATTCGAAGACCGAATCGAATAGGACGATATTCGATTCATCATTATTCGCACACCCATTTTAATGAAAGCCACAGAGAAGAGAGGGGGCGAGCAGAGGCAGGGAACATGACCGAATACTGGGTGTTCTTTATCGCTGGAACGAGAGTTCGCCGCGCTGAATGCACTGCAAGATAGCTGAGTTGGCGATCTTATGTTACTCGTAATCAGAGCATAGAGAAAGAAATTTCAACAAGAGCGGACACTCCCATAGCGCCCTGAGGCCGGATTGACTGTAGCACACCAAGCGGATGGTATTAACACCTTCCGGTTTCCGTCTAGGGCGCGCGCGTTTTGAACTCCAGTTCGTACACGCCACGCCAGCTCCGCTGATCGTCGCAGCACTTTTTTTTTCGCTTGTACTGCTGAACCACGCGCGGCATTGGCGCGGAATCATTTTATTATTTAGTAAAAATGATTGCGAACGATCTTTAGAAGCCTCCACCGAATCAGTGTCACGTGCAATTTCATAAAGAAAACGCAAGACGTCTTCTGAAATGATGAAATGTTTATTTTGCTCTATATAAATGCTCGTTCCGGGCTTGTGCATTCATCGAAAGTTGTGGCACCAGGTAAGCAGCAGTCGTTGCCGTACGAAGCTCCACCGGGTGCCATCAGCTGAAAAAAAATTAAATTACGAGCATGTGTCAGTTTTGTATATTGACCTAACAGGAATATTGCGTGTAGAGGCGAAACGTGCGTAAGTAATGAATGAGCGGCATTACAGATAAACTCACTTTTACATACATTTCGCAGGAAGTAGTCTCCTCCCAAACAAAGCCGTAAAATCTGAAGAAAACATCCGATTTTCAAGCATCCCTCTCTTCCCGGGCATTATTTCCTGCACTTTAAGAGCACAAATACACGGGTGACTCCGCGTTTCCAAAACTTGGCCTCAGTCCACGCGATGGTACGCCAAGTACACAGAGGTGGCTACAAGACAGGCTCTCAGCGAGACCATGTTACACACTCGCAGAATGCCTTCTAGTCGCACTCAAGACAGTTTCGTGGGTGGAAAGCCTGTTTTCAGTCGCTCGAAAGATGTCAAGTTCTTGAGATCCTCGGCGTTATCTTTTACGTGTCCTGCCGGCGCAAGCAACACACTCCCGTGTTATCACTCTCGGCAATCGCTCGTCGCATTTTCGACAAGCGTGAGTACCGAAATAAGGTATATGTTGTTGCAGGGCCATGGAAAGCGTCACAAACTTGTCCCACTAAAATTCAATACACGCCAAACTAACTGTCACCACGGCCGGCTTGCCTTTTCACTAACGGCTTCACAACCCCAGGTGCGGCGAGCCTGCCTCAAGAGTATCCCAAAAAGTTACGAAATGAATTACAATTTTTCGAGTCAGAGAACGCGTCACGAACTTCTTCCAGTAAGATTCAGTACACGCGAAACAAACTGCGGCACACAGCCAAGCTGCTTTTCGCTAACTGCGGCACTACGCCGAGCGTGGCCACTGTGCTTGAAAAGTAACCCAAAAAGTAGCGAAATCAGTTACACTAATGTCTGGGGTCAGAGAAGGTGCCAAAACTTGACCCGGTAAGATTCAGTACACGCGAAACTGCGTCACACGGCCGAGGTTCTTTTCGTCAGAAGCCAGGCGCGGCGAGCGTGCCCAAAAACTACCGAAATAAGTTATAATAATGCTTGGGCTCATAGAAAGCGTCGCAAACATCTCTCAGTACGAGTAGTTAACTCAAACTAACTAGGCCTGGACGGTGGAGCTGTTTTTCGACAACTGCGTCACTATATAGGTTCGGTTTGCGCAGTAAGCCTAAATGTGCTTGTAGTGCGTCGCAGACTGCAAAACAAAATTCCTCACCTTGCTGTAGTCCAGTAGTGCCGCGGTGCCGTGTCGAAATGCAGACGAAACACAAGAGAACGCCGGGAGCCCAAAAAAAAAACGGGCTACATCCAAAACAGACGGGTCGCCGAGAACGGGAGCTACGCATGCGCAGCCCGCCTCGCTCGCTCCTGTGGCATGTCTGGCGCATGGCGTATGCACGCGCGTCTGGCGTGCCAGTAGCTTGTTGCTAGGCAACGCAAGAAAATTTAGTCGCAAAGTATGAGTTCACTTACATCCAAAACTTTTGTAGTTTTAGTGGGAAAGAATAAAAAAATGAAACGTTGTATGTAAGCTCATTTCACATACTTTTTTTCCCGATGCTGGCGTCAAATAACGGATGGAATTGAAACTAGGCGTGGCGTGTTTTCTGTTGCCAGTTTTTGCTGAGTGTCCCCACTTGTTGAATTTCTTTCTCTATGATCAGAGTACCAAGGAGGGCTATTCAAGTCATTAGGAAGGAATTGCGAGCGTTTAATGGCTCCCTCAAAGCCAACGCTGTACTTGAAGTAGTATGCCGGCTAGGACATTTCGTACACCTAAGTCCGCGCGGAAGCATCAGTCTGCCTGTGCGGAACTAGTTATGAAGCGGCGTGTAATCAAAATTTCAGGGTCAATTCTACAGAAGACGCTTGTCAGTTACTTGAAAGAAAATAATTGATTCTCGACGTGTGTGGTTTAAGGAAGTCCTGATTAGATGCATGGCCTGTTGTGGACTTGTTTCGACACTCTTTCTAGCGGGCTACGTATCTCGCAAGCAGTGCTTCGCAAGCTGCATGTGAACGAGGGCACCGCGTCCACGCAGGACACTCGAGCGAGGCCCGTCCTCTTGTATGAGTGCTACCGGACTGGAGTCACTTTAGAACCCGAGGGTACGGTCAATTTCACCATCCTCTTTGACTGCACGGTGGCAACGGGGGCCCAACAGTGCGACGCCATCAAGTGGATTGCGGAGGGTGGCCACCCTGACAACTACCAAAAGTACGTAGACCCCCAAGCGTAAAGGCACACTACTTGCCAACAAGGGGCTTCGATAATCAAGCCCAATTTTATTCTAACTATATTTATACAGCAGGAACTTGCTGGCCAACCTAAGCACAGGATGCTTGTCCACCAAACAGGTGGCAAGTGTGTCATAGCCACAGAACAGCCTGTATCAATGTACGTTTTATATTATGCAACAATACGCGAGCATTATACGACAGCAGCACTAAACGCGGGGTAGTGGCTGTGTTAACAGGAAAAAGAGTAATGATGTTACCTAGTTGAGGTTGTCAATTTCAGCCATACGTTTAAAAAGCATAACACCAGCCTTAGACTGGTTTTAGATTGTATGGAAAAAGCTGGCTTCATTCTACGCTCTAGAATGGGCCGGTCTATTAAGAGCCAGAGATTTGAGAACAAGCAACGCGTTTGGTGTCCAGGTAGAAAAAAAAGCCGTTTATTCTTTCCACTCCGTTCCCACGTTCGAGGCATTACCAGCTTGGGATCTCCGCTGAGTGGTATCATCTTGCAGCAAATGTTTATTCGGCCGGCCGCTGGAGCGTCGGCTCCTCTTTCACCGTCATCGGCGCCGCAGGTAGCGTGACTCGCAGCCTACAACACATTGGCCACTTCGCCAGGAAGGATGGAGTCAGATCTGACCCACGGAAGACTGAGGCAGTCAGCGCCTTGAAGTCTGCAAGAAAGCTCCGCCGCTTTCTTGGATTATGCTCCTATTTCCGCCGTTTTGTTTCCGAGATTCGCGACATTCTGCATTCCGTTGACACGCCTGTCGCAAAAAGACGTACCCTTCAAATGGACACCAGAATGTGAGTCGTCGTTCCCTAAACTCAAGTTCCTACTTATGTCGAACCCTCTCCCGCGTGACTTCGGAAAAAATCCATACTGACACCAGTGGGATAAGCATCGGAGCAGTGCTTTTACAGCGATACGATTACGCCGTACACGTTGTTGCTTATGCCAGTAGTTGTCGCAGCATTTCTGAGCGTAACTACACTGTCACGGAACCACGATGCCTCGCGGGTGTTTTTGCTATGCACAAATTTCGCTGCTATATTTGCGGTCGCCCATTCAAGATTGTCACCGACTGCCGTTGTTTACGCTGGCTTGTAAGTATTCGGGATCTGTCTTGTCGTTCGCACGATGGGCCTTACGATTTCGACGATATGAATTTGTGGTAAATTGCAGGAATGGCCGCCGTCGTGCTGACGCAAATAGTCTTTCTCGCCTGCCGTCACAACGACACACTTTTATGAAGGCACCTTCCACGAAATTCTGGCTGCTATTGCTCCGAAATTTCTCCATGTTGCCACTTTCCAGTCGGAAAGCCTAACGAAATGAGCTTGGAGCCTTTTCTTTTCTTGGCGCGGCCCGCATTCCCCAAAGTCAGTGGTCACTTTTCTATCCGTGATGGCCTGCTGGATAAAACCAATTACTCGGCGAGTGGAGCACGCTTCCTCCTTGTGCAGCCTACCCAGGAATTTGGGACATCGTGGCTACTTCGCATGTTGTACAACATGAGTACCTCAAACCTTTATTTTTTCTCCTTTGTAATGGTCATTGCATCTCTTTAATGTTTCCTATGTGAAAACTGCTCTTTTATTTATTTCATTGTTTAACAAGAAAGTTGCTTCACCTTGTCCGTTCACAGATTTATTCTACGTGTTGCTTTCACTGCGTTACTTAAGCGTGTTGTGGTTTGGCGGATGCAAAATTTCGAAGAAAGCATATGTCACTTGAAGGACGTTGGTTATCGCGTGCTATTTTCGATATATGTTCTCACTTTTCATAAATGCTACTTTGAATAAAAGCGCTGCAAATTCAACGTGTTTTGGGGCGTCTGATGTTAAGATAAGAGGCACATGTTCCTGTAAAGTGGCTTCACTGCAGCACAGCTTTACAAAAGTGCATTTTTACCTCGGAGGATTAGCGCAATTAATCAAAAGTTCACGCGTACGAAGAGTGACATATAGTGGCTACGTCTTTTCTGTAATTTCGGCTGATGAAGGCACATTTCTCTGGTGTGGATTGTAACGGCACCAGAGCCAAACTTTGCGCATAGTGAGAGCACGACATACAAATTATTTATGTGAATGGGCCTGTGTATAAAGATGCGTTGCTCACTAGTATTTTTTGAAATTAATTTCCCATTGAGTGACTCGACCACACAGCGCCCGCCACAACCTACGGAGTTAGTGGTCGATGTCCTGAATTACTGTACATGTGACGTGCTACGTGCCATGCGTGGTTACCCGACATCAGCTCATCTGTGAGTCGCCGACACGCTGCAGCGTGTCACTGCAGCGTCCCACCACATGCGTCCCACAACATGGTAATGTGAGGTTAGCTGAGATCAAAATGCTACTGTCATAAGCGACCTTCAAACGCTACAGCAGGCCTTCTCCACCGACTGATTCCTCCGCCTACACCTTTTGAACGAGTTGGTATTGACCTACTGGGCCTCTTTCCACTGTCATCGAACAACAACTAAAGGGTCATCTTCTGTGTTGACCATCTTACTCGCTATTCATAAACCGCAGCAATACCTTCATCCACCGTTGCTTGTGTAGCAGCTCTCTTCTTGCGCTTCGTTATCCTATGCCATGATTTACCTCGCGTGATCATAGGGGAACGCGATCGTCAGTTCGTCGCCAATGCTGTAGAAGAGTTGTTTCCTGTGTGCGGTGTACATTTCCGACACTCAACGCCATATCATCCGCAGACAAATGGTCGTGTGAAACGTACAAAGCGAACGCTGACGAACATGTTTGCCATGTACGTGTCATCTGACCACAAGAAGTAGGATGACGTCCAGATATTCATCAATTATGTGTAAACACAGTGAAGCATGAAACAAGAGATGGCAGCCCTTTTCTACATCCTTAATGCCCAGTCACCACAAACCTTCTTTGACACCATCCTACCGTTTTCTCTGCTTACTGAATATTCAATCGCCAAAGCACCCTGCCTTGCCTGAGAAGCCCACGGGATAGCGCGTCCCGGCGCTTTAACATCACAAGACCGCTCGAAGAAGTGGTACGACCGCACTCATCAACCGGCTTCCTTAGAGCACAGCTCTTAGGCGCCCGTTCCTGCGGCGAGTGTCGGCGTCACTTGTAAGCGAGCGAACGAGCGCAGCGAAAGATCCCAGAAAATGCGGCGCGCAGCGAGGGTTGAACGAAAATTCGCACTTCAGCCCGAAAGGCGAAGAACCGATTGCGATAGCTATACAAAGTGAGCATAGTAGTTTTATCGGATGTATGGATGGGTAAACATTCGCTTACTAACTAAATTAACAATGATAGAATATGTAAGCGTCACTCAACGAGGTCATAGAAACAGACACACGGAGACTGCGCTGTCTTTGCGTGTCTGCTTCTTTCTACGTCCTTGTTCAGTCGCGCTTACCTATTCTATCATGTATTCAAACCATCTACCCCGTCAACGTGTTTTAACTAAATTAACCAGCACGGTGTTAGGCGCGCACAGGTAACATGAACACATCTCGCTCGATGACAACGGAAACTGTATGTGAAAACGCTGGAGTTGGGAATTGCGGCAGGAGCCGCGAGCCAATTGACCTCCAGGCATCTGTTGCTGCTTCAACGCTAACGAAACGTCGAAAGCACAGCGCATACGAAGCTACCGGCACTATGCGCACTATTCAAACATTGCAAATCGCTTTGAAGATGAGGCCCGCGCGGGTGCACACTTTGGCCACATCGAAGATGGCTTTCAAAACACACTAGCGCCGGCAATGCGTCCCTATGGCGTCTGCGACTGGCGTGGCAACGCCGTAGTAGACGCCGCGGTTGTCTCCACTCTGTACGGAGCGGCGGGTGAAGAGGACATCGAGGCACCCCAGCAACCACCAGAGAAGAACGCCCTTCCTCTCTCGTCTGCCCCCCTTCCTCGCGTACCACAGGAGAGGACACGTATCTGGGCCGCGTTCCTCAATCGCGCGCACGAGATTGATCCGCTCTCACCGGCTATCCCTCGCAAGCTTTCACTCTTGCGGAGCCTCACGGCGACGGCGACGGTGACGGCATCAATGCGCCTGGAGTGTCCATATAACTGTTATCGCAATAAAAGCTGCGAGCGTGAAGAAGCGCGAGGAGGAAAGCGAAGAGGACAGTGAACCGGAACCACGCGGCGAGAAGCGGAGAAGGGATTGGTGAAAGCGTGCGGGGGAAAGCGGAGTGCCGGCGGGCGCCCAGGCATGCGGCGAGCGTGGAAGCAAAGCGCTGACGTGTGCTTCGGGCCCACTGCGCATGTGCTACTTCCCCTGCGGCACCGCCACCGCTAGAGAATGCGCTGCGCGCGAGCCGCGTGTTCCCGTGTTCACGCTTTCTTTCTGAACAATGAGCGACGCAATTGGTGGAAATGCTTCGTCTGCCCATGCGGCGAAACAGCTACACCAGCAGAGGCTCTCCGCCGCAACCAAGAGCACCCTGTCTTTCAGAACCAATTTTTTTGCCACGATATATTGACAATTCAGAGCACTTGTACAGCTGCGCTCAAAATTCGCATTAGGGAGTATCACAATAGTCGGTGAATTTTTTTTAATATTTCGACGTACTGCTGGCCCTACTCTGGCCCAAACAGCAGCCAATTGATAAAAAGAAAGCATCACCAGGAATGCTTCCAGTAGATACAGGAGCGATAACATATAAGTAGAGAGAACACACTAATATTGAACATCACAGTATTGAAGTAGCAAACAAATTGGTTATACATTTATCTATATAATCATTAATATTCATACGCCAACAAGATTCAAGAACTTCAAAAACACACAGCGCTGGCAGACAGGGCAAGAGGAAGACGGGGACATCATATTCTGCAAACTTAAACAGTTTACTACAGCGATAGCTGTTATTGCAGCACTCACCTAGTTGTTTTGATGTCTGCCGGTGCCGTCACTGGAATTCCAAAATCTGTCATTTGTCATTGTGTCACGAGGATCTTGACTCGCGACCAAGAGATTGGAAGTCCAGGACACTACATCTCAGCCGCTCTGCCGATGCTACAGCAGTGCAGAATACTGATCCTAAAGAGCGCGACCGCGCCAGCAGCAGCCACGATTGGGCTAACGTCCACTGAAGATCAATGTACTGTACCGAGTTGGCTTACAAGCCTTCGTGTTCTAGGACTTGGTCATCCCAGTTGAGGATTCCTTCCTGAATGAAGTTTTCTTCTTCTATTTGTAATGACAACGATTAAGCACGTCTTCTTCGTCTCCTTCTTCCACCTCTCTGCTTCTTCTCGAGTTTGGTGGATGTCGTTGACGTCGTCTTGTTTTTGAGGCGAAAGCGTCAAATGGCCCATTGAGTGAGAGATCCAGCGTCTGTCTTCTGCACAATCACAGGACACCTAAATTTCCAAAACGGCCCCTGAATTCCCATGGTCTGTGACGCCTCGTCAAGAGCACGCCTAGACGGAGCAGAGCGGGTGAAAGGGCACACCTCCTGCTTCTGCTATAGCGCGCCAGGTGTTGCGTGAGAAGAGAAGGCGTCCCCGCAACACCACGTCATCCTCGCTCTCGCTCTCATTAGCCTATGTTATCCGCTTGTTCTTTGTCCATGCAAGCTCTCACCTGCGTTCTAAGGCCAAACCAAAACGCGTCAAGCCAACGCCTCCTAGAAGGCATTGGCCAAGCATCTCAACACACTCGCTTGCCCGCGAGGAGTTCATAGTTCGAAGGACCGCTCAGCGGCGTTAAATTGTGCATTAATGATTTCTCGTTCACTGCTCATAATAAGTGCTTAGGTGTCCCCGGATTTTTTCAAGCACAGCGTGAGGCCTATTGTGTCACGCTTCATGATTCCTAGCACGTAAAGTGCGTACAGCTGCTCAAGAAGCGGAGAACACACGAACTCTCATCGGTACCGCCAGGCACCGTTGGGCTCGACATACTATAGCGATCATAAACTTATAACCTTTAAGTTTGGGATAGATACTGACGCAAGGCAGAAAGCTAAACAGCACCACGCTAAAACATGAAACGCAATAAGGAACCATCGCTAAAAGCATAGAACAGAAAATGGAGGCCCTTCCCCCAGCAATCTCGGAGAACAAAAACGGATGAAATATCGTTGGAGTATAAAAGGACACCAAGCAAGCAGTGAAACAAAGAAATAAGGCGAGCCGTCCGGGGGTGGCGGAGGTTGGGAGACTAACCACCAGTCCCCCCTTCCTCAGACGGGGGCCAGCCCTTGCGTTCTAGCTAGTATGGCCATCCCGACGGCCATCCGACGGCCCAGTGCTGCTATTCTGGGCCAAAGCTCAGCATCAAAGTATCCCACTCCTCGGCGGTTGTTATGATGCGCGTAGTGTTACGGCGGTAGGTGTTGGTGGTTGAGGCTGTAGGACATGCCCAGATAACGCGACCGAGGTCAGCGCGGGCCTCGCACGCTTTACAGAGTGGCGAGTGTGCATCGCGGTGAATGCGGTGGCGTAGCACGGGTTTTGTGAAAGTTCGCGTCTGAATTAGTCGTCCAGTGGTGCATTGATATTTATTCAGTGTTTTGCGTTCTGGGTGGTAACGTAACCGCTCTCTGCGGTAGTGGAGCAGGATTTCTCTAAACGTGACCATTCGGTCCCGCGCGTGACCGCGATGCAGAACAGAGGGCTGGTCAGGATCGGAAGGCGCAGGAGAAGGTTGATGGGCCCGATGTGCGAGACATCGGGAGGCATCGTGGGCGGCTTCCTTTCCTGCCATACCGAAGTGACCACAAGCCCAGATGATATGGACTCGGCGTTGCCTTGAGGGGGGAGCGCCGGAGAGTATCTTAGGTTCTTTGTGTACCATCAGTCCTCTTGTGAAGTTGGGAATGGCCGTTTTGTAATCGCTGATGATGCTGTGGGCATTGGTAGAGGCGCAAGCCAAAGAAATGGCTGTTTCCTCTCTTTCGTCGGCCTATATACCGCGTGTTAATTCGCCCACCACTTCTGTCAGGAACTTCACGTACTGTTCGTAACAAGGCCTCACCTTCATCTAGAAAATCAACAAATGCAGCGCTTACACACATTTCGCCACTCGTCGCGATGGCTTCTGCTTCTATTTGCGCACCGTGGCTGCTGCCTTCTTGTTTGTGTCTACCAGCTTTGTAAGGCATTCCAGGTACGTTTACCAAGATGCCCAATACACATTGTGTAAGCATTATTTGCTAAGTTCATGTTAACGAAAGATCTAGCCCAGCAAGGAGTAAGAGAGATGTGGCTTCCGAGGTCGCCTGGAGGTAGTCTATAATTTACTGTTGCTAGATGGGCCATTTTGTTATGTGTAATGGTTTGAACTGCTCCTGTGCCCTTCGCTCATGTGCTCACGAGTTGTGTGGTTTATTCGCAAATAAACTGTTGCGATTTACGCACACACTTCTTGAAGAAATAAATTATTTTTCCAGCGCGACTTTTGCTACCCGTGATGTTAGCCCGGTGACAGCAGTGTTGGTGTCAAGATCTTGCGACGTTTTCAATGAACAAAGTGTACAAACGGTTATTGCCATGAGTGACTGTGTTCAATTTATATGCGTGCAAAAGTATTGTCGGAAACTTGATGCTCACGAAGCAATTTGTTGTGCGCCATGCTTTGAGCAAGTATTGATTCTTGGCAAAAGTGGGGACCAAACTACAAGGGATTTGTTGGAAGCGTTTTATATTAAAAAGAAAGGGTCTGATTGTGTCAGCGATACATCTATCGTGTTATATTCCGCAGAAATGTGCTTTATCCAAAGCATGTTATCATGACCATGTTGTTCTGTCACACCTTGGCTCTCTGTGCATGAGCGGAAGTTGTCTTTTCTTCTTTGCGTTTTTTTTTTCAGGCTGTGAATAAACAGTCGGTAGTTTGGCGCTTCACCGTCTTCCTTCCTTTTTCTGTCCCTTTTCAAGAAATGTTTTTTTTTTTTGCGCCACGAAGTATACTTAGGAAATCTAAGCACCAACTTGCCCAGGAAGTCCTTTTTAAAAAATAGATACTTTATATGTGGATCTTCCGTTGCGTACAGGTTGCCCCTGTCATGCGGGAAGGATTGTGCGGGCCAAAAATTAAATTATGGGGTATTACGTGCCGAAACTACTTTCTGATCATGAGGCACGCCGTAGTGGGGGACTTCGGAAATTTCGACCACCTAGGGTTCTTTAACATGCACCTAAATCCAAGTACACGGGTGTTTTCGCCCCCATCGAAATGCGGCCGCCGTGGCCGGGATTCGATCCCGCGACCTCGTACTCAGCAGCCCAACACCATAGCCACTGAGCAACGACGGCGGGTTTGTATGGGCCAAACCGGCCACTGCGTGAACATTAGAATAAAGGTGCCCTTGCCATCATTAAAAGGTACGGGTGCTTTGCACTTGCTTTTGCATTGTAGAGTGTGTGCGTGCCGACAGTTAGCGGGGAAAAAACGTTTGTTTCTTCTGGCATAAAAATCAAACCTGAAGGGAGGCTATGGAAACTTTTCAAGTTCATAGGAAAGGGGAAAGGTACGTCAGTAGACCATCTGTCACTCTTAGTAAAAAAGATTAGATATTTGGAATAAATTGTTTCATGCTAGACTGTTGTTAGGCTTGATAGGGAAGTTCTGTATTGAGTTTATGTTTTTTTTATGTTTTGACGGACTGGTTTTATCCACCTAATGACGCACTGATGTTTCCCTCGTGTGTTTCGGCAAGTCACTAGGATGGCTTCTAATGCGCATGCACAGTCACTTAGTTGTTGACATGTTGGCCGGTGTATATGAATGTGACTTTCCTCAAGATAACCTTCAGTTGTGAGTCCAGCGCCAGTGTCGTGTTCTTCTTTTCCTTCGTCCTTGCCTGTTTTACGCTGTTAATTTCCGAAACATGAATCACCACCAACTCCCTAAAGTTTCTCTTCTAGTGCAGGGGAGAGATACGACCAGATCTCTTAAAGGCTTGGGCAGCGGTACAAGGTAGATAGAGAAGCTTAACTAGATGTATACAAGAATGCTAACAGGAAAATCGTCGATTACATACCTCAGTAACTCAAGCAGGCTAGGTGACGATTTGTCCCTGCCTAGTTTCAAAGGGAGTGCCAATAAACCGTCATCATCGTGATCATGTTTAGAACTCGTTGAAGTAGAGCAAACTTTCTCAAGATGACGCTGTTAGACCTTCCCTATCTGGTGTGTGCTTGTTTTAATTTTATCGTTGACGTCACTTTATGCAGCTCTTCGAACTGCCTGGTTCAGTTACGGTTTCGACGAGCAGAGTAGAAGCTAGATATTTTTTCACCATGAGTACACATAAACAAGCGGTACAGATACCGTGCGGGAAACTTCGGTGTTCTCGCTTAAAGTTATTCGTTCGTTTTTATGTTAACTGGTCTACCTTACGCGTGACTGCAGCCACAGTAAAATTGGAAACTAATACTTCCTGACATATTGAAAAAGAAATGCCTGAGTTTCTCGTTATGCAAGCACCACATGCTTACTAACAGCAGCCTAACAACACATACACTTAAAGAGAGCACTAAGCCATGTTGAAACGGCAGTTTAGGCTTTCGTACATGTATCTTTTTAGCGGGCAAGGACTGCGCCGTAACGCTGAGTAGACTACTTTCCTTTCTTAAATTGGTGTCCAGAGGCCTGTGTCTCTGAGCTCGGCGTGACGTCATGCCACAGCTTATAAAATCGACAAGACTCAAGGACCGAATTTCAGCTTCGTGGCTAGCTCCACGTGGGCGCAGGGATACGCCATCCTTCGCTCGCTCTCGCATTCCTCCCTCTTCTCAACCCCGTTCATTGCGCAGGGTAGCAAAATGAACGCGCTTCTGCTTGCCGTCGTTGAGCCTTCCATTTTACTCCCGACCTTTGCGCGCAACTAGTACTGTCTCCACTTCCTTGTTTCCCTTTGCCTCTCTATCTCCTTCCCCAATGTGGTATGCCAAACCGGACATGCGCTTGCTTAAAGAGGCACTGAAAATAAACACTCAATAAGTTTTTGTGGATGCATTACGCTTGAATAACTTTTAACGCGATAGCGTTAAGGAGCTCGTGTCGCAGAAAAGCCGGTGTCGTCGGCGTCGGCGTCCGCGGCGTTGGCCGTGAGCGATAAATCACGGCAGGCACTTCATAAATAAAAAGCAACTTCCAAGATGGGCTGGGTGGGAATCGAACCAGGGTCTCCGGAGTGTGAGACGGAGACGCTACCACTGAGCCACGAGTTCGATGCTTGGAAGCGGTACAAACGCGCTTCTAGTGAACGCGGTGTTGCCTTAAAAACTTGCCGTAGAAAGTTATACTGCGGTGTATATCGGTAATTATGAGCATGTAACTTACAGAAGTCGCATTTACACGAGTATAGCGAAGTACGTTTCCTCTACATTTCTTCTGCGCTTACCGCACACGCAGAGCCATCTTGCGGCAAACACAGAAGACCCCCTCCTCTCAGTGTACGGCGCTGCCCCGACATGTGGCGCGCCATGCGCGCATTGGGGCTGTGCGCGGACCGGTGCCAGGCGCGTCGCAGCCCCGACTCCCTCTCCCCTGAAGACGCTTCGCCGTGCTCCCACGCGGGTTGCAGAATCAAGCGCCGTCCCTTTCTTTAGATTACTATCTATCTATCTCTCTGCCCGTGCCGATCACGACGTTTGGCTGGCGTAGATCGTTTCCCCCTCCGAGACACCGAGTTCTTTGGTTCGTTCCGTTTGCGCAGGCGCACGTTTCGTTGCCGCGCCGAACGCTGCGTTGCTCGACACTCTCCGTGTGATAGGTGGGCGCAAAGTCCGATGCGGGGCGCCTCGTAAGTGATCCCTGCGCCGTAGCGCATTGTCTTACACCCCTTGGCGGGTCGATGGGAACGCTGTCGCGTTCCACTCTTGAAGGCGCAGCTTAAGCGTCCTCCAATTTTTTTATTCGTTGGTTATTCCCCCACCTGAGTAAAAGGTTGATTGCTACAAGAGTAAATAACGGACGATGCTTCGTTTCTGAATTTCGCGCTGAAAGCCCTGGGGCCGGTACGTAACGGTGGCGTCACAGATTGCAATTCATATTTTTCTTTCGCATTTAGGCTATCGCGGCCGTAGAGTCTTTGAAGCTTCCGAAGTCCAGTATTTGGCTGTTTTAGAATAAAATTGAGTCCATTGTTACCTATAAATATTGACTAGGTCCTGGTAGATGGCTTCGAAATCCATGACGTCACAATGCGATGCTGCGGGAATTTCGTGATGGCGTCGCCACCCGTCATTTATGTTTTTTCTGGCTTACCAAGAGCCGTTTCCACGGTAAGAGTGACTTTTTTTGGTATTGCGGAGTTTACTAATGCAGCGCAAATAACATTTTTCGTTACCGGCCCTTTAACCTGGCTGTATATTTCCTGTCTTTCTGCCTCTCACCGTCTGTCCCTCGTTTTGACGTCATTTCGACTTTACCACTCCTATGCTTACCGTTAAACAGCCGTACATGTCATCCCTAAACTGCGACATACCAGCACAGCTGGCTTAATTTTATTGCAATTGCTCTCATGGGTTGCATTCCCTAGTCATGTTGATGTGCGCCGCTGTCATCCCGCAGTACTGTGCGAGAAGTTTAATCATTTGCTACGTCAATTTTCTATTTAGTATCCCTCTAAGTTAGAGAGTACTTGCTCGTACACTATTGGTCACTTCTCTTCGCGCGAAAACTATGGTGGAGGGCTCAGTGGATTATGCTCAAGAGCTATTCGTGTACACGAGTGTGCTTGGAGCTCAATTACCAATGGCAACTCCGGCCACACTGGACCTATAAAAGTGTGTTTCAGGTGTTATTACCGCGTATTACTGAATTTTTTTTTTTGTTTATGACGTGTTAAAATGATGCATGTATGTTTTGTTGACGCTAACAAGATGAAGACATTGTCGCAGCCGACTACAAGATTTCGTTAACAGGGCAGCATGTAAGAAACGAAGTGGTTATCAATGCTGTCGTATCTTTCATGCTTTCTTTGGTCACTTTTTTTTTTTTAATCTGACTCCCTCTTCGCCTACTTCTGTTTCTTCAGGAGCCCTATGACGTACTCTTACGATGATGCTAGTGAGTCGGTGGTGGTGTCTTCACAAGGTAAGCTACCCATTTTAAGTGCCCTCCTGTGGCGTTACCCGATTGCTAGAAAACCGCTTCAACATCCTGCTTAAGGCGCTGAGTGGTAGAACTGCAAAGAATACCTAATCCTGCATTGACGTGCTTCTTTGTTTCTTTTAAATGCGAGTGCATTTTTTGCCTATTCCTAAATAATAAGTACGTGCAAGGGTAAAGGCTAGTACTGCCATATTTCCACCGCGTAGACGAATCAGTCGTCCTGAAAAATCAATCACTTATTGCTTCATTCATTTGCCTAACCCTGACAACTTTGCTGAATGTGCTTATCTGGCTTCTGGACAATTGTTAAGGCCCAGTAGATGGCACCACAATGGTGCCTGAGATAGGGTGTCTCACCGCACTGCAGCTCCCCTGTTGCGAGGAGAGGAAGCACATCGAGATGCCCCAGTCTGATGCCGAAACTTAGAGGGCGTGCCACAGTAATGTCATACCAATGACAGGTAGAGTGCCATAAGTAGAGCGATAGTACATTAAGACAAGAACAACAATATGGCATCTACAAGTGACGGTGGCATGACGTTGAGAACGACGCAACGATAGCGGAATGCTGATAAAGACTGCTGACATGCCAGTTCAGATTTCAAGAGAAGTGCAGTGCTTCGTACACTTTGAAATGCGTCGAATAAGAAAACTGATGTCAAATCGGTTCTTAAAATTACCTTCCGGAGTTTGATACGCCAAAACCACAGATCTGATTCTGAGGCATCCCATATGGGGGACTCCGGTATAATTTGGACGACCTGGGGCTCCTTAACGTGCACATATAGTGCACAATACACTGGTAATTTTGCACTTCACCCCCATCGAAATGCGGCCGCCACGGCTGGGATTTGACCCTGCGGCATTTTGCTTAGCAGCGTAACGCAAAAGCCACAAAGCAACCACGGTGGGTACCAAATCATTTCTGCGGAAGACGGCAAGGTGGAAAAAGGCTCATGAAAGTGAAAATTGTCACTCGCCCGATTTTAACTTGAAGCTACCTGTGCGGGTTTCCTTCGTAGCTACCAGCTACAGTGCTAGTCAGTCGGTTGGGATGGACAACAAGTACTCTTTCAAGATTGCCGATGCATTATCGCAGAAAGAAAATGAGTAGCAGGAGAAAAGAAACATGTCTAACCCAGTGCGATGGGCGATACAGCACAGTGAGATTCCGAAATTCACTTGTGTGTGTGAGCTTCGTTTACGCTTAACCGTGGTAAGCTGATATCTCATGTGAGGGGAGGGGAGATTTGTCCTGCAAATGAAATACCGTCATTTCAATGATGAAGATGATTCTTGGAGTGCAAGAAAGATAAACGCTTCCTTCCTCATGAAGACAACTTTACGTCTCTGTAAAATTATTTACCGCGACGATGTAGTAGCAAGTACATGAAAGTTAGAAGAAACTGTTCATGGCACAGATTCTAAAGCTGGTTGATGTAAGGACACCCTATGAATGGTGTGTCAATGTTTTGCCCCCTAGTTACAATGAGGAAGCGTAAAATGAAATGACATTGCAAGATAAACTGCCCTCTTACACTCTACCACGTTACTGAGCACCTCGTCAGCTCTTGAAATCCAGTCGGCAGAGCGCTGTCCTTAACTCGGAAGTCGAGATATGGACATCAACGCGGCACTCTGGCTTAGCAAGAGGTGTTGCGTTATGTTTACACTGAAAGTGTAACAGCACTCTGATATGTACCTCCGGTTGCTTTCAGGTGTCAGCGAGTTCTTCAAGTTGCCAATCGGGCCCTATAACGGATTGGCTTACTATCTCGCAATAAGTAAGTTACGCCCGTTTAATGTCCCTATTGCTGCATAATCTTTCCGTGTTACTACGTATTGGGATCATCTTGTTCATCTCGTTCACTACTATATGATGATTATTGCGTTTACTCAACCGATTATCCCCATTTACTGCATTGCACAATAATGTTCTCAAGTGGACTGTGGGCATGCTTCATGTTTGTAAGCAAAACAGCCATCATGTCGCTACGCGCAGGCGCATAGATGTAATTTTTTTTTTAAAACGTCGCAAATTGGCCCTCAAGGAGAAGCACATCGATTGCGTTAGCAAATTACTGCACAGCTATACGAAATAAGGATAATGGTTTTATCGGCCGTATAAAGTTGGAAACATTCGCTCACGAAACAAATTAACAAGCATGTGGTGTCAGCGCGCAAGAGCAAGCGTCAACAAATCAGGGTCGATAAGCGCGGACACTCGCTGTCAAAACGCTGGTTTGTGCAACGCGGCAACAACAGCGAGCGAAGGGACGGCCTTCGTGAGGTCTACCGCGTCAATGCAGGAGCGGCCGAGCACACATCGCGCTCAAAGGTATCATCTGCGGACCGCGTGCGGCCGTACAAAGTACACACTTGGCGGAGGCGAAGCCGCTCTCCCTTCCGCGCTGCCTCCCCTCTTGCATCCATATGTGGCGCGCGGCATTGAGCCGCGATGATCAGTTCCCCTTGCACCCGGTTGCGAAATGAGCAGTTGCTGCCGGAGCACTAAGACCCCTTAAACTTCGTAAAGTAGCGACACGCTTTGAAGAATGTCGCCTCCTCCCCGCGTGCTCTGGCGGATATCGACGCCGCGTCGCTGTTGGCCTAATAGCACCACGTGGGCCCTCGCCTCTTGCTTCAGCGCCATTTTTGCTCTAGAAGCATCTACGGAGTGGCGAGGAGCGCATGTTGGTGCCTTTGCAACACTCCAGCAGTGTATGTGGCGGCACGGTCGAGGAGGGAGCGTGAAAGAGAGGAGGAGGAGGAGGAACAGAGAGAGGGAGCAGTGAAGGCGGAGGAGGAGAGGGTCGCTACATTACGAAGTTCAAGGGGCTTTACAGAGCACCACGTCGCCCCCTCCCTTCCTTCATCCCATCTACCCACGGCCTTTCGCGCGCTTTCTTCATTAGCGCGCGCTAGATTGAGGTGTGGTCGTCTGCTTCCCTCGCGTGCTTTCACTCGCACGTACAGCATACTACGCGCGGCGACGGTGTTATCGCCCTTGCACTTTACGCGGAACATCACGGCAACGGCAAACATGCGCTCGGAATGTCCATATGATTGCTGTCGCACTAAAAGTAACACTTTTTGTGACTTCTCCTCAAGCCATTTCATTCATTGCCACAGTAGTCAGGGGGCTTAGCTTGGTTTCCGTATAGAGGAAAATGATAAATGAAAGCCATGAATTCCGTTAACCAATACAGGGTCCATTCGCTAGCCTGCACTGCGGGAAGGAATAACGGGAGGGAAAGAGTAAGAGAAGCAGAGAAAGTCCGCTGTTCATATTGCCCACGTAGTAACAGCTATATGCTCTACATCAGAGACGGTCACACAGTGCGGTAGCCAGCAGAAATTGCAGCAGGGTTTTGTTACCTTTTTATAGCTGTTATACGCGACACCATGGCCTCTAGATCCTGTTCAAGGGGTATGGGGTTCGATCCAACTGATTTAGAGCTGTGCGGAGGTCATGTTTTTTCAAAAGATGAGCAGTAGCACAAAAGGTATTCCATAATCTGCTCGACACCGCAGGCATTGCACTCGGCGCTATCGGCTATTCCAATAAAAATGCATATGCATTGATGCAAGCAACGCTCAGACGTAAGCATTGTTTCGTCACTTCATGGAAGCCCAAGTAAGAGCCGCTGTTGCATAGATTAGTCGAAAGAATGCAACCGATGGTGAGGGAATTTCAGGTCTGTGCCACTTCTCCAATCTCATGCAGTGTGCTATATAGCTTGCTTAAGTGTTAGGCTGCGCGAGTCCTTGATGCGGGAATTGAAACAAGCTTTGTTCTTTATGGTGCTATTCTAGCGCCTTCGTCGGCAAAGTCGTTGCCTGAGATATTACCATGACCCGGCAGCCACTGAAACGCCATGTTCTGTCCTTTCGCGATCACATGGTGATGCGTTTCTCATATCTCCGATGCAAGTTGTTCATGGTACCAGCGACCAAGAGCAGACAAAAGATATTGTAGGGCCGCCTTTGAGTCGCGGAATCTTGTCAACCGATTGGCCGGTTGGTAGTTGATATAATCAACAGCACCTCTAAGGGCAACAAGCTTCGAACCAGTCGACGCTGTGAATTGAGAAACCGTGAGTATGGCGCTGATTGATAGTGAAGGGGAACCACTGTGCCGTGGGAGCTGGTCTGAGTGGGAGAGCCTACCCGTTTATTTGTGGACTCGGTCAAAGTAGAAAGTACGCAAACTATCCAGAGTATCTCGCTTGAAGACTAATAGAGTCAGGTAAGCCTTCTTTCTTATTCCTGGGACCCAAATGACACGATACGATGCTAATGACGATGATAATTACTTATTGGCACTCCCTTTGAAAGGGGACAGGGAGAAACCGTTACCTAGCCTGTTTGATTTAATGAGCTATGCTATACGCATTTTTTTCATTCTAGCGTTTTTGTATGCATCTCTCTAATCTTTTCCTTCATCACCCCTTCTCTACCTGCCTTGTACCACAACCTATGCAACTGCTACATGGCAGAGCCAGCTGGTGTAATAATACGCAACTGACTGCAATACAAAGGGTGCACGTAGCGACGCCACGCAGTGCGCATGTCACATCGCGCGTCTTCTCTCACGCTAAGACGCCATCATAGGGCATGTTTCCGCTGCAAACTAGCAAGCGCTGACATGGCTCGGTGGTGGATTAGCCGACTCCGGCGCAGCGGGCATGCGGCGGAAAACATTGTCAACCGAAACGGCTATTGGAATGAGCCCATAACACCTTACACTGTAATTGTGCGGACGCTTCCAAAGCATTTTAAGAAATGGTTGTGTTATCAATCAATCCGCCTGATAAGGAGGTGGAATTTTTCTGCAGATGTCCGCTTGCGCGGCCTGACTGCGGCAGTCGATGCCAATTTTCTTGCACTGACGTCATGATTGCTTTTCTTTTCTTTTTTATATTCTTTGCGCAGCATGAAGTAAACGATAACTAAAAGCGGGCGCCTGGTCTTTCGCTTTTCGCAGCCATTTTCCCGCACTTCGGGTCGTTATAACTTCGAAATGTACCAACTAGTTCGCGTCAACGTCATAGTATACAAATAATAAAGCATCGTCAGGCACTTTAAAACGTAATTTTCTTGGTGCTCGAGGTTACAAGAAAAAAAGTCAGCTATAACGAGGTCACGCACAAGTTTAGCCCTTCAAATAAGTGCTTTATCTGAAGGGGTAAATTCTCCTGCTATGCGTGACCTCTCTCATGCACCAGTTGTCGAAATTAAACTGCATGAACCCTTTCACTATACCGTGTCCCACGTGAGGCACTGTGGAGTTTTGGGACGATTAAACCCAACTTTTCTTCTTTCTTTTCCTTTCCCTTTTTCGTTCTTTTTTTTTTGAGGGGTTGAAGAAAAGAATGGCCGGGTAGAGGAGTTTAGCAAGCACTTTAGACCTTTGCAAAGAGACGTTCTTGTTTACGCATGCGCAGCTGTCACCACTGAAGACGACCACAAGGTGTACAAGCTGTACGACGCGGAGTCCGGGTGTGGCAACGCGGCCGAGCTGCTTAACCGGCTGGACCTCGACGGACGGGGAGAGTTTGTTTTCTCCCGAGACGTGGCCCAGCCAACAAAATCATGCAGGAGGTCCCTTATGTGCGCCTGAACTGCTCGACCATCGAGGCAATAAAACGGGCAGCCTTACTTCTTATTCGTTTTCTCGTGGGCCAAGGCGCACGGAACAACAGGAAAACTAACACGAAAAACAACAGACGGGTCCATGTTCGTTTCTTGTTTTTCGCTTTAGCGTTCCTGCCAGTCCCAGCTTTTGCAGCGCCATACAGTAAAAAGTTTCGGTTTGCTTTGTCAGATGTGCGTTTTGTGACTTCACTACGCCTAAACTGGTCTCGAAGGAGCGGAACACGTGGGAACGAGCGCCAGAGCGAGGCGATGTTGTCATCCCGCGGGGACCATCTCATCTGTCGTGACCATAGCTAGCACACTCACCCTCGAGTCCGCTTACACGTTCCACACTCATTCCGCAGACGTGAGATTAGTGAGGGACGAAGGTTGTCAGGGACATGAATGGCAGTGAGCGCCGGTGGGTTTGAGTGCACGTGAGTAAACAACAGGAGGGAATGCCAGTTGACATGAGAACGAACGAATGTCAGCAACGATGATTTTGAGCGGACGTGTATGTGAAAATACCGGTGAGCGGGTGTCGGTAGCCATTAATGGAAGTGATTATGAACGCGAGTTAGGGTTGATGAGTGTAAGTTGGTATTGGTACCAACGTGAGTGAGCGCATATCCTGCGAATACATTGGCGAGGGAGTATACGTGAGTATCAGTTCATACTGCCGACCTATGTTCCTCACTTACCAACACATACATTTCCTGAGAAACGAAACCAAAATTTGCCGTAGAAATGCTATTACAAGAAGATACTGATCGCGCCTTGAGGTTTCCCACTATATTTTTCTAAGGTATCGATGTCGAGTTGTTTAATGTAAAGCAAGAAACGAAAATACGAAATTATCAAGTCAGTACTCGTCTGACACGAATTTTTTTTATTTATGTTGCTTACTCTCGCAAGGAAATACTGTTATAGCCCATGTAACCAATTACGAGCACACAGTGAAGGCGAGGGTTGATTTCAACCAGTTTTATCTTGCCGAAACCTTCTTGCCGTTCGCTGTTTACTGGCTTCTCAGAGCAATGATGCTGGTAGTGACATCTTGTGTCGCAGAGTTTAGCTAGAGAACGCACAAAGCTAATACTGCAGGGACCTATCATGTTATACTTGACTGATGGTGTGAAGTGTCGGTAGCGACATAATTGTTAACCCTTTAATGACGAGACAGATAAATACCCAGAAGAAATGCTCATTTTCTATCTAAATGTGCAAAACTCATCAGGAATATGCATAATCAGCAAAAAGAAAAAAAATGCTTTGCAGAAATTTTTCTCACCAATAGGGGGAAAACCTCAGGCAGGAAACTGGAAGTGGGCTTCACCTCAAGGCACCTAGGCTTCGTTATCAATTTGTATGGCCAGGTCTCATCATGTGTGAACCATAGGTATGTACACAGTACCATTTTCTATAATATCACACGTGTGACGTCACTGCAGCTGGACATGTTGGATAGGCCTGTCTCCACTAACCTTCTTTCACAAGAGAGTGAGTCGCGTGCCAAACTTCTTCCTCGTCCAGTGTTCCTGCTCCAAACCAACATATGACGCTTGCTGCCTGTCATTTAGTGCTGGCCAAAGATTTTTTAGACAGGAACTTCATACTCAATACTGAAACTCTACAAATAAACAAAAATACTTTTTTCTGGTGTGTTGTCTACAGGCAACACTTGTCAATAAAGGGTTAACACGCAGCCATTTTAGGATTTTCTTGCAGCGCGAACACTCGCGCGATACAAAACGTTTTCGAACATTTTGTAGTTTTACAAAGCGCAGCAAGGGGTCACTAACATATTTGCTACTAAAGAGAACTTGTTCACCTTTATTTCCATCCATGAAGATTTCATAGATACAAAAATCAATACAACTTTATTTGACTAATAATATAACGTAATAATTATGGAAAATCGGTTATGCGCATAGAAAACCGTATTGGGTTTTGTGCTGTAGCTTCGTACTACAGTCAGGTAGATGAGAATTTTCTCTTACACAGTAAGTAATTACTCAATCGTTTGCCGAACTATAGAAAGTAACTCGCCATCCCCACCCTGCTAAAGTAGACGTACAGCGAAGCTGATGAAAGCAGCGAATACATCTGCTGATGGGGTATGCAATACTTTATTGTTCGATTGCTCTTCCGGCCCTGTGCAGCCACAGGAAAGCGAGGACGTGCAGGCCTTGTGCAGGATGCCGCCGAACGGTGGTCGTATTACCGTTTCTTTTCCCTTCTACGCTTCTCGTATTCACGCTGCTCCTCGGGAGCCTTAACTATGCGTTGCCTACACATCGCAATGCTGCAACAACAATGAAGCCAGTTGGCAGGCTGGTTCGTTTATATATGGCAGGCTAGTGACGTCACTCCCAACGTCGCAAAGCTGCCGTCGCCGCAGCAGTTTGCGAAACAGTAATCATTACCGGGGAGCGTATGCGGGGACCGCTACGTGCATGCTTCGTATTGATATCAGGAGCACTTTATCACCAATTATGTGGTTCGGATGGTTGCTTTGTGCTTGTTCTTTATTGAAACAAATGCTGCGCTGTATGTATGCGCTTTTCGCTTCAATCACTAAAGGTTTATTTTTAATCGCTGAAACTTTTCTTTTTTTTTTTGGTGAGGGGACACCCGGAAATGTCCCCGCCAACAAAAGGCTAACAGATCGGCTGTAAAATAAAAATGTGGCTCCAGCGCACCAAGAGCGTTACTGTGGTCTTTGGGTTGTGTCCGTTTAGCGCGCTTAAACAATAGCTGTGAGGTATTAAAGTCAGCGTAGCGAAAGTTATCGTAGTGTTGTTCGAAGGACACAGCACTGGCAATGATCGAAAAGCACAAACGATGCCCTTGTTTGTATCAACGTAAAGTCAAGGTTTGTTTAAACGTTTCGCTTAAATGTTATGCAAACAGACATGTGGCGCGTGCAATTTTATTTTGTCGCCTACCAAAGGCGAAAAACATTTACATTTCAAACTACGTGCAAGGAGCTTCTTGCGTTCTTCTCCCATCTCAGAAGTTTTTTTCTTCTTTTTTTTTTTTTTGCTTGATGGCAGCGCGCATGTTCGTATTCAGTACCGCTTTTTGCAGCGTAGCAGTGGCGTGCCAGGCTAGCAAAACACTTGGTCTTGGCTTTGAAAACGTGCTTCGGCGCCAGGACACAGGTGCTCGCCCTCTTACGACGAGCGTTTTACAGCTAAGCTATGAGCCTCTTGTTGGTGAGTGAGTGAGTGAGTGAAACAACTTTATTTGGTCCACTATAGACGTAAGCGAACTGCACGTCACCTGGCTAGGCCCACTCGGGGACCATCAGGTGAAACCTGACGGCCCTCTAGCGAGCCCTCTGGACTGCCAGGATTTGAGAGGTCTGATCCTGGGCCCTAATTAGCTTTATCATTTCCTCTTGAGTGAAAGGAGGACCGGCAGAGGCGCAGCCCCACAGGACATGTTCGAAGTCCGCATAACCACCACACAGAGGGCAGTCCGGGCTTGGGAACCGTTCGGGGTACATTGTGTGCAGCGCCGCGGGGCTCGGGTAAGTGCTTGTTTGCAGAAGTCTGAGAGTGACTGCCTGGGCCCTGCACAGCGAGGAGTGCGGCGAGGGTAGGAGTCTTCTTGACAGATAATTATATTTGCAGATTTCGTTGTACGAGCAGAGAGGCTCGGGTCGCCCAGGAGAGGACGCGTTGCCCAGCGCACGGTCAGTCAAACCTCGTGCAGCCGAGTGCGCCTCCTCGTTGGGGTTGATCGAGGCACCCTCAATGGTTCCAAGGTGCGCAGGTAACCACGCCAAAGAGTGATGTTTCATGTCTTTGGCACTTTGGATGATACGTAGGTCAAGATTTTTGTGCCCGCGTGCGCGGCTCTCACTCACTCAAAAAATGTGGGCCGATCCCGGAGGCGGGGCAAAGAAGCGGGAAGCGCACAGTACGCTGCTTCTCGAAGAGGCATCACATGATGTCACCAGGTGACATCATCACTTGAGGATGACCTCATCGCGTGGCGTCAGGTTTGACGTGATGGCGTCATCAACTGACGTCATCAGGCGATATTGTCGCTCGTCGATGCCGCTTTTCTCGTATATTCGAACTAAAATCCGAAGCTATCGCTTCTGCAGATTGCGTTGTAATTCTTACCTTACGAATTTTCTAACGCAATTTACTTAGAGAAATTCCGTTAGTTCAACAATGCACTGGCGCTTGGCGAAGGGCCTAGGAGAATGAGCATCTATGCTGCGCTTCCGCACACATATCTGCGCGTGTGACGTACGTCGCTTGTGGCGGTGTTGCTTGGCTAACGTCGTCTAACGTCGGTCGTGCTTGTCTAACGTCGGCAACAGCTTCGCTGTACAGCCACTTTCAGAGGGTGGAATGGAGTAGTATACTCATTTTTACTCAAGTTCTCCAGCTTACTCCAGCCTCTGCGACCGCAGAGCGTGCCATCACGTGACCCGTGTGACCCACGTGACTGCGAATTACGCAGACTTCGGAACCCAGAAGTTTTGATTACACCATCTCCAGGATCTGGCCAGTTTACTATTACATTGTCTCCTGGATCGATTGAGTTTACCTTTACACTGTCTTCGGGATAAGCTTACCTTTACTCGACGAGAAACTGTGCCAGCAGACACATTACACCTCGAAGATGATGGCATAGAAAGCTATTTGCTGCTATAAAAGAAGTATGGGCGTTTGAAGCTGGATATGTTTTGCAGCAATGATATTTAGGAACCGTTTGTTGTTGTTCTATTGTGTCATTCTGTAGAGGGCAAAACAGGTCGCAGGCGCATCAAAAGGCCAGTTCAGACGGATGCAACAAGTTAATTCGGTGGCCTCGAAACCATTCCGTCGTCTGCTCGCTGAGAAACGCACTGACTAACGCCGAACCTCTCACCACATGTCTCTGACAATCAAGGAGATCTAGGTCAGAGACGTCATTCGCAATCTGCCACTGAAAGTGGCTGAGGCGGCAGAGAAGCTAACGCTTAAAATAATACGTTATGCTTCGTGTGATTAACTATATCTATATGCTGACGCGGTCAAAAGCCAATTTTGTTCATCTAGTAATGCTTTGCTGAACCCTAAGCAATGCAGGATAGCCAGCCAGCTGCAAAATGTTTCGCATAACATTGATTTCCTCATTAGTATCAAGAAGATGAGGGCTAGTCGGGGACGTAACTAATTTTGACGGCATCTGCTCCTGTCCATAGTTATTTATTTATGGGTGAAGACGCACTACGTTGCATTCTAAACGAGCCAAGGACTGAGCTTACACAGGTTTGAGAACTGTTACTGCCCTACAAGGCTCAAGTGCGAAAACTTACTGAAATCTGCGGCGTCGCACTGACGCACAGGCGCTGGGGATTTGGCGTGAAATTCAAGGAAGAGAAGTTTCCTTTATTGTTATCTTCAATCAATCATTTCTTTTACCACTTAAGTTGCGAGAATAGAGTCTTGGAAGAATACTTCAACAGTCTAAATTGATTTAGCGCCCTTTTTACGTGCGCCGCACTATTTGATTTCCCTCGGAGTTGCTCGCCGAATGTTTACACACACGCTTACACACACGCTTACACACACGCTTACACACACACTAATTAGACCGAAGCTAGAGTACGCGTCATCTGTCTGGGACTCTGGTCAAAAAACACTAGCAGATACCATTGAGCCAGTTCAGAACAGGTCAGCACGTTTCATCCTTTCTAATTATTCCCGCACATCTAGCGTTTCTTTAATGAAGTCAAACTTTGGCCTTATTAACTTGCACATTCGAAGAAAAATTTCCCGTCTCTGCCTTTTTCAAAAAATCTTTTACCAGAACAGCTAACTTAAACAAGACTTAATTTCAGAGCCTTCGTACATGTCGTCGCGTCTTGATCATCGGTTTAAAGTGTTCATTCCTTTCTGTCGTACAAATGTTTTCTCTGCCTCATTTCTGCCGAAAACCAGTGCCGAGTGGAACCGCCTTCCCCCCTCCATCGCCTGCATCGAGGAGGCATCATCTTTGAAGACTGCAATAACTGATTATGTTTTGAATTTATCACCTTAACACTAATAATTGTTTGAGCATGTATTTTTTATTATTATTATTGTACCCACCCCCTCTGTAACGCCCTTCTGGGCCCTGAGGGTACTGTGAATAAATAGATAAATAAATCGACGATACATTTTCCTTTTATTCCCATCGTAGCGTACGTCTGGATGCGCATGGTATGACGTTACGCATAGGATGCGCTTCGTTTCCTTTTTTTTTTCTTTTTTCAATCTTTCTCGCTCACGTCGGGGGAAAAAAAGAAACGACTGCGCGTTCGTTACGAATCATATTCGAGAAGCGAGTTCCGGTTCGCGCCTTCCTCTCGGCCTTGGCATTCTGCCTGGCCAGGCTGCGTGCGGCGCTTGGCGTGACTGACCTCGCCGCCGCAGAGTTGGTGCGGGGCGGCACGGAGTTGGGGGGGCGTGCGCTGGCGAGGACTGTCCGGCGCGACTCGCTTCACAACACGGCCAACCGTCCGGCGAGCAGGAACGAGTTTGCCTGCCCGACGCCCACGACTGCTAATCGGCCACAGAGGAACTCGGAAACTGAAGCCGCTTCGCCGGGCCGACAGCAATCGTGAGTCGCCATCGGAACACGCCGACGTTGATGGCCTTGTATCGCGTCTCGTGCTGCGCGTTAGCTATACGATCGTCTCAACTGCCTCGATGTGTGGATATCCCGTTTGATTGACTGGTGCTCTTTATTGTCCCAAAGCACACTCTCCGGTAGCTCGCTCGCTGTGCTGTTGCTCTGCTGTGGACGAGGTAGCGGGTTCGATCCGGGTCGCGGTGGTCTGATTCCGGTGTGGGTGGAATGCGAAAACGCTAATCTTCCATTGGGTGCGTGTTAAACAACCCCAGCTGGTCGACATTATTCTGGAGTCACCCACTACGGCGTGCCTTATAATAATATCGTTGTTTTGGCACGTGAAACCCCAGCATTTAAATATATATATATATTTGGCAAGGCAATACATTCAAATAGAACATTCTGACATGGGCTAAAAATAACGCTGCTACTCGAAATGCACGCCACACTACATTTGACTACACAAATCTAATACAACGATGCATAGATCTGAGGCACAACCGCAACAACAAAATAATACAGGCATAAACAAACAAGCGAACAAGACTGCAAGCGTTCCAATCCTTGAAACAGTTGCCACATAAATGTTACGTAATTTATGGAGCCCATGTTATCGTGAACATGGAGCGATAAACCTAAAGGGGACGGATCATATATTATCGCGATAAGGAACACGTGCCGCAGAAAATCCGGTGTCGGCGGCGTCGTGCGTGAGCGAAAATTTCTGAATATATTTAGGTACATGTTATGTCACGCCTTGCTATGTGACATGCGGTATACGCGGCTTATTTGCCACACCATTATATCCATAAAGTTCCTCATACCTTGACTTGCATTATTTACAAAGTTATTCCTTGTAATTTTGAGAATGACAGCCCACAAACAAATGTCGCGAAACGAAACACCGACAGAGCATGCCTTTTATGTGAAATCTTCTCAGACTTAAATATTAGAAGTGGGAAATGATAACATAAACCTGCAAAAACATTATGCAATTTCTTGGCGCGGCTTTGCACAACCTCCGGGATTGGCCCATGCAAGAGGCCGCGTTTCCACCAGAAAGCTCGCCTTTGTGCATAGCGTTCGCCGCCAGCGTTTCCCGGTAAACGTTATGGTTACGTAGGCTGCAGGCTGCCGGGAATCGCGAGGAGCAGTCAGGGATCTTTGAATGACATCGCGTTCCACTCTTAAAGGCGAAGAAGCTTCCTCCAAATTTTTTTTATGTAATCTTTTCGGAGTTTCTGAGAAAATATCCTCAGGTAAAGTGTCACAGGTTAACAACATACACATACGTGTTGCACACGAACGTAGACGCGTCGTACCTGACCGTGTCTCGTTGAGGGGCGAGGCACAATGAAACGCAAACCCGAAGGTAGCACGCGTGCAGGTTTATGCTCAGCTTTGAAATCCGAGTCCCACAAATGACGCAACACCACTCTTCGAACCATTAAGCGGAAAGAAGGGATAACCTGCAGCGGTAAACATATATCGAGATGAAAGTAGAAGCGAGTTATACGTACGCTACTTTCTAGTGTGTTACTTTTTATTAATAGCGTCAATCCCACTCGCCCAACGCGCAGTACAGAAGGTGAAAATTGGGATGCCGTGACTTGATATTTCACACGAAAAGGCGTACACATTTTTTTTTTTTTTTTGCCGAGAATGGAACTTTACTTTTACAATGATAAAGTAACCAGGTAACCCTCTGCAATTTGCTACACACATGCGCTAAATAAGCTTCGCAGGACTCGTTTGAGTCAGAAAATACACCCATGTACTTTACATACACCTGTGCAATGATAATAATAATTGTACTTGAAATGGTAAATCGATAGAAGCTTCAAGGCCACATGGGACGTGTTCTAAAAGCCTAGATTTTGTATTGCGACTTGCCCGTGCTCAATGCGAATTTATGTCCAGCAAAAAAAGTTAATAACACTCAAACCACAATGATCGTCGTCGTTCGTCGAAATCTAAATCTATGGGTAATGTGCATCGGCTATTGATACATGGCCTTCCTAATGGAATGCGAAGGGATTCCCCCAGTGAGACCCGTAGATAACGTACACCTTCCAGAAGCGGTTGGACTTCAAGTGGTATAAAGCATCAACCGGCCAGCAGTCGAAATAAGCAAGAGGTATTTAGTGTATTGTTGAGGAAAAAGCTGGGAACAGATAAGACAGGATCCGTTACAAGCATAGGTAGTGGTACAAGGTAGATAGAGGAGTTTTGAGGAAGGGAAAAAAAGATTAAAGAGGTGCATACAAAAATGATAGAATGAAATTAATGTACGCATGGTATGCCAGATGCTGGCTATTTACCACCAATCCATTTCAAAGTGGATGCCAGTAAGTCATCTTCACGTGACCCATGGAACTACAATCCATAGTATTTGCCAGTGCTATGAAAGTTAGCTTCGCTGTTTACTCCAGAATAAGTTTAACCGCTTGGTATTCTCGTGCACTACATGCACCTAAATCAGTGAGCACGAGTTTTGCTTTTCTCATTTCGCGCCCGTCGAAACGCGATCGCCGTGGCGGGGATCGAATCCGCGACCTCGAGCTCAGCCGCGCGACGCCTAACCGTTGGGAGACAGCATCGGCGCGTAGTTGTGATCGTGTAATCACCAACATTTCATGATCGCAAGCACGACGGGGTCGGCAACACTGTGGCGGCACGTGCGAGATCACGTGAGCGAAATTGCGAGCCTAAGTAATAGCAAGAACGTACTGTTGGGTTGTCAGTTCGGCTTAGTACAAATTTCCAATGAAATGACGTGAACAGAACGTTGTTTCGTCATTTCTGTTGTTAAGTACTTGCGCTATAGATTAGTATAAATAATCGTGCCGTGCAATGTGCGCGAAGAAGAATCTCTAAGCGCTGAAATGCAAGTGGTATGGTATGCAGGGTTTTCCAGCTATCTTCTGACAAGCTTTTTTTTTTTTAAACAGATGTGTACCATGCGCCATTGCAAACCACCTAAACTGACTTATCGTCTTGGGTTATTCGAAGGTTATTCACGGTGAACCTAAGCGAATAATAAATATATTGTAATTAGATTTTTGAAGCACGAATTTATGCGCGATGGTTCGGGGACTATGAAGGAACCTCCGTTCAATTTGTTTCAGTGAAGATTGTGGTGGCGGCTGCAATTCTGAGCTAAAAGAAACGTGCCAGATGTCAAAAGGCACTACGTTATACAATAAATGCTTATGATTTTTTTGTTCGTTTATGTAAACATCACGCCGCGCAGTTACGCCAGTATACGTGAGCCGCCATGGCCAGAGGCCTAGCCACATTTTTTTCTTTTTCGGGGGCGGCGCGCTTGATGAATGATGGCGATGGTGGGGACGTTAGCTTGGCCGGCCGCATAGTAACGCAGAAATTTCGGTGGGGCGGAGGCGCAATAACTTGGTGCACCATCCCCTGGCTACAAGGTAAAGATTGGAATGTAGAAATCTACAAGGTAGCCTTTTACCAATCACTACTGGTTGCGGTGATCAATAAAAACAGACTGATGTGAAAGTAATCGCAGTGATGTACTAGTTTAAGGCATGAGGTTGCGTACTTGCTGTTGCACTTGCTAATGACTAACCATCTCGTTCACGGCACGTCTGTCATTGTTACTAAAAACCATCATACTTCGACGACGAATATAGTTTGCTCTGTGCGTGTATACGTCAACAAAGCAGCTACATTTTGCCTGTTAGGTGCCTGTCCCTGCATAGTTGAACGATGCTTGTTCAGAACATGACCATTTCACCATACTCTGGCAGTAATGAAACGATGTCGTAGTAATCGCCTTGCATGTGGTAATGCAGCACTGTAATTTAAAACACATCGCTCAATGGCTATAAATTTGGTAGAATGCTACAGCGGGGGAAACGGCGGAGACAAAGGAGGCACACAAAGTACGCAGGCACATGGCTGACTTTCAACAGGAATTGTTATTTTGCCGGTAGCATCTAGATTTAACGTGAACACTTGGCAAAAAAACAAACAAGATCAGACATGCGCAAAGAACTTGCTCATAACGCTGTCGCACCCTGGGATTTGAATCAACGTAGGTCAGCTCTTTTTCTAACAAGGCTATCGATGGACAACTGACCCAGTCAATTCCCGCTTGTAAAGCTGCGCTAGCCTCGATAATTTCTCTAGTAAGGCTTGATTTGCTCCTATAGATGCAATCCTGCATAACAGTTGCGACATTGCATGCCTAGATGACCTTGAATAGCGTTGTTAACATTGCTGTGCTGTTCCTTAAGCCGATCTTTAACACATCGGCCGGTTCGCCCGATGTAGACTTTACCACACGAGATAGGTGTCACACATACCACACGCTGGGCACATTGTGCGAAGCGCAGTCTGTGACTAGTTTTACACTCGGCCTTCTCGTGGAAGACAGCGAAAGTTTACTTGCTCAGTGACACCAGTTTTCCAGGTGCGGAAAACCATCAGCATTTTCACTCCGGTCAACTTTCTTAAATTACTGTGAAATTCAATGAAACTACGAAATAACGCCGATCAGCTGCGAATCACGCCGTTATCAGCTCATCAGTGGCGTTACGTGTGTGTGGCGTGATTCGGTGGCACGGGGCTACGTCATGCTGGCTGAATTTATCTCGTAGGGCGAATCTTTCTTGAGCAGTGCCATTCGCCCACTATTCCTTATACCAAAAAAAAAATAATCGCTTTTTGCACAGCACACAAACTAACAAACATAACAGAAAGAGAATGGGACAAGCGCTGGTCTGACAGTTGAATTTTTATTCGGAATCAACATATCGTATCAAAATTTAAGAGAAAAGCCTGTGGATCACCAGCGTCGTTGTGTATTATAGACGTCACGCAATCACGAACCATCAGTGAAAACAGCGTAGTCATTCGCTAAAGAAACTGAAGGATGAGTAGGGCACATGTCCATATTCTTGAGGATGTTGCACACCTTTGCATTTTCACGCATTCGCAACTCTAGCGTGAAAGCGCGAGAAGACGAGCGTAGTGCCGCGCAACACGTGTTCTGCGGCGATTATCAGTACGAGATGGCGCCGGAGTAGCGCGCATCGTATGTTCACCGGGGACGCCATCAATAAGACATGCGGCGAGCGCGTTCCCCGATACCATATATGGAAACAAAGCGTTGCATGAGCGGAGGGTCTGTCTGCAGCGGCTGCTGTGAATTGCGCCCACGCGTCACCCACGCTCTGCCTCTCAATTGCGCCCACGCGTCACCCACGCTCTGCCTCTCGCGATCTCCCGATTAGTGATGTAGTAGCGCCACAATTCGCTCCGTTTGCAACATGCTGCACAAGACAGATTGTCCGTGCCAGCCGATACATCGCAAATGAAAACACGGGTAGAGCTGCGCTCAAATTTCGCATTAGAGGGTATTGTAACCGTCGATGAATTTTCTTCGTTTCGAATTTAATTTTTTTATAGCGATTCGTCTTATGTGACAGACGGACGGACGGCTTTCCTCGTTGGGTAGGCATAGAAATGCTTACGCGTTTAATAGAGTGCACAACCATGCCATAATCAAAATATCCCTATTGCAATAAACATGCAGCTTGTTCCAGTGTGAAACAAGCGCGTTTTAATGCGTTTAATGAACTTTTCTTCAGCTATCTGTCTATCTATGTTTGTATATAACCAATTTACCGCCTACTTAGGTCACTGGATAGTCAGTGGTGAAATGGGTAGCGCGTCGGACTGCTGTGCTGAGGTAACAGAGTTCAAGAGCAATCATCGGACGAACTTGGGTCACTGAGTATGTGGCAATGCGTACATACGTGCCGCTCTTCAACGAAGCTCTTTCACGCCGACATGAATCACTATAGACGCGAGACTGGGTAAGCACCGCTCTTCGAAGAAACTCTTTGACGCCGACTTGGAGTACTGGGTATGTGCGAGCAGATGTGCGCCGCTGTTCAGTCAACGTATTTGACGCCAACGTGGGTAACTAGGTATGTCACAATCGGAATGTGCCGTTCTACGATGACGGAAAAGGATCCTTTAAATTTATCCGAACGGAATCGACCCCACCTCCCAAGGGATCATCAAGGAGAGCGACCCGACGCATTAGCAGCCCGCGCCACAAATGCACTAGGTATGTGCCTCTCTCCAATGAACCTCTTGCCAAGCTGGGTTACTGAGTATTTGCCGCTGACCACGCGGCAAGCGAGGGAACAATCCTCTGCATTCGCAGGCACCGCTGTGCCAGGCTTCTAGTCTCGGAGGCAACGCGCGGACTTCGCGGCAGTGCCACTAGAAGGCGCAGCGTGTCCAGAAAGAAGCACGAGTGAGGAGACCGCTTACCGCGTGGCGCGTTTTCCAATGTTCCCAAGCACCGGCGCGCTACGCATTTCGGAAGCCACGCGCAGGCTTCACGGCAGCGGCGCTACATGGCGCCGAGTGTTCCTATGGAAGCGCGAAAGAGGAGCCCCCACTGCAGTGCACGCCTCATACATACCTCGTTTCAACGGTGGCAATACGTCGAGTTGCCATATCGATCCAATGCGAACGCATTACCACCGACGGTCATCGTGAGATGAGTTCTGCCGCTATTTTGGGGAGTGAGCGCGTATAAATTTCGATAATCTTACACCGAGAAACGTTACACATATTCCTTCCATAAAGCAGCAGCCGTCCTGGTGATTGACATTATCTCGCGACTCAGTCGCAAAGGTAGGCGCCAAGTGAAGTCGGCTGTACGCAGTTTTGGAGCCGAAGCACCATCTCTAGTGCAAAATGGCATGTCGACTAATGCGCAATGTAGTTGATCACAAATTTTAAATATCGCTGATAATTCCATTCATTTTGCTCTAAATAAATGAAGTTAATGTTGATATTATCATGATTTCACTTATGAGTGGGTACTTTCCAACGGTTGTATACGTTTTATCGTGTTTCGTATTATTCAAGCGTGGCATGCACTTTCTTCCAGCACATGTCTATGTAAATGCTATAGCAATATAAAGAATAAACAAACGTAACCTCAACCAACAAAACCGCATTTTCTTCATCAGAAGATTTGTAACAGCCGAATCCTTTCGACCTCGCAAACGTCCTCAGAATCGCGCATCGCAAACATGGACAAGCGTCAGAGATAATGCCTTATGTATTGTCGCCAAGATAGCGGATTTCGTTGAAGCAACCAGCTATCAGAATGAAGCTTGTGTTATGCGTGAAGGGCGACGAAGAACGACATCGTGGTTCATATCCGTACGGAGCGGCGTCATTTTCAGTCTGCGGCGATCTCGTATAGTTCATTAAGTTCAACTCACGGTAAGGTGCGTGGTAGCCTGCTCTAAACTTATAAAATACCGGTTCTTATTTTCGCCGTCGAGCACAGCCATGAAGCCTTGCCATATGTTGTGCTCTATGTATGGTGTAAGGCCTGTGTTGTGTATTAGTTCAGCGCATTCGTAGCGGCGACACTCGGCAGCGAGCAGTAAACAGCGCTAAACAACAGGACAAAGAGAGTCCCCCTTTTTGTCCTGTTGTTTAGCGCTGTTTACTGCTCGTAATCATGAACCAACCAGCCCAAATGCGTACCCTTCTGCAGTTTATTTCGCCACTCGGTAGCTTGGTTTCCGGGGGTTTTTTCTCATTTTTTTACCAAGCATCTGCAGACGGTGCTCTTGAGGCTCCAATATAATTTATGTAATTGCGTAACTACATAAATTACACAAGTACATAATGAGCAAAACGAGAACAAGGTCAAAGCGGGAGCCAACGTTTCAACAAGTGGACTTGTCTTTTTCAAGGCGACATATGCTTTCCTCGGCACAGTATATATAGGTAAGGTTCTTCTAAAGGGAGAGGGGGTAACGCGGGTGGGTGCGGCAACGAGCGAAGGTCTGTTAACGGCGAGGGTGTAGAATTGAGAATAAAGGAGTGCTGTGCACAAGGCCGGTGACACAGCCGTCTGTCAGTCACATGTCAACGGCCGTGTGTCAGTCGGCGTGTCAACCGCGTGCACAACACCCCGATATTACCTGTTTCGCTGGTGGTGGCGGGCTATCCTGTCTGTGAAAGAGATAGTAGATTTTATTGGATATTGTGTAATACATGCAGTTAATCAATCATCTGTCTTAATCACGTGCCTTAATGTATCTTCTTACACTGTTTCTTTTTAGGAAATCTCATCTCTGTCCCGTAAAGCCAAATGCAAAAAATGGACAACAAAGGCACCGCGCGTACGGTGAATGTAAGTAGCCAGGTCACTGCTCCTTCACGTGTCGGTCCTCGTTTTCATGATCTGTTGATTAGCCGTAACATCGATCGTGAGCTCCAATTTTTTTCTGCACGGATATCATTACGTGACTCTATAAGTGTTATTTTAGCTGCAGTATTTCTAGCTTTGCTGTTGTACCTCAGCATATGATGGGCGACCAGTTGTATGCTCGACCTTCAACACAGTTAACCGTACGATGACGTAAGATGTAGCAGACAATACAAGTCACTGCATGGGAAATAAAAGAACACCAGGCTATGACCGAAATATGCAGCTGCAATTCGTCTACACGGCAGCAACCGCCGTGGTGGCGGTGTGGCTTTGGCATGACGCAGCGAACCCCGAAGGGGCGATATCACCCCTCACCACCACAATATGCTTTCCCGGTAACGATTACTGTTGCGTAAGCTGTCGCGGCAACGGCAGCTTGCGACGCGGGGAGTGACGTCACTAGCTATTCGTATATAAATTAACCAGCCTAGCCACTCATTTCATTGTTTTTTGTAGCAGCACCGCCATGGGTAGGCGACGCATAGTTAAGATTCCTGAGAAGCAGCGTGAATACGACGAGCGGCAAAGGGAAAAGATACGGCAATACGATCTGCGGCGACGTGCTGCCAAAATTACCATTGCTCCCATTATTCTAACTTACCATTACTCCCATTACTCTATAAAGCAATAAAGCATCGCATACCCCCTCAGGCGTTGTAGTGGTGGTTTTCAGCAGCTTCGCTGGACATGCACTTTCGTAGGGCCGGGATGGCGAGTCAAATTTTTTTAACTTCGTGAACTCACAGCAGCTTTCGGGCTATTTTTCCTGCTCATATTTGTTCCGCGCTGAACAGCTAAACAAATCATCAAAATGGCACAATTCCTAAGAGCATTTGATGCGAACCCATCCGCAACTGTATACGCAGAGTGTGTGATGTGAAAGTGAGAATGTTTACTTTTGTTTACCTGCGTAGGAGGTCGTCATCGCTTCGTTTGCAAGGACGCCGATCGGTTCTTTCCGAGGCTGCTTGGCTGCGGTCCCAGCAACAAGACTCGGTTCCATAGCGATCAAAGGGGCCGTCGAGAGAGCGGGTGAGACGTGCCTGGGTTTCGGTTTCTGTGAACACTGGGATGCGCGCTGTGCCTTTACTGCACAGTATTTCATGCGGGTATCAGTACTTTGTCTTTAGCGTGTGTAGGATTAACGTTCTTTTTCAATGCGTTGGCATTCTTAGGGTACTGCACTTTCATGGGGCCACCGATCTATCCATATAACTAACCGTTTTCCTCCCCTACTTGGGTGCGTGGTCGAATGAGTACCGTGTCAGGTTGCTGTGCTGAGGGAACAAGGTTTGGCCCAACTTGTATCACTGAGCACGTGGCACTGTGCGCATACGTGTGCGCTTTCAAGAACCTCTTTCACGCCGACATAGGTCACTGTAAGTGCGTATTGTAAGTGTGTGTGCGTGTGTGCGTGTGCGTAACTGCTTTACACCAACTTGGGCCAACTAGGTATTGCCGCTCGGATGTGCTGGCCTTCAATGAACTTCTTTCCTATGAACTTGAGTCACTCAGTATGTGCCAGTATGTGTGTGCCGGTCTTCGATGAACATCTTCAACGGTAACTTAGGTAAGCAGGTATGTGCCGCTGGGAATTTACCGCTCCACAGTGGCAAAAAAGAACTTTTAAATTTCTCCCATGTTTGGGGGCAGTCAAACTCGCGCCACAACGGTTCCGCAAGGACAACAACGCGACGCTTTAGCTTGCTGCGCCACAGATGCGCTGGGTATGGGCCGCTCTTCAATAACCGTCTTTCACGCCAACGCTCCTTTGAGCTGCGCCATAAGTATACTGGGCATGTGCCGCTCTCCAACGAAGATCTCGCCAACCTGTGTCCCTGAGTATGCGCCACTGAGTGTGCTGCAGGCGAGAGAACAATTCCCAGCGTTTGCAGGCGCCGGCATGCCCCGCTTCTTGTCTCGGAGAATATGCGCGGAGTTCTCGGCGGCGCCACTAGATGGCACGGCGTGTCCAGAAACAAGCGCGAGAGAAGGAGTCAAGTTGCCGCACTGCGCGTTTCTCCGCGTTCGCGCGCACCGGTCCGCCATGCATTTCGGAGGCCACCTGCGATCTTCGCGGCCGCCCCGACGGATGGCGCCGATTGTTCTTCGGGAATCGCGAAAGAAGAGTCTCGCTGCAGTACACATGCATAAATCGTTTCGATGGTGGCAATGTGGTGTGTCGCTATATTGATTCAACGCCAGACGGATTACAAGTCTAGCTTGGTTACTTAGTGGCTATGGTGTTGGGCTCCTAAGCATTAGGCGGCGGGATTAAATCCCTGTCACGGCGGTCGCATTTCGATGGGGGCGAAATACAAAAAAAACCTCCGTGTACTTAGTTTTACGGGTACGTTAAAGAAACCGGGTCGTCAAATTAATCTGCAGTCCCCTTCTAGGCGTGCCTCATAATTAGATATTGGTTTTGGCGCTTAATATCTCAGAATTTTTAGAAGGATTACCTTCGGCAGTTATCGTGAGAACAGTTCTGATAATGCTTTTCATTTTCCCATGCATCGTTTTTCTCGACATGCCTGCCCCTTCAACTACGTACGGTCGCAGTTGACTGAGATAACTACGGTGAAAAAAAAAAATACATTTTGTAGCGTACCGCTGTCCACTGCGTCTTTATTTCTTCTATATTTACGATCTTTCTATTCCGTTGGTCTGCCTTAAAAAGCCAACGAGACGGTCTTTCGGTTAAAGGGACGCTAACGAAAAAAAAAAAAAAGGTGGTCTGCTGTATTATGTTAGCTGTATGATTGGATTACCTTTCTACAATGCCAGTAGAGCGGCTCTTGCCGCGGGAACAGGCTTTGTAAGCTAGGAAAGAAGCAAAGTCGAAAGACAGGTGGCCGACGCCGCCTGGGAATTCCCGCTCCAGCTCCTCGTGACGTCATGGGTTTAGATGGTGTCGGCGCTCTGCCCACTGTGGAAAAATAGACTGGTGTCCCAACGGCGCCGTCTGTCTGCAGAGCGAGCTGACTGCGATTCTGTTAGCTCTTTCTCCCTTCGCCGACAGGAGCACGGCAATATTGAGGTCATCATCAGTAAGAGGCGATTGGAAGAAAGTATTTTCGTTTTGTCGAAACTTCTTACGGACACTCGCGGTCATCAGGCGACAGAGTTTCATGTTTTCGTGCTAAAAAATCCCACCCCCTAGAGTTACAGGACAGGCTCCCTAAAGGAAGCCTAAGAGGCGTCGTTGAGACACCTGTCTATTCTTCCACGATGGCCCGGGCTCAGCTGACTTGTTATTGTCAGTCATAAACTACATTGTATTCTAAGTAAGCCAGGCGCGCAAATGAACCTTTACTATATGGCCATAATTAGCCCTTGCACCGTAAAACCTCACACGTCGTCATCAACCTTTACTATAGCCTCCCATACTTTTTCGATGCCGGCCCAGTGACTCCAAAACATGGGGTAGCGCAGTGGGTGCCAATTTCTTAGCAGTTGGCAACAGTTTATGGGGGCATTGTTAGGGTCACATCTACTTCATGGCATGTTATTTACGTCACGCAGAAAGCAAGGACAGCGGGGACGTAGCAGCAGCGGCACCCAGTTGAAGTTGTTTATGCTCTAATAACAACCGGAATTAAATTAATAGGATTGTGGTGCCGCCGCAGTCAAGCGCTGGCTTCCATGCATTGCGGAGCTACTGGGCAGGTATTGAAAAATACAGGAGGCTATGCCTTTATTGAGCTGCAATGAGCCATATACTAAAAGGTACCTTGAAATCTGTGACGCTGCACTGACAAACCGGCGCTGGCATTTTGACGCTAAATTATTAAAAGAATAGAAATTTGATGTCCCTTTTTCTGTCGAATAATTAATGGATTACTGGCAAATTAACGAAAATATTCGTTTGAAAAAGAATACTTCATCACTCTAAACTGATGAAGTGTCTCTTTCCCGTGTGTTTAAAATCCTGGCCTTTCTTCTTTTTTTTTCTCTCTCTCTCAACCTTTCTTCAGTCCTGTCTGACAACATTTAGAGAGAAATACGCCCACATTGCCAATGATGAGAGTTACAACACAGCGAGTAGTGTTTATTAATGTTATTTTTTTCTCACAACGCTTTCCTTGTTATGCGTAACTTCCTACAGGGATCAAGTTCGAAGATGTCCGGGAAGTCATTATGGGCAACGTGGTCTCTTCTGGCGCAGGGCAGGCACCGGCAAGGCAGGCAGCCTTGGGTGCAGGCAAGTATTCCAGCGCGAAAGCATGCTTCGGTAAAGCGTGCTACTGAGAGTCGGTTTTCAAAATGTACCAAAAAATGCATCGGCGCGCCAGTTAACAGTTTAAATAAGCGTCCTATTAGCAGTTTGGGATGGTCTTAACTGGTACGCCAGTGCTTATCCTAGCAGATTTTGTGGGCCCGTATCATGAAAGGAGTTCCAGTTTGAGGATTTTTGCGAAGAAGACATGACTTCCCTGCTGCACGTTCCAATTACGCAATTGCGACGAGGACCCTAAAGTGAACAACTCGAAACGCAACTAGTAAATTCTTTGAACTAGCTACCTGGACATTCTCATTCATACATGTCCGCATTTTGAGTTAATTCAAATGAACAGATCCAATTGCGCTATACGATCGATGCAGACGTGTTTGTGCAATTAATCTTTTTTAAATCACATATACCAAGCTACTTTTATGTGAAAACAGACTTACTAAGGCCCTTTTGGGGAGACAGCGCCATTGTGTCCCATTGGCTGAGTTACTTAAGAAAGCGGGCATTACTTGCATGATGAGTCGCACAGTAGTATTAGCTGATTAACAAAGTGTCACTAGTTAAGTTTTTAATTAGTCACATTATGGCAGACGTCAGAACTGCAAAATTTAAGTGCGGAAGTAATGAGACCATATCAATTTATTAGAAATCATTCGATTAGTTCCAGTTCTAATAATTACGTCCTCAACATCCGCGGAGAAATGAATTGCTGTTCTAGGTAACACTTATCTGCGTTGTGGAAAAAACTTACTGCTACGAATTTTGGTGATTGTGATAAAAATGAGCAATTACAATATAACTATAAAAGAATTGCTAACTGACTAAAATTATTGTGGGATTTCTCGCATAAGTATTGTCCGCCTCTTCAAGCAGTCGAGCCAGTGAGACAAATTTCCGATATCAGCAAATATATATATATATATATATATAAAGAGGAAAGGCCGGGAGGTCAACCAGATATCGACCTCCGTTTTGCCACCCTACACTCGGAATGGGAGATAGGGGTTATAAAGAGAACAGGGAGGAAAACGTTAAAAAAAACACGCACCCACGGAGGCACAAACACACACAAGAGGCGTTCCAGTTAAAGTCGTTTACACAGGCCGGTAGATCGCAAAAAGCGCAATAGTGCTTGCACGGCCTTCTTCTGTGACGGTAGGTCCTTTCGATTTTTTCTGATAGCGGTTGGTCTTACAGCTGGTCAAGTTCGTGGCGAAGGCATTCCCTCTGTGGACTGTACTGCGGGCAGGCGCACAAAATATGGTCAGTTGATTCTTCGTGGCCGCAGTAGCCACAGGTAGCGGTGTCGGTCATCCCTATGCGGAATGCATAGGCTTTGGTAAAGGCAACGCCCAACCAAAGTCGTTATAAAAGCGTGGCGTCTCTACGGCGAAACTGTGACGGCGCTCGTAGACTTAGTGTCGGGTCAAGTGAGTACAGTCGCGTATTTCTTAAATGTGGCTCATTCCATTGCGACGCGGTGCACTGCCGAGCAAGTAGGCGGAGCTTACGTGCTGCGTCAGTTCTAGAAAGAGGAATTGGGACGTGGTGCTCCTCAGTATGGGCTGAGTGGGCAGCTTGATCCGCCCGTTCATTGCCGATGAACCCGCAGTAGCCGCGTTTACATGAATGCGACAACTGGCGCATCGCATCACATCAGCTTTCTAGCGCATCGCATCCACGTAAACGGGCCTAATGCGCTAGGAAATCACGTCACATTAATGCGCCAGACCGACGTGGATTGAGAAGAGTAAGTCGACTTTCGCAATGCATGTAAACGTGATCGCATCGCATTAAGAATTCTGGGAAACTGAATGTGCTGCTGATCTGCTGCACTCGCCGAGCTGCAGCGTGGCGTGGCGCCGAACGCGTCTGAAAGCGCTGCTCTGCCTTTCGATGTGCGACACCGCGCGCGCCACCATCGCACCAAGGGTAACGCGCTGCATGTAAACGCAATCGCATCGCATTACTCGTGATGCGCTAGGAAAGGTGATGCGCTACTGGCGCATTCTGTCGCATTCATGTAAGCGCGGCTAGTGACTTGGAAGCCACTAGGTGCGCGTGGAAGCGCTACAGGTGGTGAAAATTAATTCGGAGTACCCCACTACGGCGTGCCCCGTAATTATGTCGTGCTTTTGCAGTTTAATTTTCTTCGGCACCAGCAATGACGTTGGAATGTAGTACGACGGGTCATGTAAAAACAGTCGACGCACACGACTTATATATAACACTTCGACGACCGATGATTTCGCTCTCCGCTATCGTTGTGATCCGAGTGTTGCTGGCTTTGTTTGTTTTTCTCCTGGGCACAAGTTTAGTCACTAAAGAAAGAAGCGCTGAGATTCGTCACTCACACTTTTGACGCTGACTACTGGGTCTTCGCCGTCACTGCAACGGGACACAGACGATAATCGTGCCCCTGCTTATCAGCCTCAGAACGTGCAGCAGTTGTTTTCTATTGTGTTTTCGCAAGGAGGACACTGGGAAAGTACATTTGGCCTCACCCCTTGTAGTATTCCCTTCGTTGCAGGTCTCTCTCTGTCCGCACCGTGCACAACAATCAACAAAGTCTGTGCTTCGGGCATGAAGGCGATCATGCTAGCAGCTCAGAGCCTCATGTGTGGATCTCAGGTGAGTCGCACGAGTTGTAGACGAAAAATTAGTTCGGCGGGCAGTGCCTACAAAAGAAGCTTCAGCTCAGCCCCAACTCCAACACCGCCTTTTCAAATGCATGTAAAACGCAGAACAACTTTCCTGGGATAACACTTGGGTTGATTTTAATTAAGTTTGCGGTGTTTTAGAGAAAAAGGTAAAATTCCAGTGGCTGTTGGAAACGCAATTTCTATTTATGGCTTCGATTTCGTTACGTGTTCTTTTATATAATTGTGTGTTTAACAAATGGAAGGCCGATGTTTACACATTCGTCCCTCTGCATTAAAAACAGATATCGCCGTTCTGTAGATTGTATCCATCATAACAACTAAAGCAGACAAATTTGATATATTATGTCATGTGAATTTGTTACAACGTTTACGAAGGTTATGCAAAACTGCCACTCACATATTAGTGCTGTATCTTAAAGTCATGTATAATATATCAATTTTGTCCGCTTTACAGGTGCTATTAGATGCAATTTGCAGAATTGCGATATCGTCTTTTATCGCTGAGTTAGAGTTGCGAACTTGATACTATCGTTTTCTAAAAATTTTATATTTATGCCAATTTTTATTAAATCAACGGCCTAAATAAAAAATCGGCTTGCAAAAGTCACTTTTCTTTTTCTTTTAAACGCAACAAGCCTCATCAAATTTGGTGCAGTGGTTGCCAATAAAAGCGATTTCTCCTTTCCCACGTATTTAGGTAGGAACCCACGAATTAAAGTTCCCTCTTAAGAATTGGAAGCTTTATGCTTAATCACTTTTATATTTAACTTACGCAGCGCAGTGAAAAATTATTAAGGTAATAAGCGCATAAATGTCTGTATGTTTTGTTACAATTCTTACTGGCATGCCGAGAGACGGGAACGTAGGCAATATCCCCAGCCGGCTATCCCAATACACAGATAAGAAATTCAAGCTAACCTTTTCCTTGCATAACGTGCACTCACAATCCACACGCACACCGGTATGCTAAGCCTACATAAAAAGAAATCTGACTTAAAAAAATTACCGGAAGAAGCGCCCGACATGCGCTCGAATGAATGACTACGGTGCAATAAATGCGCTATCATACGCGCACAGCCTTATTGTTCTAGTTGTTCTAAAAGCAAATGCGAAATGTCTGCACTAATACTTCCTGTATTCGTCAAAGGTGGCCATGTTGCGCGTAGTTAGTACAAGCGTGATACGAAATCCAAAGCTGAGTATTTGTGCAGCCCTGCTTTCACTGTGTACCAACTTTCTTATACTGCCCGGACAGTGCACCTCAGGAGTGTGTGTGTGCGGAAGAGAAAAAGTGGAAGGCAGTGGTGGGTTCAGAAATTCAGATGTATGTATGTACGCCAGTATTGCACTCACGAGTGAAAATCTTGTGATTCGTGAAGCCTCATCATTCCTTACGCTGTCGTTTAATGCGCTAGGGGCATAAAAGTTGGACAAAAGGAAGGTTGCTCGGTAATGTGTACTGACGGACACTTCGGTGGAACCTACTATAGATGGCCGCTATAACAGGGCGGCCATGACCTGCTTCCGGTTCTGAAAGTGCTTCCGACAGCTGAAGCTAGTAAGAGCAGAGCCTTCGAGATCTGCTCCTGTTACTCTTGGAAAGCCGTCACTGGGGCCTGAATTTCATCACCGCCTATTCTTTTAAAGCTCACACGTCCGTTGCTTAGCGGCATGTGTGACGCATTCTACACTTGTCGAGCTTCTTTTCCAGCTCTCACTCTTATGACGGATGCTTTATACCTACATTCCTTCGCAAAAAGTAAATGAACCGCGGAAGCTGACAAAGCTTTGCTTTTCCGAGGGATTTGTGACGGTAACCAGCAAAACCGTATCAACACTACGTTGATACGCTTTACTTTATTGTCACGTTGTAGTGACGGTGAAAAACACAGAAGCCAAAATTGTGAACCACGAAACTCTATACTGGGCGAACCTGTGCCAGGAAAAACAAGTTACACTCAAAGCACAGCAACAGCTGCGAGCACAGTCGGCTATCGTCGAATACTGATCTGCGGTTCAAGCACGTCGGCTTTTATACCTGACTCGCCTAAGGTTCCAATGTAATCGCTGGTGCCTTCCAGAAAGTACTACGCACTTCGTGTACCGCACACAGCTTGATTACACAAGACGCGGTGACGACAGACCACGTGTACAACCAGCGTTGACATTCGGGAGAATTCGGACACAGAGTGGTGCTTCCTGTACTGGCCGCTATCTTCGAACGTTTTCTCCTTTTTTATTGGCGGTGAGAGAGGGTCACCGAGAGAGATAAAATAAGTAATATGCTATCAAATTACATTGTTCGCATGTACTGGTGCAAGTTGGAAACCGCAATGCAAGGCTGAATTCCAAGGCTGCGGAAATATTTAGCTTTTTCTCGCACACTGCGGTCTGTAAATTTTAGCAACCGAATGTACTTCCTTGGCGGTAAGTTAACTCTAGCCAGCAGGTGTATGTTATTGGAACCTCACAGTGGAAATGAAGCAGTACGTACTCTGCATTAGCCTAGAAGGAAAGAAATGTTTTCAATGCGACGACTTTGTTTCACTTTAGGATATCATGGTTGCTGGTGGCATGGAGAGCATGTCGAATATTCCGTACTACTTGTCCCGAGGGGAGACTCCGTATGGAGGGATTAATTTACAGGTAAGTAACATACATAGCTCCTCATAAAGGGAACTGGGGAATGGGGGCATGGATTGAAGCACTGACTGGTCCGCAGTCGAGATTAGCAGGAGACGTTTAGAGTATTGGCGGGGAAAAAAAGCAGGGCGGAGATCGATAGTACCGGATCCGTTATAGGCATAAATAACTTTACAATATAGATACAGAGGTTTTCATGGATAGAGAAAACATCAACCACAGATAGCCAACATGGTACACTGCGATATATATATATATATATATATATATATATATATATATATATATATATATATATATATATATATATATATATATATATATATCTGATTAGCTCAAGCAAGCTAGGTGACTACTTGTCGCTACCTCGTTTCAAAGGGTATGTCAATAGAACTCATCATCTCATCGTCGCCGCCTAATTAAATAAATGGAGATATGCAGCTCCATTTCAAAACCGATCATTCCATCGTTTTATATCAAGTACAGTCCGGCACGAGAAAGCGTACTACTTCATGAGTGAAATGGGATCCCTTTTGGCCTTCGACATTTCTGCCTTCCATTCCTGCACTACTGATTCGCTCAATTATCTCGAAGGTAGTGCTTTAGGCATGCTGCGATGTCGCCTCTCGTCCTTTGGCAAGCGAAACGCTTTAAGCACGTGCTTAATTTTTTTAAAAAAGCTAAGTTCGTCCTCCCGAATTAACGTGGTATTGTGAAGGCGTTCATAATCAGCAGTCAAGGGCAAAAAGGACTCATTGGGGCCAGCTCACTCCGCAGTACATGATCGAAACAGTGCTCGCCGAAAGCAATGACGACGTAGTGACACGTGTGCGTTGGGCTTGACTTACTAAACTAATGCAGTAAAATAGCGAAGGAAAAAAATCTGAGGCTTGGTGATACTATGAAGTGCGAGTCATGATACATGTACAAACGTTACATAAAAAGTTTAAATTCTGAGGTTCTACATGCCAAAACCAAGTTATGATTACGAGGTGCGCCGTAGAGGGGTGCTCCGGGTCAATTTTGACCAGCGGGGCTTCTTTAACGTGCACCTAAGAGACGGTACACGCGAACTTGTCAGAACGCCAACGGGTATACAAGGCATAGACTATAAAACGGATGGGCGCGCATCTTTACGATGACGCCACGCCTTACTAATTTTCTACTTTGAATTTCAGGATGGCATAGTACACGACGGCATGACTGACGCCTATGACAAGATTCACATGGTGCGTTGCACGCTTCTTTTCTCCTCTGTAACTGGCGAAATGGAGCTTGTCTAAAAACCGTTCTCATTGCCTTGAATTAAATCAGACGTGAGACTGCCATCGCATCGTGCGCCTTAACATTGCTGCTGCATTCATTCTATTAGAAGAACAGCTGACCGTGGTTTTTCGATATGTGGTTTTGTTTTAAGGAGCTTACGAACGTAGCACACGTTTCGCTTAACAATCCAGGGGACTTGCGCTGAGCAAACGGCCAAGAAGTACGAGCTCTCGCGAGAAGACCAAGACAGTTTCGCAATGGAAAGCTACAAGAGAAGCGCAGCAGCTGCAAAGGTAATATCATATATATGCAATGCCTATGAGACGGTATTACTATCAGTGTCAATATAAATGCAGCTATGATGCAATATCAGAATTACTGCATCCTATTCATTTCAGCATGTTCAACTCGTGGTATCCACAAGACAATACCAGCATTACTACGTTTTGATTCTTTCAGCGTGTCTTTTTCGTAACAGCTTAGAAGCAGTATCCTTATTGCTGTGTCCTATTTATCTGAGTACCATTTCATTACCCTGAAATATACTTTATGTAATCATACAAACAGAGAAGTTCACTGAAATATTGAGGCTCGTAGTGATGAGCAGGGATGTGCTTGCAGCCAACGTATAGACAACGGGACTCGTTTTTGTCGGCGCAAAAAACAACTGCGACGAAGACATGCTCCCTTGTCGGAACGATGGCTCCGGCGGCATTCCTTGTTTGATCCCTGTTAACTTTGGATTCGTGCTGTTTGTGATTCGTTACGCTCATTTGTGTTTACGATTCCAGAACCTTTTCTGAAGAATAATTGCGCAGACCTCTAAGGGTGAACCTTCCGCGTAGCTATCTCGCGGAATTTAAACGTAACAACATATAATTGAGCCTACGACTGCAGCAGTGTTGTTGTTTTTTTTCGTGCCCAGAAGGCTAGCTCCGAAGAAGCGACATCATTCATCAATATTTCTCGCTCCTGCACGGTACACTAGGCTGTCTCACCATTACAAATGAAACTAGTACAAAACTCGTATGTAGTATCAACGGGCTGTGTTTTCGGTGTGAAAATTTGGAATATGTCCGGCATCATGGAAATATTACCAAACTAGTAACATTGATGAAAACATAACTTTAAAACGTCCACATACAAAAAAGTTCTTCCTGCTCTATATTGCATTTATTCTAGTTTTTCTTTGTTGTTATTCTTCTTCTTATGGATCCAAAGCGACAAGCGTAGGCTAAGGATGGAGGCGACACTTCCCCTGTATTGTGTTGTGCGGTTCAAGAACAAATAGTTATATTGTTCCGTTGTGAATTTTACTTCAGCGACAGAAATTTACTTTCTGCAGTATAAACCCGCATTACATGATGAACTGAGTATTAAAACCTTTCTCCAAACTATAGCATTGACACTACCTCATATATTATGAAGTACATTTGTCCTTTGTGCAAACTCTGCGTGGTCCTCAAACATCTTCATTCGCAAAGTCCTTCCTCAGTGTGCTCAGCTGTATAAAAGCTGTATAAAGCGAAGTCTCCTTGGTTTGCAGGAAGGCCTCCTTGCCAAGGAAATTGTGCCAGTGACAGTACCGGTAAAGCCTGGAAAGCCCGACGTTTTAGTAACCGAGGACGAGGAGTATAAGCGAGCTGACTTTGACAAGTTCTCCAGCTTGCCAACTCCGTTCGTGGAAGAAGGCGGTTCGTACCTGTTATTTAGCTTTACTGCAGATGAAACCACCGAGAAAGTCTTTTGTCTGCTAGACTTCATGTATCATCTTATTTTATTTTTTAGATATGCATTGTCTCGCATGAAAGAGCTAAAGGTAGATGGAACTGCCTCATGAAGGCCCCGTTACCCGTACATTGCTCAGAGGTGGAAACCAACAGCGAGACAATGTAGAAACAGAGAAAAACAATAATCTCTGCAAAAGGCAACTAAAAAAACTATATAAAAACCTAAAAATTGTTTGCAATTCGTGCATTCATTGTTCTCAGTAATGCTGAAACAATTAGGAGCAATTCTGACGTACAACGCTGAAAAACTGTGCAAGACTTTATACAATACACAAAGAATATCGAAAAGACTAACACGACCGCAGCGGAACCACATACCGCACGAAGAGCGTTATTCAATAAAACTAAGCAAGAAATAATCCTTAACTCTCTTTTTAGGCCATAAACCGACCTTCGTTGGTGAATAATATTAGCAATTCTGCAATTTCTTTTTAGGAAATCAGGTATTAGGTAAGCAAGTGCCTCTGTTCCATAATTAATTTTGAAGATTGGTGTTCTAGTGTTCCGAGATCTGCTATGCAGCGCACATGTTTCTCTTTTTTAGAACTATTAACTTGTTTAAATTTGCCTTAGTAGTGATACCTCAGATCAGTAGACAGTAGTGAAAGGGAGAAATGAACAAGGATGTAATATAACTGAAGTTTTAGCCATTTCGGCCCAAAACTTTCAATAAAGTGCAAAATTGATATGCCATGGCCCTACACATATTTACATAGAGCTTGTTTACGTAAGGTGTCCAGCACACATTCTCTTCGAAATCAACACTAAAGATCTGTAAGTACGTACCCGTTCAACAACGCAGTTTTTAAGTTTGATATAAGCATTACAATTGGGCTTGTTAGGGCTTCTGAAAATTTTATTAATTCTCTTAACATTCAATTGCAAATGATTTAAATCTAACCAACTTGACGATTCGTGTCACCATCTATTAGCTATCTTTTCGAGATCAAATAAGTGTGTACCTGTTAAAAACGTACTTGCGTCGCCTGCGTATAGGATTATGTCAGGAGTTTGCAGTATATGCCCAAATTCATGTATATACATAACGCAGAATTAGAATAGCGCCCCGCGGTACTGCATAATTTATTGGCTGCAACTGGTAACTATAACCGTTTATACAAGTGAACTGCATGTACCATGCCGGATAAATAACTGCATATCAGATTTAGTCCCATGCCTCGAATACTCTAATGTGGGAATGTACGAAACAAAATAGCATGCTTGATGAATCAAGTTCTTTTTTAAAATGAAAAAATATTCCGAGCGTGTATTGCTTATTATCAATATCTGAACTAATTTTTAATATCTTTAATATCCAGTAGGGCCATTTCTGTTGATTTCTTTTCGCGGAAACCAAATTGTTGCCTCACAAGTGTTTGGCGATCATCGAAGAACTTGATTAATCATGATTCTAATGTTTACTCGCAATACCATACTCTATCGCCCTCAGTACTTATGTTTTTCTTTTCGTTCTGTCTTTCATCTACATGTGCAAACATGGAATAGCCCGAAGAGATAAACATTCTTTAGGGTATAGTGCAAGCTGAGCAAGTCAACAACTGCGAACGCTAGTTGTGTGAAAGAATGTGTTCGCTTGTGCTGACTTTTACATTTCTCATTGAAACAAAACAGCCTAAAAATCCTTTCCTTCTGCTCGCCCCCCGCATCCCGTTATCGCTTTCTTATCGTTTTCCCACTAAGCACTTCATGCCCCGAAGTCCTCACCGCAATCTGAGACTCGCTTCGTACATGACCATCACAACCCTACGTTGTCGTTGTTCTTCGACGCCAGTCGAGAGTACATCGGCCCCATGCCGCCGTCGTCGCCACATTCTTTGTCGTCGGGCGGTCGCGTACGCGTCATCCTCAGTGTGAAGTCGTCTCTTAGCCGTTGTCGCCGTCACACCGTCGCAGTCGTAGTGTTCTCATTATCAGCCCGCTAAAGTCTTTGTTAAGTTGCGTATTTATTGAGCGTGGAGTCCGAACCTAACAGTGATGAGCGAAGGAAAGCACGCGTGTGATTAGCCATTTCTCTGTAGTCTGCGACAGCTTGCAAATACAATGACAAATACACCGCCCTGTGCGAACGAGACAATTACGCAATAAAATATTGGATGAAATTGAATTATTCATAAACTTTAGCAATATATCCGTGAGATTTAACTGGACTAATTCATGTAGAGAGAGTATCGTGATGCTCAGGAGTAGATGGGAATCATTAGAACAGTATGCAATGAATGTTATTATTCTAATAGCTTCGTCAATCTTTATCTATTGTAATTACATCAGGTGAGTTCAATAGGTGTTTCCTAATGATGAAATGCAGTAATTATGACATCTGTGAATAAAGGCGAAGTATAATTTAAGAATGTGGACCTGTTAAAATGACGTGCTTTCAGTCAACGTTCTCACGCCATACATCAATTTTCGTTGAACGTACGCAATGTGATTTCTTTATTTGAGGTTACAATCCACTTGGTATGTTTCGTTTACTACGCGGATTGTGAATATTACCTGCGCGGTTTTTCGCAGCTGCTGCGTGATGGCTGCATTGTTTCCTTACAGGCACTATCACGGCTGCCAATGCGAGCGGGCTGAATGACGGGGCGGCTGCTTGCGTCCTGATGACTCGCCAGGCAGCCGATCGGCTCGGAGTGAAGCCTCTCGCGAGGATTGTCGGTTAGTTCGAGCTCGCAAAAAAGATTTCTTTATCATAGCTGCAAACGTCATCGAACATCCGGGAATCCCACAGGGTCCATCGCACCCACTGCATTGCTGTAGCCTTGCCGTTCGTTTCAGTTTAGCGAGCGCCTTCGTTTCAGTGCGGTTGTTAAGCGACGGCTTTCTTACAACAGCAAAGCAGTCGCATCATTGGCGTTCCCTTGTTCTAATACCGTTGTCCTTACATGGCGAAGCGAAACTCTCCAGAAATGTTTAATTATTATGTTAAATATTGTGTATTGTTAAATAGAATTGTTTTAATTAAGTTAAGGCTATTACAACTACCCACTGCGGTAGCCCTGGGGCTATGACATTGCGTTGCTGAGCACTAGGTCACGGGTGCGATGCCTACCGCGGCGGGGCCATTCCGATATGGGCGAAAAGCAAAAACTGCTCGTCTACCGTGCGGGGGGCGCGCGTTACCGAAACCCAGGTGGCGAAAATTAATCCAAAGCACCCGACTATGGCGCGCCTCGTAAACAGATCGTTGTTTGGTACGTGAAACCCAAGAACGTCGTTTTTATTTAGCTCGTAGACCTGACGCAGACATGCTACAGAGAGAAAACGAGTACACGTAGGTGGTGGGCACTGCGCAGTGGAGCAGCTAACGATGCCCCTTGCGGGCTGTCGCCCACGCTAGCATTGACTGTCACCTTGCGCCATCCGCCGACTACGTGTCGCTTCAGCTCGTGAAAACCCGCACTCCCCACGAGTAGCACCGTGAGCCGTACGGCTTAAAGGTAGTTGTCAAACAGCGCCGTCGTCCTTAGCCACACCCTGCATGTTTGCCCTGCGCCCGCATCCATGGCCTGAGAACTTGTTTGGCGGCCAGATGGGGGTTTTCTTAGTCAAAGATTTCCGGATCACTCTGAAAGGTGCGCTGCTTTCAATTAGCCACATTCTTCAACATTTAAGAGAAATTAGCTTCCATGTTTTTACACTGTGTGCATATCGAACGCGCGCTGTGGTACGCTGAATGCGAAAGGTGGTTAAACGAGAAACAACGAGAAGGGATGCAGCACAGACAAATTTTGTTATTTGCACATTCTCTGTAAACCTGCACTCGCCTGCATTTACTATCGGCGAATGGTGCATTCCTGTATTTGACCTTATTTCATTCGATGCACCTCTTGCTTGACAGGAACCCGAATATTGCGTATGTACAATCGCCCAATTTTTTAACCTGAACGCGCGAGCATCGACCGGCCAGTCGATAAGCGCCGTATAACGGAGTACAGCGGCGAAGTGTGCGAGAATACGCGCGTGCGCGCAATGCACAGTCAAATGCAGCTTCCCTCTGCCAGGCTGTTCCGGCAACCGGACCCCACGTCCCACCTGCTTTTTTGTCCTTTATCGACTGGCCGGTCGATGCTCGCGCGTTCAGGTTAAAAAATTGGGCGATTGTACATATATGTGGGACATTATCCCACATACGTAAGCAGTCTTTCAGTTACAGGCGCGTAAAAGAATATTGCAAGTAACAGATATAGCTATGTCTAACATTGTTTCGGATAACAATGGCTATGTTCCGGGAACTTGGTTCTACATATTTATTATGCGAGTTTAATGAATACCTGATAAAACGCTAAGATACATGGAACGCCGTATACCTTATACTGTGTGATTTCATCTGCAGGGCTGTTTCATTTAGGCAAATGACAAATATTTGCAAAAGTGTTCCACTTCGGAACAGAGCGAGATTAGGAGAAAGCCGAACCTCGAAAGCTTCACTATAAGTACACGAGTACGAATAAATCCTTTTGCGCACCATCCACTCTACAATTTTATGAGGTTCATTGCATTTCAAAGAAAGTGACTCTGAGTTATTAAGTTTAGGCGTTGAATTTCTTTTCTATAAATTTCGTTTAATTGTTACATTTAAAAAAAAAGCCTGCAGGGCCAATATTACAACTCTGCATCTCGGTAATCAACAACGATAATCGTTATGTAAACTGCAGGTATTATGACATGTAAGGCGTTCAAAATTGCCGTATTATACGCGCACACTGTTCCGAACTACGCCACTAATTTGTGATGTAGGACATTTACAAAACTCTTAAGCATAGCCACAATCTAACGTAAGCTCTGAGTTCATGTATAAAATGCGCCCGCTCTAAATGCAGTTTACAGGTGCACTATGTGGAAATGCGATATCTTTTGTTGTTGTTGTTGTTGTTGTTGTTGTTGTTGTTGTTGTTGTTGTTGTTGTTGTTGTTGTTGTTGTTGTTGTTGTTGTTGTTGTTGTTGTTGTTGTTGTTGTTGTTGTTGTTGTTCAGTACTGCGGATTTTTAAACCTAGTGATTCAATTTTTTTCTTTACCTTCCCGTTTTCCTGAGATGTTTGTAACATACAAGGTATTAAATCAAAGTTCCCCTTCCTACATTTGATAGAATTTGGTTTTCTCTCTCATTCAATACATCTCATTCGGATAGGTCTAGTTAGCGGTTGTCTCATGAGAGCATTCCTGCGTTTTCCATGCATTTGTATAAGAAAATGGGAGCTGACCTCGCGCTAAAGCTGCATGCTCCTCGAGCTCTTATGAAATCTATCTTGGCGTATGTAGCTGTCAATGGTATGTTTGTTGTTGCTTTTTCGTTTTTTTTTTTAGGCTTTGGCGATGCTGCTGTTGAACCAGTGCACTTTTCTATTGCGACTGCATACGCAATGACAAAGGTGCGTCTATTTTTTTCAGACGGGAATTTGATGTGGTCAATGTAGTCACAAGTTTGGGAAGTCTACACATAACCGTAAGATACACGTACACGAATTAGCCAGCTTGGCAGCTATGTTATTTGATGAGTTGACACTGTTGTTTTCCCAAGCTATAAATAATTCGCGTGGCTTGCCACACTAAGAATTGTCACAAGTCAATTAAATAAAGTTGTCTTTTTTTTGCCTAAATGAACACTAATGCGGTAGATAGACTCAAGAATAATGAAACAATTTTTCAGAAGTTTTGTTATTATTTCGACCAGCAAATTTTGATTCTGCCTGGATACACTGAAAACCAAACTTCCGATTCAATTTCTCGCCGAATCACTAGCCCCGATAAGTTATTGTGCCGCTACGGATTTCAACGTATTTTCTCGCATCTGTACCATTTTTAGCAAAAATATTTTTTTGGAACTTGCTAGGTAAAGTTTCTCGTTCTATTTAGAATGCAGTGTAGTACCTTCTTTACCGAGCAAACGTTATTCAGGCTCGAGCAGGTGTTGTGAAACTCCACTGCATCCCGGAGAGTAGGTGTGGAAACCGCGTTGTGGCCTCTTTGCCCGTCTTTCACCCTTCCTGCTTTCGCTGCTCTTTCACCAGTCTTTCATTATCTTGCTTACGAGGCATCCTCTTATGGGAAATGTTGCTATCGCAGAAGCATGACACAGTTTGTCTTAATAGCAATAATTAGTTTTCTTTCAAACGCTGAGTGAGCGAGCTCGCATCCCTTTGTCTGGAATGTGGAGACGCCGGGCGAAAACAATAAACTAAGTTGAGGATCGCCGCACTCGGCTTCTTCGGCGTCTCCGCTCTGAATCTCTCAGCTGTCAAGGCTGCCTGCAATAGTGACCGCGCTGTGTCTCCGGTGCTTTTAATCGCGAGCGTTTGGTTGGTGCACTGATGTAAGCATTGTTCCTGTTCCATACTATCTTCAAGTTGGCGAGAGATGGTGGTAGATGGAGTTTTATGGCGCATGAGCTGAAAGGCTGTAGAGCGCCCAAAAACAAAAAAGGTTCTAGTACACTCTGGCAGTAGTGATCACGTTTATATATGCAAGTTCTTTTTTAGCTTCAAGTGAAAGTTGTACATGCGTTTAATAGGTTAAAAAGAGATTGCGCAGCCTCAAATTGTCATCGTGCGGAAAGATTCATATTTGAGAAAAATTGCTTCTGGTATTTCTAGAAATGCCTCGCCAATCTCTCCACTCTCGTCGAAAAAAATGAGAAAAGAATAAATAGAGATGAAAGAAGAATCACGAATTTTCCGCACTTGCTCGGCAGAATAAAACTGTCCATGGCTAATACTTGGAACGCTTCACTTTTGTGAAAAGACTACTCGCGCCTCACGTTCTATTTCGCACTTGGAGATGAGAAGTTGCTAATAAGTCCTGCGGCTTTGTTGCGGTACCAATGCGGACTGCACTTTCTTTTTTCGGAAGCCTGCCTTTAGGCAGCTTCCACTTACTTTATTGTGTGTGCAACCTTCTTTTGCATGCTGTCCATAGTTACATGAAATGAACGTTGTAAATTGAGGTGTGCTGTAAAAGACCGTTCCGTGATGGACACAGTAAGGACGTTCTCATTGTTGTGCCAAGCTAAATGGTGAAAAATGTAGCGAGATCTTTTGTGATCGTGCGCGAAGTTTCGCCTGTCGTAATGCACGATGTTCGTTGTCTAATATTTTGTGATTACAAAGACGGCGCCGAATAAAAAAACACATGAAGAAAGGACACGAGACAGCACGTGTCCCTTCTTCGTGTGTTGCTTTATTCGGCGCCGTCTTTGTAATCATGCTTAACCAACTAGCCCACCAACACATGCTCAGTTAATCTTTTGTGGTCGTCTTTTTGGTGGTCGAAACGTTTTTTTTTCCCTATAGGTCTTAAAAGAAGCTGGCTTGAAGGCTCAAGATGTGTCCATGTTCGAAATCAATGAGCCCTTCAGTTCCGCCGTTCTGTGCAACATGAAACACCTTCAGCTGGACCACTCTAAAGTGAATGTGCACGGAGGTTCAGTCAGCCTTGGACATCCGATTGGGTATGTGCGCAATTTTTTGTCCTTACCGCCAACAACGTCCCGTACTGTAGAAAACAAAACAAATGACATAGGTACAGTTCTTGCTCCGGTATGAGAACCTGTCAAGCTGTCAAGCTGTCAAGCTGACAGATCCTTCTGTCGGCGGCGTTTTGTATAGACGTAAAAATAAAGATTGATCGATATAGCGTGCAAGCCGGGCGAATATATTGGTGAGCGTTGAGCTATGGAGCTTACTTACTTGGTAGATTGTAGCCTATAATTTCTCGCAGTACAGTAATATCTTCTCATATTGTTAATCATATACAAATATAGCAGACATGGGAAAGCGCAATGACATCATTTCTTTTCTTTTTCGGGTTTCGCGGGCTTCCTTAGGAGTTAATAAAAAAAACAACTTAAAAAATAAGGTCACAGCAACTTCATTGGGTGCTTTAAGCAAGCTCTACAGCTTTTTTTCAAGTACAACTGATGCACCAAAACCGATATTAAAGTTATGCCAAGAGTACAACATTGTCTAGGCTGTCACACTTCCCAAAACTATGTTTAGTCACTCGAGATAACAACTAAGGTGACGTTCTTGGTGTCAGTCGACTAAGCTGCGACGCTTTTTTCATAAAACTCGGTAAAGTTACGTTAAACAGCCGGTATTGCAGTAAGAGCATGTGCAGCCCCCCAATTTTCTAACAGCACCGCACGAGCGTAGACAGTCCTCGATGGATGTGGATGAATGGATGGATGCTATGAGCGTCCCCTTTGGAACGGGGCGGTGGGTTGCGCCACCAAGCTCTTGCTACTATGCTGCCTGATATCCTACCTAGGTTAACCAATGAAAAAAGAAAAGGAAAAAAACACTATGAACTAACACGTCCAAATTTTCTGATCCCCTATTGCGAACTGTGTTTTTGTATGTCTCCGTCTTTTGTCGTTTCCCTACTTTTCTTCCACCAATCCTCCAATCGCCTCTTGCTAATGTCTATTGCGGACCTGTTTGCTTTACCACTGCTCCCGCTGAACCCAAGGGCTTCAAGGGGGCCAGTGGTGCCTAAATCGACCGCTGGGTAGACGTCCTCACATTCTAATAAAATATGCTCCGTCGTTTCCCTAGCTTTACCGCAGCAAGCACATGCTTCTTCTTCCTTCTTATATCTCGCTTTATAGGTGCGTGTTCTAAGGCATCCCGATCTCGCTTCGAAAAGTAATGAGCTTCCCTTTGAGTTATCATAAATGGTTTCTTTCCTGATTTCGTTTTTTCCTCTTAAGTAGTTACTCATGGCAGGTTTCTTTTCCATTGCCGCCACCCATGAGATTAATTCAGCCTCTCTAACTTTCCGCTTGACCTTTTTTGTTGCTGTGTTGCCCACCCCACAGGCCGCATACTTGCTGGTAAGCTTCCTAGTTCTTTTCCTCCACTGTGAATCAACGTTTTGCCTGTACAGATACCTGAACACTCTCCCAGCCCATTTACTTTCTTCCATATTCCTCAGCCGTTCTTCATACTCAATTGTACTGCGAGCTTCCCTCACTTCAAAACTAGTCCAGCCCATATCCCCCTGCACAGCTTCATTTGTAGTCTTCCCGTGAGCGCCCAATGCGAGGCGACCCACTGACCTTTGGTTCCCGTCGAGCCCTGATTGTACCCCTGATTTAAAGCAAACAACGGCATTTCCAAAAGTAAGTCCTGGAACCATTACCCCTTTCCACATACCTCGTAGGACCTCGTACCTATTGTATCCCCATAGCGCTCTGTGCTTCATTATGGCTGCATTTCTCTTCCCCTTGACTGTTAAGATTTTTTCCTGTGCTTCCATATATCCATTGCCTTCGTTTATCCATATACCAAGGTATTTATATTCTGTTACCCGAGGTATTTCTTGGCCCTGTATCTCCACTGTCTGTTCACTGTTTTCATTGAATACCATAACACCTGATTTTCTAACACTCAATTTCAAACCTAAATTGTTGCCTTCCTGTCCACAGATATTAGCCAGACGTTGCAAATCACTTTGCTCGTTAGCGAGCAACACAATGTCGTCCGCATAAAATAAACCTGGGAATTGCTGCTCTATTACTGTACCTGCCTGTTTGTATGAGAGATTAAACCCGATATTACTTCCTTCTAGCTCCCTCTCCATCCTCACCATGTACATCATAAACAGCAGCGGGGATAAAGGGCACCCCTGCCTCAGTCCCTTGTTGATTTGAACTTTCTCCGCGCTTCTCATCCCTTCCCATTCAACGCAAACGGTATTTTCTAGGTAAATCTCTCTCAAAAGCTGTAGACAATCGTTACCTAAGCCTTCCCCTTCCAGAATATCCCACAAAATGTTGCGGTCTACGTTGTCGTATGCTCCTGTAATGTCCAAAAAGGCCACATACAAAGGTCTGCTTTCTGCTTTTGATATTTCGATACACTGAGTAAGAACAAACAAGTTATCATCCAAACGCCTACCTATTCTAAAGCCATTCTGAAGCTCTCCCAAGATGCCATTATTCTCTGCCCATGCTTGAAGCTTTAATTTGATTGCCTGCATTGCTAGCCTGTATATTACCGATGTAATGGTCAACGGTCTATACGAGTGAATTCTGTCTTTCTCCCCCTTACCTTTATAAATTAAATTCATTCTACTTTGTCGCCAACTGTCTGGTATTCGTCTATCTCTTAAAATTTTTTCCACTGCTTTCACCAGAGTTTCCTTACTTTTTGGTCCCAGTTCATTTATCAGCCTAACGGGAACCTCGTCTAGCCCTGTGGCTGTGCGCTTAGGAATTTTCTCTTCCGCTTTTTTCCAGTTTAAATTTGTCAGCACCAGCTCCTTTTCCACTTGGGTCTCTTTCATGCTATTTTTTTCCTCAAGTACAACCTCGTCATTGCCTTGGAAGGATTCGGCTGTTGCGTTTCGGATGTAATTTATTGCCGCTTCTCCTTCCAGTCTGTTTTCATCTTCGTCTAGGATATGTTGTTGTATTGTTGCTGACTTCCTGCCTAATAATTTTATGTGATTCCAAAATATTCTAGGTGCGGCCTTCTTTTTCTCACGTATTTCTGACAACCAACGTTCACTTTCACCTTTTAATTTTGCTTGCACCAGTATTTGAACCATAGACTTTTTCTCCCGGTATATTTCCCATTTACTGGTTACTTCATCCTGTGGCAACTGCGCCTTCTTTGCCTGCCTGTGCTCTCGAGATGCTTTCTGTCGTTCGGCGATCGCTTCTCGTATCTCCTTGTTCCACCAGCTTTTCGGTTTCTTTTTTCCTTTCCAACGAACATGTTGTTTCTCTTTACGTATTTCTGTCGTTATTACACTTAGAAGCTCACCATGTTCCCACTCCTTACTTGGCCACTTGCCAAGTTCTTCTTCAACTCTAGTGACTATATTTGCTATTTGTTCAGCGTTCAAATTTGGACTGGCCATTGTGCTTTCCTTGCTCTCTTTCCCAACTACATATCCCATTTTCAAAATGATGCGTTTATGGTCACTCCCTATGCTGCTAAACCCTTCCTCATCGATGACCATATCTCTCAACTTACCATGAATTCCTTCTGTCATGTCCTTCTATCGTGTCCTTCTTATCATGTCCTTCTATCATGAATTCCTCCGACCGGCACGTCAGCGCCTTACAACGGCATGAAGCGTAACGATCAGCGAGGATAAGCGCATGCGCAGAAAGTTCACCCCAAGCGCATGTGTCGTCCACCAGGCATTTTACGCATGCATGACACAACCCCTGCCAGGGGTAACTCGCTGGGGAGCTTCGCAGTCGATCAACGATAAGAAGAGCGTTAAAGAATTGGGTCAGTAGAGGACAGTGCTACAAATGTGCACGTCTTTTCTCGGTATGGGCACAATATAATGTCTGCCTTTATCATGTGCGTCGAATCAGCCTCTTCTGTTGGTAATGACATTTGAAAAACGTCACCGTGACAAATGTTACCTCCCTAAAACGCAGCGTCCCAGTGAACGAATGTCGAGTTCACCTGAAGTAGTAAGCCGGCGTGAAACTTTTTAGGTTTTTGAACGCTCCGAAAGTGCTGTCCCACGCATTTGCTCAGCAGCTATAGTGCTCCGCGTTCGCTGAATGAACCACGTTTCAGGAACAACCCGCCGTGGTTGCTCAGTGGCTGTGGTGTTGGGCTGCAGAGCACGAGGTCGCGGGATGGAATCCCGGCCACGGCGGTCGCATTTCGATGGGGGCGAAATGCGAGAACACCCGTGTGCTTAGATTTAGGTGCACGTTAAAGAACCCCAGGTGGTCGAAATTTCCGGAGTCCTCCACTACGGCGTGCCTCATTATCAGAAAGTGGTTTTGGCAGGTAAAACCCCATAATTTAAGGTTTTAAGCTTTTCAGGAACAGTTTTACTTTGCAGTACGCGAAGCTGACATTGCCCTTTCCTGACCTGTTTACAGAGCGTCTGGTGCAAGGATTACAGGACGCTTAGCGCTGCATCTGAAGCCAGGACAGTACGGCCTTGCTGCCGCCTGCAACGGCGGTGGCGGCGGTTCTGCTATACTGATCCAGAAGCTTTAAGTCTGCTACTATTTCACTCGGAAACAAGCTATCTGGCACCGTGAACTTCAGTAGGCACACCTATGTCAAGTCGCCAATTTTTCTTATACTGACCAGGTCTAGTGCATACTGTATGTGTCGTCGATGGAGGTTCCAGGCGGTAAGAGAATTAATATGCATGGATTTGAATCGAGATATTTTTGTTGAAATAAACAATTTAGAGGCTGCTTCGTCGTTCGGTTTGTTCTGCTAGTAGTATTACTGTATATGTACTTGTCTCACGGCTTTGTAAATTACTTGGGAGCTGCCAGTATTTTTTCTTGACGCCAACTGAACTGAGAAAATGGCGATGGCGTTCCACAACGATTGTAACATTCGACATGACTCATCCGACAGCTTATGAAAACTTTCAGAACACCAGCACTAGAACACCGTTCTAGTGCTGTGTGCTACCTCCCACAACTATAGCTACGCCCCTGATATCAATACGGCAAAGCTCCCTAAACGATGCTTCCGCTCTTACGAGCAGCAGCCGACGACCGGGAGCTACAAGCCTGGAACCGACGGGGCTTAAAATGAAAACGCCGCTAGTCAAAGTGCTTACTACAGCGAAGGTGCATATGGCTAGCTGATTCGTCCGTCCGAAAAAACACAGGCGCAGGATTGGCCGCGCCAGTTGTGACGTCGTTGCTGTCCGACGTCGCGCGCAGCAGTTTCTCTCCGCCTCTGAAATGAGTAGGCCACGCGTCATACGTACTCCTGAGGAGCAGACAGCTTTCGATCAGCAACGCCGCGAGCAGAACCGGCAACGAGCTCGTCTACGCCGTGCCGATGCTGCAGCCCGGGCACAAGAACAGGCTCGTGCAGCGGAGCGCAAGCAGCAACTGCATGCCGAGGATCCGGCAGCATACCAAGCCGTCGTTTAATCAACCATCGGGATTAACCCGGTGAAAAACACTGGGGCCGCACGTTTCACCTACACTGGTTAACCATCTGTAGGGAGTGCTTGGGCGGTGATTTTTTTTATCATCACTTTCGTGTGTCGACAACTATTTCGCGGTTAAATGAACGTACAGGTGGTTCTCTCGACTACAGAGCAACTCAGACGAGCCACCGCCCACGACGGTCGCTGCGCACCTTCCTGTCTGCGAGGCCACACGCCCTCGGATCCTTCGATACCACCAGTGGCTTAGCGTGAAGCATCACGTCCCAGACGGGGCGCATTTTCGACTTCAACGTCATTCTACTTGGCACTATTTCGCGTCCGACAAAAATTGTTGCGAAGTTTCGCGATACTTTCAGTGGCGACAGATGTGATATGTCACGGCCACTTAGGCAGTCGCGGCGGCGGCGCAGCGACGGTAGGAAGCCGGGTGGAGCTTGCGCATGCGCGGTGGCTGGTCGCTCTTCGCGGCATCGGATCGTGGAAGCGGATCACGGTATGCTATAGCAGGTGCTCGCTTGAAACCTCCGTGTGCAGGTAATATTATTTTCGGATGCTTCGCGCTTTCCAGCGAGCATATAGCGAATGAGCCGATAGGGATATTCGCTTTGTAGGTACAGGGCGTACATCTGGGCGTACGAAGTCTGCTCCCCAAGGAGTAGATATGCGGTGGCGCTGCAATCGCCAGTTGTACTGGGAGCAAGTTCACATATAAGCGGCTCTTCCCCACAGGCGACTTCAAGAAGCGACATTGTTTAGGGTAGTCGTATGCCATCACAACATCGAGCAAATACTATATAGTCAACGTTTGTTCCGTTTGTGACTCTATGCATACGTGGTCGTGCGCTGTCACGCTAAAACTACGACAGAAAAATGTTCTTGTCTGGGAATAATTTACCTGAAACCAACGAGTTGGGGAAACGAAATTGGAAGTGTAAGCGGTCGGCTGGGCGATAACACATAGCGCTCAAGCGCACAAGCGTTTTCGTTCCCCATAATCGCACGGTGGTTTCGGCAGGTGAAACCCTAGAATTTTACGCCAGGGGTAAGAAATGCAGGACATAAAATACGTGCATAAACAACCCTAGAGAAATTTTTCTGCGTCTATAGGTATTTGAGGTCTTGTTGATGGAGAAAAAGAAATTTGTCCAAATCCAGGGAGAACTTGCACTGTGAAGTGGTGGAAAGAAGAACTCGGACATGGAAAACTGCTGCTGCGACCACCGATACCTGGAACTGCTGACGGGACCAGGTGATTTGATTTCAATCACCGCGAGTTACCTGAACAATAGCATGCGAGGTATAACTTATGATCGCACTGCTGCGCAGTGAATGCATCTTGCTCGGTGAAGCTCAAGATGTCGATGTCCTGGGCTCGTTAACGGAGCGTAGCCATCGGCGTTTGTGCCTATAGTAGCGCTGTCGATTTATGCGCCCCTTGAATTAAGTATGTGTACTATAACCGGCGAAACAAACGCGTGCTGCAACATGAAAACAGTGCAGCAAATGCAAATCTGGGCTCCGGCGGGCAGACGTACCTATAGCGCCGGGTCTGACAAGGCGGTCGGGGCACTGTGCCCAGCCTGCTATCCACGTAAGTTTATCCTAAACCACCCATCAGCGGTTCCAGGTAAAGTATCGTTGCGGAGACCCAGTGGTCACGTGTTTGGGTGTGTTTTTGGCGTGGAGGAAAGAAATCGATGGGCCGCGCATCTGCGTGCTCCACTGCAAATGACCTGTAGGCGCGTCAGCATGGCGGTCCCACGTCGGTACGTCACGGCGCGCAAGAACAATGTTACTCGAAATATTTTACGCCGGTATTGTGAAGTGGCACACCGTTTTGAAATTGTTACGTTCGGTAAGGTAGATCCGGACAACCATCTTCCAGTAAACCTATCGTAATTCATTGGGTGTCGACAACTTGAACGACGCCTGCCGCTTGCACCGCGGGACACTACCACGTCTTCATTCAATTCTAATAAGGTTCCGTGTAAATCTTGGCAGGTCCCCGTCAAATAATCAAACTACCCGGGAACCATTGTTACCACAGAGCTGGGACGTTATGTATATGTTCCCCAATGGATCCTCTTTTTTTTTTTGTTCAGTTATCCATCAAGTCGTAATTGATACCTGTTTTTTTTTTTCCGACATACGATTTTTGTTTTACAACGGTGCCCCTTACAACGGTGCCCCTTCAGTTTCGCGGAGCTCATTTAGTTAAGCGAACGCCCACGAGAAGTACTGTGAATGCTACAGTTACAGCTTCTAACGTGTAGTCAACGCAAAATTATCCGCGACCTCTGTCATTTAAAGGCGAATGACGGCATTTCGGGTTGTTTTAGTGTTCATATTTAATCTTGGCAACCAGCTTGACGACGTGTTCGAGATGAACGCCCCCCCCCCCCCCAAAAAAAAAGGAAACTTACAGTGGCTTCGAAATTGACACGTGCCACATCGCTATCCGCCTTGTCTTCACTGCAGGCATCGATAGCCGTCAATATATCTTCGTCCGTAGTCCTTCTGCCGCCCTACTTCAGCCAAATAGCCCGGGGAGCTGGAAGCCTGGGACAGCTGGGGGAAGTGCGTGGTTCGACTCCCGCCAGCGGACATCCACCAGTTTATAAGAGGGGTATAAGCAGCCCCCTCACCCCAACCAGGCGTCCGGCTTTCCCAGGAAGCTTTGCTTAGGAGAGATTTGTTCACACCCCTATGCTTGCTGTGCAAGAACCAAGACAAACAAAACGCCACGCAAATCTGAAATGGCGGTTTAGGTCGCTCCCATGGCGGGCATTTATGATGTGGAGTCCCAATGCACCTGTTAAGTGGGAACGCCCTCTGGTTCGAGGCAAACACCCCTTTGTAAGCGTTGAAGTTCCGTAACGGTCGTGCACTTGGCCGGGAGTGCGCTTGTACCTATTTTTAAGGGGCCCCATACCAGGCTACACGGCAAAGTTTGGTTATATGCTGGAAGTTGTTAAGTGTCCTCTAGGCAGCGTTCTGCCGCAAAAATTGTTAAAGTAAGTTCATTAATTAGCCGAAATAGAAGTATTTTGGTGCCACGAACCTATGATTTCAGGAGGCGAGCGTCACCGCCAGCATGCACACTCTCTCCACTTGCGCCGGCCACACAAGCGGAATTCCTTCCCTGCGTTCTTCCGTGCCGAGGCTGGAGGATTGCGTGAGGCATACGTCACAGGCCTCGCCTTCTTAATTTTTTCTCGCTTTCTTTTTTCTTCTTTCTTCTTCTGCGCGGCGCACTTCCGCTGAAGGTCTCGCGCGCTAGTTGCGTTTGTCTGGTTTCGCGCAGCGCACGATTTTGCACGCTGCAGACGAGAGCACCTGGGTAGCGGTATAAGTTAGTGTTACACGAACATTGAGGCAGACGCAAGCTGATCATAAAACATGATCGCGCGCTAGAACGCGATAGAAAATTACATAGTTTGCAGCGACTGCACGACGTGGGAACAAGCAGACGAAACGGAAGTACATCTCTCTCGCTGCGGTACGAAGTAAAACAAAGACACGCAGACATTCGGTTTGCATGTTTCATTATTTCTCTAAACTTTAATTCGTCTACTGAAGCAACAGATTAAACGAATAACTGCTGTCGCCTCGAATAATCCTCCAAGTCACGTGTCACTACGCCGTCATCGCCCTGCCACGTACATAGGCGCACCTACGCGATAGATGTCGACTCTGGCGGGGGGCGCGGCGCCCCCGAGGAGAAGTGTAAACGGCCTTTGGTATTAAATTTAGGCTTTTTTCGCGACGCGTAGAGGTGGAATACTTTTCAGGCACCTTCGTTAGCGCGCATTGCATGCACTGCACTTGTCAGTTCGAAATAGCCGGACCTTGTGGGGGGCGCTGTAAGAATAAGTATCCGGCGGCAGCTTTAGTGTGCCTCCTACAGCGACGGCAGATGCTCTCCCACAGGCCCTCTGTGGTTGGAGAAGGGGCTCCCAATGAGCTCTGTAGGACAGCCGTTACCACGTGCGAACACCCACAAGCAGCCGACCGCTAAGCCGGAGGACACTTCTACCCATTAGAAGTAAAAAAACGGTAGATTTCCGGCGGCACCGGGATCTTAACTCCGTACCTCCCGGTCATCGCTTTCACAAGGAGCTTCAGATACCTGTAACGACATGGCGGAGCAGAACTACGGCGAACAGCACAATAAACCGAGTGAAATACCACCGCTAGAGGGAGCTTCGGGGATTTTCGAAAATAGCGGTGAACGCTGTGACGGTACTGTACAGTCGGCGACAACCCAAGAATAAAATGCTATAGGTACATCGTCTGTCCAAACACAATTCGCGTGGATGTGTCCGTCAATTGGGTTCGCTTATTTGTTTGACGTCAAGCGGTTTTGCGTGTTTAACGCAGCTGTTCTCTCCGTGAAGATTTTCGCGTTGCTGGTTTTAGGAAGAAACCTGAATGTATAGGCAAATATTATGTATCATCCTGATATCACTGCTGTGGGGATGCGCGACTCTCGCGCGTCCCCTGATATCTTGTTTTCCCGCATAGCTCCCATCTCCTGCAGTGCGGCTTCGCCGCGTGGCCTGGTGCCCACGGCGGTCGGAGTGGTTGAAGCGCAGTGCGAGAGATGGCGCGAGTGTTGCCCTGCTAACGCCGCCTCCGGCGGGGTTACTTGGGCGCGGCAAAGGCTCTTTCTCTTGGGCGGCTGGCCGGCGAGCGCGGCGGACGTCCCGCGCGTGCGCCGATCGATGCTTCTGCGAGACCGTCTCGCGTGGCCGCCTTCGAACGCGCCACCGTTCGCATGACCGTACGCGCGAACGACCAGGCGTTGGGATCCAGCATGGGGCGAACATATTCGCTCGTTATCCGGTCGCGGTGAGTCGGACTTCCTAGATTTGTCGCGCGCCCATCGGCATGTTTTGTGGATAGCAACTCGGCTAGCAGGCATTGATCTATGAAAGGTGCAATTAATGCCCTTGTGATTGTTTGCACTACTCTGTTGTTGTTCCTTTGTCCCAAGAGCACGGGTGTGAGAACCCCACACTGCATAGCGAAAGCTAAGGCTTTAACTTCATACAACGATCTTTTATTTTATAGTTAGCCTAGCATTTATAATAGCAGAGCAGAGATTTGAGCAGACGTCAGCTGGCTCGGCTGTCTTTCGGATGTGATGGGCAGCTGCACTACGTTTTTGCGGGTGCAGCTTGTAATGGATGCTAACGGTGTAACCGACTGCAGTAGCCCAGAGAGGGGTCATCGCCGACCATATCTATGGAAGATGAATTTAATTTTACAGCGAAGCTATTAAATGGAGTTCAGCAGTGGTTGTCATGCCGGGAAGGCCGGTCTGCGATGACGTGGTCGTTATCAAATGTAAATGCGAGGCAACTTGTGTCCGAACACAGAACTTGCTTTGAAAAGTAATAATATATGATTACAAGGCAAACGTTACCTTGCCCATTTCTCATTCGGATAGACAAAAATTTTAGGCGCAGATTTTTCTGTTTTCCGTAGTTTCTGTTTCTCACGTCGGGTTATACAGCTCCATCTTGGAGGCCATTTGCGGATTTGTGCGTGCAGAAAGATTTACCGCATTACCAGAAAAAAAAAACGTAGGCCAGAGAACACAACACAAGTGCTGCTATTAATTGAAGCTTTATTTCGGAAATATGGGTCATATACGTAAATTGTGCATGCGCTGACATGGCGAAGTAAAAATTTACGGCACGAAAAAACCACAACACAGGTATACTCGCCAAGGCAGGACTAGATATCAACTGATACATGCTATGAAATATGTGACCATCATGTAGGTGTATCATGTGTGTGAGTTGGGGGGGGGGTCTATCAAATGCGTGTGGATCTTGTACTGCTGGGCCAGTTCGGGCTCGTGCCTTGGAGCTGCTTCGCAGCCTGCGTGGACGCAGTCACTAAACAAAGTCGCAGTTTCACCCAAAAAGCGAAGCACCGATGGCGATAGCAAATTATATAGACAACTACACGAAGTAAAGATAGCAGTTTCATCCGCCGAATAAAACTTCTGAACATTCGCATACTAAGTAAGTTCACAAGCGCGCACAAGCAAACTTGAACCCATCTAACTCATTGACCGCGGACACTAGCTGTGAAAACGCTGGCGCAAGGAAGCACGTCAGCAGCAGCAAGCGAAATGATCTTCGTGCGGCCTTTCGCTTCAACGCAAACGGAGCGGCGAGAACACAAGGCACACAAAGCTATCAGTCCTCGGTGCACCTACGCTTGTGTCCCCATCGCAGATGGCTTTCAAGATAGGGCCCACGCGACCACGCTCAGCTGCGCCATCGCAGCCGCCGCCGGAGTAGAACGCCCCCCCCCCCCAACCTTTCCAAGTGCCTTGTGTGCGACGGAAGAGGCGCGCTTCCTCCCCGTCTTCCTCCCTCGTGGGCGCCAGATCGCGCCACCATCCTAAGCTCTCCCTCGCAAGCTTACACTGGCACACACAGCATGCATACGGCGCGTGGCCGCGACATTATCGCACTCGGACTTTATACGGAGCGTGACAGCGGAGCCGACGCTGACGGCGGAAATGGGCCTGGAGTGTCCATACGATTGCTATCGCAATAAAACAGCCAGCCACGACCGCGCTCGAGAGCGAGGCCGTGAGCCAGCAGACAGGCCCGTACTACTTCCGAAGAATGCGAGAACTCGCTTACGCAGCGTCGTTGTCTTTGATTTATGTCAGACTGGCACATATATACATCTGCGAAGGATTTTCTAACTACCTTCATTAAGACGAAGCTTTCACAGCGAACCCTCCGACACCCTCTTGACCGTTGTCTTGCTGATTTAGGCGCAAGCGTCACATCGTGTAGCCCGTGCGCGCGTGCCAGTTTACATTAGGCCATGGGCAGAATAAATAATGTGGCAAAGTAATATTCCGCCTTAGCCCCGTCTTTGGCGTCGTACTTCTTTCAGTGAACATCCGTCCTCTCCCTTTTTAACTCGACAAACGTGGGGTGAGCGCTTGTCTCGTCCTCTAGACTAGCCGTGGCTGCGCTGGTTGTTGTCCACGCGGCTGAGTACACGCACGGCACTTGCGCTCTGTCTAGTTTCCGGAGGCGCGTTGACACGAGACGCAGCACGAAGCCTCGTGCGCTCCCCGCCACCTGCGCTCTTCATCACGCCAGCGTTGCTGTGGCGAGGGCTCGCAGTCATTGAGTGAGATCTGTTCGGCTTTGTCTGTGGGCGCGCGACACCATGCTTGTTAATTTAATCTGAAAGTGAATGTTTAGCACAATTTATACGGCCAATAAAGCCACTAAACTTAGTTCATATAGTTTGATATTTCGCAACGCTATATTAAGCGGGACTGTGGCATTTTGTTTTTATTCACGGACTACTTTCATTGGTGTAAGACTCACCAATCTGAGCTTCTGCAGTCATATATAGTTTCAATGTTCAAACAGCCCTAATTTCTTGTTTGCAACGATAGGCTAAACGAGTTGCATTGCCACAACTTTAGGAACTTTTCCAATATCAAATTTAAATCTTCATTTCATTTGAGTTGTTCGATTGTACAGTGCAAAGTAACAGCCGTCGACGTTACGCGACGAAAAAAGCACCGACGTTTATTTTCATTTCCCCAAAAACAAACTAAAAGACACTGAAATTAAGAGCACGGCTGTAGTGGTCTTCCGCCTGACATGATTTCCCTAAGACGCCGCTGGCAGTCCAGCAGGGCATGGAAGGCGGCGTACTTGGCGTCGTGGAACCCACGCTCGCTGGACTGAGGCGCCAGCACGCGACCCGAGCCGCCCATGCGTTGCATGGCCTCCGTCACGCTTGAATAGCGGCCGCTCGCGCTAGCAGCCAAGATGGCGCCACCAAGGAGCACCGACTCCGTCTCCGTAGGCAGTAGCACAGGCAAACCTGCATCGATAAGGCTGTCACGTTACGCTGTCCGGCTTTTTCCGAAGCGATTTAGACGGAGAAAGGAAACAGAGAGAGCAAGCAAGGAGAGGAAAGGCAGATGAGCGTCCGGTTTGTTACCCTACAATGGGAGTAAGAGAACAGAAAGAGGGAGAAAGGTAGCACTGCGTGCGTGCGGGAGGATGCACAGGTTGAACTATAAGCGGTCACTGACGCCGGTGCACTTCAAAAACTGCGACAGTACACTGACAGCTTTTTTGTGCCACGGTCCGAGCCGGTTTAAAGCTCGCCCAAGTGAGAGGCGTTCAACGCAGTAGCGAGGACAAATGCATATCAGGTGCTCATAGGTTTTCTCACACCTTCAGCAGTCACACTTCGGGCTATCAGCCATTTCAACACGGTAAAAGTAAGCGTTCACAAACCCCAGGCAAAGCCATAAGCGGTACAACAATTTATTTCTTCGAAGTGGGAGAGGCTAGGTGGCACTCGTAGCCGTCGCCAGCGGTCTAACCTAGGCATCCATTTCGTTTGGCGAGTACGGACGTTGCCAGAGAAATTCGTCCGACTGCCTGCAAATAGAGAGTGAGAGATAGAAGGAAAATTTAGGAAGACCAACCAGACGCACGTCCGGTTTGCTACGTACCCTACACAGTGTACAAGAGGAAATAATCATGGAAAGGGGAAGACAGCGCCAGCTGTTCCACGGGCGGATGAGCAGAGCTAGTAGGACAAGTAGCGCCAATCCGCGCTCCTCCTCTCCTTTTCCGCCTCTCCTCTGTCTTACGAAAGCGAAAGTGCCGCCATGGTGTTTCTGGCGCACCCATGGCCGCGGCGCTTTCTCCACCACACTGCTGCCGGTGCCACGCGCTAAAGCCCCTTCCTTACTGCCCTCGTCCAGCAGTAGACGCGACGGAGGGGCATTGCAGCGCCATCCCGCTCTCCTCTCCTTTTCCGATCTCCCGAAGCGCAAGTGCGCCAAGGCTCCTCAAACGTTCGTGCTGCTTTAAAAAAGTCGCTGTTGGGCCCGAAAGGCGAGCCATCGAGTGCGATAGCAAATTAGTGCACAGCTATACGGAGTAAGGATAGTAGTTTTAGCACCCGTATAAGCGTGTCAACAAAGCCATACCAGTGTCACGCGCGCACAAGCGAGCATAAACACATCTCGCTCCATCACCGCAGAAACTGGCTTCAAAGCGCTGGCGTGAGGAAACGCGGCAGCAACAGAAAGCGAAGTGACATTAGACAGTTTTAGTTACACGTACATAGAGGCTTCACGTACGCAAACGTGAAAAGCCTACGTACCTTACGTGCACGCCATCTGAAACGCTTTTAGCTACACGTACGCGATGCACGCCAAGAGGGACCCCGTAGCTCCATCTATCGGGAGATGTGAACACGGCGGCAGCCAATTCAATCCTGTCGCCGTGTTTCGATGCGAGCCGTCTGCGCGCGCGCGGCCCGCTATCGCTTGTTCGTGATCTTGCGGAACTCCCGCGCGAAGCTGTCTACGTGCGCAAGAAACGCACGCAAAGAATTGAATCTCACGTACGTCCGTGAGACGCGCGCGCGCCCGCTACGTTCTACGCATGCGCACTGCTCACACGTAGAAGCTCTACGTACGCAAAGCCTCTACGTACGTGTAACTAAAACTGTCTATTAGTGCTGTCTATCCCTTTAACACAGAGTGAGTGGCGAGAACGCACAGCATGCACAAAGCTATAAGAAAAGTTTACATCCTTTGAGTCGTATCTTGCCACACAACAATCTTTCTTGTCCGCATTTCCTTTCTTTAACGCTGCGAGCCCGGTACTTCCCAGTAACGAACGGCGTGCGCGTTATCAGCATTACATAGCATTGACGACAGGAAAATAGCGGTCGCGGCGTTTTCACGAAAGGAAACGCAAGCAAGGCAGTTGACCATTATCGTTGTGCGGCAGATGTACACCCCAAAGTGTGCAAACTTTTTTTAGAGTGCAACGCAGACCGCTCTCAAGATACGGCCGCGTGACCGCGTGCAGCCGCCACATGCGCAATTGCAGCCGGAATAGGAGGCCGCCGCCCTCTCTCTCTCTCCCTCCCCCCCCCCCCAGTGCCTCGCAAAGTTGGGTACCTCGGGCACGCGCGGCAGAAGACTGCGCGCTTCCTCCCCGCTTTCGTCGCCTTCACGCGGGTGAGACTGAGCAACGATAGTTGGCTCCCCATGTACGCTTTCACTCGCACGTACAGTTTAGGGCGTGCCACGACGTTTATAGCCCTTCGACTTTATACGGAACCTCACGGTGATGGCGACACCGACGGAAGAAACGCGCTTGGCTTGTCCATATAATTGATATCGCAATAAAATACGCCTCCATTCCACACTGTGAAAATGGATGTACAGCACAGCCAAAGCCACCTAGAAAAAAATGTAAGGCCTCCGCATCACCTCCTCTCCCCTGTCAATACGTCACGAGAGTCGGATGGTAGCGGTGGATGGGAGAGCGCTGCGTTTCTAGAACGCAGCGCGCGTTCTGAAAACAAATTTTCTCCGTGGCTGCAACGCTAGAGCGGCAACGCGTGGAGCATTTGCTTGGTGGCTTTGGTGGGGCATGCTGCACCGTAAACGCGATTGCTTTTCTTCGATTGTGCGTGGTTCGTCGTACACGGAAGCGCAACGATGCCTGGCTGTTGTTGCGCACTAAACTGCAAGTCCAATTATGACGGGGGACAATGTGTCCGAGTGCACAAGTTCCCATCTGACCGAGCCACTCGGGAAGCATGGACGAGAGCAGTTCCTCGGAAGGACTTCTCGCCAACGAAGTACACAGTGGTAAGTATTTCTTCTCTCTGTTCTTATTCTGGATTTCCAGACGAATAAGTTTCGTCAGCATAGTGCGCAATGCATTCATGCACGCGTGCACAATAAATGGGTCTCTGCACCTGTCGACGCGCTTGTGAATTCAACATTTTCGTCGAGCTTCATGCCTATAACGGCTTGTGTTTTTTTATTTCAGCTCTGTGAAAAGCATTTCTTGCCATCGGATTACTTGAAGACGACATCTTACACGGACGTCAAGACAGAAAAGTGGTCGAAGTTGCCATGAAAAACATTCGTCCGAAGAAAACTGCAGTTCCGAGCTTGTTTCCCAATTGCCCTGCCTATTTATCGCGTCCGCAAGCCTGCGTTCGAGAAGCGCCGGGTGCCAAAAGAGCGCGCTAGGAAGCCACATATTTTCAAAAAGCAATAATGCTTTCTCAGCAAACCCAAGCAGAAGAGGACGCCAAAAATGTGGTTGGTAGCTTTGCGGACTTGCTGAAGGCCATGCCATGCTTTCAGAGTTCGGACTTCCGGACAGTTTTGAACAAGGGCTCCAAGGTTTTCTTTTTGGACTTGTCACTTCAATCTGCTCCTGCAGTCCGTACTTCGGTGATTGTGTCCACAGACCTGTGCGTCGAAGTATTTTTTGGTGAAATGGGTGTGAGGAAGTGTGGTGATGTGTTAGTTCCTGAAAAGCTGTGCGACTTGAGAGATTTGAAAAGTGTGTTACACATGATCGAACAGACACATAAGGATATCAGCACTGAGCGTTCTGAAAAGGCCCGTCATCTACTGACATTGGTTTCGACATTGCTAGAGGAAATAAGTTGAAAATATTTCGCATGCGAGTTGCAAGAATGGCATTTGGAAGTGCTTAAATTCTTGAAGAGTCAAGTTGATCTTGTTTTGAATAATGCTGGTCGATATCCCCCCGATTTATTGGTTTTTGCTAGCCCTTTGTTCACAATTTCACCTGATGCATATAGATTCCTGAGAAGTTCGATGAAACTTAAGATGCCGCATCCTGATACGATCAGAAGACTGTGTTCATCGTAGGATGTACCCTTGGAACGGAGCAGCAAGAATGTAGCTTTCTTTCGTATGCAAATCGTATTGTAAGCACATATAAAGAGCATGAAAAGACGGTAACGTTAATGGTTGATGAGATTCACCTTCAATCATTTTTTTATTACAAGGCTGGCTTTGTAACTGGTGCTGCGGTAAATTCATCGACTGCAGCAAAAACTGCCCACGTATTTATGATACAGAACCTGCTTTCTTCAAACAAGGATGTTGTACACATTCTTCCTGTGGCACAAATCGATGCTAAGGCGCTGTACGACTTCCTTCGGAAGATTTTTCTTGATCTAGAGGCATCTGGCTTTAGAATAATCGCAGTGATCTCGGACAATAACTCCATAAACAGAAAAGTCATGTCCTACTTCGCCAAGACGGCAAATGTCAGCATTGTTTACCAGCATCCTGCTGACCCATCACGACCGCTGTTTTTCGTGGTGGACCCAGTTCACATACTACAGTGTATAAGAAATAACTGGCTGAATCAAAGAAACATTGGCAAATGCATGTACTTTCCTGAACCGAAGAGTGATGAGGCTGAACCAAAGATACTTACAGCATCTTTCAAAGTATTATGCCAGTTGCACGAGGCTGAAAAGCATGAGCTCTTGAAGCTAGCACCAACGCTCACTTTGAAGGCACTGAACCACTCGAACATGGAACGGCAGAACGTTAAACTGGCCTTAAAGATTTTTAACTCAACTACTGTTGCTGCTCTCAGTGTTGCAACGTTCCAGCATGCAAAGGAAACATTTCAATATGTCGACACCATTTTGACTTGGTGGAACATTGTTAACGTCAAAGCGCCAAGAAAAGGACAGCGGTTGCGAGATCAGTTACAATGTCTAATAGTTTCATCGTCATGTCCTCAACTAGAATTCTTAGAGAGAATAGTTCAATGGCTTGATCACTGGGGAAGCCTCAAACATGACAATGGCCGCTTGACACGTGAAACACACATAGCTTTCAGCCACGCTACTCACGCCTTGCACGAACTTGCCATATACTGTCTCGAAGAGCTTAATTTCGAGTATGTTATTTTGGGCAAATTTCAAACTGACAGCTTAGAGGATCGCTTTGGAAAGTACCGGCAATTGTCTGGTGCCAATTACCACGTGTCTATAAGGCAGATATGTGAATCTGAAAACAAATTGGGTTTGCAGAAGGCTCTGGGCCTGCCAGATTTGGACATTCTACTACCACCGAGCGCGAGCACGTTGGAGACAAGTGTAAATTCAGGAAACAGCCAGTTTCAAGTCCTTTGACCGACTCTGACATTGAGAAAAAAAACGTCAAGGCTACCAGCACTAACCTATGTTGCCGGCTATTGTGCCGATGCAGCTCTAAAAAAGTTGACACGCGCATCTTGCAGTGAAAGCGTTGTGATGCAAGACGTCGATCTAGATGACCCTGAGAATGCATTAATCACGAAGATGACAAGGGGTGGCCTGAAGTTCCCACGAGCAGTTGTAGTTAATGCTGTACTCCTTACTGAAATTATATTGGACAAGCTCAGGACACCAGAATATGCCGTACGATTTTTCAGCCTTCCTAAGCAGAAAGGTACTCTTGTCGGCCTTGCGTTCCCTACCCTTCATGACTTTGAGGATGTAGATGTGTGTGATTTCGGTCATCCTGCAAAGGAGGTATGGGGCATATTGTAAGTGCTGCAGCCAATACACTGCTGAACAACTTGTGCCGCACAGAAAACGACTAATTACGCAACGCCAAGAACGACCGAAAATTGCAGACCCTGAAGGTCTGAGATGTTTCTCATTATTTATTTTTTATTCATGAAGCTCTGTTTTGTTGAACATCTACGTATGTTTGTGTTGACAGAACCCTTCTAAAAAGAAACCTGTGCTGTAGCTAGGACTTATTTGCCTACATTATCAAAATTTAAACCCTGCATTTTGGCCAATTCAAATGTTAGCGTTTGAGTGCATTGAGCTACCTGTTTTTGATTCGAGCTCTCCATGCTACCGCAATCCATTAATTGCATGTTTTCCTTTAGGACTGAGAGTTGGCCTCTCGTTTTTGACCTACGTTTCACCATTATCTCAGTATTTTATGAAGACCAAAAAGGCCTGCAAACAAGGCGGGTGGAAATAAAATAACCACAAGAAATGGTACAACAAAGACGGAAGCTTATTCTATTTGACATTTAGTTGTGCGTGAGCCTATAATGGTAAAATTTTCACAATGAAATGAACCTCGATATTCGTATGTCTAGCGAGGACTGTATTACGCAATAGTGAGAATGATAATTGTATATGGAAGATTTAAAATGTTTGTTTCTGAATGCAGTTCTTATCATTTGTGAATAAAGTATATTCTGTGTCTTCAATATGCAGCTTTCCTCTTTCTTTCTTTCCGTCTAACGTTAAAGTGACTAAGCAGCATGCAGTTTGCTTGTCTTAGTCCCGACCAAACATCACAAGCACAATAAGGCAGGTCGTGTTGCGATACAAGCAAAAAAAAATGTCGCCAATCAAGCAATCTAAGGAAGGTATTAAAGAATGTTGCTTTCTATTGGTGGTGTTGACTGCGGTTAACCAGCGGCTCCCCCTTATTTTTTGCGTCAGATATACGTGTCTTGCTTTGGAACCGAAGCATATGCATTTATAGGTTGCTGTCACTTTAAGGACAGCACTAATTTTCCCATGCCATAGTATCCGCGACGCGCAAAGAGACACCCTGCAAGCGCAACGAACTAGGCGCGACTGTCCGGCGGCGTCGACTGTCCGGCCCATCCGACGAGCGTGACGTCACACCGGCGTGCGGAGGCCTTACATTTTTTTCTAGGTGGCTTTGGCACAGCTAGTGCGGACGTTGGGCAAGTACCAGCCCCCCAACTAAAGTTATAGACGACGTTACACAAGCACCACCACCACAAGCGACGTGCGTCAGACGGACGGGTGAGGAAGTGCAGCGTACATCATTCTTCTAGGCCATCGGCCAAGCGCCAGTACCGTATTGAACTAAATTAATGCTTAAAGGTAAACACATGATTTACACACAAGCTACAGACGTGACCGCCTCGGATTGTCATTCGAACATACGAGAAAACATAAATCTGTTACTCGGGAACTGCTGCCGTTTGAAGTCTGTCTGAGTGGCTGCGGCCGCTAGGTGGTGGTACCGTTAGCACAGTATACATACTTATTTCTGTAGGGCCTCCGCCTAGCGCAAGTGCGTTAATGAAGTAAGTGAACTTCTCATAGTAAAATTCGTCAGAAAATTTGTGAAGTACCACTTACACACAACTTGCAGGCGTGATAGCATCGGCTTGTAATTTGAATATGTGAGAAAACTTAATTCTGCTACGCGAAAACTCAAACACAAGCTCCTTTTGCAGCTGCAACGTTTTGGGTGGACACGCCACGTAATATCCCGACCAACTAGAGTGTGACAGCTTCGCTGTAAAAAGCGTAAGTGCAATGAAGGGGTGTTCTGCAGACCTACAGGAAGAGGTTGAGAAGTGGGTCCTGGCGGTTAGTTGATTTTGGTGGAGTGACTATTCGCAGGGTTTGCGAAGTAAGGGCCCAACTAAAGTGGGATCAGAAAAAAACTAAACTAAACCGGAGAGACGCCAAAAAATATGGGCGCTCTCTCTGAAATTTTTTTAACACTTTCACCTAACAGAGTTGTGCTGTTAATCGTGACCGGACAATAAATTGGTATGACGGCGTTGGCTTAAAGTACCAAGTAGATTGTCCACTCTGTAGAAGCCTATTGAAAAATTGAATTTCAGGCAAGCCTCTTGCAAAAGACGCCATCTGTACAACTTAGAAAACAAGGTGGTCTCTTGCGTGGTCGTGCTATCCACACTAAAAACGCACCGGCTTGTTCAAGGGGTATCAAGAATAAATTCGTGGATACGGAAGCACGTGCTTCAAGGAAGCAGTTGCTCAACGACAAGGTTTAGTTCCTTTGTGAAACATACGGCCGTAGCCGGACTCTCGTGTGCTTGGAACACATTCGACGGATCGTAGGGTCTTTATGCCCTTCTGTCTTGATATCTATGATGCCGATAACTTAACTACACCTGTCAGAGTCTGATGTGGAGAACGTTCCTTCGAGCGCTTACATGCACTTCACGCTCACCAGTGGCGTCCGCGAGCAACCGCACGTAGAGTGGGTTCTTGGCCAGACCCCCACACGTCAGTAGGCCGGACAACGAGTGGCCTGTGCTGGTCAGGGCGTCTAAGATGTGTCGTGACCCGTACTGCGACAAGGATCAAGATGGGGATTACACTGGCGCAATCAGCGGACAGAACAAGTACAGGTACGCACATTTTTTTTTTTTTTGTACGGACACTTCTTGCTCGCCCCACCAAAAATGTATTCGTAACTTACGAGCACAACCTGAAATTGTCCAGTGCACTGGAAAGTTCACAATTCCAAGTTCGGACTGTAGTCCTCGTTTTCAAGTTACACTCATTGGTAGGGAAGAAATTCGTCTTCATCCGTATAATTTTGCTCACGGAAGTACCCCTTCAGCAATATGAAAGGAAACACCCAAATTCCTTTAAAGATGCTGTAACGGCTTAACACAGATGTCCCGCACAAAAGCACTCATTGTGACCAAGTTTTCGAGAAGAAAGCTGCTTGTTACGCATTAAGATGGCAGGTTCGAATTTACGTGCCACGAGCAATCGCTGCTTAGAAACCAATTCGGTGCATTCACAAAGGAAAGGCATAGCTTGGCAGCTACCGGACACAAAAGCCACTGCGATTTCTAAACTCAGGCAAAAGTTAGGAAAACACACTCTGTTAAGGGAATATGAATGCTTGCCCTAGTTGTGCGCAAGACACTAATGCAGTGGAGGAGGAAAGTACACGATGAGTGAGGAGGTTAGACTCCCGCAGGCGGCAAGTCTTTTTTTTTTTTTTTTTGCATCCACGTGCATTCATCATTAGCTTATCATTTCTACAGTTCAATTAAAAACTACGAGTAATTTCTCTTACACGTTTCTTGGTTTCGCATGCTTGTAAATAACAAAAATAATGCCCCTCGATCGATCTTCTTCACATATACGTATACAGTGTCCCACGCAACTTGCGCTTAAATGTCAAAACATGCGAGTGCCACGTAGCTGGACAAAACCAGTCGTGTTGTTTGGCGTCCCTTGGAAACAAGTCCGGCTTTTCTTAAATTTTGCCTAAACGCATAATTAGTATTAATTAATGAACTTCTGAAATATTATAATCAGAGTAAAATTGCCAACAAGAAAATTGTAGGCCATCATAAAAAGTTCCCGATCCATCTTTCTGCTGCTCAGTAAGTGCGACATAAAAGTTTTTTCCAGACGTTAAAGAAAGCGTGCATTTGCGGGCTTCTTTCAGGCTTGGAAATAATTCGGAGAGAATCACGAACCGCGTACGTTTTACGTTATCCGACTCCTTTCTGTGCCTGCAGCTGTCCTCTTTCTATCACACAGTAGGCTCCTTTGTATCGCCTACTTCCACCTTGGTGTCTCTAAGCGTTACACCTATCGGTTTCTACTCTATCAGTCGTTGCGCGGTTATTAGCTGCTTAACGAGCTCACCTCGCGTACAGTCAACGCGTAGTAGACCTGGCCCTGGCTTTATGTCGAGGCCAGGCCTAACTTTGAGTTAACTCACCGCCAATGCTTGAAGCGTAGCGAGGTACAGCCTCGCGAGGTCCTCCTCGTCAGCCGACAGCGTCAGTCCGCAAATCTGCGTCATGCATAGACTGCGTCAGTTCCCTTGCTCTTTTCCGGCTATTTTTCTATTGCTACATCTATAACCCAGTCGTCTCGTGCAAAGTGCATGCGATGACGTGCCGTTACGAGCTGCTCTTTGAGTCACGTGTAGATTGCTGTATGTGACGCACGGAAATGATGCGCTAGCGGATGCCACGTGCTTCTGACTCGTGTAAACACTGCAATAGCTGTGCACGCAAGTTAATATTTACAGTGAACGAAACATTTGCTGCAGGTTCCCTTCTGTCGCGGCTGAGAGCGCGAAGCAGGCACCAGTGCACGTATATAAAACAGGCGCCACGGGTCTCTTGCTTCTCCGACACGGGCCATATAGTTGAAAGGAACGCATTCGAGTGCGACCCCCCAGAGACGGATACTTCTTTTCATAACAACAACGCCGTGAACGCTACACAAGTACTGCGGTCATAGAAGTAACCCTCCGCCCGTTTCACAGCTCATTTTAAAGTGGATAAATATATTTGGCTCTTTAAGCTGTTTTCGCGATTGGTCGGACATCGGTGATTGTCGATGGTCCCAACCGACAAGGAAAACGTACGTACGTACGTACGTATCGTTCGTTCGTTCGTTCGCTCGTTCGCTCGTTCGTTCGTTCGCTCGCTCGCTCGCTCGTTCGTTCGTTCGTTCGTTCGTTCGTTCGTTCGTTCGTTCGCTCGCTCGCTCGCTCGCTCGTTCGTTCGTTCGCTCGCTCGCTCGCTCGCTCGCTCGCTCGTTCGTTCGTTCGTTCGTTCGTTCGTTCGTTCGTTCGTTCGTTCTATTCGCTTACATTGGTGGTGGTGGTGGTGATCGTGATGATTATGATGATTATCGTGATCATCATCATCATAATTATCATCATGATGATGACTACGACGATGACGGCGGCGGCGGCCTCTCCTAAGAGCACCAAACGGCTATCACTATAAAGTTTAACGAGACACCTTTTCAGTCGAATGAGCAAAGACGCCCTACACACCATGCCCCGCAGAGTTGGGTCGGCGAGTGGTGAGCGGTTGCCATAGAAGTCGGGCCACACGTGCAGATCAGCCGACAGTTTTGACAGGGAATCGAGTCCTCGCCTCTCGCACATGGACTGGAGTAGATCGTTGAGCGTGTCCTCGGGCCTCCTGCGCAGTTTCGCGAAGTAAATAATGTCGTGTTAGAATACTAGCATAGCGCAAACAAAGAGAGAACACGATAACAGCCCACGAGCGCACGGACACGGCGTGTTTCATGTGCTCTTCTGCTGTCCTCCTCTTGTTCACACTACACTTGTATTCTATGTTGTTCCGGCCGAAAAACGCGATGCTCCGGGAAGGATTGTGTCAGAACTTCTAATTTTCCAAGGATTCAAGCACCCTTCCGTCTCAAGACTAATACCATCCACATCTTCTGGAAACGGCGCCAACATACGATTCCGGGCACGACATGACATTAAATGTATGTTTCAATGTGTGAAATGTGGCTCACTATACCATCTGCCACATTTCACGCCTCAGAAATAGAATATCTAAATGCGCATCACTGAGTTACCCGTATTTTGTTGACACTTACTTTGGCCTTTTTCTTCTTAATTTTGTCACATGTTTGTTCAGAGTAAATATATTTGTGTGATTTTAATAAAATTTCAGTTGATACTCAGCGCGGTGTTCGTGTTCGTTGCCACTGTATCAAGTCTTTTTTTTTGCGCTGCTGGCCTAAATAATGGAATTTTTTACCATCCTTCTGAACCTTAAGGGCATTTTTTGTCTGTATAACTGCTCGGGCGGGGCACTTCGAAAAAATATCCATGGAACATGGAATCCATAGAATATCCATGGAACATCCATGGAACATCCATGGAACATCCATGGATTCCATCCATATCCATGGAACATGGTAATAATATCCACTCCTTATCCATGGACTTGTAAAACACACAGGTATGACGGGTAATTGATGTCCGAGTTTAAGTTGGAAAGGCTGAAAAGGCTAGCGCAAGAACAAGTCCTTTTGAGCTCTTTTGCCCTCACTGTCAGCCAGTTTCCATCAACGTTAAGTCGCCATCTCAGGCAGCAGTTCACGCCTGCAGTGGCAATGCTTAACTATAGCACATTTGAGAGAAATAGCTCACCGGCCTGGCTTCGTCTTCGCCACTATCTGTGGATAGGCCGGGTGCGTCGAAATTACCTGGTCCACCTGTAGCGCATACATAACAAACACAACACGTCACAGCCTGTAGCGGAAATTTGCATGTTCTTCTGTTTTCGTCGTTGAAGCTTAGACGTACAGAGAGATGACGTGGAGCAACCAGTGCACCTTCCAATCTTATTTAAAAGCTGTCTGAAAAGGCTTGGCCATTCGAACTTACAAGCGCAGAGTAAAAGTCGATTTGTTCATTGTTATTCAGTGCAGCCTTATTTCGCGACGTGTTGCTGTGTGTTAAAAAAACGCGTGCATATTTGACTTCTAGACATTGAAGCAGGCTCAAAGACAAGCAAACCAACCCCTGATCGCACTACACGTTGGCTTACGGATGCAATAGCCTATTTGCTGCTGCCGCAATTTCTTAATGAGGAGGGCCTGCAATATTTCATCTAGTTACCCGTATATGGGACTCGGCGACTAATCAAAAACATACTTTTATTGAAAAGTTAGCAGGTGTATGTGGAGCCTCTAGGAAAATTGCTGTTTGTCCATGCACTATCTGGGCAGTAGGTATGTTGATGTGAAGAAGAAAAAAACGGCGGGTTTTTCCCAGTAAAGTTCAATAGAATGGTTGGGAGATCCATGCATTCACGCATGCCACCAGAGCCAGCCTCTCAGAGGTTCTGATGGATACCTCACAGGAATGCCCAAAGTCGCTCTTAACGAATCCCTTAACGACGCAACTGGGAACGCGCCAACGCATTATTTATAGTTCAGCACAATGCGTTGGCGGGCTAGTTGGTGCGAATCAATAATTACTTTGTTTAGCGCAAAACGACGGACACAAGAACGACGACAGGACAAGGCGCTACTCTCAACTATTCTCAACTCAACTATTCGCTACTCTCCACTACTCTCAAGTTGAGAGTAGCGCCTTGTCCTGTCGTCGTTCTTGTGTCCGTTGTTTAGCGCTAAACAAAGTAATTATGCATTATTTATAGTTCGACTATTATCCACTATGTTATGAAATCAACGAAACATTGAATTTTGCGACATTTTCCGGTAGTCAGATTTATTTGCAGTGAATTGAAAGGCATAATGATGTGATAGACAATTAATTAACAGTCCTAGTGGCTGCTGAGCCGAATACATTAGAGTTTAGACATCCTAGGCACCTGTTGCCTTTTTACCATTGGATGCGAAGCGTGTCGTTCGCGGCCTGCAATGCCTGTTGTGCAGAACAAGATGGTTCGACGTTCGTGCGAAGTCGTCTTTATTGTATAGCCTCGACACTTTGCTTCGCTTCTGCTTAAGTTTAAGGCTGCCGGACACTAGACTGGTTCCTGTACCATTTGCGCCTGGATGTAGCCTACACTCACTGCTTCTCGCATCGTGAATGAAAAAGGAGGTCATGTGAGTGCACAAACTGTGGCTCCATGGAAGCTACTGCGGAGGAATATTTTATTGAGTGCCCGCCACATGACCAGCAGAAAGAGATCCTCCTCAGTTGTCTCGGCGCTTTACAGTGCTTGAAGTGGGGTTGTGGTCCAAAAATATGGATTAGCTCTCAAGCTGCCCAAATTTTCTCGTCAGGAGTGCCTTGATCAATGCTGTATGAGCAGTAATTTACGCGCGTTCTTTTTATTTTCTATAGGTTTCGATGACCCATTTATGCGTGTGTTGCTCTTGTACTCTTATTACCACTTTTATTTCTTTTTGTGTGATTTTCTCCGTAACCCACGATTTTTTTTTCTATAGTGTTTTGTTGTTTCGTTACAGACTTGATCTAACCGTGTGCTTGCATTTCGTTACCTGTTGTTTTGTTCACATGTACGTGCTAATTTGGCTAGAACTTTTTTCTGGCCACACTTTTTTCTTTTACAGCTGTAAAGAAGAAGGCTATGAAACCCGCCGTGATTGCTCAATGGCTATGGTGTTGGGCTGCTGAGCACGAGGTCACGGGATAGAATCCCGGCTACGGATGCCGCATTTCGATGGGGGCGAAATGCTAAAACACCCGTCTACTTAGATTTAGGTGCACGTTAAAGAACCCCAGGTGGTTGAAATCTCCGGAGTCCTTCACTACGGCGTGCCTCATAATCAGAAAGTGGTTTTGGCACGTAAAACCCCATAATTTAATTTAGAAGAATATGAAAAGAGCTTGCTGCTCAAATGTGCATACGAGAGGAGTTGTGGCGGCTCAGCGGGGAGTGCTCTAGGCCAATGCAGGCATAAGCCGGAAGAAGCATCGTGACAAAGCGTACCTATAGGAAATACAAAAATGGCATTTAAAAAGTGCAGAGCACATAAAACGTTGGCATTGTTGCGTTCCGCGTGGTGCCAAACACAACAAGAAAAAGTAGCACATAAATATTGTTTTCTGAGTTATAGTAACTCCACAACACATTTCTTTCACGTAGAAGAATGACATTTAGCAATTGTGTATGTGTGTTGGCAAATATTTGTGAGATATTTATTTATTGCTAAAGTTAGTCTCACAAAGTCGGACCTGCCGTCACAGACATTATCGTGACGTCATGACACCGAGCTATGTTCGCTGACATGACGCAGCAATATGGCTGTGTATGAAGCCAAGCAAGATTGCTTCGAACGTTTGTTTCGGCAGCGCTCGAGCGTGCAAGATGCAACAATCGCAGGAATGGGGCGAACCAGAGAATCATGACGTCACGACGCATTAACACCCTGGATACCAAAAACTGGTTCATAGGAACAAGTATTATATTAAGTTATTTAGACATGTCTCACACTTGCCAGCACTTTTTCCGCGTTTAGAGGCTTTAGGCGCGCACAAAAAAAAGTAAGAAGGCTGTTACATGAGTACTCCGATACAGCGTCTAAAGAAAGCAGCAGGACGGGTTGTCACATGGTGGCTTATTGCGCAGACATGCGAACGGGAGTTGTGATGTAGCGCAAGCACTGGCAAAGAAAGGCCACAGAGATGCGACCAGCCGTCGATGCGGCGTAGACAAAAAGTCTGCGGATGTAGTACGGGGAAGAAGTTCCAATAACCGATATTACTACTTTAAAAATAAAGGGCTAAAGTTTTCACAAACGACTTATGAGCGAAGAGAAAGCAATGCGAAACCCGGCACTGAGTGGTAACAAAATATTGATCGGTGCGTGTACTTGTGAAAGAAGGTACATGCAGCCAGCGCCCGGCATACAGCGCAACCCGAGTGGTGCGGTGTTACAGTATGAGTGAGAGGGGGAGACCTTAGAGTTAATTTGTAAAAGACTCGTTCTCAGTCCACTCGTGCTGAAGCGCGCTAGCCGGTACGCCGCATGAACGAGGTACTTAGAGCCAATGAAAAACACACTGTGTGTGTGTGTGTGTTTCCTTGCCGCGCACAAACGTTTTAGCGATATTGTGTAGTCACTGAGTACTACAATCACAGATCATCATCATCATTATCAGCCTGGTTACGCCCACTGCAGGGCAAAGGCCTCTCCCATACTTCTCCAACTACCCCGGTCATGTACTAATTGTGGCCATGTTGTCCCTGCAAACTTCTTAATCTCATCCACCCACCTAACTTTCTGCCGTCCCCTGCTACGGTTCCCTTCACTTGGAATCCAGTCCGTAACCCTTAATGACCATCGGTTATCTTCAGTCTTCATGTCCTGCCCATGCCCATTTCTTTTTCTTGATTTCAACTAAGATGTCATTACCTCGCGTTTGTTCCCTTACCCAGTCTGCTCTTTTCTTATCCCTTAACGTTACACCTATCATTCTTCTTTCCATGGCTCGTTGCGTCGTCCTCAATTTAAGTAGAACCCTTTTCGTAAGCCTCCAAGTTTCTGCCCCGTACGTGAGTACTGGTAAGACACAGCTGTTATACACTTTTCTCGTAGATAGTTATATTTAAAGTCATAGCTATTATAGTTATAGTTATAGATTTATAGTCAGAGATAGTTATATTTAAAAATGTATAGATTTTCCAGATGCCATAATTTCTCACAAGGAAAGAGTAGTGACACTGGTCCAGAAGGGCAAGGGGGCATATTCTTTCCAATCTTACTCTATTTATGCTTGCAAGAAACATTCCACGTGCACGCTGCCAAGGCTGAGGTGAAGGGGTCGACACGAAATACCTCATTTGTCTGTCTTCTGCAGATTACACTGTCCTGTCCAGCCACATTGCAGGTGACTTGCAACTAACCAGCCCGTGCCACAGTGGTCGCAGGCTTGCGGCCTTAGATAAAAGACGTGAGGAATAAGAACACTCACCAGTGCCCCGGCTGCGCTCTGCCCCGGTTCGCTGAGCCACATTCCTGGAACCATGGCCGAAAAGAAGGGGCCAGGAGCACCTGGAGTGAAGATGCACTTCTCGCTTGCCTGCGCACACGTAGTGTGACCGCACTTGCAATGCCGAAGCAAAACTCTTTCTTATGCGAGCTGGTCCAAAGCGAAGAACGTAAAATCGTAGAGCAATACAGACAAGAACAAGGACGCAGGGCACAGTGCAGGCGCTATACTTCCAGTTATATTATATGAAGTAAACGACTCACATAAATTCAAGTACATGACCCTCATAATTTGGAGCGTGGTGTTGTTCATAGACAAGGCAATCTCCATCGGCCTTTGCCGCCGGCTTTAGTCTAGATAGTGTAGTTATGACGGTTTCTTGGAAGTTTTTGCCATGGTCATCGTGGGTCTTATATAAGCAATGTTGGTCTATGCTGGTCATGTGCTTGGATATAAATGAGGCCTTCATTCAACAAACATGACTTGTAGGCTTAGCACTTCTTTTGTACACTGCCTCTTTCGCCTTGTATTTAATGCGCCATCATTTTCCGGCATCGTAATCTGAAAAAATCTTTCACAGCACTGTGCCGCTTCAAGCAGGCTAGTTATGACAGAAATAGAAGCAACAGATCGTTGAGAATTGGCTTATATCAATACGTCATCCGGAGAGCGAGGCACACAAATATTGCAACGAAGAAAATTGACGAACCAACTGGTCAAGAAAGCCGCCCGACTGTTGTCCACTGTCTCTTTCTTTAACAGCATATTCATCATCATATCGCATGGCTCGTAGTCAGTTTGTTCCCATTGATCAACCTTCGTGTCGCCGCTGAAAACGGCGGGGTCGCGTTGACGTAACGGGCCAAAGGAAACGAAAAAAACCACCGAGACAGCACGCGTACGGGGACTGGAGAAGACTTCCAGCGTTCCTGCCCGATCCCTGCGCGTCCACCAGTTATAAAGAGGTTTATTCGCGCGTAACGTCGCAGCAATAAACACAGCGGTTCATGGAAATTGACGAAATTGCTCCGAGCTATGGAGTTGCGAAATGGCTTGATAGTTTGTTGATCTCGTTTCTTACAATACTGCAAACGATGACTTATGTTTACAGTAATGCGTAGCAAGTCAGCAAGTCAAACGCAACCATTATTTTTCTTAATTAGGCGTTGTCAAACTTCGCCAGACTACGAAGAAGCGCTCAGCGTGCGTCAGATTTCGCACAGCCTCTGAGATGGCGGCATTACGCCGTTGTAACAGCGTATGATGCCACACTTTCGAATGTCGTGCTTTTAGCGTACTGCGGTGTCAGAGAACTTCCTAAATGAAGCGAAACATGCAGCGAACGAGCCTAAATGCACGATAGAAAAAGAAAGCTAGTTCTCATGAATTGGCATAAAAGAGTCAAAGGCACATGTCGTCGAGAGCCAACTCCAAAACACCCAGCTCATACCGCAGCGTTGATACGAGACAGCAAGCGTTGCTAGCAATGACGACAAAATGTCACGTTGCTTTGGATGCCATGCTGTCGGTTATTTTGGACTTATGAACGTCATGCGTATAGTACTCACGAACTTGAACACCTCGCATGCTTGTAGCGCACTACAGGTAATGGACGGGGTGAATATATTGCTTGCAAGTCTCAAAAAGCATCTTGGCTCATTCCCCGCAGTCGTTCCGTAAAGACGTCAAGGAAAGATCACTTTGTCGGTGGAATGCTCGAGGCCTCAAATCAAGAATTTCGGTTTTCCGGTCTTTAATTTTTTTTCGAACCAATTTCACATCATCGTCTTTTGCGAACCAAACCCTCAAACTACAATCCGGCTGTCCGGCTATGAAGCCTTTTCATCCGCGACGTGTATTGTCCTCAGCAATGTCGTCGTTTATGTTCGGTGTGAACTCACTTACGTGCTACATGCTGTTTTGCCTCAGGGTAACGACCAATACGTGTGTTTAACTGTAAAAACAGAGAAAACTCTATTCACTCTTGTCACTGCATGTATTTCTCCAACCAGTCGTTTTGACACGCAGCGACAGGGTCTTTGTTATGTGCAACATCTGGCTCTTGAATCCTTAGTGGAGATTTTAATGCACACCACCCGTTCTGGGAAGGTTTGAAGATGGACTTCAAGAGCACAAAACCAGTCGTACTTGCCTCAGACTAAGAGCTTTGCTGGCTCAATGACGGCTGCCTGGCATTTTTACGGGGACTAATCTACAGCAGCTGTCTGGGCTTGAATTTGATCTCTCGGTGTCTTCGAAGCAGTGTGAAGTGGTTCTCAGACATAGAAACCCACGTAAGTGACCACGTTCCCACCTATTTGAATATCAAGTTAATGACCATGTATCTCGCTACTGCCCTCCGAAGAACAGACTGGACAAAGTTCAGGTCGCTCATGGAAGACGAATGTCAAGAAGGCCATCCGTCATTCCTCGAGAATCAGATTCAAAATGCACAGTAAGGGTAGGCCTGCTCCAAGGTTTACAGAATGCGAAGGTGAATTGGAAAGGCTTCGAGTGATTCACCGACGAGCAGAAAGAAAATACAGGTGCACCAAATGTATTCACAATCTGAGGTAGGTGAGGCGGATACAAAAGAAAATCCAGTGGCGCCTCCGCTGGAAATCTTTTTGCGAGCCCTTGGCTCCTCGTAAACCTCTGTCCCATGTATGGAGAACTTCGCGTGGCCTACAGTCGTCTCCGCAATAGCGTCACCCTTTTATGTCTCTTGTATTGCTCCAAGAATGACGTGAGATCGACGTTGATGAGGGCTTCTGCGCAAGAATTGCTGGCTTGCCGTCACTGCCTGCATCAACATCACGTGATGTTCCGGCATCCTAGGACTTTCGCATGAATGTCATGATTTGTATGGGGCAGCTAAAAGCTGCGCTGGCGACTTGTAAGTCGTAAACATCGCCTAGGTCCGACGAAGTCACATACAAGGCACTTGGAAACATGGGCCAAAATGCCCGCAGTGTACTCTTGTAGAGATACAATGGGTCATCGCGCGAAGGATTAATTCATTGTGACTGGAAGGTCAGTCACAATGTTTTGCTTAAGACTTCTAAATCTCAGTTCGACTTGCCATCGTACCTTCCCATTGTCCGTACCAGTTGCATTGAGAAACTAATGGAAAGAATAGTGTTGGCTGGCCTTGAATGGTACTTATAACATAATCAGGTACGTTCGCATGCAATGAAGTGCTTCCGGTGGGGTCGGACATCCATCAATAACGTTAATTTGGTAACATTTATTCAATATCAAAGGAGTATATAGCAATTAACGCTGGCTATGTTTCTTGAATTCAAAGGTACATATGATAATGAAGCACGGCGAGTAATCATTGATGCCTTGACTGACGTTCGTTCCAGTAGCCGTGCATTGCGCTGGATTCATAGCTAATTGAAGGACAGATCTTCGTGCTTAACGAGGTTGGAACCAGCAAATGTGCGCGCCATGGCGGAGTGGGAAGGCCCACGCTCTTCAATGTAGCACTGTTAGGTCTTGTTGGATCATTGTCAAGAACGGTCCGGATGTCTGTCTACGCAGGCGATGTCTGCATCTGGGCGTCCGGCGTGACACATCCGCAGATACGCGCGAGACTGCATACGGCGGTCACACAAATGCCTTCTTACCTGCATATGAAAGACCTAGAGCTATACTCAGAAAAGTGCCCACTAGTCGCATTCATACGCCGAACTATGACTCCATATGTTATACGCATAAGTGGAAAAGTAATTGCTTATGGACAAGTCACCGTCTCCTTGGAGTCATCATCGACCCTGATTTGTCTTGGACGCCACATATTTCATATATAAAGAAGTTGACTGTAATAGCCCATGTATTGAAATTGCTCTGCGGAAAGCCTTGGGGCGCATCTGTGCATGCGATTCTACTGTTATACCATGCATTAGTTATGGGCTTCCTAAGATACAGCCTGCCCGTGCTGGGAAGCACCAGTAAAACGAACCTTCGCACACTCCACAATATGCAAGCACAAGTTCTACGGGCGTGCCTCGGCCTCTCTAAGTGTGCATCCACAGTAGCCACAATCGCCATAGCGCGTGACTGCCCTATGGCAACGTGCACTGCAGTCGACGCTCCAAGCGTGCAAATTTGGAATGTCGCAATGGTACCCTTTCACCATGTTGTTTGTCTGAGAACAATTAGACCGTATACGCGTTTCATCCGTATCCCGACTGCTCGCGGAGCATCGCTACCATCGAATTACGCCCCAGCAGCTTGGCCTTCGTCGCCACTGTGGTCCCTGCATTCACCTCCAGCATGGCTTACAATTCCAGGCATCAAGAGGAAGGCACAAATTTCATCAACAGCATTGAAGCAGGCAATATTACTGCTACTACATGAAGCCCACATTGACCGCTTGCAGGTTTACACCGATGGGTCGGTCACGCACTCTAGGTCAGCAGCTGCAGCATTTGTCCCAGCAAAATCTACTGCGATAAAAATCAGGACATCGAATTTCACATCAACCACGGCTGTCGAACTTACAGCTCTGCGTGCAGCAATTCAATTGATCAATCAGGAAACGCCCCAGAAATGGTCCATCTTCTGCGATTCCAAGGTCGCCCTCCAGAGTTCGCTCTCTGCATTACGCCGCGGACCCTACCAACGCCGTGTCGCGGATGCACGGGAAGTTTAGCATCTGGCAGTTAAGAAAGGTCAGGACATCGTATTTAAGTTGTAGTATCCTTAGAAGCGAGCGATCAGACGCAGCCACTCGATCTTAACATGACAGTGGCGATTGCGTCGCTATCCGGATGTCAAGAACAGACGGAGCGGCAAAGCTCCTTTCGCTCACTCGCGAGCTTCCGTTGGCCCTATGGAATTCGGCAGACGTTAAATACCATCACCTTTGTTCTCTGTATCGACATCTGAAGCTCCCCCTTCCACACTGATGGTCACGACGGAAGGTAGAGAGAGAGAGAGAGAGAAGGGAAGACGGAAAGGCAGGGAGGTTAACCAGACTGAGTCCAGTTTGCTACCCTACACGTGGGGAGGGGAATGGGGAGTGACAGAGGGAGAGAGAGAACTTAGGTGTAGGTTGTCTATAGTCGGGCACTCAAGTCTGTTGCCCTCAGGTAGCGAAAAAGCGCTCGAACTGCTTTCTGGGCCAATAAACTGTGAGGCCAGGCTCCCAAGATCTTCGCTTCCGTAAATGGCCTGTCATCCAGTCTATTTAAGGCACACTGGAGAGTCTCACGTTGATTATCGAAGCGAGAACAGTGGCACAGAAGGTGATTGATGGTCTCTTCACACTTGCACTTAGCGCACATTGGTGAATCCGCCATTGCAATACGATAGCTGTAGGAGTTGGTGAATGCTACTCCTACCCACAGCCGACACAGCAGTGTTGCGTCACGTCGTGGAAGGTTCGTTGGTAATGTAAGTTTCAGTGATGGGTCGAGGCTGTGTAAACGACACTTAGAGTTCTGTGGTGTATGCCAGCAACCTAACGTGATTGTACGAGCGAGACTGCGAAGCTCTCTTGCAGCGTCGACTTTGGATAAAGGTATAAGGAGTGTCGGTGAGCCAGCCTGGGCACGCCGGGCAGCGTCATCGGCGAGGTGATTACCAACGATGCCACAATGTCCCGGCAGCCACTGAAATATGATATCATGTCCTCTTTCAGATGCGCAATGGCGGAAGGTAACCCTCATTTATCGTCTATGGCTTGGAGCAGCTTTTACTAATGCGTACTCCTACCTAATTGGACTGGCCGCAAGTCCCTAATGTGAAGTTTGTCGGTGCAAAGAGACGATAGCACCCCTTCTGTGTGATTGTCGTCGTTTCAACGCACAAAGAAAAGTCCTCGGAACCACGCTCGACAAGACTGACAACCGTCCCCTTATGGAAACCAGAATTCTTGGACTCCGATCCCAGCCGGCGTCAGCCCGCGAACTCCTTTAAAAGCGCTAATTTGCATTTTTAAAGAAACGGGACTGATGAAAATACTATAGAGTGTGTGAACTATTAGTTCCTTTTTTTCACTCTTGATTTCTTCCTGGTGTTAACAGCGTAAAACTTAGACGGGGACACGTTTTGTGATCTTTCCTGCCCTTACCCCATCCTCCTGTGCAGAATAGCCAACCGGACACTTAATCTGGTTAACCTCTCCGCATTTCCCCTCTTATTTACCCTCCCTTCTTGCACCATTTTAAGTGATTAAAGTTCTCAGTAGTTTTCTGCTGAGTATTTGCATTTGTTTTCAGTAGAGTGACTACAATTTTGATTTCACAATGTGTGTCGTTACGGGAGGCTAGAGCAGATTATCTAAAGATAGCGTCGCCACCCATTTTCCATGTTCCGACTCATTTTTTGCTTTGCAAGCTTCCGCATATGACACATTCGTCTATTCAGTTTTTCTAGACGTTTTGTCTGTGACTCTAGGTTGAGCCTAATATTTCTCTTTAGCGTCTCCTTGATGTGAGCATCTACTGTATAGTGTGAAATCGCCAATAAGATAACGCAACGAACGAGAACAAATATATGTCGTGCGGCGCCATCTGTAGCCAACTCACCAGCATATGAGCGGCCGATGTCCCAGCAATAATGGCCAGGCGTTGGGAGAATTCCTTGGGGAACTCACCTTCTGCCTCGCAGCCAAGCAGGCCTAAAGGAAACCGCAAGGTTTCACATGATGTAGTGCATCATCATAATTATCATCTATAACTCTATGGAAGAAAAAAAGACAACTGCCGGAGATCTGTGATGGCATTTATCGTACCATGGATTACACTACATACCATGTCATACTGTTCATGGTCTTGTTTAACCCCTTAGTAGCCGGCGACGAGGTAACTAGTTATCACAACGAAAGTCCTTTGGTGCCGATGACGAGTTAACTCATCGTGAACGTTCCGCAATTTCGGCATATGTGTATAATAGCAGTTATTGTAATTTTGACAGATAAACAATACAAAATGACTTTCGCTATTTTTTTCCACAAGACCCTAAAAATTCAATAGGTCAATTTAAAAACTAAATTATTGGGTTTTGCGTACCAAAGCTACGATCTGATTATGAGGCACGCCGTAGTGGGGGACTCCAAACCACCTGGGGTTCTTTAACGTGCACCTAAATCTAACTACACGGGTGTTTCCACCGCCATGGAAATACGGCCGCCGTGGCCGGGATTCGATCCCGTGACCTCGTGCTTAGCAGCCCAACACCATAGCCACAAGGAAACCGCGAGGAGTACGACAATACAGTAGGTATTTCTGGTATCAGAATTTTTAGAAAAAAAATTGCGCGAAATAGAAGGGTCTATAAAAATTCCGCACTTCAAAAATTTGTCAGATTTGTTCCCGCCAGTTATTACATTAAGAAACTGAAAGCTGGTAGAGTAGGTAACAGCTGATTAATACATATTGCCCTATTTAATTTTACCAGCGCAATACTTCTATCAACAAAAAAAACTAAAATGAAATAACATTACTCTAGAGGCTTTCCGCAAAAAAGCTAGGAGAGGCCTGCATTATGCAACCTTCCATTAACGCCGCGTTGGTCAGTGAAGCAACGGCGCGTCGTTCTTCGTGCTTGTTATTTGTTACTTGTTATTTTGTAGTAAGTTTGCAACGGGATGTTCTTGTTGATGTCCTTTGTTGGTGTCCACCGTCTCGTCGATTACAAGACGGAGGGAAGCAAGGAGTTCAAAGCAGGTATGTGAACTGGTCTACCATACACATTGGGAAGAGAACGAGGAGGCAAAATAGAAATCACAGGCAATAGTTCAGGTTGGCCCTGTGCACTATAGCATGCGCAGCCAGATATCCTAATAGGCGATGACTGTTAACTGAGAGATAACTTCTCAAAAGGTAGATAGGCTTGTGAGTGTCTTAAAAACTCTCCATACCAACTTCAATTCCTTAAAGGGCTTACGTTCACAACTGATAAGAAGGATGCAAGATCTTCGGAAAACTAGTCCGAAAGACCCAGAACTTACCAGTTCGAATACTAAACGAGAGCGCCTCGTCGCGCGTATTCGCTGCTACTAAATCTCACGTCCCTTTTCTGTTGTTCTTTCGCACTGGAACATTATGGTCAACTACTCGCTTTTGTAATTAAGACGTCTGACCCAGCATGAAGATAAAGCTCGTGTCTTAAGCAGTTTTAAACTTTTCTCGCCCTAGACATTCGCGCGCGCGCATGAGGAGTCTAATGTTAAGAAAACACGACGCTCAAGGGACCATGAGCTCAGCAGTTCTACAGTGTTGAGTACAAAATGTTCCGTACTGTCAAAACTGAACATGCACTCACAGCGAAGCTGCTGTAAGTGTGTGCATGTATAGCCCGCAAGTACTACGCACCGAGGCCTCCGGCGTGCCCGTCGATGATGGAAGTGGCGACGGGCGTGCCTTTCTTCAGGCCCATCTCCGTGGCAGCCTCGATGCTTAAACCGTTTCCACAGGGGGATCCTGGCGGCTGGAATTCCTGGCCTGCACTCATAATTGTATTAGCTCAGCGTGCAGCAGAGCTTTTCTCTAAAAACACATAGAAAAGATAGCTCTTTAAAAGGGCGTAGAGCAGAGTAAATTGGTCACGGTTCATGCTTTTCAAAAGTTAGCGTAAAGGAGAAACGCGCTCAGCAGACAACAAATGGACAACACAAATGCTTCTACCATCTGTTATGTTACCCTGCCGCGGGAAACAGAGCAAACACAAAACTTTTTAGGACTAGTTGATTTCTGACTCAAAGTACATTACGCATATTCTGCGTGGCCGCTATGTATCGTAGGAACAGTGGAAGTAGTCACAAACAGGTTTGCAAATACATGGCAATTAAATGTGTATTAGCGCTTGGTCGCCGATCTGCATAGTTTGGGCCACTCTACTCGAGAACAACTCTCTCTCTGGTAGTGAAGGAAAAGTAGCACGGCTTACATGCACAAGAAAAACTGGGCTTTAAGTGCACATTTTAATTGAGTTTTCCGTTTGAATGATGATGATATGTTTATTGGCATCTCCTTTCAAACAGTACCGGGACAAATATTTCCCTAGCCTGCGTGACACAATGAGACTTTCCTATATCTATCGCTATCTGGCATTTTGCTTATCTAATCTCGATTTTAAATTTCGTACTTCAGACCTCTACCACTACAACATGTTATTACCTACATTTGCAGCGACTCCGCTTCTATCAATCTCTTCCCTGCTCTACTTCCACCAACACTACAATCGTCTCTCAATTATCTCGACTGCTGACCAGTTAATCCTTCCATATTCTCTGAGTCCCAACGCATCTAGAAGGTGGACACTCCCTACGTGTCTCGCTGGGTGAACTTATTGGCATTCCGTTACCATGTGCCGAGTCCCTTCCATGTTTTTTTTTTTTTCGCAGCACGCACATACCTCAACCTAGCTATGACAAATATTTGCTCCGGTATGTTTTTGTACTCAGGCAGACAGCTCGGGGCCTTTATTAGCAACGTACTCCCCTTTGGTTTACCATACAAACGCTGCTTCCGAGCCCCTCCCTACCGACAGCGACCGCCATTTTGTCGTGGACTGCGTGCCGTCAGAAAATGCGAGGCCACCACTGTATCATCTGTTTCGAAACAGGTCGAGACGCATAACGTTTCGCCCCGCACAGTCTGGAAATAACGCTAAAATAACGGCGTCGCTGTTAAATAGACCTCTCCAGCACAACGACATGACGAGTGGGTCACGTGATCTTCGGTCATACGTGGAAGAGTTCGGTACGACAAATGAAGTCACGTTTGCGTTTACGCGATGAGGGCAGCAGATGACACGTGGGCAGCTCTCCACTTGACAAGCTGCATTAGATTGGTGTGACTCATGTCAACAGCGGTTTGCTAAACTGCAGAGAAAAAAATATACGGAGAATCCCCTGTGGGGGCCATCTAAATGATGCGTAAGCATTTGTTGCTAATCACCTGCTGTTTTGCCGTCGTATGCTGCTGTGTTTGGTATGTGTGAGTGCGAGAAACATCGCGAGAGAATCGTGAAACGAAGAAGCGCGGTTGCAACACCGAAATATTGACCTAGACCAGCATGAGACGACGAAGAAAAGGCGAGCAGCAGCAATGTTTGATCACATGATGGTACGTTTGGATGACGCTGCTGCTTCGTGGAAGATGAACACTGGCCGATGCGTACGTAGTACGTGACGTAATTTAACAGTGTCATGTTTGTACGTAGACGTAGTGGACGACGCGGCCTCCTCTCGACGCGAACCATTATCAACCGTACTCCGGCTGCAGCTACGTATAGCGTGGCCGCACAGGCCGTTTCTTGAAAACGATTTGCGATGGGGCAGAGTGCGCCAAGTGCTGATAGCTTCGTGAGCGCTGTGTTCTCGCCGCTTACATTGCGTTGAAGCGAGAGGCAGCACGAAGGTGATTTCGCTCGTTGGTGCGCGCCCTATCTCGAAAGTGAACGAAAGAGAAACGGACGGGTTTTCTCTTTGGGTAGGCATAGAAATGCTTACGCATTTCATCATCATCAGCAGCAGCCTGGTTACGCCCACTGCAGGGCAAAGGCCTCTCCCATACTTCTCCAACAACCCCGGTCATGTACTAATCGTGGCTATGTCGTCCCTGCAAACTTCTTTATCTCATCCGTCCACCTAACTTTCTGCCGACCCCTGCTACACTTCCCTTCCCTTGGAATCCAGTCCGTAACCCTTAATGACCATCGGTTATCTTCCCTCCTCATTACATATCCTGCCCATGCCCATTTCTTTTTCTTGATTTCAACTAAGATGTCATTAACTCGCGTTTGTTCCCTCACCCACTGCTCTTTTTTTATCCCTTAAAGGGAAGCTGAAACGGTTTTCAATTTCCATGAATTGCTGGGATTGGGAAGAACAGGCCTAATAATTTACGATTCCGAAATTTTTTTCTTCGTTTTGTTAATATAAGGGGCGGAAATCGCTTTCTAAATCACCCCCGCGGACACGCCCCCATCGCTTCCCGGAGCGCCGGGTGAGGTGGTTGCCAGAGGAGAGAACCGGCGAGAGTGACGTCACGCGCGGGGACCGAGCTGCCGGACCGGCGTGCTGACATGTGCTGGCAATGCCTCTTTCCGTCCTGCGCTTTACTGAACGACGCTACGAGAGATTTGCCGCCGCCACCGCCGCTCACGTTTGTTTTCTTTTGCGATTTTCGTAAACTGTTCTTTCCTTCTGTGCTGCGTGAGTGCCTACAGCCAAGGGCGCCCAACATGCCCTCGTTCTGTGCAGCATTCGGCTGCGCGAACACAGGCGGGCGAGACGATGTGGTGTTTCACAGGTTCGCGAAGGACAAGAAGCTTGCAGCGCAGTGCGGTGAGGAGAGATAAGTTCGTGCCGACGAAATCAACTGTGCTGTGCTCGGACAATTTCCGCGATAGCCGGATAGCCTTACGACAAATGCGGAAACGCGTTGTTGCTAGCGTTGCTATACTCCGTTTCATACATCAGGTGCAACGCTGTGGAGGCTTGAGATACTTCTTGCAGTGGCTGCGTTCGCACTTAGAAAAAGTTCGGTGTTTCTTGACCCGATTTTGTAGAAAAATTTTTCATATATAAGCTCAGTTCTGAATGAAAAAAAAAGGATTTACCCATCGAAACAATACGGCTGCTAACACGTTCTTTTAAATCAATTTTCTTTTCGGCATTATTTAATAGCAGCCCATGGCGGCAGCTTCACGTGCATGCTCGCGCGAGCAAACGCCGCTGGCACGCTGCGAAGCATAGACGGAAACACGCGCAGTAATAAATTTTGGTGACCGGACTTCGTGCGTAGCTTCCACAGCGTTGCACCTGAGGTATGAAATGGAGTATAGGCTTGCCTAGTGACATTCGACGTACGCTTGCAGTTATCGTGTTTACCACACGGCGGTGCTATAGCTGCCTAATATCTTTATGTCAACACTAGCATGGAGCACGCATACCGATTCTTGATTGAGCCACAATCGCAAAGTCGTCGAACCATAGTATGAATATTGCACATATAATACCTCTGGCCATCTCTGGATGTGTATGATAAGCAACTTCCATGACTGTACCTCGCAGCACTGCATGTGCGCGCTTTGAAACGCGGCATTTATGTTCGCGATCGTGTATCAACACTCAAAAAACCACGGGACTTTAGACAAGCAGCGGCAAGGTGCTTGACATCGCGGAATTGCACCCGTGTTTACAATCTAATGAGAAGTTAGTGCTTCGGCATTCTTCCAGCAGCAAGTTCCCGGTGACACATTAGCGTATTTTTTCTCCCGTCATTGGAACGTGCAGCTACATGAAAAAAAAAACATAAGTACCAGCTAATATTTCCAACGCGCGAGAAGGTACACACATCGCTCTAGCTTTTGGCACACTCAACATCGTCGTTGCCGCTGTTGCCGCCATCGTTTTCCGTATCGGCTGTCGGTTCGAACATGTACGGTGAAAATACAAGCTGTCCGAGACAGCGAAAACGTTCCATAATGCTTACAACTCAGCTATGAAGCCAGAACAGAACAGCGTGCTTACGCTCTGAAACGGCGGCGCCGACCGGCGACTGCCGCGAGTGACGTCACAGCGGCCCCGACCAATCACGGGCAACAGCGGCGTTCGCGCGATACCCTGAGGCGCTGGTGCGCGTTTTCATGAAAAAACAGCCGCTTGCGTTTTTTTCCGCCCTTTTTGAACCAGATATTCGTGTTCAGGGGACTCAAAATTGTAGGATGCCGTAGAGAACTCTTTTTTTTTTCTCGAAAAGTGTTTCAGCTTCCCTTTAACGTTAAACCTATCATTCTTCTTTCCATAGCTCGTTGCGTCGTCCTCAATTTAATTAGAACCCTTTTCGTAAGCCTCCAGGTTTCTGCGCCGTAGGTGAGTACTGGTAAGACACAGCTATTATACATTTTTCTGTTGAGGGATAATGGCAACCTGCTGTTCATGATCTGAGAATGCCTGCCAAACGCACCCCAGCCCATACTTATTCTTCTGATTATTTCCGTCTCATGATCCGGATCTGCCGTCACTACCTGCCCTAAGTAGATGCCACTTCCGTCACCCTTTGCCACTTCCAGTGCCTCGTTACCTGTTGTAAATTTCTGTTCTCTTCCGAGACTGTTAAACATTACATTAGTTTTCTGCAGATTAATTTTTAGACCCACTCTTCTGCTTTGCCTCTCCAGGTCAGTGAGCATGCAATGCAGTTGGTCCCCTGAGTTACTAAGCAAGGCAATATCATCAGCGAATCGCAAGTTACTAAGGTATTCTCCATTAACCTTTATCCCCAATTCTTCCCAATCCAGGTCTCTGAATACCTCCTGTAAACACGCTGTGAATAGCATTGGAGAGATTGTATCTCCCTGCCTGACGCCTTTCTTTATTGGGATTTTGTTGCTTTCTTTATGGAGGACTACGGTGGCTGTGGAGCCGCTATAGATCTCTTTCAGTATTTTTGCATACGGCTCGTCTACACCCTGGTTCCGTAATGCCTCCATGACTGCTGAGGTTTCGACAGAATCAAACGCTTTCTCGTAATCAATGAAAGCTATATATAAGGGTTGGTTATATTCTGCACATTTCTCTATCACCATATAAACGAATTTAAAGCCATTTAAACATGGCGCATAGATTGGTGCCCCTGTCACACGGGATTTTTTTTTTGTTATGATCTTGTTCAATCTGCATCCATTCAATCGCAGCCGAGCTTCTTGATCGTGATCGTCGATGTCAATCGACTGCACCCTCAATGCTCAGTCACTCAATGAGCTCAACCAAATGTCCGCACATGTCCCTCCACGGCGAAGCCGCACGCCTTGAGCGAGCGGTGCGATTTCATTGTTCTCGTAGTGTATGACCCAGGCGTTAAAATTCGGAGGTTTCGCATGCCAGAACAACGATATGATTATGAGGCACGCAGTGGTTGGGGAATCCGGATTTTTTTTACCACACAGTGTTCGTTACCATGCCCACACTGCACGGTAAACGGGCATTTTTGCATCTTGCTGGCCACCGATGCCGACATCGTGATCAGCAGCGCAAAGCCACGGCCACTGAGCCACCACTCCGGGTAGGTCCAGACGTGCTCGCGAGTTGAACATATATCTCGCCGAAAAGCCCGTTCAGCCAACACTTCGGATAGCTTTTCCGGCGCCTGTGAGGAAGGGAGCAGGGTACGGCTTGCCGCATTCAGTCGAAGAGCTTCTCGACAAACCGCTGACGCGCAGCTTGTGGCTGCGAACCCACGTAGTCGGACAAATCACTCGCAGAGGATCGCCATGATGGCCATGGCGCGAGGAAAATAGTTTTGCCCACCAGGTCTCAGCCCACGTCTCATCATTCTCTTTGAGCACGGCCCGTGGCGTCACGTTGTTTACGAAAGGGAGAGGTTCATTGTGCCCGCAATTCCTTCAATCGCGCGATAAGAACCAGCCGCAGACTGCCAAGACAAACACGCAAAAACAAAACAATGCGCAGCATCCAAGACATTTTTCCAGCTCCTGCCAATCACTTTCGATGCTTGCAGGTAAACAAAATCATGGTCTTCGAGGTCGGGTTCAGTTATTCCTATTCCGTTGGAGTCATTTCGGAGGGTGCGATTCATTTCGTCATCACTGCAGTCTTCCCATACTGCTGTGCGGTTCATGTTCAATATAAAAATATTCAGTGGCGATTTAGTGGTAAATGGGAGAGAAATGCGTTGCCACATTCAAATCACATACCGCACCACGTTCACCACATTGCAAAGAGTTGTTGAGTAGTGGCGCTGGCTAACACTCCCAGGGTTAGTTTTAGTAGACACAACATAAATAGCCCAGGAAGTGGATGGGAAAATGGCGTCACGGTAGCTGAACTGGTAAGAGCATCGCATGGGTAATGTGAATACGGGAGTTCGTGTACCACCTGCAGCCATTTGTTTTTTCACCCACTTAAATTTTCATTTATTCATTCCTTTGCTTCAGTTAAGAACCAGTCAATTTCCCCTATGTCGTCGTTTGTGTCATTGTTCGTTGGCTTCTTATGAGTTTAATCGTGAAAATCGGCCCCCTCGACTTTTGCTTTCTTCGCGCTCATGTATATTTACACTTTTTTTTTCACTTTGACACACCTGATGCTAAGGAACCAACAGTTCGAAAACATATTTTCTACCGCACTCCATTTTTACCAGCTTCCTCTGGGATGCGTAGAGCTTAACATACAATGCAAACATGCAATGCAAATTGCAAGACAAATGAAATAATCAGAGCAATTAACATTTGCGCTGCATCAATGCCCAAAAACACGCCCAGAAAACGTTCGACCAGTAGGATAGTTAGAGAATGAGTGCAGGATGCTGGGTCACTGGCACACGCTTAGTGTAAAATAAACCGTTCAAACGATTAGATATCTAGGCAAAACGCCAGTGGAAGAGACCCTCGTAACGAGACAGAAAAGTAACCGACACCCGCCATGGTTACTCAGTGGCTATGGTGTTAGGCTGCTGAGCACGAGGTCGCGGGATCGAATCCCGGCCACGGCGGCCGCATTTCGATGGGGGCGAAATGCGAAAACACCCGTGTACTTAGATTTAGGTGCACGTTAAAGAACCCCAGGTGGTCAAAATTTCCGGAGTCCTCCACTACGGCGTGCCTCATAATCAGAAAGTGGTTTTGGCACGTAAAACCCCATAATTTCGAAAAGTAACCGGCTTTCTGATTGAGTGATTGATTGATTTTAGTGTACGAAATCGACACAGAAGTTACAAAAAGACGCGCTGGAGAATTTCGAGTTAATTCTGACCAACCGGAATTCCTCAAAATGCGCGCGAACAGCATAGAAGATTGATCTTTTCGACTACCAAAGAAACGAGGTTGTCGGTTTTACGAACCGAACCCTTGAGATCGTAATCAGCTGCCCGACATCACAGCCATTGACCGTCATAGAGGTGACCGTCTGGTTGCTCACCTATGATCCTGTAATTGTCGCGCGTGAGGTCATCGAGGCCGATGCGAGTCCACAGGGAGTCCTGCCAGCCAGACTTCATGTCGGAACCGGGCACCGTACCCGCCTGGTACGTCCACTTGCACACAGCCGTGCACAGGGACCGTGACGCGTAGCCAATGGCCCGCCAAGTGAGGAAATCGGACAGGTCAAGCGCCAAACCAATGCGCTCCCACGTCGATGGAATGTTCTGCGCCGTGCAAGTTTTTCTTGTTGCTAAACAAAATCCAATACTTCCCGAGGAAACTGATGGTCCCTTTCAAGAACTTTGTTGCGAAACACTTCCAAACGTGACAGCACAGGTACGTAATGCTTGGTGAGACTGCTTTTTCTGATTTCAACAACAGCTACTTCTATGTGCTGCAGGCAATGTCAAGTGGCTTGCTGATACAACGTGGAGTAAGTTTATGGTCTCCCGCCTGTCACACAATTCGTTCGACCCGATCGCCCAAGAGCCAGGAAAGCTCGGGAAGAAGCACGAATTTCTGGCAGATCGTAATGCATGGCAAGTTTCTGCGTTTCGTCTGGTTTGTTACTGCGTTTCGTCTGCGACGTTTCGTTTGTAGCGCGTAACGCAGCCTGCACGAACTTCTGAGTGAGATTAGGAACTTAACCTCGTTGAATTGTGAAGACGACAGGGCGAAAAAAAAACATAAACGTTTTGCAGAAACCATCGACGATGATTCCCACCCAATGCGACAGCCAAACGCTTAAAGGAATGGTGCGCTTTAAGTCCCATATTTGTTGCATTGGAAATATTCAGGTATGGTTTCTGCTTTCACTGCGTAATTCCATAGAGGACAGAGGCGTTCATCAGCACGTCTGTATCGGCAGTATAGGTAGACAACACGTGCGTCTCAGAGAGTTGCGATAGTTTGCGTTCGCCGACGAGCGGGCCTCGCAACCTGGTCTCGCCAGAGCACGTGACCTCTGCACCTGGTTGCCTTTGTGTGGCGGGTGGAAAAGTCCGTACGACCACCGACCCCCAGCCACCACCCACAAGAACGGGCGGGAGAGCCAAGGAAAGATTACACTGCCAATCCCCCTCGTGACTGAATGACCTACAGTTAATTTGTTCTACTTTTGAAGAAATCGTCATCATTACCATCACCATCCTCTTAGGGTTCTTTACCTACAGCAACAGCAGATTAGCATTAACAGTGAAATCAAAATACGGGGACAAAGAAAGCGAAAGGACAAGCGCTCAATTGCAAATTCTTCATTTTGTTCAGAGTGCCGGTATTTTATACCCTGATACCTTGATACAAAACCACATGTAATAAAACAACCAGATCCCTTAAACGAACAAACAGACAAAGAAAATGACGTATAATGGTGTCTCTCGCATACCTTGTACATGTTACATTCAAATATTGTGAATATTTTCTTGCTAACGAAATTTAGGGAGTGTTTAGTGTTTCCTATCCTATTGTTTGCGTTACCTGCCATGCCAAACCCTGCTTAGTGCATGAATGGCGGAGTGTCAAAAAAAAGAGTACACAAATTAATTGTACCTCAGTGTGCCAAACAGTAGTCAGACTTTACACTCAATTAGTAAGCAAATTCGATTATTTCTACCACCCCCTGTCGTCGGCGGACGCGTCATTCAGCAGGTAGAGACCATTGTTGTAAGCTAATGAAGCTAGTCGTCTTCCCGTCGCGTTAACCTTTGAACTTCCCCAAATGGTATGGTGAGCGTTGAAATCCCCGGTGATAATCCATGGGCCAGGTTGTGTTTTCAAGATGTCTTCTAGTCTTTTGGTGTCAAATCGACTTGACGGAGACAGATACACCCCCAAGAGTGCAAAGGTGACTTTCCTATTTTTAACAGTCATGCACACATACTGATTGTCGTCATGATGTTGCACCGGTTGGACGACGTAAGTGAGTTCACGGCGAATAAACACGACCACCTTGCTACTTTTGATGTCGCTTGATGAGAATATTGTCTCGTAGCCGGATAGTCTCATTGGATGGGATAATCTTGGTTCACAGATGACAATGATTGGAAAGCGGTTAGTGAGAACAAATTGACGAAAATCGGCGATGCGAGATCTTAGACCTCTCGCGTTCCACTGAAGGATCGACGCTTCTCTGACCTCCTTACGAAATGACTTGTGATTGTCAGTCATGGCTTCACTCAAGGCTTGCTAGGACGGGGCTCAGCGCGTCGAGCACTTGCTCGACGCGCTGAGCTCCGTCAGACGCGGACGCGGACGCGGACGTGTCCGCGTCCGCGTCTGCGTTCTGGCTTGAGGCGATGGACGCGGAACGTTCCGCAGGCCCGTGCTGCCAGAAGTCTGCAACGGCAATCTCTTCTATGAGTCAAGGCACCTGGTCAACCACCAGTGACCGCTCAAGAGAGACTCCTACTCCTGTGGCCATGGATGCAGAGCCTATTGCCGGCCCGTCTGGCAAGATCACTACATTAACAAGTTCCTCAAGGAAACGAGGCACCTGATCCAGCACCAGCGAAGACACAGAGGTCTACTCAATCGCAGGTGACGACTCATCTGATGACAGCTTCGTGTCGGTGAGGAGCCGAAGGGCTAAAAGGAGGCTTATCAAGGCGTCGTCACCAGCGAGTACGTCAACCATGCAGGCAGGTAGTGAACGCTGGCCGCACACCATCCTCTTCATGCCAGTGGATTCTTCTGTCAACCTTCGAGTATTGAACAGGCAAGCTCTCTCTGTTTTTCTTGAGGGAAAGGCGCCAAACGAAATCAAGGAAGTCCGGCTGAACACACGAAAGAATGTTCTAGCTGTCGACACAACCCGTGGAACCACGCTGGAGACGCTACGACAGATAACAGATTTGGGCAACATAAAAGTACGATCGGTCATACCTATGGATGGGGCCTGCACTGCAGGTGTGCTCTACGATGTTGACTTGGCTATTTCGAACTCGGCCCTGCCAATTCTGATCAAACCGGCATACGAAGGAATGGTCATCACGCACGTATGCCGACTTGGCAACAGCCGTTGTGTGAAGATTGTGTTCAAGGGGGATTCCATCCCTTCGCACGTAAAGGTCGGTCACTTCCGACATGTCGTACGACGGTTTATCCCAAAGCCGCTTCAATGCCACAAGTGCTTTAAGATCGGACATGTTAAGGGCGCCTGCGCAAACTCCCCAATATGCCCCCGGTGCGCGGAGTCACACACGGTAGATGTCTGCCGTGCCACAAACTTTAGGTGTGGCAACTGTGAAGGCACCCATGAAGCGACGTCTCAAGAATGCCCAAGAATCAAAAATGAGTTCGAAGTTCTGAAGCAAATGGTGAGGGATAACTCAACCCATAGAGAAGCCTCAGAAAAGATCCGGCGTCAACGTCGTCATCGACGGAAACGCTCAAGACAGGGTGGAGCTCGTGCGCCGCTTGCGCCAACGCCATCATCTTCATATAGAACGCCCGAGAGCACAAGGAGGCCTCAGACGGGAAATGCTGCCCCCGTGGAAGAGTGGCCGGCGCTTGCAAGCTCTCAGTCTTCTAAGGAGCCTCCACGCTTGATGCTCCCATCGAAGCCCGCTTCTGTCGGTGAGGCTTCAACAGTCAACTGCCAAATGATCCCGGTGCTGCGATCCATTGTGAATGTCATCAGGGCCATGCTGACAAGCATTGACACTCCATCTGCTCGTAGTGGACAAGTGCTCGACGCGCTGAGCCCCGTCCTAGCAAGCCTTGAGTGAAGCCATGACTGACAATCACAAGTCATTTCGTAAGGAGGTCAGAGAAGCGTCGATCCTTCAGTGGAATGCGAGAGGTCTAAGATCTCGCATCGCCGATTTTCGTCAATTTGTTCTCACTAACCGCTTTCCAATCATTGTCATCTGTGAACCAAGATTATCCCATCCAATGAGACTATCCGGCTACGAGACAATATTCTCATCAAGCGACATCAAATGTAGCAAGGTGGTCGTGTTTATTCGCCGTGAACTCACTTACGTCGTCCAACCGGTGCAACATCATGACGACAATCAGTATGTGTGCATGACTGTTAAAAATAGGAAAGTCACCTTTGCACTCTTGGGCGTGTATCTGTCTCCATCAAGTCGATTTGACACCAAAAGACTAGAAGACATCTTGAAAACACAACCTGGTCCATGGATTATCACCGGGGATTTCAACGCTCACCATACCATTTGGGGAAGCTCAAAGGTTAACGCGACGGAAGACTACTAGCTTCATTAGCTTCCAACAGTGGTCTCTACCTGCTGAATGACGCGAGTCCAACATTTCTGCGGGGAATAACGTACAGCAGCTGCCTCGATTTGACTTTCGTCTCCCACCGCCTCGCCACACATGTTAAGTGGTTTTTGGACATTGAAACGCACGGAAGTGACCACATCCCCACTTACCTCAAGATCAAGGGAATGTCCAACACGTATACGTTCACCACGATACGAAGAATAGATTGGTCTGTCTTTAAATCCCAGATTGAGGACGCTTGTCACAAAGGCCTCTCTTGTGGATTTCAACAAGCTATTAAGAAAATGGCACAGACGGCCACGCGCACACTTACGTGTTCTCCAAGGTATTCTTAATTCGACCTGGAATTGGAGCGGCTTCGTGCGATTCGCCGTCGTGCCGAAAGGAGATATCGACGCACTAAGTCAATTCAGGATCTCAGAACAGCCAGGCGAATGCAAAAGAAGATACAACGCCGCATGGATAAACTTGAGGCTCAGCGTTGGTCCAAATTTTGTGCGTCGCTAGATCCACGCAAACCGCTATCTCAAATATGGAGAACTGTGCGAGGTCTACGTTCTGTTCCGGAACAGCGTTTCCCGTTTAAGGCCCTAACACTATTCCAGCGCCGACAAGACATTGATGTGGCGGAAGACTTCTGTGCTATGATTGCGGGCCAGCCAACTCGCACAGGTTCGCTTACATTGAACCGTATTCCAGATTCACGCGATTCACGCATGGACTTGCCTTTCACGACGCAAGAGCTTGACGCGGCGCTCACCCTATGTAATCGGCCGTCGTCGCCTGGTCCGGATGACATATCTTACCGCATGCTATGTCACCTTGGTGAACGGGCACGAAGTGCACTCCTTCATACCTATAACGAGTCCTGGCAAGAGGGCAAAGTTCCTCAAGATTGGAAGCTCAGCCGCCTGGTACCGCTTCTTAAGCCTGGCAAGTCTCCCTTAGAGATTACTTCATACCGACCAATTGCGCTGGCAAGTTGCGTTGGGAAGGTAATGGAGCGAATGATCCTCGCCAGACTTGAGTGGTATCTTGAACATTGCGAAATCTACCCGGACGCCATGGCTGGTTTTCGACGTCACCGATGTTCTATGGACAACGTTATCGATCTGGTAACCTATGTTCAACACCAAAAGACGTGTAAGAGGTTATCTGTCGCAATGTTCTTAGATATAAAGGGAGCCTACGACAACGTTCTTCATGACGCCATACTTGAAGCATTGGAATCGGTGGGCCTAGGCGGTCCATTATATCGTTGGACTCGCAGTTATTTACATAGGCGGTCTCTATTTCTTAACACTGAAGCTGGCCCAACCTCGCAATATTATACGCACCATGGAGTTCCACAAGGTGGTGTCTTGAGTCCCACGCTTTTCAACCTTGTACTCATTGGTCTCGTGGAACGACTTCCGAACACAGTTAAAATTTCAATGTATGCCGATGACATCTGCGTGTGGGCATCTGGTGTGACACAGCCGCAAGTACACGCCAGGCTTCAAAAAGCTGCCACGTCAACATCGGCCTACTTAAATGAACAAGGCCTCAAGATCTCGCCAGAAAAATGCGCATTAGTCGCGTTTAGCCAGAAGCCAATGAGATCATACGATGTCTCTATCGACGGTCAAAACATTCCTTATGTCAGGACGCACCGATTCTTAGGAGTAATCATTGATCGCGACCTCTGCTGGAGTCCTCATGTGGCCTACCTAAAGAAGCGCCTGACGGATAGCTCTAATGTGTTTAAGTTTCTTGGAGGAAATGTCTGGGGTACTTCAGTACATGCAATGATGCAACTGTACAGGACGCTCTTTCTTGGGTATTTGCGATACAGCTTGCCTGTGCTGACCAACACCTGCAGAAGTAATATCCGTACACTCGAAAGCGTCCAGGCCCAGGCGCTTAGAGTGTGTCTTGGATTGCCGCGGTGTTCGTCAACGGCTGAAACCATTGCGATTGCACACGATTTCCCAGCCAAGACCCATATAGTCATGGAAGCACTCAGAGCACACGTAAGACACCTTGCTCGAGCCCCTGCCCATCATCTAGCCACACTGCCAGAGGACCGACCCCGTGCTTCCTTTTGTGAAACTGTCCTGCCCTATCGTGCATACCTTCCATCAGGTTATACAGCTCCAGCGAAAGTTCCGTTTCCGCCATGGTGCTTGGCTCAAGCAAAGGTTCGACTTATCGTACCAGGCATACGAACAAAAGCCCAACTCTCGTCTCCAGCACTCAAGCAGCTTTCACTGCTCTTGCTGTACGAGACGTACAACGATCATCATCATCTGTATACTGACGCTTCAACCACGGTGAATAGCTCTGCAGGATCGGTGATCTTTCCTGCAAAACCTTCCACCATAAAGATTCGACTCTCTCACCAGACTACATCGACTGCCGCGGAGCTTGCTGCTATTCGTTGTGCACTTCGTGTAATTTCTGAAGAAATACCCAAGAAATGGAGCGTGTTCACTGAATGCAAGGCTGCACTTCATTGTTTGGTTTCTGCCTTACGCCGAGGACCCCACGAACAACTAGTTCTAGAAATCAGACTGCTGCTTCACCACCTCGTCGAGCAAGGACACGACATCACGTTGCAGTGGATTCCAAGCCACTGTGGCATAATGGGCAATGAACATGCCGACGCAGCAGCACGATCTGCATATGAGGAGGGCTTGCAAGACTCCATTCCATTCTCAAGAACAGACGCTGCAACGAAAATTCGTGTGCTTGCAAATGAAGCCATCAAAACTTTATGGAACACACCAAGCTTAAAGCATACACGTCTACACCGACTGGACCCATCCCTTCGACTTCGACCCCCATCTGGACTCTCTCGACTAGAAACAGCAGTACTTTGCCGACTGTGGCTTGGTGTCGCCTACACAAGATCCTTCGCCTTCCGAGTCGGTATGGACGACAGCGCGGCTTGCAGACACTGCGGCGGCGATGAGACCATCGAACACGTGCTCTGCCACTGTCCTCAATACAGCGCGCACCGGCTGTCACTAGCGACTACGTTGGCACGCCTTGACGACAGGCCACTTTCAGAACAGTCAGTTTTGGAATGCCGACGTGAACTGTCGTCGCAGCAAAAGTCGGTCAAGGCTTTGTTGACTTTTCTACGTGACAGTGGCCTATTAGAAAGACTATAATGACCCCATTTCATCCCTTTTCATATTTTTTTCTCACGCTTTTATTTTTGTCACGCTCTTCTTTCCGTCTTTACTTCCCCTTTCCCTTCCCCTAGTGCAGGGTAGCAAACGGGAGGTTTTAAGTCTGGTTAACCTCCCTGCCTTTCTCTCATTTGCATCTCTCTCGCTCGTCATTATTACTGACCCAAAAAAAAAACACTTACAGAACAGATGTTATAACTGCTGTTTAATATTTGTATGATTTCAGTAGCCACGGGTAGAGACATTAATCTCGGTTTTCCATCTGACATCTTCATGATAGCGATATCGATTCCCCATTTTAGGCACCTCATTGAAGCTTTCGCCCCACTGCTGCTCAGAATTTCGTCGGTGCTGCAATTCTACTGCCGCCCACTCACCTGCTTAAGCCAGAGGAGCTTCGGGGGCTGCATTTCGGGCGACATGGTTCCGCCTAAAAAGCGCAGCACAGAATGGCCGGTCGCATTTATGGCCTCCACCTGCGACGCGGCGCGGTGGTCCATCCACAGCACCACGTTCTGCTCCGGCTCACCTGCGCAGACAAACTCAATGGTCCATAACGAACTGGTTGCCAGAGCCAAAAAATGCTAGCAGTAGTCATCAGCGACTACCCCTTTTTTGTGCACAATAAGCGTGACAGAATAATCAGCAGGGAAGCCACGGGTTCTTTTGAAGCATAAATGTTTTAAAGCTCTTCTTATGGAGGTGCGATGGCGTTAGGCGTAGCAGACAAGTTTTGGCTGTGACTTCGGTTCGTAATACAAAGACGCTGTGTCTGGTTTTTTTTTTTCGTTTTGCAACTAATTCAGTGCTCTCTCCCTTTTGTCATCAATCGTTATGACGTTCCAGACGTCGCGACTGTGTACGTAGCCGGGCGCAAACTTTAAAACAAGCGCTTATCTTCCATCCGCCTCTTCTTGTACATGCGGCTCGAGGAACTCCGGCTTCTGTCGTCGCCTTTTGTTCAAAGTCCTTCTCTTCCGGCAGCTGCGTAGGCCATTGCCGACACTACAGGCACGAGGCTCTCTGTGCTTCACTGGAGGTCTGTCAGGAGCCACCATAGCACGCATGCCCACAATTCCTCGCGCGGAATGTCGTGTATCGCTGAAGGAAGAAAAAACACGCGTCTTGCCCTCAGCGCATATTTGTAATAAGCTATACGTGAAATTCGCTTGATCACAAATATGCTTAGCGCAACTTTAGTAGTGCTGAGTATTTTTAGCGCCTCCTTTCACCAGTAGGACATTGAATGAGTAAAAAAATTGTTGGCTCTGCCGTGACAGAGAGTAGATGTAAGCATGAAATGGCAACCGGTAAAGTAGATTGGATAGAGCTGATACGAACCATGCACAATCCTAGAATGGGTGTACTGCATGTTCGCAACCGCACACCCCACAGCACCACCCCACGCCATACTGTGCGTTAGTCCATATGGAAGCTGTCCAGCTAGAAGAAGAAAACCGGCTGAAGGCCGCACGACAGGCAGCGAAAGAGGCCAGGGAGACAGAGCGCACTGCCAAGCTAGAAGAAGAATGAATTGAATTCTGGGGTTTTGCGCGCGAAAACCACGATTTGATTATGAGGCACGCCGTAGTGGGGGACTCCGGATTAATTTTGACCACCAGGGGATCTTTAAAGTGCCCCAATGCACGGGACACGGGCTTTTTTGCATTTCGCCCCCACCGAAATGCGGCCGCCGCGACCGGGATTTGATTCCGCGACCCCGTGCTTAGTAGCGCTACACCATAGCCGCTACGCCACCGCGGCAGGTACAATTGACATTGCACATCACAAATTCGTTGTAGTATCAAGCAGTTCACGTCAATAATATTGTCGTCTCGGTAGTGACTTATTTTAGCAAGATCTTATCTTAATCTCTCGTTTTATAGTTTCCTATAATTTCACATCAACTATTTTCTTGTTCAGTTTTTCTTCAAAATACTGATATCTGTTGATGGTAGTTTCATTTCTAATGTGATCCATGCGATGTCGGGAGAGAGAAACAACTTTATTGAGCAGAGCTCGACATCTTCTAAGACACCGTCGATGGAAGTGGTTCCCTCTTCCCGGGACCCATATGCTTCCCTAGCCGCCTGGCCCCTGGAGATCAGGACAAGCTGGTCTTCCAGGGCGGTGCTGGTTAGCAAGGTCTCCCATCGCTCGGTAAGGGTGGATGAGGGATGGGGTAGGGTAGTGGGGCACGTAAGAGGTGGGGGGATTGCCTTGATGAAATCGCATACTCCAATGACGTGTTGGAGCCTGCCTAACTGAGTTTTGCAGAAGTTACAATCCTCCTCGTACCTTTCCGGGTACATCTTGTTTTGAAGGTAAGGGTGCGGGAAGGATCCTGCCTGTATCTGCCTGTAGATTGCTTGCTGTTCTCTGCTAAGCGATTTGTGAGGATCGGGGTAACGGCGCCTCTCCGTCTTATAATGTTTGGTAATGTCTCTATAACTAATTATGGACTGTGGCTCACCTTCCTCTACCCGGTGTTCCATTTCTCGGGTGAACTGGTGGACAAGTTCGTTGCCCTCCAGCCCAGAGTGAGCCGGTGTCCATATTAACTCAACTTTCCCGATGTAGGGTATGTGCCATATTTTAAAGAATTACGTCAGCAGCAAAGCCATTGTTTGCTGCAACAAATTATGCGCACGACTGCGGACGCAGTAACGTGGAAAGTTGGACGAGTTGGAATCACACTTTAAAGGGAACGCCTACCTCCCATTTTTCAGCACATTGTAAAGAATTTGGTCGTAAGCCTTTCTTCGATCACACCAGGATGATAATCAGACACGAAGACTTTTAAAAAGCTCGTGAACTCTCAGGAGCATTTCACATACAAAAGATGCATGATGGTTGCGTGTCCACCTCTTGGTTAAAATGCTCAGTGATCCAGTTCACGTGACTTAATGGCATGCGCAAGCAGATCGTGCCTTCCTTTTCTTGCGTCTCTTCTCACTAAACTTTAGCTAGACAACGCCCGTCCTGTGTCCTTCCTCTTCTTTGCGTTGCCGTGGCTTTCCGCACAAAGGCTGCGGAATTTTTGTGCAATAGGTGCTGCACGCGGAATATATTAATGCACTATCGATGTCACTACTTCAACGCTTGAGCGCAACTGCATTTTTCTAAAGGTTATCACGCAAGGCTTCTAAACAGCAGGAACAGAACAGAAGAGGGGAAACATATGGATGTCGACCAGATAAATAGAGCAAATCTTGTTGTCTTTAACATTTCTTTTTTATTGTTTGTGTACTACTACTACTACTACTACTACTACTACTACTACTACTACTACTACTACTACTACTACTGCTACTACTACTACTACTACTACTTCAACTACTACTACTACTACTACTTCTACTACTACTACTACTACTACTACTACTACTTCAACTACTACTACTACTACTACTACTACTACTACTACTACTACTACTACTACAGCAACAACTTCCTCAAAAAACATCAAACAGACAAGCGGCCGGTTTGCTACCTCACGCAAAGCGAAGGGGTAAAGCGATCAAAAGAGAAAGAAAAAATTACTGACGATTACGTTACTTCCTAATGCGAAATTTGAGCGCAGCAAATAAGCTGTTTCACCTTTTCGATAGATTGAGGCAAAGAAATCGAGCAACACATGTATGCGCTATCACAGAATTTTTTTTTATATTTCCCGTACTCCTGGATCATCTCGACGGCGGCGACGGTAAGCTTCTGCTTCGGCGGCACGCACCTCTGGATTCTGACGGCGACGGCGCTGGGCCTCTGCTCTGGCAGCTCGTTTAGCAGCAGCAGCAGCAGCAGCAGACGGAGGACTTCCATCGGTCGTCTCGCTCATGGCTCAGAAAGAACTGGCAGATAATTTCGCAGTGGCGAACGGCAGCGGCAATTTCGGCTCGGGCGGTGCACATATACAGATCCGCCGCCACCGATCTGGCTCTCTGATTGCCACCGCACAGGGCGAACGGCAGCGGCAATTTCGGCTCGGGCGGTGCACATATACAGATCCGCCGCCACCGATCTGGCTCTCTGATTGCCACCGCACAGGGGTTGCATTGGAGGAGGAGCGAAGAAAGGAATTAAGTTCGAGCCGGCGCTTTGACAACCGGAGACTCGCAGGAAGAGGGGGGAGGGGGGCGGCGTGTACACCCAGCGGCAAACGATGGGGGCAGAAGCGCGCGCAGCAAGCGGACAACACGATAAAGGGAGGAGGGAAGAGATAGCAGCGACTGACTGATGCCGCTGACGCCGATAGTGAGTCAACCCCAGCTGCGGAGTTGGTTTCAGGGACAACGCCGCCGATGCCGACACAAACAATATGATACCCTCGCTTCCGCAGCGCTAAGAACCAGGTCTAGCCGTGGGAAGGTGGTCACGTATTCGTCGACGTGCCGGGGCCTACGTGAAATAACCGGCGCGTCGGCAACTGAAGAGCACCCTATCCGCCACACAAGAACAGGGGGGGGGGGACCCTTTCCTCCTCTTTCTGCATGGCGGCGACGGTGTTCTATGCAGTCACGTTATCTTGACTCTCTAGCGGCGTCAGCGGCATCCAGCGGTATCAGTCCGTCGCTGCTAGCGCTGGGGGGATGAAAGGGGGGCGGAGCTGGTTACGAGGCCGACGACAACGCCGACGACGACGCGAAACCCAGGAACGGACGCCAAAGAGCTGCGCTCTAAAAAGAAAAAGCAAGCAGGGAATCATTGACAGCGCGAGCACGTGGGGCTGCCCATCAAGCCTACAATTGGTCACGGAGAACAGTCAGAAAAGGCACGCTGGTTTGTGAGCTGCGACGGATGGGGCAACAATCCAAGTTCATTTGTCTGTAAAGATGGGTCTACCTTACAAAGCGTACCTTTGGGGCTGACGGTCAGTGGGCGACCGGAGTCGTCCAGCACCACGAGCGAGCAGGTGGCGTCGAAGCCGATGCCACTTACGTCCTTGGCGTCCCGACACACCTCCTGTGCAAGTATTCACAAGCAGAAGGGGTTGGAAATTGAGCTTGTTGTTACATGCCTTGTACATGCGACCATGTTTTCTATTTCCTTTGTGCCATCCAAACTCCGAAAGTTTCAATTCATAGGCAGTTCGCGTTATTGTTCTGAAATGCCACGGCAGTTTCACATACTAGGGTGCACCAAAAACACGTACACTAGATGATGACGGTGCTATCACATCCTTGAGCGTGCGTGTCCCGTGGCTGCATGTCCTTTGGAGCAGGGTTTCAACCAATACTAGATCACAGAAGATAGATGCCTGAAGTAATCAACAGTCGTCGGACAAGCGATGCTTCTGGACTTGACGCCCTGACGAAGACAGGCGCATTTGCAGAAATGTTTGCTCCAGCGACATAGTGTTCGACCACTCTTCATCATAGCAGCGTTGTGAAACACTGTGGAAGCTTTGATGACCGATAATGGCATTGTGGAAAGACGTCCCTTCGATAATCACCCTCACATAAACAGAATGAAACCAAGGAAGGCATAGGGCCACCCACGAGGGCAGCGCGTCACCCACGCGCTGCCTCTCGCAATCTCCCGATTGGAGAGGCAGTCGTGCCACACTTCGCTCCGTTTGCACGTGCCGCTCGAGGCAGATTGTCCGCGCCAGCCAATATGTCGCGAAATGCAAGCACGGGTAGAGCTTCGCTCCAATTTCGCATTAGGGAGTATCGTAATCGTCGGTGAATTTTTTCGTGCACTGTCATTTCTGTTTACGTTATCATGCTTACATTTAAAATTTAAAAAAAGTAGTTTACCCTTTGCATTGCTAGGTTTCATTGTCTGTTGGCTCCACAAGATTGTGACTATTTTCAATTCAATTCAAATTATTTACTTTAAGACAGAAACGCACAAAAGTCAGTGACAAAAGCAAAATATCTTAACATCTCCTCCAAATCGCCAGGCCTTGACAGCGCTAACAAGGTTGCGCTGTGCGCTGATGCTCCTCAACGGTGTACGAACAATATGCGGGGGCGACATGTAGATACGGTGAAGAACGCGACGCAACCGCAGCTGCGCGACAGAATCATCGCCACGGCCGCCACCCAGCGTTTCAGAACACTGGTAACAGGAGCAGCGCCACCAGTCGCGTCGCAGACGCCACCCTTCGATGGTGCACGAGGTGTCGCACAACGGAAACCATCGGTGTTTGCAGCTTGAATTTTACTGTTCCTTCCGCACAGGCCCATATACTCCGTGTCGTGTCATACATAGCAAGCAACGCTGCGGAAGCTACGCAAGTAGTGCGGCCGTGGAAGTCTCACTCCGCGTGTTTCGCAGGGCAGTTTTTTTTATCTGCAACGTTTTTTTTTTCTTTTTATAAAATAACTACTTCGCATATTACAACTGCTACTTGTGGACGCAAGATCACATCAATTCACACATTAGTCGTGCATATTTGTGCTTCTAGTAGTAGATGTACTATGTTTTGGTCGCGGCGCAAGTGATGCGCTGTGGCTGCTGTTACTTTCTGCTGTTAGCACGGAGGAAGGAAGGAAACTCAGGAGAGGCCCTGACGTCACTCTTTGTGAAGCGAAAGTGAAGCCGGAAGTTGGCGTTGCTCATGGTGTGGCACCGCCTATCGGGCCAGCTCTCCTCTCTTGTTTACATTTCTCGCGAAACCACGCCGCGCTGCGCGCAACCGTGCTGCTCGGACCCGCGCGCTCCGCAGCAATACTAATGGTATCTTCGACTGGTCGCCTGTATGCCCCGAAGCAGAGTCGGGTAGATCGGTCGTTTCCCGAGCTCAAAGGTAGGGGACAAGCGCGCAAGCCGAACGTGCGACTCGCTCTCGGAGGAGGAAATTGCTGATGCGAAGCCACGTGACTACTGCCAACGTCCGATGTTTCGCCCATCCAAAGCTCCCGGCGCTGCCGGAAAAACCGGCGGACGTGCCGGCGGGACGAACGTTCGTCGACACGCCAGCATGCAGTGGCCTAGGTTGCCAAGGTTACGGTGGGCCGTCGCCAACAGCAGCGACGCGGCGCTGCGATGACGTTTTCGATGACTGCTCCGACGACAGGGCTCGGAGCGCCTCAGAGCGCTCCAAGATAGAGGAGAGCAATCGAGAAGAACCAGCCGAACGCAGGGCGCGCACCCTCTTTCAACCAGCCGAAGACAACGCCGCTCGCGAGAGCGCTCCAGAGTGCTCAGAAACGACCAGCCGAAGATAGCATTAGCAATCGTTAGCACGTTAGCATGATTCCGCCAAAGAGGGCAAAATTTCCCGCGGATATTCCTTCGTCCGTTGCCATTGTCGTGGCACGGTACATTGCGTACAGCGTTGCATGCGCGTTAATTTCACGAACTTTAGTTCCTCCTGTCCCACGTGGCCACAGCAACATCCGGTTGAGCATGGTCCAGATAACGCAGCGCAACAAAACACGGAGACCAACGCAAACCTGCCCGCACAGCGCCTTTGCCACGGTACGAAACCTACGGAGCAACACGTGCGAGCGCACAGAACAATAACAAAGCCGCCATTTTGGGCCGAAAGGCGGGGCCACTACAGCAAAGAAATAAAAAAAACAGCAAAACAAAGGAGAACCTACTACGTCATTTCCTCCACACTTTTCTTCTAGCGCGCGGAAGGGGTAGGGCCTCTCCTCAGTTTCCTTGCTCCATGGCCGTTAGAAACGCGTTACTCCGTTCATCATCATCGTCGTCATCGCCATTATTGTCATCATTAGCAGCAGCCTATTTTTATGTCCACTGTAGGACGAAGACCTCTCCCAGCGATCTCCAATTACCCCTGTCTTGTGCTAGCTGATTCCAACTAGCACCCATGCATTTCCTGATTTCATCACCTCACCTAGTATTCTGCCGTCCTCGACTGCGCTTCCCTTCTCTTGGCACCCATTCAGTAACTCTAAAGGACCACCGGTTATCTAACCTACGCACTGCATAAACTACCCAACTTCATGTTTCTCTCGTATACTGTCAACTAGAATATCGGCTGTGCCTGTTTGCTATCTCATCCACACCACTCTTCCTGTCTCTTAACGTTACGACTAACATTTTTTCCTTCTATTGCTTTTTACGCGGTCCTTAACTTGTTCTCGAGCTTCTTTGTTAACCTCCAAGTTTCTGCTCCATATGTTACCACGGGTAGAATGCAATTATCTTACTTTTCTTTTCAATGACAGTGGCTTTCAACAACTGTCAGGATTTGGTAGCGCTTGCCATATGCTCAACAACCTATTTTTATTCTTCTGTAAATTTCCTTCTCATGGTCAGGGACCCATGTGAGTAAGCTGTCCTAGATACACGTACTTCTGCACAGACTCTAGAGGCTGGTTGGCGATCACGAATTCTTGGTTCCTTGCCAGGCTATTGAACATTACCCTTGTCTTCTGCATATTATGGCGATAGCAGTTGTGTGGACACTCCCGGTGCATTTCTTCCGTCGACGTCGCTGTCGCCGTGATGTTTCGTATAAAGTCCAACACCGTCCGCTGCCGCGCGCCCTACACTGTATGTGCGAGTGAAAGCGTGAAACCATACGCCATGGTACCAGCAAGGCAGTGGGATTACGATAGAAGCTGTGCTCCCAACGTCGAATGCTTGAATATTTTCGCAGCGGAATGTCGTACGACTGGGCGGGAACTATTATCGCTGCACTGCAAACTTTCATCGTGGCGATTTCTGTGTGTTCGAAAGAACGACCAATGTATGTCGTTACAGATAATGCCCTGCTGCGTTGTCTGATTTCACAGAACACCCACCGTGGCGGTTGTTCTATGGTGGTGGTGGTGGTGGGGTATTTTGGCAGACTGTTCCTCGTCCTTTTCAACTGATTGTGCAGCGAGCGTATTTCGAGCACCACGGTTGCTTTCCACGGTTCTTTTTCTTACCCTCTGTTCTGGGAAGGACGAACTTAAAACGTACTCTCCGGCCTAAAAGGCCGCAGACATTGCGGATCGTAGAGGAAACGCAACGGGAACGCAAAGGAAGCTCAGCTGGGCGCATTTCCAACGACAGCTGATAAAGAGGTCTCTTGTCGCTATAATCGCGGCCGGCAGCGGATACCTACAGGTGCCGTTGAGCGACACTTCAAGAAGGAACGGCAACGATTGTTCTCATTGAAGAGAGCTTCGCCCTTCCTCTCGTACGGGCGAAGATAAGCGGCTATAAATAGCGCGTACGCGCCGGTAACGAGACGCACATGTAAGCTAGGATCAGTCAAGGAAAACAACAGAACACCGACAACGACGTGTACAACTGCGTTGTCATCCTCGTTTCTGCTTTTGAGCCTTTGTGTTCGAAGCAGCAGGTATTCAATTCGGCGGTAGCATCAAAACTCGGCCGACGATAAGCTCCGATTGAAAAGAGAAGTGGCCCCGGGCGTACCTTGACGGCGTCGCAGCAGGCACTCCATATCTGATCCGATGACTGCTGGTAGAAACCAGGCCGCGGGTTCCACAGTTCCAGCGGCCGCGACGCCGTCTTCACGAAGCGTCCTCTTTCGGTGACGAGTGCTGCGCGGACGCTCTGCGTTCCCACGTCCACGGACACGAACTGCATGGTGCCTTGCTTCCCGCGCACGCGGCGGTCGAGACAGCGAGCGCGCTCCTCGTGTTGTTGCACTCGGGCTGGGAGTCGGTGCGTGCGCGAGAAGTGCGGAAAGGGCGCGTGTGGTTGGCGACGGCGCCTATCTTGCCGTCTGCCGTGCCGCAGTAAACAATAAGACACCGGTGAACGTCGATTGACTGTGGTAACACGCTAAAACACTACAATTTATCCGACTGCAGCGTGCTTTGCGAACATTCGTCTGCGTTTGTGAACGCTAAGTTCAAGCGCCTCCTATCTGACGAACGCAACGAAAAAAAAAAAAGCAGTTTGAAAGGTGCTGGAAAACACCCTTCGCGCTGACAGAAATGTTTTTGGAAGAGCGTGCGAACGTTAACTTTGCGATGCTCTATTCGTGAGCAGCATAATGTACACACAGAGTAACTGTAACAGCAGGAGGAGCTATTTTCTGCAGTCCTCAAACGGCTCAACTCTTCGTGTGGAGCGGAAGGCAGGCGACTGCTGACAAAAGGGAGGGCGAGCCGTCGCGGCACAGCGCCAGTGCGCGTGCCGCAGCGGTATTTCTTTTCTCTCTTTTTTCTTTCTTTATTATTATCATCATACGCGTTATAGCGCGTACGCAAAGGACTGTTAGGTCCAATAGCCGCAGGCTAGTGGGTGGGTGCGAATGCGAAATATAATAGGTATTCGGTACAAGCATAGGAAGATCAATACAGAGGATGGATACAACAAATTAGTACATTTTTTTTTTCTTTTTTTTATTACAGCATGCATAAAAGTTATCACCAGTTACACAAATTATCAAACCTCAAAGAACAGAACGCCAAGCAAGAATACAGGCACCAAACCAGTGGTTAATAGCTAATAAATATGATTTTAGTGCTTTGCTGAAATTTTGTTTCTTTTATTTTGGAGGGTGTGTTGTTCCATGTCTTAACAAATTCAAGTAGCCTTTTTCCATATAAATTATGTGCAGGAGGCAGGGTTGAAATTCCCAGCGGCAGTACTTCTGGTAGAACGCGATGATGAAAAAAATATACACACAGGGAAAGGATCATTGCGTTTCACAACACTGTTTATGTAGATAGCTGTTTTGTGCTCACGCATAAGATGGAATGGCAATATATCTGGTTGAGTGAACAGTGGCCTGCTGGGTGCATCGCTTCTCGAACAGAAATGGCAAGTTGTATGTGGAGAAGTATGTAATAAAACAGAGCGGGAGCAGAAAACCGAACAATCCAGATGGGAGGTTAGGAATATGGACGCATGTAAAAAGGAAGACGGCAACGTTGTCTACATATACAAACATGGACCGCTCCTGTTACTTTGGTGATGTAGCGGCAGAACAAAAGAAAGTAAAGAAAAACTATACGCTTCCCACGCAACTGTGGGCATCGATGTAAGCAAAGCCTCCTATGCTGTTTGATTGAAGATAATTAACGGTGATGTTAATGACAAATGTGTATTTTCTTCAGCGTTTAGTCCAATACGATAGTGGTGAGGTGATGTTAAACGTTACCTTGCGTGCACCACTGCTGGCTGTCTGCGCAGTACACAGAACACACAAGGAGACGTGTTTGCTTGAGACAGTGTTGTGCACCACTGCACATAATCTCTGAGAGAGTTGAGCATCATTGCCTCACATGGCACATCGCATCGTGGCAGTAGGGTTCAATTTTATTAGAATTATGAGGCTGTAATTGCCATAACCACAATCGGATTATGCAGCACGCCGTAGTGGAGGACTACGCATTAATTTCAAATGACACCCTGGCGTTCCTTAACCTGCACTTAAATCTGAGTGCACCAGCGTTTTTGTATTTCGCTCCCGTCGAAATGCAGTTGCCACGATCGGGACTGAACCCGCGACCTCGAGCAATGCCGTAGCCGCCAGGCTACCGCGGCGGGCACAAAGGTGTTTGATTTGACGTGCGACCGTTTCTGTAATGTCACCCAGACCCTATAGCGTTTTAATGCGGCTTTGCGTCGGCACGCCATACGTCAGTTGTCCGATTCCCAAGTTTATTTTTCAGAAATAGCAGAAGCGTACCGTACTGTACGCTCATTTGCCCGCAACCGCTGTTTCCTTGCGTTCTCACGTCATCCTTTTCCTGCTCTGCCCTCTCACCCCGTATAGGAACTGCGTGAGTGGCTCGTTTCGCGTCGGTTCCACCCATTCTCTGCCCCCTCTCTCCTCCCTATAGTTTTATCTACATCCCCTCTGGACCTAGCAGAAAGGTAAGCGCGGCAGTTTTCGCAATACTTTTGAGGGGGTCACGGATAATGACAGCTGTCAAGAGGCTAATGAAGCGACACCTAGGGAGCTCCAGAGGGCATTGTGCTCATGTCACGCGATGGCAAATTTAAACAAATTTCTCGCGTCGGCTTCTCTGCTTTGTAATTACACGCTCTGAACCCCCCCGACGCGGCGTGCGAGCCACAGCAGTAGCAGCAGCACAAAAGTCGAAGAGGCAAAAAAAGATTCAGTTTAAAATTACGGCAGAACTCACGTCACGATGTCTGTTAAAGGTTATTCGAATAGAAAATCGAGCAATTTCGAGCAGGGCTGATTCAGAGATATTCGTTGCTTCGGCTATGGGCCACATAGTCCAATGTCGTCGCACTTTGCTTGGGCGCTCGCTTTCCAAGGTTTCCCATGAGCATGAAGGTATGACGCTGAGGCAGTGGCGATGGAATGACGACGACGTGAGGACAGTGAGATGACGACAACCGGATGACGAAGCGAAAATGACGGATAGCTCGGCCTAGACAGTGTGGAGACGGCGTTACATAGGATGCATGATGGCGTCTGCGTGACGACGGCGCAATGACGGCGATAGCATGACAGCTGCAGCATAATCGCGATTGAATGATGACAGCATGATTACGATAGAATGACGTCGACAGATCGACAAAGGTGGCTTGACGACGGCGGCATGATGATACTGAAGTGATGACAAAGCGAACCGATAGTGTGAAGGCGGTGGCAGGACGACAACAGTATCACAACGACGCCATGACAAGAGTCGCATGTTCAAATTACATTGATGACAATGAACTAACCGCGACGGAATCCCGACCAGGGTATGGCGAAGAATGCGTGGCGACGACTGTATGAAGACTTGGCATGACAATGACATGAGCACAATCGGATGACGACGAGTATGTGATGACAATGGTATGACAATGACTGAATCAAGAAAGCTGTATGATGATGATGGCGTGACGACGACGGCACGACGAGAGTCAGATGACGAAGCTAAAGTGGGGATGATGGCACTAGCAAGACGGTATTACGAGGACAGTCAGACAATTTAGGCGTGATAGCGTCAGCCTGACGATGACGGCATGACAAGGGTGGTAAAATCACGATTGAATGACGGCAGTATGATTACAGTACCATTACGAAGAAAGATCGACTTTATGACGATAATTATCACGACGACGGCATACTGACGTGGTGACAATGACACAACGACAGCGTGACGACGACGGCATGACGACGACTGTGTGAAAGTCGTATGACAGAATCGAATGACGACGATGACATCACCACGATGTCATCACGACCCCGAACACATATCTAGTAGACCGTGCTATTATACAGCTTGTACCACGTGGTCGTAGTAGAAGGCGTGATGACGACAGCATGAAGACAGCCGAATCACGAAGCTGGAATGACGACAGTTGAATGACTACGAAATCATCCCTATGGTGGTGTCACAACGAATATATGACGACAGTATGACGACGACTTGGCGAGCGTTGGATGATAAAGATGGAACGACGGCGATGCAATGAATTGGACGGCATCCCGACCCCGAGCCCCTACCAAGTGACCCAAGCTATTAGACAACTTGGGTCACTGGGTTCGGGGATGAAGACGTGACGACAGCATGACGAGAGTAAGATCACGAAGCTGGAATGATAACATTGAAACGACCACGACTGCATGACTATGGCAGTGTGACAACGAATATATAACGAATGCATGACAATGATGGCGTGAGACGACGGCATGACGAGTATCGGATGACAAAGCTGGAATTACAGCGATACAACCATGATCACGAGTTGTTAGATACGGGATCTTTTCCTGAGCCTCCTTCGAGTTCACCAGACCACATGGAATTGCGGCACACCTAAGTAATGAACGCAGAAGCAGATCTACCACGTTCCCGAGGCGCAGCACGTCCAAACAAGTTGACGTCCCCCACTTCATGCGCCGCATCTGGAGCTATTCACTGACTCTTTTCGAAAGTGTATCGAGAGCCTGGCACTGTTCCAGGCAACGTGGGTCTCAAGGCAAGACGGCTGTAATGCACCGTGAAGCCCTGGCAGCAATCAACCCATCCGCCTTTGTGACGGCAGTTGCAGACCGGGAAGGCAATACCGGAGACAAGTAATCCATCGGACAATTGGAGCCCAAGGAGTGACCCTCTGAGCCGAATGTGACGTACACTCGCACGGGCGCCTACCATTGGCCGAAAATGACGACACCTGAGCGGGCTCACCGATTGGCCGAACGTGACGTGACTTCAAGACACCGAAGGGGTTGAAAGCCAGAGACCGAGAGCAGCAAGGGAGCATTCCTTCATTCATCTCTTTCGAGCTTCTTGCCACGGGCCACAGCGTCCGAGTTGCTGCCGGCCCGTAATGACTTCATGACTGTTAATTTCTTTGTACTCTCACTGTAAATAATGTAAATAAACATCCAGTTTTCATCTCAAAGTCTTCCTCAACCTCGGCCAACTCCCGCACCCAACGACAAGGTCCAAAATCTGGGGGACAGCAATTGGGATTGTCCTCCAGATCCAACAGAGTCCATACCTAGTGGCCCTAGCTGTTAGACTATCTGGGTCACAATGTCGGTGTGACGATGACGACAGTGAGATCAAATAGCTGAAATGACGACAATGAAACGACAAGGAAGGCACCACGCCTAGCGCATGCTTTGCGCATGCCTAGTAGCGCAGGAAGGAAGACAACTTGGGCAACCGGACCGGCGTAAAAGTACGGATGGACATACAGACAGACAGACAGACAGACAGACAGACAGACAGACAGACAGACAGACAGACAGACAGACAGACAGACAGACAGACAGACAGATTCAAAACGGCTGAAGCAGGCAGAGAATAATATTCGCACGAATAAGTGAAAAAAAAACAAGTGAGACCGATGTGGCATAGCTCATTATTTTTTTAAGAACGGGCTAGCTGCGTTGTGTGGCAGGTATGGCGTCTTCAACGTCCGTGCCGAAGAGACATTTTCTTGGAAAATTTGAGGAAGGCCGATGCACCGGTAAAAATTGTTAAAACACTCATTGTTTTGTTTATCTTGTATTGCTCAATTAAGACTTCGTTCTTTAACCACAAGTGCGATTTTCCGGACTGAACCACCTTCGAACACCGTCAATTTTACATTGGAACTGTTAGAACCTCGCTGGGCCGGTTTCTCTTGACGTCAGCAGCTTCGCCGAGCTCGAGGAGAGAGGGTGAAAGCCGAGTATAAAAATTGCATCGCGCAGCATAGCGACGCGGTGAGGGTGGGTGGAGCCTAGTGTGGGAGAAGGAGTGGCGCGGAGGGGACACCGGTGGTGACGTCATTGCTCTCCGATAAAAACCCGCGCGCTGGCTTCGCCAGTCCTCTTTCTCGCAGTAGAAAAAAATTATGCGGGACTCTGCTATCGCAAACACCAGGGACCAGCGGAGCATGGGGAAGCCCAGCATAAGTTAGCCTAATACCCAGGCGACCTTAACCGTGGTTAATGTAAGTGTGTGACTTATGCGTGGCTCTGCGATAGCAGAGCCATGCATAATTTTTGACGCACCATCGGTCCGAGAAAGGATTCAAAGCCCATTGTTTCAGGATCAACTAACGGCAGTCGAGAGGGCCAATGATGTCGCTGAAAGGCTTTGCCTGACAGTACCAACGTGGGAACGGCCCGCCTTGGCTTGAGAAGTCGAGCCTCCGGACCTCATTACAATAAAAGTTTTCACACACACACACACACCATCGGTCCGTTCCGCCCTTCCTCGACGCTCACAAATCCTCGATGAGTCTTACACATCGTACATTGAGGACGTTTTTGCGCTTTGTCACCCCGTGATCGCTGTAATGAGCAAATCTGACAGAGTTCACCATATCCTCACAGGTATTGGGCCCATCACCTGTAGCATATTCGTCATTAATAACCCGGCTGCCGTCGCTGACATCATTGCTACGTGTCAACACCTTGACGAACTAGAGTCCATTCGTTTGCAACCGGATTTTACCGAAAGCCATTCCACGGAAGATCTCTGGTTGTGTGCGACGATCCAAGCAATCATACGAGGACAACAGTCTCTTTGGCTTGTCAGTACCTCCGATTTCTCTTGCTTAATCTTCCGGTATCGTATTGCGCGACGCCCTCAAGGAGATGTTGGCGTCACCCTCCCGTCCATAGGCCCTTACCAACATACACACAGGTCGCTGCGGTGCCTCCGACCATTGTACGATCACCAAGCGCACCACCCTGGCGCCCATCTCCTCCACTTGGCTGCTATTGTGGATATCGCGGTCACAATTCACGTTTCTGCAGCAGGCGTGAACAAGAAGAGCGCTGTGCGTACGGACATCTATGAACGAGATGAGTGCTCTGCTGGGCCCACTTATCAACACCAGCCTTATGAAATCGGCCCCGCCGTTCTCCGTCGCCAAGCGCACCTCCCGATACGTCTCCTAGTTATCGTACTACCAGAAGCCGCCCACCTGCACTCTTTCGACACTCCACGTCATCATCACGGCTTTTCTCGCAGCTCTCCGACTGTCGCCGCAAAACTAAGTGCTGCCGTTTTCGGAGGAAAAGCTGCATTCGACGACAGGACTAAAATTGCTCAAGTGTGCCGTCTAATATCCATCTAATAACCGTCTAATATCCGTCTAATATCCATCTAATATCTGTCTAATATCCGTACGTGATAGTTGAAAGTGCGCACGTAGAAGCTTTGACAGAGACTGGTGCCAGTTAGTGAGTTTATTTATGGTGATTTGTGCTTTCGTCTCCGGAAAGTTACCGCCCCTTACGACCGACTCACATTACTCGCAGCTCAAGGGCACGCTAGTCGACCTTCTGCATGTTGCACTGCCTGCGTATTGATGGATGGTCTTCTACACCGGATACAGTTCGCAGTGTTGAGTTCGTGTGCTCATCAGTTCATATAAGGATGTGATTTTCCTTTTGCTGTTTCCACTTCTATCCGCTTCCAGCAATGCGCCGTCCATATGAACGGCCCAGAAAAAGGACTCGCCGCTTAGACTGTTCGTTACGGAAAATCAGCGAATCCAGGCCATCAGCGAACTACTACCGACCTCGTCGACTTTGCTAATGCGTCAGTGTTACCTTCTAGACGTTTTCTTACAAAATATATAGACCGTTACATTGGGCCTGATTCGATTTGACAATGGTTATCCGCTTGTCGCCGCTATGAAGGTAACACCCATTAAAGTTGCTCTCTCTAAAGACACCATTTTGGATTGCGTTGCTGATTCGAAGCCTCGCTTTATTGTCCCCCCCCCCTCTTGAAACTGCTCCCTCTGAAATCCCCTTCTCCCTCTTCCTCCGATCTTGCAGACAACGTGCGCTCTGTCCTGTCCCCTTCGCAAATGCAACAGTTGCTTGCTTTGCTGAGGAAGCATGAATATTCATTCGACGCCCATCCTTTGACATTGAGATATGCTCTTGGGTCACAACGCATCAGATTGAGATAGACGACGAATACATCGTGCGCTGCCGGCCTTTCGCGTGTCTCTAGCCGAGCAGAAAATCATTGACGAAAACATCGCTTGCATGCTGCAACGGAAGAATACCCGCGCCTACGCTAGCCCAAGGTCACCCTCCGTTACTTTGATCCGAAAAAAATATTGCTCCTGGGGATTTCGCATCGATTACCAATCGCTCAACAAGATAGCAAGCAAGAATGTATATCCTGTATGCCTCGCATTGAATTAAGGTCCCTTAGGTTCCCTGCAGAATGAAGAGAACTTCTCTAGACTCGATTTGCTTTGACGTTACTGGCTAATTATTTTGCACGAAGAGGGAAAAAAAGAAAAGAGCAGCATTTGCCTCCCTAGATGGTCTTTACGAATTCAATGTAATGCTCTTCGGCCTCTGCAGTGCTCCCGCAACTTTTGAGTGCATAATTGACACCGTTCTTCGCGGCCTAAAACTGACGACTTGCTTGTGTTATGTGGATGATATAGTTATTTTCTCATTCAAATGTTCTCAGCACTTGCAACGTCTGACGAAATTCTCGCGTGCCTTGCCAACGTTGGACTTTAGCTTAACCTCAAACAGTGTCATTTTCCAAGCAAGACAAAGTCACGTTGTGAACACGGATGACATTCGGCCTGATCATGACAAGGTTTGTGTGGTGCTTTGCTTTCCTCGTCCTGAAAGAATCAAATATTTGCGCTTTTCCCTTGACCTCACTTTCTATTTTTGCTGATTTACACGTGACTTCGCCTCCATATCTCCTCCATGGCACAAGTTAGTTGATGATGAACCATCCAGCCCCTTTAAACACACTGCTACTTAGTTCTGGTGCTGTCTTACTGTGATCTCCAGAATGGCAGTGTTTGTCCTTCATCATTTTCACGAGGCCACACCTACCCTTTTTCGCATAGACGCTAGCGGACACAGCCTTGGCGATGTCCTTCTGCAGCGAGACAGCTTTTCGCGTGAGCGAGTGGTCGCAATCGCCAGCCGCGTACTCACAGATACCGAAAACAATACCGAGTGAGCAGGACTGCCTAGCAGTTTTGTCTTCACGGTTGCCGTTTTACCATCGTTGCAGATCATCACGCTTTATGCTGGCTTTGCACGCTCAAGAATTTGTCTGGACGGCTTCGTCATTGGATTTGTCATTGGTTAAAAGCACCTAGATCCAGGCGTTTTTTCTAACTGCTCGATTCCTAAGCCTCCCCTCATCGGTTCAACAACCTCCCGTGGCGAGCTCTCGGACGCTTCTTAATTCTACAGCGGTCTTGCGCCTGGCCGCTCTGGACTAGTTTCCTCCGGACAAGCATGGACCGTTCTCTTTTCCCCACCTTCGCTGGCTTGTACTCTCAACGAATTATACACCGTCTTCGTGGAGCTTTGCGACAGCCTAACGGCCGGTTTCGCAGAAACCATACACAAATGAAGCTGGACAACTGCAGTCTGTACCGCCATATCTATCATATTGACAATCAACGCTGGCTGCCCGTTTTACTTCGCTCCTTTCGTGCTCATGTCCTTGAAGTCCTTCATGGCGATTTGACTGCTGGCCACCTTCGTTTACACAAAACCTACCACCGCGTCCGAAGTTGCTTCTGCTATGGGTACTGTACAGCGCAGACGGAACAACCAGAAAAATAAAGGACACAACAACACAGAGCACAACGTATATGTGAGCGACAAATTCAGGTTTGTTTTAAGAAGGTGTCAAAGTGGGCCAGCAGGGGAAGTGGCTTTAGCCGACGCTCAAATTCATGTATTCGTGTATTCTATTAACGTGCAATTGAAGTCTGGCCGCAGGATCCCCAAAAGTAGAGTTCTGTGCACAGGGCATGCCTGCAAACGACAAATTCAAGGTGTTGCGCTCTGTGTCCTTATGTCCTTTTTTTTTTTTTTGCGGTCGTTCCGTCTACGCTATACAATCCGAAGTTCATGGACCGGCACGCTCAAATTTCCACTATCACTTCTATTAGCTTGGCCCGTCTGCTAGTGGAAGGTGTACTGCAAAGTACGGCGCTTCCTGCGCCTTTTGTCAGCCTGAAAAGCGCCCAACATCAGCTCTTACCGGACAGTTGCAACCAGTTCCATTTGCCACGGAATACTTCAGGTGGTTCAGGGGTCTTATGCATCGACCCGTTTGCGCCCTATCATATGACTCCCGCCGTTAATCCGCGGCTAGTAACAGCCGTCAACCACTTGACGCACCACGCCGGAACAGCTTTTGTGACCTCTGCCTCTGCTTCGCAAGTTGCTGCCTTCGTCATTCCGTTGTCCTAACCCTGCATCACAGCGCTGATAGTGCCGTCCTGTGAGGCCGTGGTCGTTTCACAACCGCTAGAGGCAGTGCTTAGAAGCTTAGACTACGCTTAGAGCCTCCGCATTACTTTATGGCCTCCGGCAGCAGCAGCCACAACATAGATTCTAGTTAGCAGTGGCCTGACTGAGCAATTTTGTCCTACGCTCTTTGACATGATAGCAGTGCGTAACCACGCAGACCAAGGGAACTCGGAAGCAATATTGCGAAGCACGACCTTGTCGTTTTACGCCGTTTTACCTTGTTTACGGCCGTTCGCCCGCTTCTTTTTTCTCAGCGTTTCTTCGCTGCCGCCCTCAAGCCGTCGTCATCCTCCTGCAAAGGATATGTTTCCCGCCTCGCCTAATGCCGTCAGCGTGCCCCCGGTCAACACTGGCCGCAAGCCACGTAATCACGGACGCCGAGAAGAACCCCAATATCTGTGAGCAGGAGTGCGTAGCTGTTGTCTTCACGGCCGCCATTTTACCATCGTTGCGGGCCATAACTACACGCTCAAGAGCTTGTCTGGACGTCTTTGTCACAGGATCCGTTTTCTGCAAAAATGTGACAAGACCGCAAGAATTATTACGAAGCATCTCACAGCGTCGTTTTCTTCCGGCCTAGTGACGATCGAGGCTTCTCTTCAGAGACAGGACCATATAGCAAGAACCATAGGAAGAACTTGCCTTCCATTGGAAGGTAAGTTCTTCCATCTAGCATTCAAGTTGAAAGGCTAAAGCCTACATTCCTTATCAGATACACGCCTTATTGGTGACTTGTTTTAGTAGTTTTAATGATTAACTGCGTGTTACGTGTTATGCTAATATTTAAACCTGTCTTATAGTGGAAGGCATTCATGCCAAGCAAGAGCATAATGACAAAGGCCATGGAAGGATGGGTGAGCTATTTCATTTCTTCTATACTTCTGGGACCATTTCTGGGTCACTTGTATTATTTCTAAGCAACTCTGTTTTCTTTAGTGCTTTACTAAGTGTTTTACTGCACTTCATTTCAGAACAAGCCATTTTCGCCAGGCAAGGTTAGTACATGGAGAGCTGTGGTTTGGCAGAAAAGATTTTTTTGCTTCTCTTTGTGTGATTATAGCCTTAATTACTGGGAAGATAAACTTTTTATAATGACCTAAAGTTCTAATATCTAACCACAATAATTTGATGCTTTTTCTGCAGAAGCAGATCACTAGGACAAAGTCCAATGACAGAAGGTAAGTGCTTTCACCTCTTACATTCAGCTAAAAGCATTTTTAGGCAAATGAATTTTCAGTAAACCATTTGCAGAGATAAGTGCCTGTGTCATAAGGGCACTATTGAGCCAGAAGCCTTTGAAAAATGATTCTGAAGAAAGGTAGAGAGCATATGAACACATTATCTGTTGCAGAGGCTCAGTGGATATGGAATTCTGCTGCTGGGTACAAGTTCACAACTTCGACTCGTGGCAATAGTGGTCGCATTCCAATTCGGACAGTAAAAATGCTCGTGTACCGTGCTTCGGGTACACATTAAATAACGGCCATGTGACCAAAGTTAATCCAGAGCCCTCCACTACTACAGCATCCCTCATGATCCATTCCACAGTTATGAAGCTCCGACACTTGCGTCCCCCTAATCTAAAACTCTCTATTAAACCCTGCAATTTTAAATATTTTTGAATGCATAAGTTTAATAGTGTGATTTTCAATTAACTAGCATGCACTCTGGGATTACAGATGATGACTGGCGTTTTCCTAACGACAATGCCCAGGGGGGCGACACACCTGGCATACCAAGTATGTTCTTTTATTCCCATACTCTCTGAACAATGCTTTCGTGAATGCGAAAATATTTGTATGCTGTAGACTGTGCTAGCGAACTCCATCAGGCTCATTTAATCCTGCTTCTGCCGCTATTTGCTGTGTGACAAGTACATTTGCTTTACTCTTACCTGAGTGCTCACGTGCACTTTGTATCTAACAAATAAATTTAAATGCCTTAAGCCACCCATACCACCATTCATAAAGCAACTGATCAAATGTTTCGTTTTTTATGCCGAAGTAATTGCCAGAATTTTTTTCTCTGCTCCCTGAATGTTGTATAGCTCAGCTTGTTTCTTATAGCAGCTATGCTATTTACTTGTGTCGAATGTAATGTAATTGTGTCTAGATAGCATTATTTCAATGCTAAGCTTGTTTTAAAGCACTTATTTGCACACATAGTGGCGTTAAAGGAGTCGCAAATATTGCATTGTTTTTATTCTTATCTAGTGCCTGAGAAAGACTTCGTACATCTCCCTGATGGATCAGTGAGTACTACTGCACACTATTCCTTTTCATGTTTTGTGCTTCAAAAGGTAATATTGGCATGCTAGCCTTTCAAACAGCCCATAAGGTTGTCACTGTCCTAACGAGATGGGGGAAATGGATGCTGCCTAAACCGTATTCACCGATTTTGTATGGCAGTAGTTTTCATTTTACTTATCATTATATTGAAGTTTATTCCCCGATGTTTCAGTCACTGAAACGACCCACCGCCGTTGCTTAGTGGCTATGGTGTTGGGCTGCCAAGCACGAGGTTGTGGGATCGAATCCCGGCCATGGCAGCCGCATTTCAGTGGGGGCAAAGTGCGAAAACACCCATGTACTTAGATTTAGGCGCACGTTACAAGAACCCCAGGTGGTCCAAATTATTCCGTAGTCCCCCACTAAATTGTGGTTTTGGAATGTAAAGCTCCATAATTAGTTTTTTAGTCACTGAAACTGAAGGTTGGTGGGCATGTTGAAGAACATAATTTCTTATGAGCAAACCCTGCTTTCCTTTTTCAGTCAATGAAAGCACATACAACCCAGATGCATTTCACATCCTTCCTTTCAGAATTTTTATTTCTGTTCTCTCAGTGCTCCAAAAATTACATAACTGGAGAAATTTAGATAAGACAGCTGGTTGCACAATTCATTTAGGGAGATACTTCTTTTCTAATAATATGAGTATGGATGTTTCTTGTTCCTTTCAGTTTCATCTGGCAGAAGGCGTGATCGTTTCTGCAACCCAAGCAGCAAAAATTTCGAACAACAAAAAACCAACGCTTGTATGCAAGGATACAGCTCAAGCGATATGGGGCACAGATGGCCTTGTCAACAGGAGCGTGAGTGGCATAGCTGCACCCAAGCAAAGAGCAGCTGGGGAGCTGCCAAAGCAGCCACTTACCCTTAAAAAAGTGAACATTGTGACAGGTATAATGGAAATATTTGCTTTTTATATATAGATTCCTGTAACCTTGAAATGTCTGTAATGGCATATTATGTGTCTAGATTTTGGCTTTGTCTATAAGATTCTTCGTTTCCTTGACATTTTGCTAACATTATTGAATCTTATGCACCGCTGTGCCTTTTTTTTTTTTTTGTTTTGCAGCCGCAGTCCGCTACTGGGGCCAGCTGAAAGGTGACGCCACTGCAACTGTGGCCTCAATAACAAAACTACTGTCCGAAAAAATTCAAGATGTGAGAAAATCGCACAAGCGACTGGCGCAATCCAAAGAAAAGCTCGATCTGTAGGATGTCAATAAATGAACTTTATCAATGAATTGGCCTAATTGCCCTTGTTTAGCAGCAGCTCTGAATGCAAGTGTGCCAATGGGCACCTTGAATGTATGGGGCTGCTGCCAATAATAGTGCCCACAGGTTCCAGCTGGTCCCAGTGGGGGCTGGGACCACTACCAACTGGTCCCAGCTGAACTGGTTCCAGCTGGTCCCAGTGGGGGCTGGTACCAATACCAAGTGATCCCAGCTGAACTGGTTCCAGCTGGGACCACAACCAATTGGGAATGTCACCATAAGCCAGTTGAATGGGGACCAGTTGGGAATCAAGTGGGACCACTTGGGATATTTTCACCTGGGCGTCCTTTTAGTCTGCAGCAAGGATGACCGCTCTCGCGCGAGGCATATAAGATGTAGAGCCTAGGCTTTAGTGGCACGTAGCTGCGCCGTTAGGGAGCCGGACATCATGGGGACATCTGGCAACACTGGGCGCAGACTGAACAAAACTTATTGCTCCCAATATAAACTCGCTCTTGCTTGCATTGCCCCCCGGATTGTGTGCTGCCAGCTACTAGAAGCTCAACAAAGTATTAAGACGAAACCAGCGCATCCATTGCATTGTTAGAAAATGAAAAGTACCATCGACAAGCAGAGCTCGTCCTTAGCTGTGTTGACTACAAATGCGAGGACGAGCCCAGCTAGTCCAAGGCACGGAAGGGGTTACTGCATGTACACAAATACATAAGGGGATAGATGGGCAGCCACCAGTTTAACTTAGTTGGTAGCTTGGGTGGTGGCTGCATCTCCGTACTCCACCAGAACATCTGTACTCAGCATGCAGAGGTTATGAGTTATCTTCCTTTTAGTTCTGTTCTCCTTTAGAGACAATATGAAGCTTATTGCAGATGCAATTGCCATTTATGCATTAATTTTTTTTGTAAAGTTATTTCCCCTTTGTTTCCTCCGGCTGCATTGTCAATTCATTTGGCTGCTCTCACAGGAAGGTATTTTATGCTTGAAATGTCGACACTGTTGAAGTGTACATTCGAGCCTTCTTACAACAAAACTGCATAGAACACAAATATATCTTCGTTATATCCGATATTCGTCATAAGCATACTTTCATAACGTCGAGATACACTTAAAATTTACTTCATTATATGCAATAATTTGCAGTATCCGTGTTGTATTGATGTTCAGTTATATACGGAAGTGCTCAACGAGCTAATTTAAAGGACGGCAGAAAAATTTTCGGATGACGACTTTCTTTCTCTTGGGGCCGCAATACACAGCTACATATAGACTTCCATAACAGTGACTGGCATATGCACAATCATGTCCCCAGCAGTTTAATATCGCACGGTTTCCATCACACAATTCTAGATTTCAAGAATCCCACCAGCAGGGGTGGATAACAATTGAGTGACGTAAATCAGAAGTACCCGCTTTCATAGCATTCATGTGTACTACGAAAGTGATGACGATAACGGACTCATCCATCCTCCGCTCGAGTTACGCCAGAGACATGCGCACTAGCATACCCTGGATGTGTTTCGGCAAATGCATGTGCAGTAGTTGCGAAAATGTCACACTGTTTTGCTCTTAAAGGGACCCTAAAACGATTTTCCACAAACGTACTGAGTCGTTAGAGTAGGTCCTTCTGATCATTAATTGACACATCTAAGCACTCCGAGTAAAGCGTGTAATTTATTACAAGGTTTTAAAAATCTACATCGCTGTAGATTGCAGCACACTGCTCGGCGGAATTTTCAGCTGCCCCTACCCATATGACGTAAATCACCCATATGACGTCACTAGGGCGAGCTATTAGATTGGCTGCCCAGGGCGTGTCATCGACAATTTTTCCACCTTTATGGCGAACAAATTATGTTCCTAACAGTTGGAATGTGAGTTAATTCGTTTCTATAAAAAGAAAGTAACAGAAAGAGAATGCACAAGAACAATTTCTCACTACACTTAAGCACTTCACACAAGCAGCAAGTGTCGTCTGCTTGAACTCCATTTTGACGAGCGCTCCGCGGTCAGAGTCGGTCTCAGTCCTTTCGTGAGCACTATGATTCGACTTTGTTGCCTTGTGGACTGCAAACGTAGCGACTGGCAATATGTCAAGCTGCAACATCGTGTCCCTCTGCAAGGCAGCAGACGAGCGAACTGGCTGCTGCGCATCGGACTGCCGTAATCTGGTCGGCGCCAGGATTTGCGCGTTTGCGGCCGTCACTTTACACCAGAAGATCACTAACACAATAGCGTTTTGCGAGTCCGGTATTAGGGCAAATGCAAGCGCAAGGGGACAGGGTCTGGTCGCTTGACTGTGCCGTTTAACGGGATGAGCAGACTCTCAAATGTGAATGGTCTGGACGGTGCAGCCTTGTGGCACAGAGCTCAACCATACACAGTAACAGTAACAAAATGTATTCTTCTTTGCTGCTGGTGTAAATTTTTCACAGTAGTGTAATCGTTAACACATTGTTTTTGTAAATGTTTAAAATGTTTTACGCTTGGTTAGAGCAATATTAGCTCTTCGTTTGGCTGGTTAAGCTCTGCGCCAACGGGTGGCTGGTCCGTGGAGACCGATCAGGCAGCTCACGTACGTCTACATTAAAGTTTCTTCATCACCCAGCTACTCAGCTAGCCTGTGGCAACCAGAATACCAGACACGTTCGGCGCTGCAACAGAATGCTCGCAACGCATGCTGCTTCGATAGCTCTCGCTTGGAGTTGACTGCCAAGCAGCTGGCGGAGAGTTTGGAGAGGCTTCGCGCGCTTGCTCCTAGAGAACCAGAAGTCGACAACACGATGTGCCATCATGACGCAGAGCAAGTGAAGGCGGAGCTTAGCCCTCGTCACTCAGTGAACGAGTTGAGGAGAAAATGCGTGACTATGGAGGAGGGTAACTTGTTATGATCCGTAGCTCCCTTAATATGAGACGTCTCACACAAATTTTGGTGCGAATGATTAACTTTAGCTGTACCCTACGCGTCTAAAAGATTTGTCCAAACTGTTTCAGGGGCCCTTTAAGAATGTTTTTGTGACAGCTATCACAATGAGTCTGGAGAAGGGAGTCTCGTACAATTTCATTTCTTAAGGTTAAAATTAAAATCATCTTTTAGTCATTTGCTGTCAGTCATACTCTGTGAAAGTGCTCCTTGTATGCATGCATGGCATATGCTATACTAAATTTAGCTTCTAAAGTTGGTGTCTACACTCCTTTAACACTAAGCCAAGTAGTACAGGCACTGTGAGACATCTACTGCCTTAGCTTCCTGTTCACATCAGTTGCAAAATGCTTTCATGAAAATTGTGCTGTGATAAACTGAAGGGCTTGCCATGCCATATGCTTTTCCGACCTCAATGGCCGCTGCTCCTTGAAGTGAATAAAAAGTCAGTCTGATGTGCTAATTTACGGCTGGGGATTTGCGGCATATGATGCACTACATTATCCACCTCATGCTCTTCAAGCAGACATGAGCAGTACTGAACAGAAAGGTGTTTATTCTATGATGCACTCATATTTTTATACAGGTGAAATAATGGCACCTTGTGCTGTACCTTGATGCCGAGAGAGTGCCGATACACATCAGTGAGCGAGACCTGCCAGGCCCAAGGCACGCCAGGACCACAAATAAAGACAAGACCCCCACGATAGTGTTATTTAAAAAACTAAAATTTATTACACCACTATAGTTTCTAAGACTCGGAAATCTAAAATAGTACACTTTCTCTCGCTCAACTCCTGTATGCACAATATTACAAGACGATGCCTTCATACAAACATTGTACACGTATACGTACACGCATATTTATACGTAGCAAGAACAAGAAGAAGAAAACACTTAAACCACACGGCCACGAAGAGAAGCTGCCCAGCTGCTAATGATGAGTAAGTAGCTTGGCACACAACGAAGGGAACAAGGGCAGAGACCACAGTCGAGGATGCACAGAGGTCGCTTAAACTAGCGGCCCTCTGATGGAAAACAACATTCAGTTTCTTTACAGCACCCACAAAAGTCGCGTAACCCACACCAGCCCACGGGCAACACGTCACATATGGTTTCCACACACTGACGAGTGCTGCACTGACAAATACGTGTTGTTGCCCAGCGACGGACATAATCATTGTCCATTCATGTGCGTGCACACTTTCAATGACACACCACATAAGTTCCCATCCAGTTTCTACTGCTCCTCATTATGCATGCCAAACAGGACAGAGTTCCAATATCAAAGTTGCTTTTCTACAAGTTCGCACAATATCTGATGAGCCTTTACGCTCGCACAAGCACATCGGTGGCTTCTGCTGGGTTGCTTGATAAAGTGCACTTAGATTCCAAGAATCCCATGCCATTTGCTTTGGTTGCTGAGTTAAACCTTAGAAACTGGATAAGAACATACAATCAAGGTTAAAGGAACCCAGCGTGTACCTCTAAATAATTAGTGTTGTTATGAGTTGAGGTACACCTTTTTAGATGAAGGCTGTCACCATGGACATCTGTCAGGCATATAAATAAAACACAGATACAGTGCAGATAAATTTAACGGACCTTCAAATTTCCGCAAAGACCACAAAAGTGTTCTTTGCCTAAACACATGGTTTACATGACAGGCCTTGTGTGTCGTAGGCATTAAAAAAAATGGTACAGTGTGGATACCAGTAGCCACCTGTAACAGAATTGCTATACCAAAAAAGAAAAAGAACAATATGGGTGCATTTTCATTGCAGCACATTAAACTGCCATCCATTTTCAGGATCACTGGCACTGCCAGTGCTCTGGCTCAGTCCTCCTGCAGTCTACGATAGCAAGCATGTTACAGTGTAGTCACCACAAACAAAGAAATAAGGCTATCAATTCATACAAAGAAACCACTGGCAAGAGGGGATGAACAAGAACAGAGCCCTGTCGCAAAAAGTTTGCCCACGAACACTCACTTTATGAACCTATTTTGCAGCAACATTTCGTACAAATAACCTCCAGCACAGCACCCTGATGCTCGCTAAATCAGACCTCGGCAGAGTACTGCGAGTTCGTTCGCTGACCTTCCATTAGGTACATCTAGGAAGAACACGGAAAAAAATCTAAGGAACAGATTGCTCTAAAAGACCCTCAGAGCTTCACCGGCAGGACACTCAAAGCACCAACCCCTCAGTCAGTGTCTGGGCGTCTTAATCTCGCATCAAAATCTGCACCGGAGCACTTTGAAAAAGCAAAAATACAAAAACTCAAAAAGAATGCAGACACTTTATATATGAGCAAACCAGAAGAGGACAAAACACTCTAATCTCAGCATGGGCACTCCCTTATTTCTGTCACCGGCTTCCCAAATATGATGCATCACGGAAGAAGAAACACAAGGTCACTACCAAACATGCTCGTAACTGATTACCCATCTTTTTGCTTCATCATTAAAGAAATTTATGAGATGGCTCGGCAAGTTGGCCCCTCACACTAATGGTGCAAGACTGAGAATGTGGCCACACTGGAAGAAACGGTCTTCTGTCGCGAAGCCAAATGCAGCCCTCCATTGCGATGGGTTGGCTAGTCACAGTGTGAACAGTTTAAGTTACAATGGAAGAAAAATAACAGAAAAAGGACACTCCAAGCCAGCCATCGCATGTGCAAGCAAGGCCTGATGCAACCCTCGTAGATCACAGATTTACATGAGATGCCACCCTTTCCACATTAACACTGACATGGCCCACGGGCCCTCAAAGAAGGACACATTCTCAGCCCGTATCCATACTAAGCAGCATGAAATACCACAATGCAGAATTCAAAAGATGCAGTACCTGCGCGAGTCTTTGTGTCGTGTGTTATGTTACTTTCCGCTGTTCTCATGAATACAAGTTCCTTTGTTGAAATGTTGGCCCCAACCAGAGAACTCCTTTGTTTGGCCACTGTTCACCACGTCGAGTCTTCCTCTTACAGTGAGCTTCCTGTCTTGTTTGGATTCCCACAAACTATTTCTCTCTCATTAGACAGTTGCAGTACTATGCTGTTCTGGCTGCTTGCATAGACACATGCAAAATGGCTACAGCCATGCTGTACATAAGTCCTCGGTGAGACTTTTAGTAGAGCTCTCCGCATAGCAAGTGTATGGTTAATGCCAAATTCCGTGGCACCATCCAATATACTCAAACCAAAGCACTCTCGTGACAGCAGCGGCATCTTTTGGTGGCCTGGCAGCGTCTGCAGAAGTGGCTTGTCTCAATAATGACAACAAAACAGCTTCGTGCAACCGTTGGGTGGATGACACGTTTTATCTTCTGCTGAAGAACTTTGGCCAAAGTCATAAGAGTTTTCTACAAAAGTCATAACAGGAAACTCAGGTGCAACTGTGAATGGGAGCTGCAAGACCAGCGGTTTGGTTAGCGCACAGATTCACCTAAATTTTGTACTTCTAGCTTCAAACAGCTTTTCACATTGCAAATTGATAATTTCAGACACAAATATTGCACTATAAACGCAATGATTTGCAGCGATAATTCGTGTGCATGGGAAACTATTGCCTGCAGGCACTTTGCTTAGAAATTCAGAGAGATGAAGCCTGGTAAATAATGCAACAAGAACGTCTGAAGCCACAGACACAAACATTAAACAAATACGTGCATGGCCACAATTCCCGTGGTAGCTGCACGATCCCAGCATCACAGCTCCCTCTAATTAATTTTATACACAACTATATAGCCACAGCAACATTCACCTATGGAGAGTCCCACAGATGCACTTCAGTGCTCCTACCAGAGAGACATAGGAAAGCGAGTATTAGTTGTAATAAAAGATGGCCTTTTTTTTACATTAGTTGCCGCAATAACATTTCAGGCCTCGCGTAAATGGAGCCACAGATAGCTTTATGAGAAAGGCTGCCACCATCGAAAGACCGAAAGACCACAGAAAGTGGCACGCTACTCCCCTCACTGAAGAACCCAAACCACAATTAGCAACATTATGAAAAAAGCCCGAGACAAGAAAAAGAGCAGAGAAAAGGTACACGACTCGACTTGTGTCTTGCGAAAAACATGAGCAAAGCCAATGGACAGAGTGAACGGGACGCAATGTGTGAATCGAGGGAACCCTGTCTGCCTTTGGAAAACACGCTTCAATGATTTTTGTGACCTGAGGCTACAGATATGTTCTGTTTCTGGATTCTGCTGTGACCGTTGGGGTTAACGGAAAGCTTGCTTCGGCAGCGCTAGCCGCAACTTGCCCCGGCACTTGGACGAATTCCATCGCTGGCTGGCGGCAATGTGTCAACAAGGTGACAAATGTATAAAAATTTACAATGAGGCCCGAGAAAAATGAAGATAAGATGGGGAAGAATTAAAAAAAGAAAAGTAGTTGCAAGGTGCATGTGAGTGCTGAGTGAATCTAGTGAGTAAACCCTGTTTGTTGTTGTTCTGTTTGTTTGATGACCGATGTGAACTTCTACAAGACTGCTCCTATGCCTCCAACTCAAAAAGAAAAGAAAAAACATATGGTGCACGGAATCGTTCACAGGTGCGGTGTCATGCCTGTCAGGCGCTCGTAGCACTTTGCCGAAAGAAATTAACTGTGTCAGTTCTGAAACACCTAGTTAATGCATTTACTCTGGTCATGCTCGAAACCTGAAATGAAGGAGAGGTGCCGTGCCACCCTCCTCTTACTCTAGGCCTCTCAATATGACCCCTCATGGGATGACATCGCCGTCACCAATCACCGAGGTCGAGTTCACAGCCTGCCCACAACGCGGCGCCACTGCACACTCTGCACTGACAATGGACAGTGCATCGCCTCCCAAAGATTGGTAAACGATGCAGAATTCACGCTTTCAGGTAAGAGCCTCGCAATGTTTCAAACGGAGTAGTTCACAATGCTGTTAAACAAATAACCACAGATTACACCAGGAGTTCCAAGGCAGTGCGTGCTACAGCAATGGAATCCAAAACATCCATCCGGTGGAAGTGGGTAACAATGTTAGGAGAGGTGCATAAATTGGAGTTGCTGCACATCACTTTGGCGTAATCTTAACAACAACGGTCATCGAGGCATCTTTTAAGGCAGCATCAAGATTGCAGCAGGTCACTACAAAAGTGCTACCACTAGAGAAGCTAACCCCTGCATTCACGAACTTACCTCAACTCAACGCTCTTCCTCGACTCTGCCGAGCGCATGGAAGCACTGCCTATCAACCGAAGCAGTCACCGAGCTTCGACAACACTCCTCGGTGATTCCCGTGATGAGGAGTCGCTTAAGAAACACCCCTCCAATCCTGTGCCTTTGAGTAAATGCTAAAGAGTGCTATCACAAAACTATAGTTCAAGAATAAGTGAGAGGTGTTACTAAGGCACAGTGACCGCTTCAATTCATGGGTTGTGCTGCCCTATGCAGAGTCATTGCAGAGTCAAGCACCAAGTTGAAGCACATTCGTGAATACGGCCTCAAGTCACAGAAGCCAAGGCACCGCACACGACAGGTGGAGATTGCACGATCTGTCTTCAAGAGCTAAGCGTTGCCTTTTATTTTGCTTCTTCTTTAATCTGATGTAAACAAAAGCAATGTACTAATCTTTTCCACCAACAAAGAAAATAATGCCACTATGTTCCAATTAGCTTCAGTGGCTGTTAACTACTTCGGCGGCTCAACTTGACGAGCCCGTCATATTTCCCCAATTCTTTCTCCCCGTGCTGCAGTAGGAGTGTGTCGCATGATTATTATTATAATCATTATCATAATCATTATCATAATCATCATGTGACGATGGCCACCTTCACAGAAAGGCCACAGGAGTGCCCCCTAAACAAATGAAGCCAATAGACAATAAAACCAAAGAAAGCGCAAGGTAAACTACTTATTACTTGCTATTTGCCCTATGTTTCCCTTTGTTTTATTGTCCGTTAGTTTCATATAATTGTGGTTAACAAGAAATGGGTCTCTTAATTCCCCTGCTTCCCATTCAGGAGCACCCCCTGGCCATTTCTACGGGAGCACTGGCTTCCTCAGTCTATACCGCACGGGCACCTTTTTTTCGTTCTCGGCATAAACAACACAGACAGTACATAGACAAAGGAAGACACACCTTACGGAGACAACAGACAATGAGTAAAATAGAAAGAGACAAGGACAACAGCCCGAGGCAGAAATTTGCCACAAACAGCTACAGTGCACAAGGCCTCCAATTCTACATCAACCCGGCAAAGAAGTCTGCCGCCGCTAAGAGAAAAATATGATACACATCACGGACAAACTAGCTTAATTTAAGAAATCAACATCGGTACAAAGTGGAGCTGCGATACTAATGCAGAACGGTTGACGACTGGCCTGGCCTGCAACACTGCAAAGCACCATAACCAGTGGAAACGAGACGTGACATAGAAGTGGACAGCAAGCCAATGAGCAACAGGCCTATTAATCAGTTGTTAGTTGACACACAAATTATTAGTCCAACAATTTCATGCCACTGTCTGTCCTGAGCTATGACACCCACGTCATGTGTCTTATATCCTGTTTTGCTTTTGCTTTGCTTTTTTGTTTGCTTGTTGTTGTTGTTGTTGTTGTTGTAGTTGTTGTTTCGTTTTTTTTAGGAACCAGTCCTCGAACGAGCGTCAGGACAGTGTGTAGAACGCTCACTGTTTCATTTTAGTGGCCTCTTCGAAAAATAAAGAAGCAAACTGGCCAAACCCTCTATTCTGCCGGGTCCTGCTATTCAGTCCCCACAAGCACGCTCTCTGGGCTGCCTGCAGATATGGCCCATTGCAGCTCAGCCACTGTCCCAGATGATGGTTGAGATTAATCACTTTTCCAACACACAGGGGCAAGGGAAAGACACACTGATATAGAAGGCATGGTCTCCTGCTGCACAGACAGCAACGGCATGGTATAATGATCGTATTGTGGCCCTGCTATGCCAAGCGCCTGCGTCAAGCAGCACCCTAGTCTGATGTGCAATGTCTCAGTGAAGGAACAACAAAATGAGTCATGGGTTGCATATACAGATGACCCAAACAGTGAATCTCTCAAAGTTATCTAAAAATGTCAGGGGGACAGGTGGACTCTCAGTAACCCATGTTGCAAAAGTGGGCAGTTAACAGTTGCCAACACTGTACCCTGTCCCATCATAACTCGGCAAAGTAAGAAGGCTTCAGGTGCAGTCAAGCAATTGGATCCCGGTAGCCCATCACTCCACCTGCTAGGCTGAACCAAAGTAGGAGCTATCGCCCGCTCCAAGAAGCGTCGTCTACGTCGTCCGTTCTGTCATTGGTGAAGCACATGTTTCCCAAGCAAAACGTTGCCTGCTTACCACCAACAGGCTTTTACTACTTAACGAAGCCCCTACCCATGCAGTCATCCATAGGCAAACACTATTAATTATGAAGAGCTACTCAAAAATATGGAGACACTCAAAAAACATGTTACTCACTTGTCGTCCCCTTGCACCAATGTACGTATTTCTAAGCTAGAACCCAAGGTGGTGCCACATCTACGTCCACTGAAGTTCTTCATTTTTTTTAAGGGGCTAAAGGGGCTTTGACTTAATAGAAGCAATAGCAAAAACTGTCTGAAACAAGAATTTGTGGCTGTTAACAAAATGAAATCTAACGGCTCTCTCACACGTGAAGTGAGAAGGTCCCACAGCCTTGCCTGTTTGCCGAGTCACGGTGAGACTGAGTATATCGGCCCCAAAGCATGAAATGAATGTGACGAGTGAAACATTATCTTCGGTACATCCATGCAGCAACAAGGATCAGTGATTAGTATGGTTCTAGAAGCACCCTCAGTCTGCTTAGAGTGACAGTGTCATCGAGTTCATGAGCTCTCACTGTCTGCTACAAGGACGGGAATGGGTTGGGCGGGATGTGGCGAGGGTGAAAAGTGACAACGGGTGATAATTGACAATGGATAATGAGGAAAACAAACCGGGAAGAATGGCACATCCAGGCTTCTGTGAACGACAAACCTGAACGTGCCTGTGGACACTACATTTGTGCCTCACATACATAAGTGGGTTTAAATGCCACAGCAATGCCATTTTTGCAAAATTGGCAGTGGCCTCAGTGCTTTCCTCAAAGATCACCTGTGAGATTCTGTTGTTGCTACTGCTGCTGTGTCAACTAAAACACACGTTGCACTGGACACACCTTGAAGGGCAATTCGAAGCAACATTATCGCTGCCTGGTAGCAAATAAAATTTTTGCTAACACAAAGGTAATTTAATTTTGCCTTGCCAATACAACAAAATCACGATATAGCGAATGCAGATATATGACGAATTATCGAGTATCACAAAGGAAATCCAAAATTTGCTCTGCCATGATTTATTTAAGTGAGTTTTCTACTGACTGTGATGAAACCAAAGATGCAAGAGCCATGACAGTATAGGTTATAGCAAAGGAAATATTTGTTCGCTTGCAGCTTAAAGTATGCATTCTAGAAGCAAAAATTAAACAATCCGAAAGAGCAACTGAAATGGCATATGCAGGTTGTGCACGTGCGACTTAGTCAGCAGCTTGGCTTGGCTGTCCCACAGTTGGCTTGCGGACGTGCCAATCCTGTGTAATCAGCCAGATTGCACAGCTGCATATTAACGATGATGCAAAGTGCGTGTTTTAATTCTGCATTGCTCACATGCAATATATTGGCATGGCAAGCCGACAGAATGCCATCAAAATAGTCTGGACAATCTTTTCTGGCCTGCCTGAGCCATTATGCTTGCCTTTCTCTCACCCGGACCTGATTGTGACTATATTTTGACAAAGACAACATGTACACTAATAACAAATGCTGAATATAATGAAAGTATTTTCATGTCAGGTGCGACTTCCGTTATAACGAGGTTTGACTGTACCAACCACTCACTGACTGGCTGCCCAAGCGAGCATGAAAGAGCAGGCCTAGCTGGAACTGCACTGCCTACAGAGCTACAGCTATCACAGCAAGTCTGGGCGTGTTTAGTCACCTGACCAGCAGGAGTCACAGTGCAGCATTGAGTAACACAAACAACAGTGCCACGCTGGTGTGGTTTTACCGTTCGTGCCTTAAGCAGTGACCAAACACCACCGACCGAGTTTGCTAACAAACTTCACATCCTGAGTCAAGAAATGTCGCCAAATGATATTCGATGCGCATAAGTTCAGAGGCAGACGGGCCTGCTACACCAGGAGCAGTCAAAATGTTTCCAGAATTGTTTTGCTGACACCGAACGAGCGATGGGATAGCATGCACATGCTTGGGGAGGGGGCAAGACATGTTTGCATGCGCAGGCAGAGCAAGTCTCGACAGGCATCACTGGCCGTGAGTGGTGGGCAGTTGTGGATTCATGAATGTGATTGGTGGGCGGTCGGCCTAACGTCACAGTTAAGCAGCATGCGATCATGAAGTTCATGTGCAAATTGGGAAAATCAGCTTTAGAGACACTGTCGGTCCTCCAGCAAGTGTACGGTGACAACGCACTAAAGAAAACCACAGTTTGCAACTGGTTTGCATGGTTTAAGAAAGGGCACAAGACGTTAGAGGACGACGAACGCAGTGGGAGACCGTCGACAACCCGAAACGACTAAATGATTGCCAAAGTGGAAAAACTGATTCGCCATGATCAAAGAATGACACTCTAGGAGTTAAAGCAAGAAGTGGGTATCTCCCACGGATCAATTCATACCATTTTAAGCAATGATTTGAAGATGAGACACGTCAGTGCGAAGTTTGTTCCGAGGCAGCTAAACGCAGATCAGACGACTGTCGCATGACAATCGTTGGCAAGCTGTTTGAGACGAGTACACAGGACCCAACGTTGCTCCAACAGGTCGTCACTAATGATTAGTCTTGGGTTTTCGCCTACGACCCGGCAACGAAACAGCAGTCACTGGAGTGGCACACACCAGCGTCTCCCAGACCAAAATAATCATGCATCGTCGGATCCAAAGTGAAAGCAATTCTCATTGCATTCTTTAAAACTTGCCGTGGTTGCTTAGTGGCTATGGTGTTGGGCTGCTAAGCACAAGGTCGCGGGATCAAATCCCGGCCACGGTGGTCGCACTTCGATGGGGGCAAAATGTGAAAACACCTGTGTACTTAGATTTAGGTGCACGTTAAAGAAACCCAGGTGGGCCAAATTTCCGGAGTCCCCGACTACGGCGTGCCTTATAATCAGTTTGTGGCTTTGGCATGTAAAACCCCATAATGTAATGTGCATTCTTTGACATCGACGGCTTGGTGCACCATGAGTTCGTACTGCCTAGACAGTCTGTTACTGGCCATTTCTACGTGTAAGATTTGCAAAGGGTGCATGATGCAGTTCGAAGGACGCGATGAGACAAGTGGCAAGGCCAGTGGTGTCTGCATCACAATAACGCGCCAAGCCACACATCACTTGTTATGCAACAATTCCTCGCCGAGAATAACATTCCAGTCATCCCTCAACCACCGTGCTCTCGGAATCTCGCTCCAAGTCACTTTTGGCTGTTCCCTACTCTGAAAATGGGCCTCAAGTGGACACGTTTTAAAACCGTGGAGGACATCAAAGCAAATGCGACAGCTAAGCTCTCACAGATTCCGAAAGAAGCCGTCTACCGCTGCTTCCAACAATGGCGAGAGCGATGGAACAAGTGTGTGTGCATGCAAGGGTCATACTTCGAAGGTGATTAGGTAAGCATTGCCATAGGTCATAACATTAGCATGCTGAACCACCATTCCGTAAACTTTTTGACTGCCCCTCGTATGTCAGTGCATGTCGTCAAGTGTCACTCAATGCAATGTGACATCCAACAGTAAATTGTTTGGTAGGGTCTCACACCTTCTCGGGTGATATTTACGACTGATGGCTTCCAGCGCGACTTTCATTGCAGTGTTCAGCCTAATGTTTCACTACAGCCAATGGACATTTTGTCTATGTGCTCAAGAAGCACACAATGCAACAACAGTGCTCAGGCAGCAAGTTCCCACACATTTTAGCACATCTGCTTCCGTTGGCTTAGCCAAAGAGCTTGCACTGAAGGCGACATCACCAAAACGTGATCAAATGGGAACGTGGCCATTGCTACACTATGTATCAGTGACACAGCAGCAGCACGTTTGTTTGCAATGAGGAGACAGCACTTAAAAGGCGGAGTGTAGCCAACACCAAGTGGGAGTCACAGCCAACAGCTTTCACAGTATTGCAATCGGCCTTATGAAATAAAATCTCATTGTCAATGTTTCGCATTACACAAATAAAAACAACTGCAACACAGCTTTAAACAAGTACAACCACCAGTGTTGCTCCACACCACGCAACCAGTTCTTGGCCTCTGCCAAAGGACAGCTGCAGTTCAACGGGAACCAGACCAGCAAAATGGCTTAGCCCTGGTGCTGCACTATTGCGCAAATCAACTCAAGGCAATGTAATGAAACCCACAAAAGAGCAAGTGCATGTGTTAAACTCAAAACCCAATGAACCGGACCTCTTCGAACATTGATAGGTTAATGAATGCAGGTGAACTAGGCTGTACATGCCACAACCCACAGGTACGGCGTCATTCTCTCTATTTCAAGATTTGGCGCCCCACTTCAAAGTAAAAGAAATCTGTGCTGTGGGCACCCAGCCATAGGGCAAAGCTTGGCAAAGCTTCCAACCAATGAATTAGCAGCAAGTGCCCTTAGTGAGAATTAAAACTGCTGCAGCATGTTACAACTGCACACTTTAGAACAAAATGCCAAACGTACTTCCAGGTGCAACTTGACTAAAAGTACTGGCACAAGGGCAAGAGGTGCAGAACGAGCTCCTCCAAGCACTGTTACTAAAGAGTGCACCACTCCCTTTTTCTCGAGTTCAACTGAAGTTAAAGTTACACGTGCAGTGCTTGCAGCAATTGTTTCTGGAACAAACAAAATTTTGTCCAGAGACTCACAAAACATCTACCAGCATCACGGCACCAGTGTCTCGACTCTGGTCAACAATGCCACACTCAATTCTAGTGAGATATGCACAGGAAGAGCCCGCTAGGACGCTGTCTGGTCATCGTCATCATCATTTTGCTTGCCCCAGAGCCAGCAATTCCTGCCCAGTAGGGCAGGCAGGCATGCTAGCATCTCCAAACTACAGGCGACAGAGTGTTGTCATACAGTTACTGCTTTACCACTACCGGTACCATTATCACCTCTTCCAGCAGTCTATCTGTACGTCTAGGGCACATTAGACGGCTGGTACACCCATGAGCAAAAGTATACGGACCACTGCATTGACGTGCCTTCTGACGGCACAGCGTCTGCAGTCGAAAATGAAGCCAAAGCGGCGGTGAGCATACATGTCCCACCATAACTGCCAGCGTGTTATATTGCTTTCTCTGGAAAGGTTACGCTGCTCGTCTACTAAACGTCAAAAGGGTGCTGCTTGCTCTACTCTGTCACATCCTCGCCGCTGTTTCACTGAGTTGGTGCGGCAGAGTTGGCTAGTGTGACCGCCGCGCGCCGCAATTCTGTTGTTATCGTGCAGCCTGCTGCCTTCTCTCGCGCCTTTTGATGAATCGCGCATAACATCTTGCTTGTTATTGGGGCGCTATAGTATCGGAAACGCTTCCAATATTTGCTCCTGTGTGCTGAAGCAAGGTTTTCAATCGGTGTACCTTGTCATGACGTGGAGTGCGACAGAGTATCGACAATATATTATCTGAGAGCAACATTAGCATGTCAGCTTACCCTAAGAATACTCAAGAGACAAACGAATCTTCAAGTTGCCTCCTTCGCCAATTGTGGAACGTAATCTACTTTCTAGTGGCAGACGCAAATTAAACTCTATAGCAGCATGCGGCATGTTACTGCCCTGTTCTTATATTTTGGCCTGTGGCAATGTTCCCGCAGTGGTCTATAGGGAGACTTACCCGCGCATTAAATGCACACATCTTCATTGAACAGTTTCAGAAGACAATAGCTGCATGGTGGCTTTTTTATCTTGTTAGTCTTTTGAGTGATACATACAGGCACCATTCATAATCAGTCGCAGTCCACTTGAGTGACAAACTACATTGATTGCAACAACTTTCTTGATATCATGGCAGCAAAGGTTGGAGGCATTTCCGATTATATAACGCCGCTGCAAGGAGCAAGCAATTCGGTGCGAGTGATCATAAGGCGCCAATGGAGCTTCTTAGCTGTGCGACATTCAAAGAAATCCAATGTGCAGTGGACATGCAAGCCAGCTCTGCCGCGGCTACTCACTGAAACAATGGCATAGATGTGACGGAGCAAAGAAAAAGCGAAGTCGACGAGCACTGTAGCCTCACCAGGGAAAGCTATACGACATGTCGGTAGATATGATGGGACGTGCACGCCGACTGCTGCGCTGACGCGATTCTCAACAGTAGGTGCCACGCACCGCTAGAAGGCGCGTCCGGTTCAATTTGCGATGCGCTTCCGTGGTCTGTATAATTTTGCTCACGGGTGCACCCAGGTACACCGGTGTACACAGCTGGTACTCTGGTGCACAGCTGGTATCTAGGTATCAGCTTCTCAGCTGGTATGAGCTGACATGAACTGGTACCGGCTGTACCAGATGCCAGCTAGCACAAAGGTGGTGGCAGGGAACTGGCAGTATGCTATCGTGCTCTAATGTTGCACTTGGTTTTCATGGGGTATGTGTACGAGGATGCTCGTTTCCATGACCTCCGGTCACCATCGCATTCTGCCACAGGAACGACGGTTCTTGCCTGGATCATTAGAGAGGCACGCCTCGCCATCACCTCCCAACTCCAGGCAGTGTTGCACACTATACTCTGGTGAGGAGGTCTACAAGCGGGGAAAGTACTTGCCAGCAACACTGCCTGGTTATCATCCCGCCGCATTTGACAGAACCAGCGATTCTATCCTGGAGGGGGCGGACAGACACGGGCGTGCCGTGCTAGCGGCACGCCCCAGAGGGGTTCGTCAGCGGTGGCTGGGGGTGGAGGGGTTGCATCTTTTGGGCCTCTTCCGGGGGGAGCGCCTGCTAGGGGGGCCGGGGGGCGCCTCCGCTGCCGCCCTCCGGAGGGCCGGCCCCCCTCGTCACCTGGGCATGCTGCCCGACGCCTGGCGGCTCGAGATGCTGAAAGACAGGTGTGCACAGTGTTCAATAGCACTATTACAGCTAAATATTATAATAAAGAACACAACTATATCATCAGTCTCATCATCATCAGACTATATAAACTAAAAAGTAAAGCAAAAAGGTGCAGAAAAAACAAAAAGGTTTTATCCTTGATTTCATACTTGAATGGGAGGTGAATGCAAGGACAAGAGGCAATGCAAGATTGAGCATGACTACCATATTTTTCTCACTATTGACCGCGGACTTGGTCAGGTTCAGAAACTGAAATTTTGCTCTGTGGGCTATCTGTATCGGCATACCATACATGATTTAACTTTTTTAGGATCACAAGGACGTCTGAAAAAAAGCGTATTAAAAAAACTAGACCTGACTGCAACTGGAACATTTTACCATGCTAAATCACATAACAAAATTGACTGAAGATTGGCGAAAGCTACGAGCAAAACAGATGTAAACTCTCTGTGTACAATCCTTTAAAAAAAAAATCCACATTCAAGATTTGTTCCATTAGATTAAACAGCAGGTGGGGATTAGCCAAGGAAGAATTCTTTATTTTAAGCTCAAATTTGCCTCTGCGAACTGTGAACCTGGGGTAGGCTATAGTGTGAAAAGCACAGTTGCTTTTTGGTCACTGCAAGAAACATACCACTACAATGCTGGCTATGTAAACATAGAATTTAGACTGTGATCATTGCAATAAGCTTCCAAGACGTGTGAAGGCATAGCTTCTGCTACTGAAGTGATCAGGGCATGGCTTGCCATAGGGTAAACGGTAATAGTACAATCAGGAACTGACTTGCAAATAGAAAAATAGCATGCACAAAAGGAACTTCAGTCTCCAATGATCCCCTCCAGCCCTAGCAGTCATTAACCATGACTATAAACCAGAACAAATATCCCTCAGTGTTGCACAGTGTTGTGGTAATCTTGTTAACCTCTCCCATCTTTTGCCATGAACAATCTTCTCTTCCAGGCAAAAAAAACTGAGTGGAAACACCTAGCACTACCTGATTGAGAGTTTTAGCTTGTCTCCAAACACCTCACCATTTACGGACCAGGTTACCGACACTGTGGAGGAAATTAGCAAAGCTGGTTGCAAAATCTTGTAATTCTTTCCCCAATTTCAATGCATTTAAAAAATTGTTGTGTCGCATGTGTTTTCTTTGAAGGAAAATTTGAAGGAAAGGGCTTTATGTTAATGATTACGTATCTTGCTACCCACGGCTAACGCTTAGCACCAGCAGAATGTGGTAACTCACTGCAGTTGTAACTGTGTGTGCTCTCTGTTTATACTCTGCGTCACAAAATGTCACTACCAGTATTGCTGCTGCAGTGTACCACTCGAGTGGACCAGTTTTCCACAAACGTTAATATATTTACCGACAAGCTAAAGCCCTCCAATGCCTCCAATATCCTCTACACCCTTCTCTTGCACCGTGCCTCCTTTCCCTATTTCAGCAACTATGCAACACACCACTGCGTCGTCTCTCTCCCTCTCTCTCTCTCTCTCTCTTGACTGCCCCTCCACTCTGAGCAGCAGTTGGCAAGGAGTTTCGGCAACACAGCTGTAGCAACTTATCAGCACGGATGGACCGACAAGAGACATAAGCCCCATATTCTAGCTCACAGCTTGATGTTGCAGAAAAAAATTCACTGACAACTACGACACTCCTTAATGCGAAATTTGAGTGCAGCTCTATACATGTTTTCAGTTCGCTATATATTGAGACATCGCACCGATCACCATCACCCGACTGGCAGAGCCGGGCCGTGTAGCACTATACTATATAGACCAGCCATGCAGTTGCCGCTTGCTGGCAACTGCAGCGTATGCAATGGTAATCTCTACAGGTAAACACTTGCGGCAAATGCTATGAGAGAAGGCAAGCTTTATGGTTCTTTTCTTCCTTTCACCGCTCAGCCAGCGCTGCCACTGCTGAAGAAAACAAGCTCTCAGGATTTTTTTTTTTTTTTTAATTCTTTGCCCCGCTCGGCTGTCACCACCGCTGCAGCGGATACGTGGACGTCTTTTATCGACCGCAGCACTCCGTGTTTGCTTTTTCATTCTTTGCTGTGCTCGTTCGCTCAGTTATGCCGGGGGACAATGCCAACGAACGAGCACCTAAAACCTGCGCTCTAAATATATTAGAAGTGATGGAATATAAAGGTGTCATTGGTTTTCCTCTGTAAATAACGGTGTAGTTTAGGACGAACTTTGGATCAACTAGGTATAATCCCACCTGCCTCAGGTAGAATCTTATGACATTTCTGTTCTGATTTGAATTTTTCCGCTCATATTTCATTTCTCTATAGGCATATTTGACTGGTCATTTCAGAGCACTCTGGCAGTGCTGCAAAAGTCACGAGAGAGAGTTTTAAAGCTGTACTATGATTGATTGTGTCTGGTAGAGATAAACTGAATTTGTCGTTGCCTCTAAATCACATTTATGCTCACAGTAAAATGTAGTCACTGTCTTAAAAGAGTTTAGTAGAGTAGTTTGCTGGGCCAGTTGGTGCACGGTCTGGCCGATCGGTCAGACAGGTCGTTGCATTAATGACTGCATGCGTGAGCATCACTATTTGCTACCTACAGGTACAGGAGGGAACTTGCCATTGCATTGCAAAAAGCACGAATGCCGACCTGTTTTTGATAGTGTATCGATAGTGGGGAGAGAGCACAGCAAACTGGAAGGAGAAATTAGCGAAGCGTTCCACATGAAAAAGTTGGGTGCGCATACATGTGTGAGTGAACCTTCGGTTCATATCAATGATAAAGAACTGCAATTTCGAAATTTATCATGTCAATCCACGTGTTGTTGCCTTTGTCGGGAAGGGGTGTGACTTCGCTTTTGTGTACGTATAGAACTTTTGTTGATAATTGACTACAAACCTTGTTATTGTTCGCGGGTGTATACGCATGCGTGGCGGTGATTTGTGGAATGTTTTCACGATAAACTTCAGTTGTAAGTCCAGCGTTGTCCTGTCTGTTTCTCCTCCGTAATTGCTGGGAACCATTATACGTCTTAAAAGACTTTCTTAGTGTGGCCAGAGTCATCTGAAACTGCCAGTCAATATACCTTATGACTGTTATGGCTCAGTGCTTGAAGCTGCGGTGAGTCACGGCCTGATGTCATAATGAGAGCAAGCTGCGCCTTCGCATTTCACACAAGCTTGAAGCAGCCCGCAGCGGTGCTCAGTCATTATTCCGTATCCTGAGGACGAGCTACAGTGGCTTGTCTCTCAAGGCAGCTTTCACAGCAACAGCTATTATGGAGTCTTCAATGGCTCAAAAGGATGTACATGTATTATGAATGAAACCAATATCAGCCACAGGATTTAAAAAAAAAAACAGTAATGCCTCAGAATTCAATCTCACATTTCTTGCGTGCTATCCAAACACACTACTGCAATGCTGTCTCAACTGCCACCTAGCATACTGAATGAAAACCAGGAAAACATGACATCAGCCCTTGTTTGTTTAGCAACGTGTTGCTTTGTGAACACTAGCTGTATCTGTACTCAATGGGCCATGTGCTTCTAAACATGCTCTTGACTAAACTAAACTCTTGACTTGAGACTTGAGAAGTCTTGACCCTTTTGCACGAATTTAACAAGAGATTTTTGCATAAAACTACAGTACCTGCTTAAGAAAACACCTCGTGTTTTATATACAAGTGCACTTTGAATATAATTGACATTTTACAGCAAGTCTTTGTTGCAGTCAGTCCCAATTGTGTCTGCTTTCTGCTTGTGCATCGAAATTATCTGTAAATAAAGCTTCCCTCACAATTTCTTTTACTAAAATCAAAGAAGAAGACACACCAAAGTGCACTAGAGCAGTCAAAGCAACCGTGATGAAATTGAATTGTTAGATTGCTTACTTTGATCCTTACGCCAATATTCAAGCCAGAAGAAGAGGCTATTCGAAGTTTGACTTTGCTCAAACGGACTAGTCTTAAGTACCCCTGTCCTACTACTGGACTAGGCTTAAGCATCCCTGTCAAATTATCATTTGGGGCCTCTGCATTTGGATTGGGCCACAAATGTGTCTCTTCCAATGTGCAGTAGTCTTCCATCAAATTGACTCTGGTTAATTAGATCTTCTGGTTAAATTGATTTTCTGGCTAATTTGGTCCCGACCAAAGGTCCCGTTTGGCGTCCATGTATTTCTATGGGCCCAAATGTTCGTTATTCCAACCCTAAAATCAGCCTTCACCTAATAATTTGAATTTGACCAGTCAGCGCACACACACCTGACCCTGCTAATGACTCCAATAATGACTCCTTTAGTGGCAGTCTATGTCTCATCGAAGCTTAGGGGACAGTGAACTTATTGAACACATGCAGAGATGGAAGCAGCCAAGGAAGTTTTGGAGCAGCTCTGGGTGCAGCAAACTTGGCACTTTGGAGCAGGTTTGGAGCATGAATTCCCCGTTTCGGAGCAGTAAATACACATTTTGGAGCAGCTTGGTAAACATGAATATGATATAAATACAGGCATATCCTTATTTGAGTTTGCAGAACACTATTAGGTTACAGCAGATCAGTTCTGCACAAGACCGCAAGGCAAGCAAGCTTTATGACAGAGAAAAAATAGCCATCCACCCGACTGTATCGCATGAAGCTACAAAGGAACCCCCCACACAGGTTTTTCAGAAACCAACATTAAATTACATACCGGATGAGCCAACAAAACGTGGCCAAGAAAGAATAACATAGGGATCTCCGTGAACAGCGCCCACTCTATGCTGACAGGCTTGTTTTAATGCTAGTCATCTTTTTTTTTTCATTGTGAACAAGCAACTAATATTTAATTTTAATGAACTAGCATTTATTACCTTACTTACTAAACAAGGTGCCAATGCAAAGGTTGTGGATTAAACCAATCAAAAGATGAAGAACAGAGGAGATACGTGGCACACACAACGACTGGACTAACAGTTGTTAGTCCAGTTGTTGCACATGCTATGTCTCTCCTGTGTTCTTCTTTTATTTAATTTATTTTATTTATTTGCAGAATACCTTCGTCATCTCAAAGGCATTATCGCAGGGGGGACAGTTAGAGAAAGATGTATTAAATCGTTCACAGAAATAGGTATAAGGTAACATCAAAGTGGGAGCACACAATAAGTGAACATTTTCAAACGAAACAGAAAATTAAAACAAAATTAAAATAGTAATGCACTGTCACAAACACAGGCGGGAATGCAAATAGCAACTATCAGATATTGAAACACATTCCTCCGGTAACAAATTCTAGCCCGTCACAGTTTGTGGAAAAAAGGATTTGGCAAAGCGGTGCGTATTACAGCTGAATTCTCGCATCTTCTTTGAGTGATCGAGTCTAGTTGAGCCATAAGTTGACTCCAGCAGGTAATTGAAGCTATCAATGCCTGTTTTACTGTAGAAAATCCGGTGGAAGAATTTAAGTTCTAAATTTTTTTTTTTTTCTTCTGGTGATTAACATTTGCCATCCCAGCAATGCTTTTACTTCAGTGATACTTTTGAAAGGGTTGTAATTATTGGAGACAAAGCATGCAGCCTGATGTTGAAGTTTTTCTATTACTTAAATCAAACAGTCCTGATATGGGTCCCAAATCATAGAGGCATAATCGGGGATAGATCTGACATGCAAAAAATAAAGTGTTTCTTTAACTTCTTCGGATGCTGATTTAAAATTTTTACAAATAAAAAACATTTTACTTGCCCTAGATACTGACTGTTGGATGTGTACGTTCCATTTAAGTTTCGGTTTGCCTGGTTTAATTCTCAAGAATATGTATCAACCGACCGAGATCGCAATTCTCCTGCAAAGATTGTGGAGTACACCAAGAAATGACCAATAACGTCTATAGCAAACTAGCTGTTGTATAACTTTTTCCCGACAAAAAAAGAAAAAAAGAAAAAGCCTGCAAATCTTTTTAAGTCCGTGTGAAGTGTCCCCGCACCAGTAATATAAGTAATCTCGTAAACGCCGTCATCACTGCAATGTGTATATTACAAACGTGCAAACCTGGGTCACGGTCTCGTAAGCGCTCACTTTCCAAACCATTACAAGATCTCGCTACTTTACATTAGATAGGAACCAAATATGCACGGCAAAAACTGCTGGTGCGGCGAGAAAGAAAAGCATGGCCGCTCATTCAGAGTGCCCCTAGTTGACAAGGTTTGCGTAAAGGTTGATGCAATCTTTGGTGCGCAGAAATGTTGTCGCAGCGTGTTTATTATTATTATTATTATTATTATTATTATTATTATTATTATTATTATTATTATTATTATTATTTATTTATTTATTTAGTTATTTATTTCATGGGCTTTCTTTCTAGTCAAAAAAAACTCTTCACGAATCCTAGGTTGTTTTAAATGCTGTTATCGGTCATTTGTCAATATCATCCACAAAGTTTTCATCGTCATCTAATTAGTTAGGTAAATTTATAAATTTAGCTAACTAAACGTATTTGTGCACAATGAATGAGAAACATTCACAGTGGCCACCATGAACAGCACGCATCAAGGTACAGACAGTGAATGCTGTTTGCATAGTGCTTGCTCTCAAGTAATTCTTAATTTTTGGCAAGATTCAGTCAAGATAGCAGAATATTGCAGAACAAGTGCGACGTACTGGTCATTGCGTGTTTGTCATTATCTCACATCGTTTGCCGAGAAAAACAGCTCCAAGATATTTTTGAAAACAGTAAAGGGACAAAAATGTTCACTGGCTTTCCGGTCTGCATCGTCAACCAATACATTGAATAAGCTCGGTTATTTGGGTTTATTCGCGGTTCTGTCACAGGCACCATAAAGCCAATGTAAAACGGCAACCGAAATCGTGCACCGAACGATGACTCATTACAATTTTCGGACTCAATCAGCACCAGTGGCGTTGCAAACATTGTTGCCACGAACGCAATTTTGGAAGTTTACAGTTTTGCCAAACGTTTAATTACGATCCCAATTTGGCCACTAAGGTTGACTAAATATGAAATTTTACATCTTTGGCCTGCGTTCTGCCGCAGCAAGAGCCTGATTTTATGCAGTGTGGCCAGGCAGAAAATAGCGTAGCCTGCGTGCAAATTTGAGCGACGGCTGCGGTTGGCATTGGATATTTGTGACCAAGAGGTTTCACGAAAGCAAGCGGGTCGTTTGTCGGCAGGCCGAACAATCATCACGATAACAGGACGTGCTGCGTGTGCAAAATAGACAGTGCTTGCCCATTAATCGATGCGGATGTACCAAGAGGGCGCAAAATCAAACGCTAAAATATATAACGAAACTGATGAGCTACACATTGAGCAGACTGTACGACCTTATTCAGTGCGGCTTTCCTTCCCGACTGTCCCATGAAATGAGCACCAGTTCAAATCATCTTTAGCTGGTCAGCATAAACGCAAACGCATAACACCTTTATAGAACATTCGTAATGCACTGTATTGCACAAAACGAGGTTTCATTTTTTTGTGGCCTAGTTACAATTATACGGAAGTTTTAGCGAGACACAGCTCATAGCTCTTGTGGGAAATAATAGGAGAAGATTTCATTGGAAAACTGGGTAGTTTGTGGGTTAGTGCCCCCTCTATCGCACTGACACCTAGTGAAATGTGTCTGAACAGATAGTAACAGTAATGTTTTTTTTTTTTTTTTTCACATGACCATGTAGTAGTACAATGACTCGCTGTTAGAACACCCCTTGTGACCGCCTTTCATCTTCTGTGGATGCCCCCCCTCGTATATGTACACAAGCTTCCCTCACTTACACACTCTCACTCATGCCCCCTTAAGCCCGGGTCGCATTAAACCTCGCTGGACGTTCTAAAGTCTATTCTATTCTAGTCTAATCTATTCATCCATCCATCCATTCATATTCTCACAACCCCACCAAATTTCCCTGAGCCAGCTTCAATGGCTCTTTCGAATTTTCGTTGAAGTTGTAATATGGTGGAAGACGAAATTCGCTAGAAACAGTCAACGGCAATAAACAGCGCAGTGTTTGTCCTCTCTCGCAGTCCTTGCCCTTTGCACTGTACATCATTTGTACCTTGAATTACCAACTAGCCCAAACAACCACCCTTGTAGACTAAAAGATTAGGCTTCAGTAAGAACAAATTTGTCATTTGTGAATAGCACAGAGCTAGCACAAGCGAGAAAAAGGGAAAAAGAAAGGCAAAAAAGGTGGACGACCAGTGTCTACACGACAGAGAGGTGACATAGAATTTTGAACAAAGGTATGAACATATTTGTTGTCCTGATCAGTGGTCATCATGACGATAGGTATGCACACACATTCTCATATCACCTCTGTTATTATGAATGAATGAATAGAATTTATTGATAGGAAAGACAGAGAGGTCGACCTGAGCTAGTGCGCTCTAGTCTGCTACTCTGCACTGCGTAAGAGGGAAGGGGAGTGAAAGTATTAGGATGGATGATGATGATAAGAGAAGTGGTGAGTGCTTATGTACATGAGACAGTTGCCTCGCTAGAGCCGCTCGTCGAGCTTGGTGTCCTGCAGAAACTTCAACAATACTTTTGTTGCACGCATTGAAATTGCACTGCCAGGCCATGGGCCGAGGATAGCTTCCTCCGACAGTAGTTGCCTGCCAACGCTGGCTAGGAAACTGTCTAACGTCCTTCGCTCCAGCATATATGCTGGGCAGTCGCACAGTACGTGTTGCAGTGTTTCGGGCATCTGGCAGTGTACACAATCAGGGCTGTTCGATTGGCCGATGAGGTGTGCGTAGCGACGGGTGAAAGCAACGCCGAGCCGAATCCTGTGTAGCAATGATGTTTTGCTCCGTGGAAGCTTCGGGGGCAAACAGAATTTACCGCCTGGGTCAATCATATGTAGACGTCTGTGAATGTTATCAGAGTGGGCTCTGTAAGCCTTTGTAAGGTCCTGCATGAGTGCCTTGATCATGGAGTTGGTGTCAGGTCGCGAGTAGGCAATCCGTACTTCATCAGAGGAAGAGGAGGCCGATCTTGCCTCACTGTCAGCGAGTTCATTACCAAAAACACCACAATGGCTAGGCACCCATTGAAAGGTGATCACGTGGCCACTTAACTCGGCACTGTGATAAAGTTCGACGATTTCCAGCACGAGCAGATAGTATGGTCCTTTGTTTAAAAAGTATTTTAGCGCCTGTAGCGCTGATTTGGCATCGCACAATATTGTCCATTTATGGGGTGTCTGCGTTCTCATAAAACGGACAGCCTCCCGTATTCCCGCAAGTTCCGCAGCCGTAGATGTCGATTTGTGGTCTAATCGAAATCGTTGAGTAATTTCAAGTTGTGGGATGACAAATGCGGCCGTTGTGGCAGATGGCGTGACCGAACCATCGGTATATACTTGTACAGTCCCACTATATAAAGTAAATATATGGGACAGGGTGAGCTGCTTCAAGCCAATGGAGGAAACGTGAGATTTCTTCCTAATTCCAGGTATCTGAAGCCTCACTAGTGTCTCTGTTATTAAATGTGTCCGTCACATAAGGCAATAAATGGCTCATACCCTCTTAAGCAATGGTTCATACCGCTGTGAATAAAAATAATTTTAACATGGCCTCCCCATTACAACAGAAGAGAAATGCAATTCTACGTTGGAATGATGAGCGGCAACGGAGCCAGCTGCAAAACAAGACGACGATGCTCGAGCCATTGCTGATGATGATAGTTGATGATGATGCTGATGATGATGCTGATGATGATGCTGATGATGACTACAATGACGACAGTTTCCTCTTGCCAATGAATGGCTCATACCCCCTTAAAATGAGTGGCAATGGAGCCAACTTTGGAAGGAGGTGACGATGATGAACATGCGAGCATAGGTACAAGCGTGGTACGAGACGGCATTACCATAGGTACGAGACGGCACGCCATCTAACAAAACCACGTCACATGATGTACACACCCCGTGCCAACTGCCGGGATTTCTCCCCTGTGTGGAATACCCCTTCAGCAGCAGCCAGATGGAAAATGCTCTCGGCATTTCTTCAGCTAGGCATCATCTGGCACGTCTAAATCCCACTGGGCCATAACCATATTGCTGTTATGACCAAAGGAATGAATCCCAAGGATTGTGTCTCCTTACTTAGTAACCATAGGGATTATACTTCACGATCTTAGCAGGCACAAAAGATGCATTGAGCCTTTCTCTTTCTCTCTCTTGTGTCCGTGTTTATGCCTGCTTTTTAAAATCGCAAATTCTTACTATTTCAGCTTTCTGCTGAGTGTTTCCAAGGGCACTCTTCAGCTGGAATTAAAGCTTGGTAATAACCATGAGTAAACTAAACGCACTGAGACCGGAAACTGTCATGCAGAAAGCACATTGCAAATGTACATCATGTGGTTGCCACTGCAGTGTAGAGAGACGAGGTACACCATGGTGGGGTGCAACCGTGCAGGGCCTGGTGCATATGCACAGGTGGTACGACAGGAGCTTACATCATAGTAGCCAATTGCGCATAGATAACGAACTGCCTAGTCATATTCTAGGTAGGCGGGGTTGAGGCACGGCCTTGACATTCCCCCATGAGAAACCTAAGCCCGGGTCACGTTAAACCTTGCTGGATGTTCAATAAAGTCTATTCTATTCTAGTCTAATCTATTCATGCATCCATCCATTCATATTCTCACAACCCCGCCAAATTTCACTGAGCCAGTTTCAATGGTTGTTTCGAATTTTCGTTGAAGTTTTAATACGGTGGAAGACGAAATTCGCTTGAAACAGAAATGCCATAAACAGAACAGAGGTGCAGACTTTGGTTGGCCACCCATAAACACAATGTTGACATCACCGACATTAAATTTTCGACCATTCATCTCTTACATTAAATGAAAGTCCTACCTTTAACGCCCCCAAAAAATAGTGACAGGTCTCAAAGCACCATTGGTAAATTTATGCACACAGCCACTTTCGGTTTCATTTCCCAGGAGGATACTGTGTCGCGACGTCACAACACAGCATGTAGAAGAAGGACATTGGCAACATTTTGACACTCGCTCCGGCTCGCTTGGTCGCCTCGTGTCCTGCCACTCGTTGTGAGGGCCAATGTAGCAGCATTGCAGAAGACCACGCGAGCCGAAGTGAGCGTCACATCGTCGCAAATGTCCTGCTCCCACGTGACCATATACTGTGTTGTGACATCACGACACATTATCCTTCTGGGAAATTAAACAATCTGGCTGTAGAAATGCTACTGTATAAGATTATCACCAGTGCCCCAAGAATTGTCGCTATTCTTTCAAGGGTTTACGGCTCAAACACCTTCATTAAATGCAAAAGAAAAGAATAGTCAAAAATGTCAGTGCCGCTTTACATGAAACAGCCTTTTTGTGAACTCTGTTTAAACGTAACAGGAACCGAGACTTCCACGACAACCATGTAAAATGGCGATTCTAAACGGTCGTGAAGATGTAATACATCAGGCAGTTAGGATGTCGTGGCAATAAGGGCTCCTATGCAGTGCTCGTACTGCATAGTTTTCACGTCCCATGCTTCGTGATGGCGCCAGTCATAGAGAGAGAGAGCACAGTGCGCTTGCACTAGCTACAAAAATGGATGTCATGAAAGGTGTCAAGAGTGGCAGTGTCTCACATGCTAAATTGTCCCAGATAGTGAAATACGAAGAAAAGATTTATGCTGCACAAAACGGCAGCACTTTGAAGGACCTGGTGTGAATGCATATACACCAACACGAACGAACGGAAAATGCGGCTAAAGTGCAAGTGATGATATCCGAACAAGGGCACAATAACTTTGGGTTGTTCACCGCAGTAACATTAATACACTCAAAACTTCTAGAATGACAAGATTATTCTTTATTTTTGTGTCATTAGCTTAAATGAAACTTCAGATAAGCAGAACCATTTAAGCTGATTTTACTGCAGTATCAAACATTGTCTGCCGTATTTATTGCAATAAGCAGCTTAAATATAAAATTCATTTTGTTATCTTTTACAACACTAGCAGTACGAAAAATTAGCTCACAGACTTTTGCCCAAAGCTGTGCTCTTGCTAAATAAACTTGAAAACATTTGGTTACCACCAAGGCTACAGGATTAAACTCAGAGCACGACAGAACCCGTTCACGTCAGGTGGAACGTGATGAAATAAAACAAGACACTATCCACAAAGGATTGAGCAAGGTTAACATTTCTGCTCCCACACAGGAGCTTTGTTCACAAGATCGTTTTGTGAACAAGGCTTCCATGTGGGAGCTACTAAATCTAGTGCATCTGAGTTTGAAGTTTATTTTAAGTGTCGTAGCATATAAGTGTTACAGAAGGAGGTGACCCCAAAGTAAAAACTGCCAGGGGGGGAGACCTCCTATCAGTGCGGCATTAGTTGATTACAGGGTAGACGTATTTAAAAAGCAGTTGGCGTGCAAATGAATAAAAATAACCTGCAGTGAAATAAGGGATATGAAAGAAATAGTGCAGTAAGCATAGCTTCGCACACTCCAGTAAGAAATATACATGCACTGAAAACAAAAATGAGGTAAAAAATAACAAGAAGAAGAAAGAAAGGAAAAGATGCTGAATATCGATCCTTTAGTTTGCAAGGAAGCGGCATCGGACATGCAGATCAATAAATTGTAACAATACACAAATAAATAATATACAAGTTATACAAAAACCATTAATAACGTACAATACGCAAAATGGACGAAATAAATTTTAGACGAAATTGCTGCAATGTGTTTTATAAGCACTTGGCCCAAGTCAGCTGTGCCAGACTCGACTTGGCCTGGGCGGCAACTGGATTTTTCTGGAACGTTCAGCGATGTTTAGTAACAGAGAGAAGAAGACAACAGCAGCAACAAAAAAAAAGTAATGATAAAGAAATAAGACAAGCAGGCACAGGTGAGACAGGTGGCAGGCCAGGCCAGCAGGAGAGGAGGGGGACAGGAAATTTTGGGAGAGGAAAAAGCAGGCCAGGTGGTGGAAAGAGCATCACATGTAGCCATGGCTGTGCAGAGACAAAGAAAGACAAGCACAGAATGAGAACCACGACATGGCATCAAAATTCTACAAAAGAGAGAGCGAGACAGCGTATAGATAGTATGTTGCGCCAACATTGCCCAGTTCTTCTGTACGGGCAACGTTGGTGCAATGTATGCACAGAATGTTACACCAGCAGCACTGGTCCTGTGTGCCTCACTCGGTCTCTCTTTTGTTGGCAGGCTCCTGCCACTGCTAGCAGCCAATGCTTTGTGGATGTAATGGCACCACCTGCAATTGCACTGACTCTGACAAAGATGACAAAGAAGCCACGACGATAAAAACATGTGCATTCATTCTCGGCAGGTCAGGATGCTGCAGCAGTCGCTTCACTTGCTGCTTCATCTTTGCCTTTCCAAATTAAATGCAGGGACTACAGCACGCATTTTGAGCCACCATTACACTGTCCCATGAGGGTCTGTTCCTTAACTGGTCGACCGCATCACGTGGCCCCCTTCTTGTAGCCGACCGAGCAAAACCCACTGTCCATGCTACCACACGGCAAACAATGCAAACAGCTCACGTATGATCTGGCTCTGTAGTCACATGTATGTGCCAAATATCAGAGACACAACCACACGTTGGCTGCGATATTGTCTGCTGTGCAAATGGGAAAAAAACACCTTGCAGGACACAATGGAGCAGCTGGTACTGATTTTGGAAGCTGTGCTATGTGCAATGACCTTTCTCAATCAAGGAGGCTGCAGACCTTGCTGGGCAGGAGAGGAAGCCAGCAAAAACAGGTCACATTTTCACAGCACTTCAAGGCAGAGCTTGAAAACTGATATAACCTAGTATTGCTGCTGATAGTGGACCACACTTTTTCCTTTACCTGTGTGATCTGTATTTTTGGAATTTTTTTCGTTGGTTAACTTCAATGTACCTGGCTTTTCAGCCTCAAATGCTGAATCTCTTTCTTATATGTTAGATTTTAGGTTACAGTCAACGACTGATTTTTCGGACCCTCTAAGGAACGTAAAAACGTCCGAAAATTCAGACAGTCCGAAAAAATGAATGCATGCAAAAAAAACTCATTTTCTTTTTTTATCGGATCTTGAGGTAAAGGGCGTAGTACCACGCTTCCGAAACCCTGCCAAAGCATCAGTGAAGTGGCTATAAAAACAGGCGTTCAAAAACTCTGTATGCAGCCGACTGCGGGTTTATTATGTACATGTGCATTGTCGGGCGGCCGGTGTTATTGCTGCATTGGCTTAAAGAACTTGTTGATTGTTGTTTGGACGGCGTTCCAGTTGCATGCGATTATATTCGCCTCGATCTGAGCAAGGGTCACGTCAGCACTGTACACCGATGAACGAGTCAACAGTGCACGCGTCAACTCGGCGCTTGTAGTCGGCGCAGGCACTGGCTCTTCATTTTCAACATCGGAGTCTTCTGAATCCCTCACAACCTGACGGACTATTTCCTCGTCAGTCAGTTCCACGCAGAAGTCGAGCTCGTTGTCAGCGTCAACAAACTGTTCGAAAGTTATTTCCGTGGGTATGGAAACCCCAGCAGAGCGGAGGTCGTTGATCACGTCGTCCATTGACGCCGAACTCCTTGCTCACGCCAGCTTGGGATCGGCCGCTCACGACTTGCTTAATAATGGCAGCTTCTCCATCGTTAACCGACGGTACTGCTTTCTGCGCTTCGATGCCATCGGCGAGGACGACGAAGACGGAGTGGGGGCCATCGAAGGCAAGCGAAAGCCTCAAGTTGCGAACAGTGGAGCTCGCTGACGAGCGTCGAAGCACCTAGGCCTAGCGTCGCAGCGCACACTTGAACAGCACAACCACACACACCACGCTAGCCAAAACGCGGCCGGCGTAAACAAACGAAATGGCGCCGCTCCGGAAACTCCGCCGGAGGCGGAAGTGCGCCGATAAACATAGCCAGAGTGGCCAGACCAAATCGGTGTGTGACGGCTAGATTCTGCTAGTTGTGGTTTAAAGCGGTGATATGCTTCGGCTGCAAGTCGATTTCCTTCGCAAGGGCGCTGCGCGAGGAGCCAAAGGAGCTTCCGTCGCGTCAAAAAGTCCGGAAAATTGGACGGCGGGGGGTTCGAGTGTCCGAAACTTCAGATGTCCTTATACATTGATTCTATGGGGCTCGTGGCGGTGCCGCGAAGACGTCCGAAATATCAGGCATGTCCGAAAATTTGGGCGTCCGAAAATTCAGTCGTTGACTGTAATTCAACTGCGGCTTATTCAATATTTTGGTTAATTCGATCATGGCAAAAGGTCCAGGCCAGCACCCGTGCATTTCTATGGGCCCAAATTTTCATAACTTCAATCCTAAAATTACCATTCCCTGGATAATTTGAACTTCACCAGTCAGCATGCATGTGCCCAACTCCTATGATGACCACAGCAGTGTCTCCTTCTGCAGTGAATGCGTGGAAGATATACCATCTCCTGCCAAAAATGCTCAGGTAAACTTTCAAGCAACAACCATAGCTCACAATGTCCGATTACGGTATTTACTTCATCATAAAATGCACCTCTCTTTTTCATGAAAATTGTGCCAAAAATTGCCTGCACGGTGGAACAGGCCACGATGCCAAAATCGCCTTTGCGACATTTGTATGCTTTACTGCATAACACCAATGTATTGCGGCGAAGCTAACTATATGAAACCAGCCCCTTGCTCATTTTTCTTGCATAAAAAATAACGAATGCGTTAGATTTCTACTTTGTTTAGGAGTATTAATGTCATTTATATGCGAGTTTTCTACACCGGACACATGGAAAGTGGGCGTGTGTTTGATTCGAGGGCGTGTTACAATCAAGAAAATACTTCAAAATGAATCAGCACCGTGATTTCATGTTTTTTCCCTGCGTCTTGTTTAAATCAACCCACCTGATAATTCGAGCAATTCGATTGGTCTTGTTAGGGTAGAATTAACATAAGTCAACTGTACTAGTGTTTCTTATGTTTCATGGTCTACCGTTCACTTTGTCCTTCTGGAATTGGGCAAGACTATTGCTCTAGTAGTGGTAGCAGTAAATGCTAGTTCCACACTTCCTTTCATGCCTGTGTCGTGGCTGCAGTAGGCCATCCCTAAGACCACAAAAAAGAACTTGCTAGGAAATGAAGCGACATCATTAACACTAACTACCAAGCCCTAGATGTACTCATTCTTGCTGTTTGTGCAGTAAAATTTTGATCATACGATCACACCTGGTACAACCTTCGAGATACGCATATTTTCAAAAGTCCCGGCCACCAAAGTCCATTAACCTACAACGTGCTAAATTTCAAATGTTGCAAACCACTTTTCGCGCCACAGTGGATGATACGAATAATCGAGCCACCGCCCAAACCCTGGTGGAGCTGGCCTCAGCACACCGGTACCGGTAGCACCAGACACCGGCTGCCATTAGGCTGGCAGGACGGCCACGCCAATTCGCCGGTCGCATTCCTGTTGCCGGGCGACCTATGTCACCCCACCATAACTCCATCCTGCAACTGTCCCCACCCCCATCCCCAACCCCACCCTTTCCTCCCACACCCTAAAAGAATGCTTTCGTTTTGTGCGGCATCGTGCAACTTGTCGGCCATTTTCGAACAGCTTGTAACTTTATCAGGAGCTGGCAATCACAGGAGACTGTCTTCCGTGAATTCCGTGCCTTCTATCATCTTCGGCAGCCGACAACAATTCAAAACTTTTATACCTTTGCACTGAACCATATCGCACGATACAACAGATTCCCTTATCTTACGCAAATTATCTCCTTATCACCATCAGGCAGCTGCTAAAATGCAACAATGAAAGAAACTCGAGATAACTAGGCAGATGTTGCAGCATCGGCCTCAGAATATGCTATCAAAGTGTGCAGTTCGCTGCTACCAAAATGTGCGTGAAACGAGCGCAGTGATTCAAATTCACAAAACCTGCGTGCCATGTGACTGCAGTAATTAATTGCGATGCTACTTTCCCCTTATTATGCTTGGTTTTGTTGGTTTTATTACTGCATGAAGAAATACAGTGCTGTGACAATTTGAATTTCTGATCGTTTGTGTTTACGGCAATACCAAGACGGCAGTGCAGCATCAACGGAAAGCTGTGTTCGTGTGATTAGCGGTGCAATAGCACCTCCTGAAAGCCCAATTTTCTTCCTGATTTCAGAGACAACAATCTTCTAAAATTCTGGTGCGTGTTTCTCCAAATATTTTGCAATGTGATAAAGGAAGGTTTTAGGATTGCAGAAGCAGTATAAAAAAAATTTCAAAATTTCAGCAAGACGGCCATTTCTTTTCTGGATCCCCCTTATTTATGTTTCTTGGTGACACGAATCTCCCAGAACAGTGCAAAAAACTTGTATCATCGATATTGTACAGGCAACACTGCCAAGGATGAGCCGTATTTGTCCGGGCGACAGCATTTGCTACTTGCCAAAGAAAACATGCGCTCACCAGCTCACTTTGCGTTATGCATTACAGTTTCTGCACTTGAAACACATTCCTCTGAGGCTTTCAATTCCTTTCGTTGTGGTCTGTTCAGATAACTAGATTTGAACATTACACGTGTGGCTGAGGGAAACTCTCTGTTTCATGTCAGATGTCGTCCACCGACATTTCGGGTCATCATAAAACAAAAAATCGCACATACAACATATCTTTCTTTAATTTGGAAGTAATGTGGAACAATCTTCTCGGAATGAGAAACGTTTGTACACTTCTTTACAAAAAAAAAAATCCGGGAGTTGAGCTGAGAGACTGACTCACCTGCGTGCAGGAGGCGAAGTGGGGGAGCGGCGACGCCCCGTCGTGTTGACAGCCGCAGTGGGGGTGCGGCTTCCCGTGCGCAGGGACTTGACCGGGGAGGCATAGCCCACCGACGATGTAAACGGGCCCCCCGGGGTCGACAGGGGAGTGCCCCCGCTGCCTCCTATTTTCAGGGGCTGGGAGGAAGCCCGCCGCTGCGGACGGCCTTCTTCGCCCCTGAAAGGCAGGCATGGGCACCCCTTCTTAGCTGTGCACACTCTCTCCCTCGTGTGCACGCACACAGACACACGTCTTTGAGCACACAACACTGGTGCTTCTCCATATTTGCACATGCATAGTTTTTGAAAGCTTGTTCTAAGTATACACATTTCGGGGGACACATACACAATTAATTATAATCTACCTTGCATAAAAATGCCTCGAAGCAGTGAAAAATGAGAAAAAAAGGAAGGCATACAACCCAACGGGGGACTATTAATTAATTAATAGAATTCTGGTGTTTCACATGCCAAAACCACGATCTGATTATGAAGCAAGCAATAGCGTGAAACTCTCAATTTATTCCGACCACCTCGGATTTTAAGCAGACAAGCATTTTCAAATATTTTTGCAAATGGAACCTATTTTTCGTATACCTTGATTTAAGACTTGCAAAATTGTAAGAGTTTAAGTTTGAAAACTTTACAGAAAATTTTGGGGAGTTGGTAGGTAGGCATTTGTGCTGCCTTAGATGCTTGTTGAAAAAAGTGCTGACAGAAAAGTAGTTTTTATTGCTTTATTGTGTAGCTGTCGACCCAGTAATTATGCTGTGGTGCCTCAGTTACCCCAGAAAGCAACAAATAATTAGCACTACATTACCTTTTAATGCAACCAGTTCACAACACACACCAAGTAAAAAGTCATCACGTTATCGAAACCGGTTGTGTTAGTCTCACGATAGCAGATGCCACTGACGCGCGCATGCACACACGGATACGCAATGACTGTGCTGGCATAAACCAAGTGTTTAGCACCTTACGAGACAAGAAGGAAGAGTGCGTCCCCTTAAGTTTGGCAGCTTAAGGCAATACAGTCATTGTATGGCCCTCACTCGCCGTACCTGGCCGACTGATGAGCTCTTAAGTTGTTTGAAAGACCATGTGAACGGTGATGTAATTACCTAGTCTTCTTTTTTTCACATCCAAAAGCCATGCTGCTCTTGATAAAAGCTTTGATTGGGTCATATAAAACGTAGAGTAAGTAAATATTTGTGGTGCTTTCGAGAAATTGGATGATACCATGCCAATATCTGAAATTTTCTAATAACAAATCAGTGTCCTATTTGATTCGGTCTTCAAATTTAATAGGCACTATTCATATATGTGAAAAAAATGACAAAAAAGTCAACTGTTCCCAATGAAATGTAAAATTGGATAATCCATGTTTTTCACAGCACATTGCACAAGGACAACAGAATGGACACATGCAGCGCTGATGCGTTCCCACATTCTGTTTTCCTTGTGCAATGCATTGGGTAAAACATGGATTACGAAGCACAAACTAGCCCGACACTCAACCTTGGTATAAAATTGGAGCAAAAGTACAGTAAATCTTACCCCCACCGACATAATATAGCAGGCATAAAACATGAGACCTTAAGTAGTGGGCTTCACCGGCTATACAGGGATCATTCGCATCCTTTGGTGTATGCGAACGAGCTGCTTATTTGATGCCAATGCCCCATTTGTACTTTTAACAGAAGACACTTAATAACGCGTGATGTTGCGACAGAAGCTTACCGACGCTATGAATATAACAGAATGTGGGCCACCGCTTCATATGTAGTTTTGAAAACAGCCTGGAATTGAATGGAAAAGTATTCCATTCAATTCGGTCTCAAATATTACTACATTCGCACATGCCTAGAATTGAGGCTTCATACCGTAATTAGGGAGCCACGAGCCACCTTTCAAAAAAGCAAGGAAAGCAGGACACGGATTTTCGTGGTGTCACTACTCCTCTCAAGACACGCGCACGGAAGAGCCGGGCACTCACGCGAGCGGAGTGCCAGCCGTGAGGGAGCGCGGGTGCCTCCGCTGCGCCTTGATGCGCATAAGCTTGTCGCCCTGCGTCAGGTCCTCCTCAGAGTCGCCCGCCATCGTGTTGTTGTTGGCCCGGTCCACCTGCACAGTGAAACAAAAACACGCTGCTCAACGAGCCCAGTGGCATTGTCCAATGCTCGACATCAAGCTGCGTCACTCGCCCACCGACATTGTTAAGAGGGAGCTTTGGCTCCGAAGCTTCATCTAAATACATGGGAACGGTGAAATCATTCTTCTCGACGACCACTGCACCAATTTTGATAAGGCTTGTTTCGTTTAAAGGGAAAAGCTATAATCTAGTAACCATAGCAATTGAATTTCCTATTCATGGTGCAAATATATTAAGAAAAGTCCTTTCAATATGCAGAATTTCAAAAAAAAAAGAAGTCTAGTGACAATATTACAGATTTTTAAGTTAGCAATGAAAAACAATATCACAATTCCTGCAAATGTGTTTAATGACGGTACATGTCCAGCAAACGAAATTGGAAATTATAGTATACCGAGATATGCCACTAATTTGTGTGTAGTGTGAGTAGGACATTTTCAGAACCCTCGTAAACATTGTGACAGTTTCACATAAGATGTAACTTCATTTATCACATGCGTCCACTGGAGATGCTTCAACAGATGCAGACTACAGTAGTGTGATATCAGTTATAACACGAGAGCGTTAAAGGCCCCGTGTCGCAGAAAATCTGGTGTCCCACGTCCAGCGTCGACTGTCGTTTCGGCAAAAATCATTCCAAGCTATGCATACCCAACAACACAAGCCCTCCTTGTAGGGCAAAGAAGTTACTGAACTAAGTAAATTTCTCAAAATAAGATACATTAGAAAGACAGTAAAGTACAAGTTACACACAACGTACAGACATAATAGCGTCAGACTGTTTTTGAATATACGAGAAAACATCATTCTGTTACACGGAATCCCAAAACACAAACCCCTTTTCCAGCGTTTCTACCATTCGTAGACTGGCTACGGCGTCCAAGAATTGCATGCACCAGTGCATGCAAATCTACCAGAATACTCGCCTTCGTGCATAGCGTTCGCCGCCAGCGTTTCCCGGTAAACATTGCGGTTACAAAAGCTGCAGCTGCCGAGAAGTGTGGGAAGTACTCAGGGATCTTTGAATGCTATTGCATTCCACTCTTAAAGGTGGAGCTCAAGCGTCCTTAAAACTTTTTAGAGAAAAGACACGAATTTGTAAACTTTATGCTTCTATTTTGTTGGAGATTTACAAATCTTTGTCAATTTTTTCAGAAAATTTGAGGTCCTAAATCAAAATTATGCTTCCTAGAGATGCTAGAATTTAATCTTCTTCCAAAGGCAACAAATTTCATTCAAATTAGTCTAGCAACTGTCTTGTAAATGCATTTCTGCAATTTGCATGCTTTTGAATAGAAAAATATACCAGAATAGACTGCAAACCAAAGCTTGAACCAGTGAGGAAAGGTATTGATGTAACTGCAGTCACTTGCAAAGAACTATGTGATATGTTTGTGCAAAAAAGTGTCACCCTTTTTATTTTTACGGTATCATTTTTTAGGCAAGTTGTTTCGGATAATATTGTTTCTTTCTTCTGTAATTGAGTTGTGAGCTTAAAAAGAGTACACATAAATGATTCTTTCCTGTTGTTCTTCTTTCCTTGATTTTCCAGCAAACTGTGCAAGCATTCGCACTGTATCTTTTCTTTCATTACTCATTTATAGGCTGCACCTTCTGCTTTGGTGCCAATGTCTTGTACTGAATTTTCGTAAAGATACTAATATTGTATTTGCACGTACCTACCGTGCCCCCAATTGCACCACGCAGTCATATATTACCGCCAACGTACCCATAAAAATAACTTGGTGCCAATTCTACCACGCACATGAGGTAACGAAACCTGAGTCGTCATGTATGTTGTTGAAACAATCTTATGGAACATACAAAGGCACACAGTCACGCACACAGCTGAATGTTAGCGGATAGTCTCTATCAAAGTCCGGAGACACCTCCTTTTCGCTGTCTACCGACCGTGCAACATCAGCCAAACTGGCCGTTGTGTAAATGACCACCTCAGACAGCATTTGAATTTAACAAAGGAGGGTGTTGGCAGCGACCTAGCCGTGCATAGCTCCCGTTGTGGTTGTCATGCATTACTTATTCAATGCAAAGCACTAAGGCACCATGGTGAACAGCGGGCACATGAGACATGCGAGGCCTTTTGCATCGTCAAAAAAAAGCTATAAGCGTGTGAGTGTGCCGTCGATATCGCTCCTCATCAAGGAACTCGTGCATCTTGCACATAAATGATGGCGACCACTTAGTTGTGCCGTTTTTATATTCTTCATCGTGGCTATCTTCATGACGATGTATTCCCACTTTCATATGTTCTCGTCTCCCTCCCACCTATTCAAGCTCCTGTATATATTTCTTCGTGGGCAATAAAATAAGGGGTTGATAGTCAGTGCTTCGTCTGTCTCGGTCTGCACACCCCATTGTCTTTGCTGTATTTTTTTTTTTTCATACGTGTACCAACCAACCAGAGTATGAAGTGCCATGTTCCATCAGCCATGGCAAAAGTATAGCTTTTCCTTTCTGATAATGTTTGCAGCCAATAATTTGCCAGTGAATGTGCACCAGGCTGGTGATTCAATTTCTTCTGTAAAGAAATGCAATATGATTGACTGTACACTAAGTCAATGTTTAACAATGAATCCCACAGTTACGTGGACACACTAGAAAATGCACAATGTGTTGTCTTACAACCTTGGCTTCCTTCCAGTGGAGTCTGCACTGCCTCGCAGTAAAATTATGCAACTTCACCACAATTATGGATGGCCAATCAAAATTCATTACAGAAGGGGGATATCTAAAAGTGCGACTGATAATGAATTCCATGTCGTGAAGCACAGACACCCGTCAAGCATCATTACTTGCGTCTTTCTGGCGTGTGCTCCAGACATACCATGCCGCTTATGTGAAATGAAAAGAGTGGCATTGAATGATCGTTGGCTAGAGCAACAAGTCTGTTGGAAAATGCAGTCCCCAAAGATGCACTTTAGTTCATGCTTGTGCTGATATTTAGATTGGTGCATTCATGGTCAAATTTCCCATGGAGGTGACATTTTACATTATACATTGTTATTTCGTCCTGTGTATTTCTTTTTTCAACCACAATAATTTGCAACTACCTGTTGTCTGCGATGATAATTGCCCCAGTGCATTGAACAATGGTTCAGCCTGTCGGTGTTACAGCAAAGCACAGCTCAGCTGGATTGGCAGGAATTGATGTACACATTTTTGGCAAACTTTTTGTACTGCACTCGAGGTCATAAATGAAATAATTTCCATAGCTATCGCAATTTGGGTTTCGCTCTCCGGTCCAACCAATTTCATTTAAATGAATTCAGCAGTAGCAAAAGAAAAGTATCTCTTCATTTTGTGTATACAGTAAAACTTCGTTAAAATGTACCCGCTTAAACACTAGTTTCACTTTTAAAATAGTAAAGCCAAACACCCGATTCAGCGGCCATTGGACGTAATGCTTATTGTATACGCATAAACTGTACCAGCTTGATGCGTAGGTTTGGTCAACACATCGTGCTTCTACTTTTCGTTGTGCAATCACGGCGGTACATTGTGATTGCAATCACGGAGGTAGGTCGGCCCGGCAGAACAACGAGCGTCAGAGATCAGAATGACCTCCAAGTGCAAACGCAGACGGCACTTGAAAGGGTGAAGCCACAACAGCATCAAGATTATTTCGGCGCTGTGCCAGAGAGCATTGTGGCGTTGTGCAAGCTAGGACTCGCGTCATGCCGAAGCTTGGACAAAAACCGGGTGCTCAGCATTGAAGAAAAATTGTACATTGTTCGTGCTATTGAATGTGGCACGAAGAAGTCGGCGCTGGCACGTGAAAGGGATCTACCACCGACTACAGTGTGTGGCAGCTGGAATGCTAAGCAGAAGTTGCTCGGCAGTGCTGCTACGACCGTGAAAAGTTGTCGGCTGTGAGGTTCAACTTTTCTAGGTTTGATTTTTCACCATCGTTACCTCTGTTATTGCCAAAGTGTCGCCTAACGACAGGGATGAAGACGACGGGGAATGCGACAGTATCAACGATTCAGGCCCGGCAGTGGCAGAAGCTGTGCATTACATCAGCCTTAAGCCGGTGTTTGCCGAGAAGTAGGGGCTGGCGGAAAAGCTGGCTTGCAGCTTAAGAGAGTTTGAGGCTGCCGTTGTCGCTGCTAGGCCACTGCGACATCAAACGAAAATACAAATTTTGTTGCGCTAATTGAGTAAATACTGCATGTTTTTCCCCTTTAATTGCAATCTCTCCGAGTTCTGTTTTTGACAGGTAAGTAGCCGATCTTGTGCCATTTTGGTTAAGCTGTACTACCGTTTAGTGCGCGCTTTTTCCAAGCTCCAGCCAACTATGGTTTAACGAGCTTTAACATCAGAGGTGGCCTTGCGCTAATGCTCTTGTTTTAAAGGCGTCCCGAAACACCTTTCCAACTAATTATAGCATAGAATCATTGTCAAGTTCGGTCACCTCACGAATCTCCTGTCGCAATACTTTTCCGAATCCTACAAGCACCGGCGAGGTCAGACGTAGTCGTGGGACGGATCGGCGGTTCTCTGTCTTCTCTCATTTCCACTAGCACACCGGCAGCTACATGGTCAAGACGGCAAGGAGGCGCAAGGGAGCAATGCGCCGCGGGCTCCGCCCAGAGACTAATGCAATGCAGCACCCCATGACGGGTGCAGTGTCTACGCTACGCTTTTCGTTTTGGAGGCCAAGCACAGCAGGCGCAGCAACGCGCAGCTGTCCTGTTCTCACCGGCAGTGCGAAGATGAAATGGTTTTCCTGTCATTTTGAGGTCGCAGAGACGTATTTCCTTTTCCATTTATTTAACTCAAATGAGCAATAAATGTATTACTGGAAATGTTCTCGCAATCACAAAATTAGCCAATAGCTGTTGTGGGTCCAGCTGCTTGTCATGACAATGCATGACGACATTGCGGAAGCAAGAGCAAGCGATTTTTCGCTGATTTTGATGGAGATTGTAAACTTCCTACTGCATGCAGTGCAATAATACTTTACTCGCACGTACACAGGAGCCTCGTTAACAAATCAGCAGCATTTTTTTTTTTTTACTATGTCCAAAAATAGTTTAAGGCCACCTTTAATTAAGGAGCACCGACATGCTTGCTTGAGTTATGGCAAGTTATTTTGGGTGCTATGATGCTTGCCTGCATATATTTTTTAGCTGCTTGAAAGTTGTGAGGAAATTGAGTTCAAGCAAAGAAATGACAAGTCAAATATGCCATGTCAACCCTCATTTAAAGGCTAACTCCAACAAAATTTTTGACCGAGTAAGAAGGCTGATCTCAGATAGCGTAGACATAAAGCAACCTCCGTGCAAAATTTTTCTTTTCAGATACGAAGTCACGGAACGTTTGCAAAAGTCAACAAACAAAAAGATAGTTGCTGTTACTGCTTGCAGGAAATGACACGTGACCCAAAACATCAAGAACCAGTGGGTCTCCTCATCCTCAGCCTGGCCTCGGCAAATATATATCGCCTGCAACATGCTGGAACGCTCGGAGGTGACGTACCAAGGTATGTGTGAGGTCCGTTACCCATCAGGTGCCCGCTTAGGTGCCACTTCAAGGCTGGTAATAAAGAAATTAGATCATCCCTGCACCTTTGTCATAATTTCTTGAATAGTAATACGCTACTCATTCATAACCAATTCGGTCAAAGTGTAATTTCGTTGCGGTTGGCCTCCGAGGAGGAAAATAAATGCCAAGTCTCCGAGGGTCACCTGCTGCTGCTGCTGCTGTGTCCTCTTGTCAGTCAAGTGGAAGCGGCCCAGTATGTGGCTGACCGTGCCCTCGGTGTCCGACGGCATGGCACGCCGGGGCGACCCGCGCCGGTTGTTGCTCGCCGTGGCCGGCGGGGACACACTGCGGTTGTGCGGCGAGAGCGAGCGCCGCGCACTGCCCGTGGTGGTCCCCGTGTTGCCGTGAGCGGCCTGGTTGTTGTTGAGGTTGTTGGCGTGCTGCTGCTGCTGCTGGCTGCCACTCAGCTGCGACCTGTGCAGGTCACCCTGTAGCCACAGGTAGTGCTGCTTCCTGAAACACACACGCACTTCCTTCAGCACTGCGAACACGGTGCAGCCAGCTTTTACAGTGACAACTGCTACAGCCTTACTTGTGCAGCTCAAAAACATGTCATACTGGTACCAGTAGTAATGGCAGTAGCAGTAGTAGCCATAGAAGCAGCGGTGGTGGTAGTAACAATAGTAGTTTTAGTAGTACAGCCAACGGTATTTAAAATTAAACAAGCAGAAAAAGATTCCAAGCCACAACACTGATTCATTTGGCAATGTTTGCTTGAATGTTGCAATAGTTGGCCTAGCAACAGCCAATCAGAAGGCACCTGTCAGCGTGCTGGCGTGCTGAGCCAATACGAGGGCAGCGTGCATCGCGAGCTTCATCAGACCGACCCCTGATTGTCTTACGTTTTCGCTTTTTCTATGCGGTCATTGTCGGCGAGGATGCGGGTAACTGAAAGGCAGAACTCTGAGCTTTCGAACGATACTGAGATAGCAGCACTCAGCAGCGGGAAAGACGAGGAATAGCTCCGTGAACTCCGGTGTTTCTGCACAATTTGGCGGTCGTTTCTCGCCATCCGCACTGACAAAATAATTTTTTTCTGACACTTAGGGTGTGTTTTGAGGCAAATCGTTTTGATATGATGTGGATTAGGCATTACAGACACTGAAACAAGGAGTTCCCAAAAATCTTTTTTTTTTTTCGCGATTTCGGTTTTTAAGAGCCGCGTCCTCCCTTAAGCTCAAAACCCATTATATTCATCCACCAAGAGCTACCAAGCAAGGTAGATCCAAGCTGAAGCACACAGAAATAACTGCTTCGGGTCAGCACGAAAACAGCCGTAGGATGTGGTTGCCATGCTTACTCTTCGAGCCAATGCTGCTGGTGGCCAATGATGGAGCCTGGCCGGCAGATGCGGATCCAGGCGATGGCCTCAGCCGCCGTGAAGCGGTAGTGCTTCATGATGTAGCACGCTATCAGGGTACCCGTGCGGCCAAGGCCAGCCTGCAAACAGCAAGGCGACCTCCATGATCAAACATCAAAAAAATTCTAGCATGCGTCGCAGAACTTGTGTCGCAAACCCATTGCTAGAAAGTTCGGTTGACAAGGTCAACACACCTCGAGTCTTCAGGAAATTAGTAGGAGACCAAGCAAGAAAAAAAGATGTGCTGCCAGCCGTAGAGTTTCCTACAAGAATTACTAGAGGGCGCTACGATCGTTCAGCTACCACGGGACATGGATTTGTCTGATCTTCATTGTTATGGATTCAGACATTCTTGTGGCGTTATTTATTACACTTCATCTCTTTCCAAGTTTCCAAGTGCTCTGTTTTCTAAACACACAAAAGCAATGTCTCTGGGTACATACACAACCGCTGTGAAACAGTGCATCTAAAAGGCAGTGTACATTGTTTAACATGATGGATACTGCAAAGTCACAAAGCTGTTGGAAGCCAGGGGGGCACAGGTTAGGCAACTCCATGCACTAACTATCATTCCCCCCCATCGAGGCTTAACCATCACACTTGCGGTTTCTGTGGACGCTATAGCACCAGAGTTCTCTCTAGTAATCTTGTGGGAAACTGTACACTGCCGGCAGCCACACATTTCACTGCAACGTTGGTCAGCCAGTTTGAAAGTTGTTATCGGAATTCGGCAGCTCAGTATTTCAGCAAATACGAGTATCAAACAGTCCAACAACAGCCGAGAAAGGACAGGCAAGACAAGCACTTCGTGCTGCAATTTTTTACGTGTCCTCTCACTGTGCAGCTGAACCCTCACATAGCCCTGCACCAACAAGCCGTACAATTTACCATTTAGTCTGAGCACACAGACTGGATAATACATTTTTGAGAATACAAAGGTAACCCAAATATCAAGATGACAAGTCTAAGTGAGGTGTTAAAAGAAATTTCTGTCACAAGCAGGCGAGGACAAAAGACAATATTGTTTTTGGGTCCCGGGTACTGCCATCCATGGCTGCTACAAATAGCTTCTCAATTTTGTGCATACTGATGTCAAGACGGCATGGCCATGAAATGCATGCTGCATCTGTACAAACATTATCATGCACAAGAAAAGTTCTGAACACAGAAGTTGCTTTCTCTCTGTGAAAGTCCTTTAAAGCCAGTGACATAAAAGCAAAATGCAGAAATATCAAACACTAATTCCATTTCATTAGCCATCACAGATACCCAATCACAGCGTTTGCTCACAGTACCCTCCAGTCTTCACATCGCATGCTCCCTCACAATAGCTGTTTACAGCTGTGCTGCAATACCCCTGTCACATGGGTCCTCTCTGACATGTTTCGATCAATAAGATCGAACTTTATTCAGATTGAGGACTGCGACACAACTTTAAGCATGCTTCACTTCAGTCCTGCTATACTTGAATATGTTTTAAGCTTCAATAGAGATCAAAGAGTTTCAATGCAATTTCAAACTTATGAGGACTGAAAGTGCCCAGGTGGCACTGTTAGAACTAAAAATAGAAGACCAGGACTACCTTGCAATGGACTGCGATGGCACCAGGGGTGTTCTCGCTGATTTCGATGAATTCGCGCATGATGGCATCGCTGGGCGTTGAGCCATCCACGAAGAACAGGTCCTTGTGGTCAAAGCCCTGGTCAGCAAAGCGGCGGGCATCGTATATCTTCTTGTTCAGCCGCACCACAGTGCTGACGTTGTGCTCGCGAAAGTACGGGAAGTACGTCTCCGGCGAGTGGAACGGGTGGCCTGCAACGGAGTGGGCAGTTGCGGTTTTTCGGGTCGCCTACATCGACATGCACCACTGAAAGTGGTGACACTAAAGAGAACAATAAGTTAAGCAGTATTAGCAAATTACCCTTCAGTGATACTGAAAAACATTAAAACTACCACAATAGGAAATTTGGTTAACTAGCAAACAAGCAATAGCACTTTTGGAGGCTTTCCACATCAGGAAAAGAGGCATGAATTGTGTTAATAACACATCCATCTCCCTTTATGGAAATGAAATTAAGTTTTTTAGACTCCCTCTGCTGTGCTGCACCTGAAGGCATTCACATAATCGTGTTTCTTCTGCTCGGCTAGGTGACTCCAATAAATCAGTTTTGAGTGTAGCGCCCGAGGTGCCCAGCCCTTCTCTGTGTTGGTTATTTAATTGCGGTAGAATGGCTTCACCCAAAAAGTTGCTACAAGAGGAAACTTGCTTTACAGGAAAACATGCAAATATGAAAAGTTGATCGTAATATCCCTTTTAAGCTCCCACCCCAGCTCATTGTGGCATCATCCATTTAGACTGCATCTGCTTTGGCCTTGTTAACTTTTCGTACTACAAGATGATGTACACTGTATTCTGAAAAAGTCAAAGACTGAACTTGACATTCCTTTTTTTTTTTTAGAATTTCTACTATGCCACAATGGACCGCACATGAAAATATACTCTGAAATCCTTGACAATATGCTAACATTACGGCACTGGAGTACCAGCAGGAAATTTAAGAAATGGAAGTTCAGCCTTAATTTTCTAATTTAGCAATCAAGCTCTTACCACAAAATTAACGAAAACAGAGTTTTGAAAATTTATTTGTCACTTTAAACTTATTTAGTGTTTCTCTGTGACCTCAAGAAGTTTCATTATAGATCAACAATTCCATCAGTGAAAGTGTTCCTTGGCAAAATTTGAGGATATTTACGCAAGGCCATTTGCACCAATGCAACACTGTCTCAAATTCAATACACACAGCATGTTGCCACAGCAAGGAACAGCCACCACCACCAACAACAATGCTGTCCCTCTCAGAAGAGGACAAATATTTCTACTGGAGATCTGGAATTACCTGCCACGCATCATACAAACACACTTACTACTGAAAATATTGATACGAATAGAAAACCCGATACACAAATGTATTTACAACTATTTACATGGGGAAACGTTTGCGGTAACTGCGCAGGCTGGTAGAAAGGTCGCAGCTCCAGGAGCCAGTCTACCACTTGTTTTTCGTTTCCCTCTTGCATGCACGGTCTTGTCCAAAGGCACCATCACAATATTTTCGCAATCACCCCACTTTTTTAATCACCCGGCATATTCACTGCGTCTCCCATTGGCACTGATTCAACTGCTGTGACAGACCAGCCTGGTTTATGCATTACGTGCCCTGAACAACTTTGTTTAAACAAACACATCATCCACATGTGTTTGATCGCTGTAGCGCATGAGACAAGTTCTAATAACATTCTTCATTTGGAAGAATGAAAAGGAAGAGCTCTGTGGTCAGCATAAACATCTGTGCAAAGCTCTATGCCTGGCAATAAAATGACCAAAATCACTGCAGGCATGTCTTCATTGTGTACCAATAAGTAAAACAGGTTATTTGAGAACAAAAAAGTATTGCTGTGTTGTCTAAAACGAAAACTGTAAAGTCATATCACAAACAGAAAAAATCAGGGCATGCTGCTGTCCTCGCATCCTATACTCGTTCATGGTTCTTTTCTGACAGCAAAAGAACAACGTTTATGACGCAAATCACAAATCCTCGTCACCACCACTTCTTGCTAGTCTGCACAGAAACCAAATACTGTGCTTTTTGGCATTTCAACCAGTGCTGGCTGCACATGTATGTGTACTGTAAAGGTAAAAAAAAAAGAAACCACCATGCTACCATGAGGTAGTGATGGTACACAGATTTAAACACAAGCAGAAAAGCCAAATAGGAACGACAGAACTGCGTCGTGTTGGCGAACAACGAGCTGGCTGTAGGCCTAACGACCAGGCATCCATAGCACACCAACAGAACAGAGAAGGAAGTCGAAGCGAGAGACTACAAGCCAGAAAGAGCAATTCTTTATCTTGGCGAACACTTTTGTACCTCTGGTAGGGTGCGTGGCGCAATACGAGGCAGCCACAACGGCAGACATTGCTGCTAAACTAAGAATGTGGCATCAGCTAGCAATGGCGTGCTGCCACCTGAGTAGCAGTGCATTTGTTTATTTATTGGATGAGCTTGTGCCTTGGATAAGCATAGCCATCAATCACTGAATCAAGTAACACTGCGCAAAAGTGTTGCTGCCACAGGCAGGCCGGCATACATCAGAGCCAAAACACGAAGTGACAAAGTGCTGCCCCGCTATATACACATATGTGCTGTCATATGTTCCAGAGCAGTCAATGGCATTCCCACCGGTTTGGGAATGTACTAGCGTTCATGACACACTACAACGCTCCCACCCCGCTATCGAAGCAACAACGTCAACCACGGTTCTAATGCAGGGACAACAGAATAAGTGGTAATTTGGTGAAAGACAATCACCAGCTGAGAGTAACACATTGCGACACGAACACACAACACATACCGTTCTCAATTTTGCTCTTGGGGTGGGGCCCGCAGAAGGCGATGAACTTGTTGGGCACGATCCAGTTGAGGTCGCCATTCTCCACCCGCTCATAGTACTCATACTCTTCCAGGTCAAATGTCTCAAAGTCGAGGAATTTGTGGAGAACCGCCTGCACAGGGGTTGATACCACTCGTCACACGCTCCTTAGAATAACCGAGCTTGAAGATTAAAGGAGCCTTGACATTTATTTTCGAACTCGTACAAACTTCAAGTCATTAGTTTTCTTACTGCGCCTGTGTTGAATACAAAACGTAGAACAGGACACAGGCAGGTGTGCAGACTAACAACTGCTTTATTTCATCCACATTAAGTGTTACATTTACATGAATAGGTAGACAGCAGGATGAGCCTTACCCACAGACATCACGCAAAGCGCATCACCTTCGCTTTTTATTCTCGGCACTACACATTCGTTCTATTTCACCCGTGGTTAAATTTATGAATGGTTTGCTCACGTATTCACCTTGACGTGTTGCTAACATATGAAAAGCCATGACAATCTTGACATTTTCCTCATTTTATCGTGTATGTGTGCAATTATGCCGGCTTTACTGAAGTGTGGCAAGCACAAACACCTGTTGACATACACTGCAAGCTTTCCTGGATGGCTCATCTGCTGGCAGTTATTGTGGAAGCTCTACCCCAAACTTCATGACACAGCAATTTATGAAGATATTTTAATTTCATGCTAAAGTTGTCTCAAAATTCCAGACCAGCACCTTCAACATTAGTGCGATGTCATGAAATGGAGCAATGCTTTGCAATGATGTGTGGCAATAAAGTTAGGTATGAAGACATTTCTCATAAAAAAAAAAAATACAAGTGCTGCAGAAGTTTCTCATGAGTGCTCGCATGTAGAAGCTGCAGCAATTGCAGGAATGGAGTGAGGCCCAGTTTATCACAACACTGCGATACATTTATTCATTTGATGGCATTTTTTATTGCAAATTTTACAGTAAACTGCTCAGGCCATTTAGATGCTTGCCAGCATGTTTTATGGGGCTTATAGGGTTTGGACCATTGTTTAATACAAGCACAAAAAAATGAAAACTTGGAAATGCCATGTGAATACTGCATTAACTAAAGACACAAATCGTCACAAATTAAACAAGGCACCAGCTAGCACACCTGCACACAACGACAAATGTCCTGAGATGTTGCCCATCCATGATGATCACAAGCACCCCTCATATTTAAGCAAAATGTCTTCATAAAGTGCACCAAGTGCACCAGTCTGCATCTTAAAAGCCTCATCCGTACATAGTGCAGCTGCCTCGCAATAAGCACAATTCTTTTGCTGCCAGCATCAGTCAATTTGAGTGGCAAACCCTCGCATCATGGCTTTTGTGAGGTGGCCAAATAAGGTTCTCTGGACATAACACTTAAGCCAGACTGCAGAGCATCTCGGCCTCCTAGGTGATGCCCCATGCTTCTCCAAACTTTGTTTCTTTGACTGCTACAGCTACACCGGGACATCACACACATTTCTCTTGTGAGGTGAATTACAGGTGCCAGGCGTTCAGGGGTGACTCGGGACATTACAGTGATCAAGTTCCACTAGTTCATGCTATACCAGTAAATCTGGTTAGTGCCAGTGTAAAACCGCTAACACAATCCACCAGGGCAAACCCACCTTCTCGACGGCCCGCAGACAGTTCAGCAAACTCAGGTTGTATGTGCAAGGCCCAAACGACGCGTCCCTGCACAAGAGAAGGCAACCGGTTGACGTCACAAGGGGCTCTTGAGTGATCAAACTTTAATGGAATTCCCTTTTCCAGCACTGTCTTTCATTAAGTCCACATCCTGGACTAGCCTAGTTCAATAGCGACCACCATGAGTTACAATGTTGGCACTCAGATAATCCCGCATAGAATACAACAGTGTCACATAGTAACGGTGATGAATCAGACACTGAAGAAAGCGCAAATCAAGAATCTAACTCTTTATTGGGTGAACTTCCATCCAGAAAGACAAGCAATACATAAATTACGACTATAGTGCCCAGCATGGTAGTCAATCATAAAACCTAATGAAGCAGGTCAAGTACATCTGCTGTTTTTATACATCTCACCTCACATTCCAGAGTAATCGCTGGTGCTTGCATACGTTTAAGAAGGTACAATTAAAAATTAAAACGATGTGCACGTGACAATCTGCGAGCCAGTTGCGCATCCGCCACTGATAACAAAGGCACAGAAACATTTTTGCGAACTCACCTGAAAGAAATGTATGGCGTGATGATGCCTGCACAGAGAGACTTGTAAGCTTGCTCAGCAGTCCGCTTTAGGAAGATTATCTGCATACAGGAATAAAGCACCGCTTTCGTTATTATTCATCTTTTGTTATTTATTTATTTGCCATAAAGGCCCATCAGGCATTGCATATGCGGTGGGGGAGGCATTTTGGTCCAATGAACACCCCAAAATTTCATCCGCACAACGAAGCATACAGAGGTGCTAAAAATTTGTGCAGTACAACGCATTACAGAACAAGACAAAGCCCAAAAAAGAACATATTTGTTCATTTACAATGGTAGAAAGCCTCACAGAAAAACGCTCGCATTCTGGAAAGCCCACCTACACATCCTCATTTACAATGGTGAAAAAATGGCAAACTTACGATGCCCGGTTATGCCAGGCAATGTACCGTTACACTGCCATTGCTCAAATCACAGATTTCAGGGTCCAAGAAGAGAGCTCGAGTGAGTCCCTCAAGCTCTCTCAAGGACATAAGTGAGCATAATCACCCAGAATTGGACGGCCTCATACTTGCTCCACACTCATTTCACAGGCGCAAGATAAAACATTAGTGAGCACAAGTGTGCACTCTGTTATGGAGGTGGATGACGGTAAACACCCTGCTTTCGACAACATCCCCTTCTCAACACTGCCCCCCCTTTCAACATTACCCCTCTCCATAGTTCAAGCACCGAACACAGCACCAAAGCCCATCCAGACTCCAAAATATATGCACCCCATAAAGTATGCACCTAGGTCAACAGATTGAGCTGCATATAATCTCTGCTAGCCTGTCTAACAGCCTATCTGGCTGTTATAGTCCGTGCCAAGGACAACATCAAATGCAGCAGTGCATGCCTATCATCACCTGTTTTCCTAATCCTCATGCTTCTTGGAATGATGAAAACAAGAATGAAGTGCAGTAGAACCTTGTTCATACAATCCCGTTGCTTACGATTTCACGGCAGTAATGTTCGTGATCGAGAATGCCACGAAAATGACCCTATAGCTTCATTTTACTGGTTAATATGTTCCTGGAAAACAATCTTTCAGCACCAACATTCAGCATATCGGCAAACTGTGATCGTATAAAAACTTTTCCAGCCACTACATCTCGTGCAAACACGAAAAGGTGCGAGGCATGTGCAACTGAGAGCAGTGGGCACCTGCAACAGCAGCTTCCCCACAGTACTTGCCGCAAATATGCTGCTACACACTCAGTTCTCTCTTCCTGTACTACCAGCAAATATGACCTTGAAATCTCCTCACACGTTGTCGCACATTGCCGTTCGCCCCCAACCCATTGCGATAAGCATCTTCAGCTATCTGTTTCACAGTGCGCATGGTATAGTGCCGTCAGAAGCATACCGCATACCTTCAAGAGACAATAACCCAAACAAAACCCAAAGTGAGTGTCATGTTTTGCTCTGGCGGCATTATGGCATGGTATGGTTGCCCGACAGCTCGATTTTGTTTCTGTTTCGTCTTAAAACAACAATGCATGTCACGAGTCGCTCCATCCCCACAAAACCCACAAGCTCGACGCCTGTGGGTACATCGTGCCTCACCGATTTACGCAACAGTTTGCATTACGTAAATGTCAACCCCAATTGAGTCTGCCAAATAATTTTGTGATTTCGGATCACGTTTTCACGCTTAGTAGGTTTTTACTTGCATTTTTTTTCTGATGACGTACAAATGAGGTTCTGCTGTACTAGACGAGTTGGCGAATTCACAATTTACACTGCATAAAAGACGGTGCTCACATCTTCCCTACTTTTTCTTGTCTCCATCTTTTCTGCGCTGCAAATCCAGAATCATGCCGAAGCAGCTAGCAGTGACAGGCTGCCAAAAAAATAGCCCAGTAAACAACACCCACCTTCAGCAGCAAAGAGAGGTGGTAAGTGCATTGAAACAAAGTCTGCTCAACTTGCATCGTAAAATAGGCAAGCAATAGTAACACCACGAAAGGACTTTTGTTTTGAAGCCATCGTAGCAGGGAAAAATGTTTATTCTCTCTGGTGCGGGCATGCGGCCTGGAAATCGGATGCACCCTGTGTTAGTCAAACATGCACAGGTACACTGAAGACCTTAATCTCTGGTTGTGAGCCTAGGCTGTGCCTCAGCCTAGGCACATAACTAGAAATCAGCACCCATCACCTTGAAACTTTGCTATAGACGTGCAATCAAAACCAATCGAATACTGCAGCTGCAAGCCAGAAACTTGGTACGATAGGTCAACATGTGTCGAAACAATAGCTAACAATCGTGTGGAAGTGGCATTCTTTGGACTGCGTACACTGCAGTGAATGGCAAGCTGCAAAAGCTGCCACAGAAAGTGTACCCGGGTCATGCACACTCACGGAGTAGGAGCCCATCAGAAAGGCCGCATTGACCCGCTTCTTGCCGTCACTGGTCGTGTAGTGGATGATCTTCTTCTGGGCCAGGGCGTACGACTGCGTAGAGAAGAGCAGCAGTTCAGGAAAAGTTACAAACACTGGGGACATCAACCGGGAAGTTTGCTTTTCAGGGATCATAGTTAAAACTTGCACTTCTGCTCAATCCCTTATCAGAATGCTTCAATAAGTCTTGGGGATCTGCTCACATATACCTCAATGGGAAAACAATTCTGATAAAATAAGAGTTAGTTATCTACTGTGTAGGGAAAAAAAAGAAGCAAGCAGCACTGGGACACTCATCCACAACTGGCACAAGCATTGATTGCAAGCAGCTAGTGCTGGTTTATTTGCCTGTCACATCAGGTAACTCCTCTTAGCTATTTATTTATTTATTTATTTATTTATTTATTTATTTATTTATTTGCTTTTAATTTATTACACTGATATGGATCATTTTGTAGCATTCTGTTACGGTAACGGACACCACAGCATTAACAGACACAAGGACACCCACACCTGCATTTATCACAGAAGCTGCGCAGATTACATTAGCATGGACTATGCGTAAGTCACTGTCCTTAACAACGAAAAGCTTTCTGGGAACTGCCGGAGTATGCATGAGGTGAAAAAATTGTTCCACAGTGTATATTGACCATTCTATATCATCCCTTGAATAAGAAAGTTTGCTTGTTTTTGTTTAGCTGGAGTACTACTTATATAATTGTTTTGCCACAATAAACCTCAGTTGGAAGAGCCATTTACGTCATCGTTTCCAGTGAGCCTCCTCTCCCTCCCCTTCAAGCACCAAGGTCACCCACCACCGCCAAACAGATGTACGCGTGAAGGCTGGGTGCTTCTCTCTTCCCGGCGATGAAGGAGCATTACCAGCTCTCGAGAAAACACTCCTCCATCCCCGCGGAGAGGTCCAAGGGGCTGCACTGCCTGGCGTAGTGGCCGTGCGGTGGGCTATCCGTGCCACAGGTAGGTGGATTTTTCCCTCGTGCGAATGCCACTTTAGCTTTGCGCTACAACTCTCCCCAATAAGTATTATGTACATACCAACTAGCCCAATCCATTATCCTCTTAAGAGCTGAGCTAAGTACTGCCAATGCTTGGACAGACTCTCTTGGTGATGTCGAAAGCTCATGCTTTTCCCAGTCTTTGCAGTCAACCTCAGCCAACTCGTGCTTGAGGATACTTTACTCCGCATCTATTTCTCAAGTCAAAGTCTGCTTGGTTTCAAACAAATGCATGTCTATGACACGTAAACAATTCCTTAAAGGGACAGTAAAGAGGAGCATCAAGCTAAGCTGTACTCACAGATTATGCTTCTGCAATAAATGGCCGCTGTTACTACGAGTTGGGGCTTGGAAAGTGAGAGAAGATGCAAAAAAGAAATTGAAGACAGGTGGAGGTACTTCCTTAAGTTTCGTCACCAGTTGACTATGACATCATAGATTCTTTGAAATGTCTATTCAGGCCTAGTTTGTTGTTTATCGGTAAAAAAGGACCACGATGTATCCTTAAAAAAAACATGAACAATGAATTTAGTGCTAGAAACACGATCACAAAGAGGGGAGGTCATAAAGACAGGACAAGTGTTTTTATGCCCTCCTCTCTCTGTGATTGTGTTATTGGCGATAAATTAATTATTGTTCGGCATGCACCAACTGGCCCAACAGCAAGTACTACTAGAGTTTCCAGGAGTTCTCTGCGCACCAAAGTATGAAGTGTGAGAAATTATTGTGAAATCCACAATGGCACACTCACATACCGGTGCCTCTAAGGCTTTCGTACAAAACTGTAAAGAAAATCACAATTTGCCTTCAGATTTCCCAACCGTAAGCAAGCTTTTTCTGCGGAGCAGCCACAGCGATTGCAGAAACTGAATGAGTATATGTATGATGATGCAGCCACCTCCTGTGTCTTGAAATAGGTTTCCAGAAACAAGTATTATGGTAAATCAAAGTGCTTCAACTGAACAGCAAAAGGAACACTAGCATGTCCAGCTAGTGTAAAAAATAATGACTAAGTCAAAAATGTCACGTCAATCACACTTCTTTATAAAGGGCTTCGTATCAGGCCCCATTGCAAATTTTCGGTTACACATTGAAAGTTGCAGGGCACGATCTAGGCACAATTTTATCACAAGAATTTTCCTAATTGGTTCATCATTAGAGGAGACAGGACAAATTGAAATGAGCTGCCATCCTGCCAAGAAGCAAGCTTCCCTGCAAACGGAGACACTTTGCCCAGACCAGCCTCCGCAAGCGAAATTCCTTCCCTTGCCTTCTCCCATAGCGGAGCGGAGGGACACGACACGTTTATGTCACAAGCCCCATCTCCTTTTTTTTTTTTCTTCTGCTTTTTGCCATGCTGAGCACTTCCAGTGGCAGTACTGTGCAATCTGCATTGGATGATTTACTGAAATCATGTGCCATAATGAATGAATGCATGATGTTTACTGGCGCAAGGGCCAGGTATGGCCGACGAGTGCCACACCAGTGTTGATGAGTTTGCAGTGGAGTTATGACTTCTATGAAGTTGATGTGACGTGGCTGTAAAGGGGCCTTAAAATTAGTCACTATAAAATGCGTAAAATTTATGTGTAGTAAGATTATGGCAATGGAAAATAACGGGTACTATCAGCATTAAGATGCATGAGAAAGAATGATACGATATACAAAATATGTCAGATGATAAAATTGCACTGCTGCCTCACCAGAACCCTTGAAACAAGGGCCTAGAGGCACGTGCTGTGTGAAACAACTATCACAGCGGCATCCTCTGAAGAGAGGAAGCGCCAGGAATGTGTGGGGCTAATAACATGTAACACAACATCTTTCAGGAAACCTAGGACTGTGTTGTTGTCAAAGAGCAGTTCTGGGCCGAGGAACATTACAGGATGAAGGGGGATGTGCTGCCGGTATGCTAAGGGAAAATATTTTTTTCTCTCAGATTCAGCTTCCTGACACTCCAGGAGGACGTGGAGGATCGTCAGCCTCTCCCCGCATCTACCACAGGTTCATTTCCAGCGAGTAAAAAATTATGGTTGCCAAATTCTATTCTCATGTGCCATAATCAGTGACATTGCAGGCCTTCTCTTACACAGAGGTGTCTGCACATATGACCTCGACTCCAAAGCTGGATGCATGGCTACCTCAAGAGGCACTTGGCCTTTTGTTTGACATGTCAACCGTTTTGGCACCGTGCAGCTGTTTGATACTTTACAGGCACGACGGCCACCGCATGATCTACGCACCGCGCTTGTCTGTTCGCAATGCCCAACGGTGAGGGGCCCTTTAACAGTGGACCATGTTGTATATTAGGTTTCTATAGCTTGCATATCTCTGCACATGCCCCCAAGTATCAGACAAAAAAGGGACAACGCGCTCACCTTCAGCTTCTTCTGCAGTTTGACACAGTAGCGGTAGAGCATGGCCAGGTTGAGAGGGCCAAAGTCGGCGTAGAAGCTCTCGTAGACCAGCTCATCGTCGATGCTGAAGAAGTGGTTCTGGCCACCCGAGACTGGCTTCACCGTGCTACGCACCGTGGCAAAGTACAGCCGGTCTGCGACACAGGAGACGGAGGGCGACTCATATCAAATCATTCATTTTATTAACATAATGAGAAATATGAAAAGGGCCCCAAAATTAAACTGCCCTCAACAGCAATTAGAATAAAGACTGAGCAAGGAGCCTAAATAATAATTTGACAAACAATATAAAGAGCTTAATTTACTTAAGAATCAATATGCTTAAAAGTAAAATATGCTTCAATCTATAATAGTACAATCAATATCTATAATACAGACAACTAGCAACACTGAACAAGTAAAGATAAATCCAAAAGGAAAGCTTCAAGGTGTAATACTAATGTAAGAAATGATAAGGATTTCAATGTATCTGGTGAACTATTTTGCTGTTTAATTGCCTTAAATGCTCATCATTTTTCCATAGTTAGCGTATGCTCTAGGGCGTAAAATGTTATTGGCAGTAAACCTAGCGGTCTTAACGCTACCTTGCTTTGTGCACGTATTATTGGTGCTTTGTCGAAGGCTTCTCGAGAATTGCTGAGCCTCTGACACGGCTTACACACGACGATGCGCCTTTCATTTGGGCTGACGAGCAGCAGCAGTCATTCAATGAATTGCGCAAGAGTTTGCAAGAGGCCCCAATACTTGCTCATTTCGACGAAGACGCTGACAATGAAATTCATACTGACGCCAGCAATGCGGGTTTCGGCGCAGAGTTTGTGCAGTGGCAAGCTGGTGCGGAACGCACCATTGCTTATGCAAGCCGCAGTCTCACCAAGGCTGAGAAAAACTACTCAACTACTGAAAAGAATGCTTAGCGGTTGTGTGGGCAATTAGTAAATTCCGATGCTACTTGTATGGTAGACCCTTTAAGGCAGTCAGTGATCACCACGCGCTGTGCTGGCTTGCCAACCTCAAGGATCCTTCAGGCAGACTAGCATGTTGGTGCCTGCGCCTGAAGAGTACGATATTGCAGTTGTCTACCGATCTGGAAGGAAGCACAGTGACGCTGACTGTCACGCGCACCACTCCCTACGACGTCATCGGACCCTGACCATGACTTGCCAATTGTCAGCGTTATCGACGCCACAAAGATGGCTGAGCACCAGCGTGCTGACGCTGAGCTGATGCCGCTGATCAAGCACCTTCAAGGAGTTGAAGGTGTTTTACCCTGCTCGCTCGTGCATGGTTTATCATCATACTACTTGCAGAACAACCGTCCTTTACAGAAAAAACTGCGGAAGCGGTCCCTATGCGTACCTCCTTGTCGTGCCGTCAGCACTACACCGAGACATTTTGCAAGCCTGCCACGAAGAGCCATGCGCGGGATGAGCCATGCGCAGGATTCGCTAAGACATTAGCAAGGATACAACTGAAGTATTACTGGCCCCTGCTTTATTCTTCTGTGCAACGGTACGTGAAGACCTGCCGCAACTGTCAGCGCTGCAAGAGACCACCAGTTAAACCGGCTGGCTTTCTCCATCCTGTGGATCCTCCTCAAGCACAGTTCCAACAAATAGGAATGGATCTAGTTGGGCCATTCCCAGTGACCACTTCGCGCAACAGATGGATAGTCGTCGCTGCTGACTGCTTAACCCTGTACGCCGAAACTGAAGCTATTCCGCAAATAAACTTGCATGAAGTGACCAAGATGTTTGTACGCCACATCGTCCTACGACATGGTGCACCGTCTGTTCTCATCACCGACCGCCGTACAGCCTTTACAGCCGAACTTATGCATGACGTTCAACAGCTGACGCATAGCTCTCACCGCAAGAGCACAGCGTATCACCCTCAAACCAATGGATTAACGGAATGTCTGAACAGAACGCTGGCTGATATGCTCTCCATGTATGTCGACGTAGAGCACAAGATGTGGGACAAGATCTTACCCTATGTGACTTTCGCGTATAACACCGCTGTACAGGAGACTACACAGTTTACGCCGTTCGAACTTGTATACGGGCACCACATCATGTCAACACTTGACGCCATGCTACTTCTGGCTGATAATAGCCCGACCAGCGAACACGTGGAAGAGTTCGTACAAAGAGCCGAAGAGGCACGCCAGCTTGCTCGGCATCGTATCCGGAGCCAACAGCATACTGACACCCTTCGATACAACCAGGGTCAATGCGACGTCCATTACAATACCGGCGCCTGCGTGTGGGTCTGGACGCCCGTCCGTCGCCGTGGACTCTCGGAAAAGTTGATCCGCTGGTATTTTGGTCCCTACAAGGTTACACGCTGCCTCAGTGACGTGACCTACGAAGTCGTCCCCAGCAGTTCTGACCCCGGTTCACTCCGTCGTCGTCCTCGCGCTGAAGTTGTTCATGTAGTGCGCATGAAACCATACTATGCGCGTACGTGAACGCTGAGATGCACCTGAGGAGCTCCATTTCTTATGTCACTGAAAGAACTTTTTGACGCGATCAAGACGGTCGCTTTTCCCATGGGGGGCAATTGACAGAAAGATGTGGGGCTCCCGCATTGCAGGAAGGCGCGTGCAAAGCTCGGCACCACGAAAGACGATGAAGTGCGTAAGCTGTACGCTCTTGTTTTGGCCCGCCATTAAAGAGAAGCATATATTTTGCAAGACTCCATCTCCAATCTACGTTACAATATGAGGTTAGATTGCTGAGAAACATTGTTTATAAATCTTTTGGTCAGCACAGAGAGATGCAGGAAATTATTCAAGAGGACATTTGATTCTACAGAGAGCCTGTATCGACCATGTAGCAGTTCATATCACATGACTTCACAATCTACATTAATCAAGAGGGCTTCACTTTCTATTGTAACTTGTTCTTTCACCATCTTCGCTTTTGCCACTTTTATAATTTTTACAGAAAAGTGGCCCTGTCATCATTTCACACTTTCCCATCGTCTGCAAGACAAAGGTCAGTGTCACCTGGCATTCAGCTCCCAGATAACCAATTTTCTCTCCTTCCCTTTTGACCTTTTCTTCTCACCTTCCCTTTTCTTTAGCTTCCCTCAAAGATCATATAATGAACCTCTCCTCCTCATCTGACTCCCTTGAAGATGATAACTTTGTCTTTCTCCTTCTGACTCTCTCAACGATTATTTCAAACATTAATTTTGACTCACTCAATGATTACCTTTTGTATCTATGCTTCTCTCTCTTTGACTCATTTAAAGATTATATTTTGCACCTTTCGTTCCTTCCCATTGAAGAAGTCTCTAATGAAGTCTACTCACTCCAAGAGTAAATTCTGCCCATGTCCCACACATTTCTTATCTAAAAGATTATATATGTGACTGACACACACGCACGCATGCACGTGTGCTTGTTCAAAGAAGCAACATTATGCAATTAGGTGAACGCAGTTTAAATCATGAACCCAGAACCTCAAAGAGATGCGATGCAACACTAGCACATTTCTCTCGCATTTAACTGTAAATCTCCACTGCATTTTTTTTTACACCTTACCGTCTGCTCTTTTGATGCGCTCAAAGTTCATTGTTCACGCTTTTCCTTAGCAGCCACGGCGGCTAAGTAGCTATGTCATCCTGCTGCCGAGCATGAGGTTGCAGGTTCGATTCCCAGACACATTCCAACAGGGTTGAGCGCAAGAGCATGCGTGTAACTAGACTAAGGTGCGCATTAAAGAACCCCAGGCATTAAAAATTAATTTGCAGCATTCCTATACAGCAGTATAGAAAGTCAGGCGAGTTGGCGTTGGTTAATTCTCAGAACAGTGCGGAAAAATGAGAAATGAAGAAGGCAAATACAGGACAGCACTATCAGCTGAATTTTTATTGAAGAATAAAAACTTTACATATAGGGGCATACACAACATTGGCAGTGATAAACAAATGTGCAAAAGCATCAACAAAAATTTTGACAACACTGTACAGGCATTGCGATCAAGATATGAGAGAAATTATTGAGGCTCATCATATCGACAAAAAAGCCGAACTCTGCATAAGCCAGGCAAGTATCGCCCCATCAAAGAAATAATGTTTTTAAAGGTATCATGACCTTGAAGCTGCTTTGTTTTTGTTCATGGTTACCAATGTTGTGCGCCACCCTACTAGCCCCTATGATGATGACGATTATTTAATGGCATCCCACTTGAAATGGAGCAGTCACAAATATTCACCTACCCTGCTTGATTTAATCAGGTATGCTATACATGCTTTTATGCAGCATTTTGTGTATATCTCCTTAATTCAAAATCTACCTTGTACCGCTAGCTATGACTGTAAGAGGTCCGTTCATATCAATCTCTTCCATGCTTTTTTCCACCAATATTCTAAACGTTTCTTGCTTATCTCAACTGCCAACCGGTTGACGCTTCCGTCCACTTTAAACCCAAGCGCTTCTGGAAGGTGTTTGTTACCTATGGTTCTCACTGGGTAAATTCCTTCACATTCCATTAGGATGTGCTGAGTGGTCTCTTGATTTTGCTGTGGCATACACGTTTCCGAATATTTGCTCCAGTGTGTTTCTATCCTTAGGCAACCGGCTCGAGCCTCAAATAGCAGGGCACTGCCTTTTGTGCTATTGTACAAATTTTCCTTCCTAATTTCTTTCTTCTCATTCTTGTGAATCTCCATGGTCCTTTTTTGCTTCCATTCTTTGCATCCTGTCCCTGTTTCTCTCACTTTCTTTCTGGTCACTCCTGGTTGTCGGTTTACAGCTTAAATTACCCTGCACTTGGTTGCCAACTTTCTTGACCTCTTCCTCCATTCTGTGTCCACGCTTTTCACATACAGATACTTGTGCACTTTAGCTGCCCATTTATTTTCATCCATGTTCATGAGTCTTTCTTCAAAACTAATTTTGCTCTGTGCTTCTCTGACTTCAAAAGAGGCCCAACCTATGTCACCCTGAATTTGTGGTTTTACCGTGGGCTCCCAAAGCCAACCAGCCTGCCGCTCTTTGGTTAACTTCCAACCCCAACAAGATATCTGATTTTAAGCATAGAATGGCATTCGTGAACGTTAGCACTGGCACCATTACTCCTTTGCAGATTCCGTGCACCACCTCATACTTATTGTCGCCCCACAGTGCTCTGTGTTTCATTATTGCAGCATTCCACTTCCCCTTTATTTTCAGATTCTCTTGGTGGGTGCCTGAGTATGTCTCCTTCGTTGATGTATATGCTGAAGTATTTATATTGCTTGACTGTCAGTATGAGTTGCTGTTGAACTGACACCACGTAATTACTCGTCTCTTCATTACATACCATAATTCCCTATTTCTCTATGCTAAGCTTGAGACCTAGATTTGTCGCTGTGTTGCCACAGATATTTGCAACGGTCTGTAAATCACTTTTATTGTTTGCTACTAGCACTATGTCATCCTCATACATTGATCCAGGGAGCTTCTGTTGCACCATTCGTCCATTACGCCTGTAGGATCGATCAAACCCTGATTTGCTGTGCTCCAGTCATCTTTTTATACCCTTAACATCAAGCATGAGCAACAATGGAGACAAAAGACATCCTTGCTTCAGTCCTTGGTGAAGTCTCACTACTTCATTACCTTTTCAGCTTGCCCATAAAACTAGTACTCGGGTGCCTACATCTCCCTCAGCAGGCTTGCATGAGCATGTCTTATCCTTATCACCTTTGTTATCGTAGATGAGGTTCAACTTGCTTTCACGCCACTGAATCAGTATTTTCTTCATTCCAATCACTTGCTCTATGGCACTGTTCAGCAGCGCCTTGCTCTTTGGACCGAGGTATTTGATTAGCTGTATTGGGATTTCATCGGGTCCTGCTGCCGTGTTATTAGGGACATTTTCTTCTGCATCTTTCCAATAAAAGCTTTCTATGCTAAATTTTGATCTCTCGGGCTTCTGTTGCTAGACGTCTTTGAGTCTGAACCACGCTTTCTTTCATGCCGAAGTTATCCCTAACAACGCCTGTGATGTACCGCAGCGCATCTTCTCTTTTGCAGACATTACCGTCTTCGTCCCTTATAGCCATTTGCAAATATTTAGTTGGAGCTCCGAGTACTCTTATATGGCTCCAGAATCTTTTTGGTACACCTTTGTCTCTTTTGCAAATGTTATGCACCCAACGTTCACTTGTGTACTTAATTTTTTCTTGCACGAGCTCACCCATCACCCTTTTCTTTTCCCGGTATTTATTCTATCTAAGGAGCACCTCTTCTTCGTGCAATCCCAACTTTTTCACTTCTCCGTGATCCCTACACGCCTGCTTACACTCTTCTATAGCATATGTTATTTTCTTGTTGATTCTCTGAGTGGCACATCCCCACGTGTGACATAAGTGGGAGGAATCCGCTGCAGTGCCATGCATGTGTTCATTATGTGAAAGCAACTTCAAGCTGTCGGCCGATGTGCTCGACTCAAGTATTTAAAAATGTATGTCGGCAGGTCCGTAGAACAGTATATATACGAAATGTCCTAGGACACTATTCCCCGCGACAGCGGGTGGAGTCGGATTCGTGACCATGCTTCAGGTAGACTGCTCCTGGCGTCGTCTGCTAGTCAGTGTATACACGTGCATGTACAGCTGTGGTTTTTCGTCATTTCAGTTCCATTGTCGTGGCACACTCATAATGATTTGTCGGCCCTTTTTTTGCTGACGAACTGCAGCATTTGGCCTTCGGCTACTGCGCCTGCGCTGTAATACTGTGCCTGGCTGTACAACTCGTGCTGCGTGTTCGGTTGCCGCTCCATTGGCTGCAGACATTCTAATTTTGTTGCTGCCCAGCGTATTAAGCATACCACGAAAGACGTTTGATGCCATTCTCAGCAAACTACGTGGTAACTGTGGCGCATTAATGCATGCACTGCTTTAGCGGCATTGCAGCAATATGCGGTCTGGAATATCTGATACAAGGTCGGACCAATTTAGTACGGAAAGCAAAGTTACGTAGCCTTGCACTGCAGGGATGACCTTCGCAAGATAATATTGTTTAAACTTGATTACTTTCACCCCGACACAACTCGCCTCTGCATGTTAGTCGGTTCAGCGTAACCCTCTGCTTCTTTGCTCCTGCCATGGGAAGCGGGCACATTGCACAGGTGAGGTTCCTCCATCAACAAGAATTAGTGCCATTGCGCAACAAAAACAAGTGGCAACCTTTGCTTAGACCACCGTTGAGGAGCATAGGTTTGCCAGTTCTTGAATGAATAAGTACCTGGAGCGCAAAACATGCACCACATTAACACGCACACAATGGCGCCATAAAACGTTGACAGGCTTTCCAGCATTTTCTTTCTCTTTATAGCATATTTTTATAACGCTCATAGTAAGTGATGCTCTTGGAGTTGTTGCCGGTAGCCTGAAAGTGCACTGAACAGAAAATGTATTATGCTAACCTGAAAAAATATAAGTTTTGTGTTAAGAAGTCCTAATGCGAATTATTTGCAAGCAAATAGTGTAAAGCACGCTTGAAGACTGCGAAGCTGATAGACCGTTGTGGATCTAATGTTCGAGATAGACTGCTTGTCAGTAACATTATATTTTTATGTTTGCAACACTAAGTGACTAGAATTATGTGCGAAATCTAAAATTTCTATTCAACTACAATGCCGCTTAGTCAACGCGACATTTTGCGAATGAGCCCTGCAATTGAGCTTCGTTTCCAAATGTGCGTAGCCTCTCGTTTACTCACTCGGCGCTATGTTTTATGACTGTTCCTGCCCACAAGAGCTGTAATTATGTGAAAAAATGTTTCTTTACATAAAAAAAAAAATTAGATTCAGGGAATTTATGTAGCAAAATCACCATGGTATTATTAGGCACACTGCACTGGAGGACTGCGGATGAATTTTGACCACCTGCGTTTCTTCAACGTGAATCGAACTACAGAGAGGCATTTTTTCATTTCGCCTTCATGGAAATGCGGCCCGTGTCGAATCAGAAACCCCAAACTTGGCAGTGCAACGCCATAACCACTGAGCTAACACATCGGGTGGTTACAAAAATCATACATTAAATATACTATAACATTTGATGTCCTCCTAATACTGGCACTTATAAATCTAACACCAGCAAGAAATACAGATAGCAATAGGAAAGCACCATGCTAAGCGATCATGCAGTCAGAGCGCAAGCAAACACATGGAAATGACGCTATTTTAGTGGGAGTGAAGCAGACGACAAAGGCGAGTCCCCCGTCTGACATCAACGGACCGTCGTTCGCAGCACTGCCATCGGTCCCGCACGAGGCTATTAGCATATAGTTTCCACTCCTATAAAAATGCAGTTAATAGTAAGTACTGTCTTGTATTCTACTTCTCCACGTGCCATCTTTCTGCGCTGTTCCAAGAATAAGCAATACACAGCAGCACCTCTCATAGCCCTAACGCACATTGCTTTTGCGCCTCCCTTTTTTAATCAATCAGCATCTTTCCTTCTCTCCCTTCCTGCTTTCCTCAAAATCCTCGGAACCTTTCATCCACTGCTGACTCTCTCAAAGATTATTACTTGCTTCATTGCCTCAACCTATCTCGAAGACTTATCTTTGCATTGACTCATCGTGAACACTTTCTTCACCGGTCAGTAGCACCAGCATCCAGCGAGTACCTGGTGCTGGCTTGCATAAGAATTTTCCAACAGAAGAAAGGAAAAATTTGTGTTTTAACACAGAAGTTATTGTGGCAACATATAAGGTTGCAAACACATTTCGCACAGAACACTTTTAATGTTACAAAAGCTATGTTACTTTTTGCAATGTCCCATAGCCCTAAAAAACATAATCGCAACGCTTACTGCAAGAAATTCTACAGAAAGAACATTCTTCCAGAGACTTGTCAGAGTAACTGCTGTAGTCAGATACTTTTGTTAAGTCTTCTGTTGAAAACACAGAAAAAAGGGGGGTCACTAAAATTTAGTTTTGACAGTCCTCTTAACGGCTCTGTAACTTGTTGATAGAAACCGATTTATTCCTTGCCCATATAGCATAAAAGTCACCAGGAATTACATAACATGATCGTGTTATGCATGTGAGGTACTGACAACCCCATTCTACAAAACGATGTGATAGGCTCAGCCTACACTTATCACCATTCATTTGTCCGTCTTCTAAATCCAACTTTTGCCATTCTACTTAGGCAGTAGTTTGCTGCACACAACACACATTGAGCCCTTCACCCCACTGGTGGTGAAAGCACAAGGCTAACTTGAAAATTCTCACACTCAAAAGCATTTTGTTCAAGCAAGATTAAACATATGAAGACGCAAATATAATTCCTCAGACCTCCACTACCGGTTGCAGAAGCAGTGGTTTAGTACATAGGTGCCACTTGGCAGTTGAACATCAGTCAGTGAACTTTTAAACATTTCCTTGTTGTATGCCACTAACATAGAAAAAAGTGCATTAGCAGAAGACAGCTGCATAAACACTTCTTTCCGCTGTCTGTGTCCCTGGCACTGTTTTATAATTAGGTTATCATACCAACTCGCTTAGCTGTCCCAACATTTACATTAACAATCAAGCATTCGTAAACAGCCTGCATTGTCTTTTGGCCAAAGGGAAGTCCTGCAAGTTTACAAGAGCAATGAATGCTTCCTCCATTAAAAGCCTACACCCTTTGCCAGCACAACTTACGTGATGCAAGCCATTTAACCCTTTATGTGCCCTGAGTGCCGTGCACGCATAGTGAATAAACGCTTTTATTTGTTTGTTGGTATGGGAATGGGCCCCAGAGAAAAAGCTACAGGAAAGTAGCCATAAAACAAGTACAAACTGGTGTCAAGTACTGACCGCACGCAGGTACTGTATCTATGTCAGCATGATGTGACGAAATATTAATACTTTTTCTACTGGTTGCTTGAAGCTAAATCTTATCAAAAGTATCCAGTAATACTGTTTTCTTGCATTTTATTTGTTCACAGTATTTGTTTTCTCTTGTGTGCACTTTTGCCATGTATCTTTTATGCCCCAGTACTTAATGTTGTGTCATGTGTGCTAGATGATTGAAAGGCTAGTGCCTTTATGGGCAAGTGCATCATATTTATTTAACTAAGCGGGCAGTGTAAATTGCAGGCTCTGTTTGATATGCTTGTCTTTAGCACATGCAAGTAACCATTTATTTGTCTCTTTTGTCGTAGAAACATGGTTTGCATGTCACTTTAGAAGGAGCCTTGGGATGTCAGAGACGTTATAGTCAGTGAATATATTAATCGGTATTAAAAAAGAAAATAAATGCAAATAATGGCATATTCAATAATAATTTTATGTGCACGATCTCCATAGTTCGCTTCAACTACAGGTCTCATTGCTCTCTTTTGCAGACTTAGAAGCAGGAAGTCATGGTGCCAGGGATTTGCCTTGTGGCAGAAAGCAGTACAGAAGGCTTTCGATGGAGAAATGCCAGTCACCCACAATCATGAGGAAAATGACAAACCTGAAAACTGCAAGCTGGCCAAATGCAGCTTCCCACTTCATGCCTCAACCAAGTGAGTGATGAGTGACATAGACTAAAATGAGAATAATGGGTGAATTTTAGAGTGCAGTTCGAATTACTGTTGTTTCAGGTATTACTGTTGGTGGTGGTAGAAACGTCTGCTAAGTGCGGGATGCACCTGTGCTGTTTTAGCAGCACTTCCGTGCATATAAGGAAGGACAATATTGAGTGTTCAAACGAACATTCTCAATTTTTTTTTTAATTGACTGTGGCAGAAAGCACAATTATAGTCCATGAACTCGTCTACTCGAAGAGGCGGCCATTACTTGCACAAAAAAAATTTAAATGCATAGTCGACTAAGTAAGTTTGTAACTAATTACCTTGTGGCACATATTGCAATTTACGAATTCTAGCAGGGGAGTTGCAAGGCACTTGGAATGAATTTGCAGGATGACACCAGCTTCGAGATATTAATTCCCAAACTTCCAGAGAAATACATAGGCATCCCAGTTACTTTTGTGCGTCAATGCATAAAATTAGGTTTTATTAAGAAAGCAAGTGGAACGATAGTGCATTTTTACCACAAGTTTGATGGCACAGATCTCGTAAATGGTGTCCCCCACACAATTCTTTTCAAGTTGATCTGCGTCACAGTGTCACCCGCTATAATTTGTAAATTGCAATGTATGCCATAATTCATTGAAAATCTAATTAGTGAATTTTCGTTGATTCGTCAATTGTGCATATCACTTTTTTTTTTTTCAAATAATGTCCGCCTCCTCGAGTGGACCACCTCCGCCGTGGTTTCTCAGTGGATATATGGTGTTGGGCCGCTGAGCACGAGGTCGCGGGATCGAATCCCGGCCACGGCGGTCGCATTTCGATGGGGGCGAAATGCGAAAACACCCGTGTACTTAGATTTAGGTGCACGTTGAAGAACCACAGGTGGTCGAAATCTCCGGAGTCCTCCACTACGGCGTGCCTCATAATCAGAAAGTGGTCTTGACACGTAAAACCCCATAATTTAAAACCACTCCATGTCTATACCTTATTTCCTGTCTGTGCGGACGTTACTGCCTTGCGGCGTGTATACATTGCATGTGAATTAATATCAACCTTTTAAAGCAGTACGTACGCACTATTGGCCGAAAGTAAGGCAGGACATTACGTTTTCAAGGTTCAGCGCGATCGCCAAGGCTTTTGAGCTGTCAACCAAACAAGCTACCAGCCGACCAAACGTAACCGGTAAAACGAAACTAAAATCGTGTTTGTGCTAACTGCTAATTGGATCACTGCATATGTGCAACGACAGAAGATGTGAACTCCGTAAAAGGTCTCTCGTTTACAACGGCAAAAATCAGCTACCTACACGTATAAGTCGACTTCGCGCCGTCGGCTCTGCCGAAGCTACGTATCCGTGACATAACAAGCCAGACAGCAAAAGCGCCGCTCAAGCGCGCGGGCCCCGTTCAGTCTTCCAACCGCGACGGCCTTCGCGCAAAGCCGAGCACGCTCCGCGATCGCGGTGTCATTCAGCGAGCTCCCGCCACGTATGTACTACCTGCCTCGACGCGGTGCCCCGCCGCGCATCGCCGACCGTGCACGATTAGTAGCCGTTCTTTTTCTTTTCTTCAGGGCTACGCGACGCCAATCCAGCGCTACCTCACGCTGAACCAAAGCTCGAGGATGCGCGCGATTTGCCCCGGTAGTGCCTGCTGCCGAGAAAACGGCACGCCTCCAGGAAGAGCAACATGAACGCGTGCAGCAGAAGGCGCCCGCGTGAGTGTCGCTCCGCCGATCGCGGGCTGTCTCGGCCAGCAACGCGGCGGCTTTCCGTCGCGACCGACGCCGTGTCCACGCAGCCCGCGGAACGGCCCCGCGTTGGCGTGCGCGGCCAGTGCGGCCAGCGCGGCGCGACCCGCGAAACCCGAGCAGCACCGCCGTCCCAAAACGGTCCGCGGCCCGATGGGCGTGCGCGAGCCGCCTATCGCTCCCCGCGCGTCACAAGCGCCGCCAAGTTTGACGCGCCCGAGCGGCCAGCTGTCCGACTCACCCGTGATGATCTCGGCGATGTGGAGAACCGCGTCACTCTTGATGTCCTCCATGGCGCTCGGGAGCTAGCCGTCGTCCCAGCGGTGGCGACGACGGGGTCGCACTGGTGCTGCTGCGCTCAGCTGACGGCCCGGGGGCGCATCACCCCTGGCACGGGTCCGAAACTTCAAGGGGTGGCGGTCGCGGCCGATTTTCTCTTTTCCCTCCCGTCACGGCGGCCGCGCGAAGTAGCCCACGCGAAGCCAGTAATTTGGGGCGGCCTGTCACCCGCCGACGGTGGTGGTCGCTGGCTGCAGCTCAGCTGGCTAGCCCCTCAGCGCACGGCCATCTTTCCACCACCCGCCGCCGTCATCGGGAGAAATTTTCAAAGGGCCCGTGAGCGGGTTCGAACGAATGCCACGTGACCCAGCGCGGCCAATCGGGAGGCTGGCGCGCGCTCTTCCTTCTCCGGCCGCCATTACCCAGTCCGAATACGGCAGAAAAAGGAAGAAGAAAGCCGACGCGCAGGTGTGTTGGGTGGCCGAGTAGTGGCCGCCGTACACGCGCCGGTGATTATGCGGCGCCGAAGGGGGGTAGCCGCGGGTAGAGGTCCCACCGCCGTGGCCGCGCTCCCCCCTGGTCTTGCGCAAAAGGGCACCGCGCAGGAGAGCGCAAACCGGTAGCGGACCGCGGCGGCGGTTTCGGTTTCGGCGGCACGCCCAACTCGGTGGCTGCTGCTGCTGCTGCTGCTCGCAGCTGCGCCGCGCGCGCAACCCTTTGACGCGCTTTACGCGACGCCGACCCCGAGATATAGTACTTACGCACATCCAAGTTTACCGACACGGACGCGTAGTCGTAGTTTCGAAGCTTCACGTGTTTACTGCTTGTGCAAACAGGTTGCAAAGGCGCGCCCAACGCGCCTCTCGTGTAATGACGACAACTTTCTTTCGACACGCCAACAGGTTGCTAAAGTGAGGTACTCCGAGCTCTCGCAAGAATACGATTACTTGTTAACACGCGCGATTATAGTTTCCGTCACTGGCTACGGAGAGGCTGCCTCTTGAAAAGCATGCCTGTCGGCATCAGATCGAATTGAGTTTCGCAAACGGCGCGCGCGAACTCGTCGTGGTGGTGGTAGAAACATTTATTATTATTATTATTATTATTATTATTATTATTATTATTATTATTATTATTATTATTATTATTATTATTATTATTATTATTATTATTGCGTATACGCGCAATTGCCTTCGCAGCCGGGTCCGTCAGATGACGACGCGGCGCGCGTGGGCGAGCAGATGAGGCCTCTTCCACAAATATGCGATGAAGCGCAGCGAAGCGAGGTGCGCGATCGTGGGTGGGATGACGATACAGCTAGCTGGCACACGTGAGCGGTGAGCACGCGACGGCGCGCTAAACTGTGCGGACTGGCGACGCGTCGGTTGCCGATTCATTTCTCTTGGAGTTCGGCGAGAAAGGCCGACTCGGTAGACGTGCGACCGGCATATGCATTGCCGGAGGCCTTGGTGGCTGCAGCTGCCCCTTGGATTGCTCCAGCCTGGATAAATTGGACGTTGCGTCCGACCGCGCCGGAACTGGAGCATAATATTCCAATTATTTTATTATTTCTAATCAAGCTATGTATACATTTATATATACTGACCTTGTGCAGCAACACAACAACAACAGCAAAAGGCACAAAATGATGAATTAAGCCAGCGATCGGAGCACACGTAGTCGATCAATACTAAACCTTCTTATTCAAAAATAAATAAATAAACGAAACACACGTGTTCTTTTGGTCACGTTGGCATGAGTAAACAACACAACGTAAAACTCTACCGTTCCCCGCGCAGCATTCATGTTGTATATTCACAATTTCTGTTTCAGTTAATCATTACATAGACATACCAGAGAATAGAAGCTTCTCTTCTCTGCAATATATATATATATATATATATATATATATATATATATATATATAACGTAAGAAACGGGAATTTATATCCGTATTTTTGTGGAAATTAAATCAACTAAGTTATGAGTTGCGAATTAAAAAATGGCGTAATGGGGCGGGGCCATAGAAGTGCTCGACGTAATTTTTTACGTTCTAAGCATGCAACATTCGTAACCGCATTGCCGGCCAAACCGTACACACCAGCTTGAGGAAGCAACAATAAATTTCCAGTAAACTTCTTTTAAATGACCTTTAATATATTATATCTTGCGGATCATTAGCATGAGCTGCGCGTTTATCACCGCAGACCACGTTAAGCCTTAAAGAATTCTCCCTCCTTGCCACCCCCTCTTTCATTATGCAGAGAATTTTTAAAAAAAGAAGAACTGGCGATGCGAGTCTGGCGAAACGCCTGACATGCTACTTCAGGTGATCAATATGAACGTTCAATTAAAAAGAAATATGCAGCGAGCTATGAAAAAAAATATACTTCAGAAACATAATGGGTATGGAGGAATACGAACATTCTCTAAAAAAGGTATACAATAGATGTAATACTACTGTTCTGGGCACAATTGCCTTGCCCGGCCGTACAAATTCTTACGTTTCTTTACCCAGCGAAGTTACCCAGAAGACACAGAGACATGCTAGAGATCTCTAATGATACGGTTATCAACACCATCTTCTTCCAAGAAACGGGAGGAGACAACCTGACATCCCCGCACATCACATGGTTCCCGACCCACATGGGCGACATTTCCGGACCTCCCGACTGTAATCCGAACGAGCGGGCACACCAACTGGCGCGAGAGCTCACATTCCGCGTCTGTGGTCCGCCCTCTCGCTTCAACCCAGCCTGGAGGGACCTAGACAACAAAGACCCGCTCGTATCATACCACGAAATCACTTCAAATCATAGGTTATCACGAAGAATTTTTCCTCCTCCTCACCCAAAGCTCAAAAAAGCACAGGCCGTCACTTACAGACAGTTGCAGACTAGGACATACATCACACCAACAACACTAAGCAGGATCAATCCTGACCTTCCTACTGAATGCCCACTCTGCGGCCACGAATACAACTTCGAACACAAGCTCTGGCTGTGCCCTGCCAACACGAGCACGGACTTTCCCGACCAGTCTTCCTGGGACTCAGCGCTCAAAAGCACAGAGCTCATCGCTCAGCTCAAGGCTGTCCAGAGGGCCCGGGCCGTCACCGAAGGACTCTGTCTACCGGCCCCGACCTGGGTGGAGCCGCCGGATTGATTTCCCCTCAGGACCTAAATAAAGTTCTAACTGACTCACCCCTAAGGAGGTACCATACCAAAGGGATCCTGAAACAGTCCCAAGTGAGACCCCTAAGGAGGTCCTACGGATGTCCCAGCTGGGACCTTCTTTTCTTTTTTTTAGATGCCAGTAGGGCGTTATTCGGACGTCGAATCCCGGCGTAAAACTTAATATGGATGTTATAATTCACTTGTTTGTCAATTCTGACCCGTGGCTTTCGAAGCTTGTAATGTGCCACGCAAAGTCGCTGTGGAAGTTAATGCTTTATTGCAACTGTCGCTCTGCAAGACGAAGTGTCATGTAATACAGCAAGAGATAACGAAGGAATTATCAACGAAAGTTATCCCTATTTCCTTCACAAATATAACAGAACGCAAGTAGAATTCAAAATAATATCCTGCCTAATATCCACCTCGAGTATTCTCAGCGGTCAGGGCGGTCACGTGCAGCACACGTGGTAGATGCTGAAGTGATTGATTGCTGCGCATCTGCGGGATCAATTTTAAGCTTTACGGAATTTTTAAAGATTGCCTGTTACAGATAACATGATTCTAGGCCGTTCACATGGTTGTTCAGAGAGACGGATATTACTTGTAATAGAAATCGTAACACTCAACTAATTAACACGAAATCACTAAAAAATCCTAATTGACTGCTTTGGGAGACATCGAAATTTACTAATTGAAGCCGCTGAGTTTGCAAGGCGTATATATATATATATATATATATATATATATATATATATATATATATACGCCTTGCTATATATACGCTATATATATATATATATATATATATATATATATATATATATATATATATATATATATATATATATATATATATATATATATATATATATATATACATACATTGTGGGGATGCGCGACTCTCTCGCGTCCCCTGATATCTTGTCTTCCCGCATAGCTCCTGTCTTCTGCAGTGCGGCTTCGCCGCGTGGCCTGGCGCCCGCGGCGGTCGGACTGGTTGAGGCGCAGTGCGAAAGATGGCGCGAGTGTTGAGCTGCTAGCGCCGCCTCACGGCAGTGTTACTTGGGGGTGCGGGAAAGATAAGGGGCTCTCTTGGGCGCCGGGCAGGCGAGCGCGGCGGACGTCCCGCGCGTGCGCCGATCCATGCTTCTGCGAGACCGTCTCGCGTGGCCGTCTTCGAACGCGCCACCGTTCGCGTGACCGTACACGCGAACGACCAGGCGTTGGGATCCAGCATCGGGCGAACGTATTCGCTCGTTATCTGGTCGCGGTGAGTCGGACTTCTAGATTTGTCGCGCGCCCATCGGCATGTTTTGTGGATAGCAACTCGGCTGACAGGCATTGATCTATGAAAGGTGCAATAAATGCCCTTGTGATTGTTTGCACTACTGTGTTGTCGTTCCTTTGTCCCAAAGCAAGGGTGTGAGAACACCACAATATATATATATATATATATATATATATATATATATATATATATATATATATATATATATATATATATATATATATATGGTCTTGTTGGTCGATCATCTTCTAATTTGTCGTAAGCGCAAGCTGAACGGTAGCGACACCGAAAGGCACATTAGACAACACATAGCGCTAATTTCCAACAACGGAGAATGTCGCTGGAAATTAGTGCTTTGTGTTGTTTCATCTCATATGTGTTGTTTCACCTCCTATATGAATACAACAATCAAACCCCGGCCCTCAGTCCCCAGCAGCCGCGAAGCAACTGACCACGGCGGCGGTCAGATCTGTGACGCTGAAGAGGGTGCTAAGAATACCTGGCTCCGGACAGGCCGCCATTGGAATCTGAACCTGGCAACGTTTAAAGTTAGAACGCTATCTAGTGAGGCGAGTCTAACAGTGTTATTGGAGGAATTAGAGGGTAGTAAATGGGATATAATAGGGCTCAGTGAGGTTAGGAGGACAAAAGAAGCATATACAGTGCTAAAAAGCGGGCATGTACTGTGTTACCGGGGCTTAGCAGAGAGACGAGAACTAGGAGTCGGATTCCTGATTAATAAGGAAATAGCTGGTAACATACAGGAATTCTATAGCATTAACGAGAGGGTGGCAGGTCTTGTTGTGAAGCTTAATAAGAGGTACAAATTGAAGGTGGTACAAGTCTATGCCCCTTCATGCAGTCATGATGACCAGGAAGTCGAAAGCTTTTATGAAGACGTGGAATCGGCGATGGGTAAAGTCAAAACAAAATACACTATACTGATGGGCGACTTCAATGCCAGGGTAGGCAAGAAGCAGGCTGGATACAAGTCAGTGGGGGAATATGGCATAGGCTCTAGGAATAGCAGAGGAGAATTATTAGTAGAGTTTGCAGAACAGAATAATATGCGGATAATGAACACCTTTTTCCGCAAGCGGGTTAGTCGAAAGTGGACGTGGAGGAGCCCGAATGGTGAGACTAGAAATGAAATCGACTTCATACTCTGCGCGAACCCTGGCATCATACAAGATGTAGACGTGCTCGGCAAGGTACGCTGCAGTGACCATAGAATGGTAAGAACTCGAATTAGCCTAGACTTGAGGAGGGAACGGAAGAAACTGGTACACAAGAAGCCAATCAATGAGTTAGCGGTAAGAGGGAAACTAGAGGAATTCCGGATCAAGCTACAGAACAGGTACTCGGCTTTAACTCAGGAAGAGGACCTTAGTGCTGCAGCAATGCACGACAATCTCATGGGCATCGTTAAGGAGTGCGCAATAGAAGTCGGTGGTAACGCCGTTATACAGGAAACCAGTAAGCTATCGCAGGAGACGAAAGATCTGATCAAGAAACGCCAATGTATGGAAGCCTCTAACCCTAAAGCTAGAATAGAACTGGCAGCACTTTCTAAGTTAATCAACAAGCGTAAGACAGCGGACATCAGGAACTATAATATGGATAGAATTGAACAGGCTCTCAGGAACGGAGGAAGCCTAAAAACAGTGAAGAAGAAACTAGGAATAGGCAAGAATCAGACGTGTGCGTTAAGAGACAAAGCCGGCAATATCGTTACCAATATGGATGAGATAGTTCAAGTGGCTGAGGAGTTCTATAGAGATTTATACAGTACCAGTGGTACCCACGACGATAGTGGAAGAGAGAATAGCCTAGAGGAATTCGAAATCCCACAGGTAACGCCAGAAGAAGTAAAGAAAGTCTTAGGAGCTATGCAAAGGGGGAAGGCAGCTGGGGAGGATCAGGTAACAGCAGATTTGTTGAAGGATGGTGGTCAGATTGTTCTAGAGAAACTGGCCACCCTGTATACGCAATGCCTCATAACCTCGAGCGTACCGGAATCTTGGAAGAACGCTAACATAATCCTAATCCATAAGAAAGGGGACGCCAAAGACTTGAAAAATTATAGACCGATCAGCTTACTGTCCGTTGCCTACAAAGTATTTACTAAGGTAATCGCAAATAGAATTAGGAACACCTTAGACTTCTGTCAACCAAAGGACCAGGCAGGATTCCGTAAAGGCTACTCAACAATAGACCATATTCACACTGTCAATCAAGTGATAGAGAAATGTGCAGAATATAACCAACCCTTATATATAGCTTTCATTGATTACGAGAAAGCGTTTGATTCAGTCGGAACCTCAGCAGTCATGGAGGCATTACGGAATCAGGGTGTAGATAAGCCATATGTAAAAATACTGGAAGATATCTATAGCGGCTCCACAGCCACCGTAGTCCTCCACAAAGAAAGTAACAAAATCCCTATAAAGAAAGGCGTCAGACAGGGAGATACAATATCTCCAATGCTATTCACAGCATGTTTACAGGAGGTATTCAGAGGCCTGGAGTGGGAAGAATTGGGGATAAAAGTTGATGGAGAATACCTTAGCAACTTGCGATTCGCTGATGATATTGCCTTGCTTAGTAACTCAGGATACCAATTGCAATGCATGCTCACTGACCTGGAGAGGCAAAGCAGAAGGGTGGGTCTGAAAATTAATTTGCAGAAAACTAAAGTATTGTTTAACAGTCTCGGAAGAGAACAGCAGTTTACGATAGGTAGCGAAGCACTGGAAGTGGTAAGGGAATACATCTACTTAGGGCAGGTAGTGACCACGGATCCGGATCATGAGACTGAAATAACCAGAAGAATAAGAATGGGCTGGGGTGCGTTTGGCAGGCATTCTCAAATCATGAATAGCAGGTTGCCACTATCCCTCAAAAGGAAAGTGTATAACAGCTGTGTGTTACCAGTACTCACATATGGGGCAGAAACCTGGAGGCTTACGAAAAGGGTTCTGCTGAAATTGAGGACGACGCAACGAGCTATGGAAAGAAGAATGATGGGTGTAACGTTAAGGGATAAGAAAAGAGCAGATTGGGTGAGGCAACAAACGCGGGTAAACGACATCTTAGTTGAAATCAAGAAAAAGAAATGGGCATGGGCAGGACATGTAATGAGGAGGGAAGATAACCGATGGTCATTAAGGGTTACGGACTGGATTCCAAGGGAAGGGAAGCGTAGCAGGGGGCGGCAGAAAGTTAGGTGGGCGGATGAAATTAAGATGTTTGCAGGGACAACATGGCCACAATTAGTACATGACCGGGGTAGTTGGAGAAGTATGGGAGAGGCCTTTGCCCTGCAGTGGGCGTAACTAGGCTGATGATGATGATGATGATGATGATGATGATGATGATGATGATGTTGTTTCATCTCATGTGCCTTTGCATGTCTGTGTCGTTCTGCCTCATGCGCTTCAACAATTTACGAGACGTAGCCAAGAGAGCGTTTCGGTTTTGGAACACCCTTCCAAAATATCGTTAGTTCCTGCACTCTAAAAAAAAAAAATTAACCCAACTTGAAGCTTATCTTAAATGTCCCCAAAACAACAATTTTTATCTATCTTGCGCGCCTTTCTGTAATACTGACTGTCCGGTAGTTGCAGGTCCCGAACAGCGCGCGCGCGTTATTAGCGTGACCTAGCATTATCGACCAAAAAGCAGCGAGAGCAGAGTTTTCAAGAAAGGAAACGCGAGCAAGAGAGAATGCGATGGAGACAACATATGCACTCCGAGGGGTGTAAACGTGCCGTTCGTGGCCTGGGAGCATGCAGGAAGGAAAATATGTTCCATCCTCTATGCCTGGGAAGGGAGAGTGTGGGAGGTGCAGAGTTGTGGTATACGCAAGATGAAGTGATGATGACGATGATTGTTTGAGACGCGCCGCGGCTGCTTAGTGCACGGCTATGGTGTTGGGCTGCTAAGCACGAGGTCACGGGATCGAATCCCGGCCACGGCGGCCACATTTCGATGGGAGCGAAATGCGAAAAACACCCGTGTACTTAGATTTAGGTGCACATTAAAGAACCCCAGGTGGTCGAAATTGCCGGAGTCCCCCACTATACCTCATAATCAGAAAGTGGTTTTGGCGCTTAATACCCCATAATTTAATTGATGATTGTTTCAGGACAGATAGGACAGATATTTCGAAAACCTGTCATTGCGGAGACAGTCAAGTGTCAAATAGTGCAAACTTTACTTTGAGTGTATATACCCTTGACTTCAGATAGACAGACAGGAAATACATGTTTGAAAGCAAATCTCAAGAAAGACAAGACGAAAGTCTACGCGATGGATGGTAAAGAATTCAAATTTTTAAAGGACAAAAAAGAAATGACCTGGAGCATGCATATGCGGTGCATTCCATTCTTAACCCCAGGGGGGCGTAATTCGTGCTTGCATGTTCTACTTTTGAGAGAGAACCACTGCTACTCAAATGCATGCGGAATGCTGAAATGATTGCCTTATGTAAGCAACCGCTGAGCCAAGCTGAATTACATTTAACTCTTACAGTTAAAAGGGGAACACGATTTTATTTATAGAGAACGTTGGGAGCATGCTTATTTATTTATTTACTCTCAAGGTCGAAGCATTACAGAGGGGAGTGGAAAAAGAGAAAAAAAAAAGATACAAGTAATTACAACAGAGAGCAGGCACAGTATTCATTATCGATGGCTATCTTGAACGTGGTGATGCCATGCAGTGATCGAAGTGACGGAAGCAGGGAGGTGCTTCAGTTCAGTGCTAGTTATTGGGATAAAATAATCGGCATGTAAGTTGGTGCGGTTGCAAGGCACACCGACTTTGAACACGTGGTCATTGCGGGCTGATATATATGTTGAGTAGAAAATACGTATATAATATATACATGTTGGTGGGCGGAAAAGTGTGTCTCTTGAGAATTGGGAAAATGATATTTTTTTTATGAAACACAGAAAGACGCCACGGTATTTCGATGTAGCGATAGATTAGACGTAAGTCGAGACTTTTGTTCATTTCGTTGAAACGAGAAGTACGGCATCAGTTAGAGTAAATAAAGCGAACAGAACGATTTTGTAGCGATTTAATATCATTCATAAGTGGAATTGTTCGCGGGTCCCATATTGGCGACGCATTCTCAAATTTAGATCGTACTAATTAAGGTTTTGTAGAGAAGGAGTTTCAAGTTAGTATAGGAGCCAGATAAATGTTGCGGCGAAGTCACCCCAGTGTACGCGGTTTATAGCATTGTAAAGAATATTTTCAACGTGTGTTTGCGAGGAAATACTTTCAGAAATGTATACGAACGCCCAAGTAACAACTAACCCAGCTGTGTCTCTCGTAAAAATCAATTGCACCACGCGTCATGCAGGTTGAGGTTGCGCGTTTGGTTCTCGCCGGCGGTAAGTCGCCTTTTCTTTCATTTCCTCTGATTAGTAATCGAATTGGTCAAAAGTCGAGCGCCTCGGTTCGTCGTATACGTGTATACATAGCTCGCTTTTCGCGCCGCCGCATCTGCCACGGCAGTCCGCGGTAGTGCGGGGAAGCTCGCGATCGCTTCCGGTCGCTTGCGCAACGCCGCGCGCGTTCGTAAACAACACCGGGCGAGGCCGCTCACGTTTCTCGGAAAGTGTGAGCAAGCGCGCTCGCTTAGTACCGGGGGTGGGGGCACGACGAATGCCAAAGGGCGGCAAAGGGCGCGCGAATTAAAGGCAATATAATATGCCAGATCCGTATATATACCGCGCGCATACATTAGTTACCTTATTGTGCGCAGTTCTCCGTTGCCAGCGCGGCTCAGGTCTGTCCGCAACCCAATTCGACAGTGTCATGCAGCATCTGTTACATGCGCTGAGGTCATTCATGCTTTGTCGCGCGCAGTGTAGAGCGCGGCGATTTAATGGAAGCGCGCACCGGTGGACGCGGATGGACGTAGTACAGCGGGTGAACAACTCGCAGGCATATCGAGCACGAGCGCTAAAGTGTGTCTAGAAGAAAAAAAAAATGGCTGTGGCTTAGCTAAGGTTAAGCCCAGGATGCGAAGCATACTAGCCTTTATTTTAACGCGACAGCGTTAAGGAGCTCGTGTCGCAGAAAAGCCGGTGTCGTCGGCGTCGGCTCAGGCGTGCGTCGCTTGCTCAGGCGCACATTTCGTTGCCGCGCCGAACGCTGCGTTGCTCGACGCTCACCGCATCCGATGCGGGGCGCGTAGTCGCTGCGCCGTAGCCCATTGTCTTACACCCCTTGGCGGGTCGACGGGAACGCTGTCGCGTTCCACTCTTGAAGGCGAAGCTTAAGCGTCCGCTTTGCAGCAGCTGTTATGACGTCATATGGTAGCTACGCAGCCGCGCGCGGCGCAGCAAGGGAGAGCGTGGTTGTGCGGCTAGTATGCTTCGCATAAAAACCGAAACCTGCCTAATTAACTGGCAAAGTTTACGACGAACATTGGAGGCACGGTGCGATCAAGCAATGCCGAGAAACGTTTCCGGTTAACCGCAACTAGGCGTCGCTTTGCGCGTTCTGTTTGTAGACGTGTATTACGTACGGAGAGTAAGGTGTCCATTAAGTACGTATTACCAAAAGCGAATAATGCTGCAGTGCGGGCCCGGCCGGACTAGAGGCGTATGGGTATGCGCTCTATAAGTCCGTCAGTGCACAGTGACGTATACGTAGCAGTTAACGGGTCTTAACGTGAATCCCCGCAAAACCTGCCTTATAAGCGTGATTTTTTTTTTCCTTCTTAAATATCGCGCGGTATGGCGACCCGAACCACGCGTTCTTTCTTATCTGCATATTCGCCCCGTTGCACCTTACGCTGCTGGCAGTGGAGCGTTGCGCACACATACATGCCTCTCATTCTTTATGAACCGGTAAGTAGCACGTGCAGCGCAAACGAACGGCACAAATGGCGAGGAAGACGACGCTGCCGACGTGCGCGTACACAAAGCAGAACGGGCAGCAACCATGAATGTATGTACGGTTAACGCCAAGGAGTGATCGTATCTCAAGAGCAAAATGAACATGTTAAGCAAGCAGGCAAGACGGTATACATGTTCTCTATAAATAAAATATTATTTCCCTTTTAACGGTAACGCGTACTTCACTGTAATTCACCTCCGCTCAGCGGTCGCTTGTGCATAAGGGAATCATTTCAGCATTCCGCATGAATTTGAGTAGGAATGGTTGTCTTTTAAAAGTAGAACATGCAAGCACGAATTACGCCTCCCTGCGGTTAAGAATGGAATACAGCCTATGTGCATACTCCAGCTAGGTCATTTCTTTTTTGTCCTTTAAAAATTTCAATAATTTACCATACATCGCGCACACTTGTCTTGTCTTTCTTGAGATTTGCTTCGAAACAATAATAATAATAATAATAATAATAATAATAATAATAATAATAATAATAATAATAATAATAATAATAATAATAATAATAATAATAATAATAATAATAATAATAATGTTTATTTTTCATCATCACAATGATGAAGGAAACTGTAGGTAAAAGCTATACATATATATATATATATATATATATATATATATATATATATATATAGGGGTTTTCTTCAAAGTTCAGCACGCAGGACCCGACGTAAAATACGCAGGAAAGAGACGACGAACTTTTTGGGAGACTTCTTTTTCTTACTTAACGTTTTCGGCTGGTGGACCAGCCTTCGTCAGAGTACAGTAACGCATGGACAACACATACACAGCTTTAAAGGCACCGTATCACGAGCAGAGGGCGCGCTATCTACACTGACTAGACCATACACTGCGCATCATAAATCATTATCATATTATCATTATCATTATCATATTATCATTATCATTATGATATTGTTATTAAACCGGCAGACAAGGGTGGCTCGGTCGTGATAATGACAAAAGAAAATTACAACAAAGAAGTCGTAAGACAGTTATCTGACGGTACATTTTATAAAGAACTTCCCTGTGATCCTACCGACGAATTCCTTTCCATCATTAAGGAGACCATAAAAGCATTGGTGAAGAAGCAGAAGATCGACGATAAAACAGCACGCTCCTTGATCCCACTTAGTCCAATAGCTGGGCGCTTTTACCTGCTGCCCAAGATACACAAACCAGGTAATCCAGGCCGTCCCATTGTATCCGGCATCAGAACAGTCACAGAATACATCTCTCGTTACGTCGACAGTCTAATCAAATTCATTCCAGCCACATTTTCTTCTTTCATTAAGGATACTAATGCTTTTCTTAATGACATAATAGATCTAACCGTTCCCGAAGGCTCGCTTCTGGTAACGATGGATGTCACTTCCCTCTACACGAATATTCCCCATAGGGATGGCATTCAAGCTGTCTTGAAATCCTATGAACACCTCCAATGTAATAGCCCGATTGATAGCTCAACCCTCGAGGTTCTGCTTAAGTTAGTTCTCGAGTTTAACAACTTCGAATTTAATAATTCTCATTACGTACAAATTAGTGGGACATCGATGGGAACTAAAATAGGCCCCAACTATGCGAATGTTTTTATGGGAGTGCTCGAAGACGCGTTCCTTAATAGTGTACGACTAAAACCGATCTACTTTAAGCGCTACATCGACGATATATTTTGTATTTGGACGCATAGCGAAACGGAACTCCTAAACTTCATTGCGGAATTCAACCAGGCACACCCCGCTATCAAATTCACGCATCATTACTCACCGTCATCTGTAGACTTCCTTGACGTGACGATTACCATTGCCGATGGACGCCTAATCACAAAACTCTACAAAAAGCCAACTGATAATCATCAATTTCTTCATTTTGAAAGCAGCCACGTGCGTCATTGTAAGACTGCGATTCCATATAGCCAGGCACAGCGCTTTAAGCACATATGTTCCGAAGAAGGCGATTTTAATTCTTGTTGCCAGGAACTCAAAAAGAAACTTCTCAACCGTAAATATCCAGAGAAGATGATCGATGACGCGATACACCGAGCGGCAGGATATGACCGGATGGACTTTCTTAAAGGCAGGAACAAGCCCAGTGGCTCCCAGTCGACTAATTTGATACTCACACATTCCGCATCTAACCCTAAGGTCTCAGGCATACTCCGCAAACACTATAACATTCTTACCCAAAGCGACAGGTTAAAAGCCATTTTTCCTGAGCCACCTCGTGTCGTGTATAGACGTTCGAAAAACATAGGTGACATACTAACGTCTTCAAAAATCGCCACTTCTAACCCGACCGGTTGCAGCCGCTGCAATAAACCACGTTGCAAAGTCTGCGCTCATATAACGCCTACATTAACTGCCACCAGCACAGCCAGCCAATTCATGTTCACTATTAAAGGCAGTTTCAACTGTGATTCATATAACGTAGTGTACTTGCTCGAGTGCGGCACTTGCCACATGCAATACATAGGCCAGACTGAAACACCTTTCAGGATCCGCTTTAACAACCACAGGTCACATGCCAAATCCCAACCAAATCTACCACTCTCGAAACATGTTAACATGCCGGGCCACTCATTTAATAATCTCAAAGTAACAATACTCGAATCTGCATTCCGCACCAACCATGACCGCGAGCTTCGCGAATCTTACCTGATTCACAAATTTAACACTGTCTCGTCTGGAATAAATGAAAACAAAGGAAAACTAACCTGTCTAACTTTAGATTGAGCACAAATATACACTTCCCGCACAGTGTACAGACATGATTTCAGCGCTTTTTTCTGTCTCTTATTTTACATGTGGCTTTTTTGACGTATGTCGCTGTGGCTCGAAGTTGTACGCTTAACATATTACATTTTTAGATAATTCGAGGTTGCACTTAGAGATGCCATGTGTCAAACATCACGCCTTTGTATCTGCACGTGTAAGTCATTTTGTTTTCACTACACATAACCATTGTAACCGCTGGCACTTACTTGAGAGTCATGTTTGTATGTATTGTATCGTGAACACATCTGCATTTCATTTTTTGTATATTCCAAAATGCGTGTCATGTACAATCATTTATAATGCGCAATGATAATGATTTATGATGCGCAGTGTATGGTCTAGTCAGTGTAGATAGCGCGCCCTCTGCTCGTGATACGGTGCCTTTAAAGCTGTGTATGTGTTGTCCATGCGTTACTGTACTCTGACGAAGGCTGGTCCACCAGCCGAAAACGTTAAGTAAGAAAAAGAAGTCTCCCAAAAAGTTCGTCGTCTCTTTCCTGCGTATATATATATATATATATATATATATATATATATATATATATATATATATCCGCAATTAATCCATTTTTAAAGTACGCCCTACGAAAAGTTGGCACCCTTTGGGACCTATCTGTCCTCAAACAATAATCGTCATCATCACTCTATCTTGCGTACAGCAACGACGCTGCGCCTCCCACCCTCCCAGGCCGCAAACGGCACGCGCGTTATAGGCCTCACGTAGCGTCTTAACAGCAAAGTTGCGAGCGTAGTGTGTTTCCAAGAAAGGAAATTCACAAGCAAGACAGATGGCGATCAATGATCGGGGACAAGATTGGTTTAAACTTTGTTTTACAGTGTAATTACACGCCCAAGCGTCTTTGGTTGCGTTCCTCATTTTGCGTTCTTTTGCACACCTCTTTGTATACCCGCCTGTTTGCTTGCACAAACTTTGCGTATGCAAAACTTAGAACTCTAGAAAAGTCCCTGGTTTTCCATCGTGGATGTTGTGCACCGAAATGTATAGTAGGGGATGTAAACGGCCGGGCGTGCAATAGAAAGCAAAAGTAGTACAAAAGAACGTGGTTGGGGTCGTGGGGCTACGGGTACGCGAAAACACTTGGGTGCCCTATTTCTAAAACTTCCTATTGCTTGGGGCGAAATACGCCCCAAAGCGTGTAAACGTTCTTTAGAGTGTAGTTTTCAGGCGCTCTTTTTTCTACTATGGTGTTCTAATAACCTCTGAAAATGTTTACACCCCTCGGGGTGCATATGTTGTCTCCACCGTATTCTCTCTTGTTCGCGTTGCCTTTCTTGAAAACTCTGCTCTCGCTGCTTTCTTACCAAGAATGCTACGTCACACTGATAACGCACGCGCGTTGTTTTTGACCTGTAACTACCGGACACTCCTTCCATCGCGTAGACTTTCGTCTTGTCTTTCTTGAGATTTGCTTTCAAACATGTATTTCCTGTCTGTCTATCTGAAGTCAAGGGTATATACACTCAAAGTAAAGTTTGCACTATTTGGCACTTGACTGTCTCCGCAATGACAGGTTTTCGAAATATCTGTCCTATCTGTCCTGAAACAATCATCAATTAAATTATGGGGTATTAAGCGCCAAAACCACTTTCTGATTATGAGGTATAGTGGGGGACTCCGGCAATTTCGACCACCTGGGGTTCTTTAATGTGCACCTAAATCTAAGTACACGGGTGTTTTTCGCATTTCGCTCCCATCGAAATGTGGCCGCCGTGGCCGGGATTCGATCCCGTGACCTCGTGCTTAGCAGCCCAACACCATAGCCGTGCACTAAGCAGCCGCGGCGCGTCTCAAACAATCATCGTCATCATCACTTCATCTTGCGTATACCACAACTCTGCACCTCCCACACTCTCCCTTCCCAGGCATAGAGGATGGAACATATTTTCCTTCCTGCATGCTCCCAGGCCACGAACGGCACGTTTACACCCCTCGGAGTGCATATGTTGTCTCCATCGCATTCTCTCTTGCTCGCGTTTCCTTTCTTGAAAACTCTGCTCTCGCTGCTTTTTGGTCGATAATGCTAGGTCACGCTAATAACGCGCGCGCGCTGTTCGGGACCTGCAACTACCGGACAGTCAGTATTACAGAAAGGCGCGCAAGATAGATAAAAATTGTTGTTTTGGGGACACTTAAGATAAGCTTCAAGTTGGGTGTAAATTTTCTTTTTTTAGAGTGCAGGGACTAACGATATTTTGGAAGGGTGTTCCAAAACCGAAACGCTCTCTTGGCTACGTCTCGTAAATTGTTGAAGCGCATGAGGCAGAACGACACAGACATGCAAAGGCACATGAGATGAAACAACAAAAAGCACTAATTTCCAGCGACATTCTCCGTTACTGGAAATTAGCGCTATGTGTTGTCTAATGTGCCTTTCGGTGTCGCTACCGTTCAGCTTGCGCTTACGACAAATTAGAAGATGATCGACCAACAAGACTATATATATATATATATATATATATATATATATATATATAGATATCTTTCCTCATCCCCTGGCTACGCGCCCTCGCGCCTAGGTGTTGTGCGGCGAAGACGAAACGTAAGGTGGAGTGGAAGGACGGTTGGCCAATAGCAGGGGTGCAGACAGAGAGAGAAGGCTGGGAAGGGGGAGGCACAGCGAGTACGCCCCCCCCCCCACCCCGCCCACACCTCTGAAATGTTTTGTACCAAAGTACTTGGCATAAAACGACGTGCGACATTATACCCGCATGCCCCCTCCCCTCCCCCTCTATTGAAAAACATTCTCGGCTATGCCTCTGGGAAACATTCATTTTTTGGTTTCTTTATTTTTGTTCGCTTAAGGCAAACGTCAAGTTAAAAAAACCTTTAATGCCGAAGAGCATCATCACGTTTGCGGAAATCAATTAAATATTAAATTACTAATTTATTCATGCGCGTAACCTCGTAGCCAAGTATTATAATTAAAAGGGGATCGAAATTAGACAAAATGTGCTCGGATGAGAGAAAATGTCCCCTGGACGTCTCAGAAATATCCACCCGTCTTATACCCCAATGGAGACTTCCGGTGGACTTCCAAGCGATGTTCTAATCGGCAAGGCCCGAAAAAAACGCGATATCACAGACACAATTGGGATGTGGAATCAATTCACGCGAAATATATTCTGCGAACCTGCATCAGGTAGGCGACGTGCCAGATGGCTGTGCGTCTGCTTCCCAGATGGGCGCTCTCTCTAAGTTATATTAAGTTGTCCTACCAGGGACGTCTCGAGGACGTCACACGCGGCCCTTTCTTTCGGACCACACGTATTAACAATCGGCCTTTTAGAGGTTCGGTCTTTCAGTCTCCGAAAAGCAGAAACATGTTTTCCGCAAGGTTCAAATTATAACCCAAAGCTATAACAGCTGAAGCGCGTATCTACACCACAACTGGCATATTTTCTGATAGTATTGACTTTAAAACTCTAGTTGGTTGAATACTTCACCTAGTACCAGGCGGCAGGTCCTAGAGACAGTACCATGCGGCCGTGCGCGCGCCCTTGCGCATGCGCTGTATCTGCTGCTCTACACACGGTAGATTGCATGTCATATATTGAGCGATCATTTTTAGGTTTTACGTAAGTTTTAAAAATAGTTGATGGCAGACAACAAAAGCCTTGCCCTAGAGCTGCATTATTCAAAGAGGTGGACATTACTGGCACGAAGAACCGATTCACATATTTAAATAATTAACAGAAATTGACCAAATAATTTTGTAATGAATTACTTCACAGCCCATATTGCAAGTTACGAATTGTGACCGGTGGGCTTGCAAGACGTATCCACCTGAAATAAATTTTCAGGGGTGCACCAGTTTCGAGATATTATTTCCCAAAGCGTGTGAAGAAATGCATGCGCGTTACTTTCGTGCTTCAAAGCATATATATATATATATATATATATATATATATATATATATGCAGGAAAGATGCGACGAACCTTTTGTTTATGTGTTACTGTATGAAGGCTGGCCCACCAGCCGAAAACGTTAAGTGAACATGTCTTACTTCCAAAAGGTTCGTCATCTCTTTCCCGCATATGTTACGTCGGGCCCTGGATGCTGAACTTTGAAGAAATATATATATATATGTATATATATACGCCTTGCAAACTCACCGGCTTCAATTAGTAAATTTCAATGTCTCCCAAAGCAGTCAATTAGGAATTTTTTAGTGATTTCGTGTTAATTATTTGAGTGTTTCGATTTCTAATACAAATAATATGCATCGCTCTGAACAACCATGTCAACGGCCTAGAATCATGTTATCTGCAACAGGCAATCTTTAAAAATTCCGTAAAACTTAAAATCGATCACCCCGCAGATGCGCAGCATTCAATCACGTCAGCATCTACAACGTGTGCTGCACATGACCGCCCTGACCGCTGAGAATTACTCGAGGTGGACATTAGGCAGCTGTTCTTATTCTGAATTCTACTTGCGTTCTATTATATTTGTAAAGGAAATAGGGATAACTTCGTTGATTATTTCTTCGTTATCTTTTGCTGTATTACATGACACTTCGTCTTGCAGAGCGACAGTTGCAATAAATCATTAACTTCCACAGCGACTTTGCACGACACATTACAAGCTTCGAAAGCCACGGGTCAGAATTGACAAACAAGTGAAGTATAACATCCAGACTAAGTTTTACAATGAGATTCGACGTCCGATTAATGGCCCAATGACATCCAAAAAGCTGGGGCATCCCGTTGGACCTCCTTATATATGGATCTCACTTGGGACCTTTTCAGGATCCCTTTGGTACATTAGTACATCCTCAGGAGATGTCCCCCAGCGTCCAAAAAGGGTATGCATTAGACATCCCTAGCATGTCTATGTGTCTTCTGGGTAACTTCCCTAAACAAGGGTAAAGAAATGTAAGAATTTGTGCGGCCGTACTAGGCGATTGCGCCCCAGAGCCGTGGTATATTACGTCTATTAGATACCTTTTGTTAGAGAATGTTTTTATTCCTCCATATCCATGTTTCCGAAATATATTCTTTTGGTACCTAATTTTTATACATGCTCGCTGCATATTTTTAAAAAAGAATTAACCTTCATATTGATCATCTGAAGAAGCATATGTCAGGCACTTCACCAGGCTCTCATCTTCAGTTCTTTTTTAAAAATTTCTCTAACAGCGCAATAGAACGAGCGCAAGAGAAATGGGGAGGGGGCGGAAAGGATAATTCTTTAACGTTTAGCATGGTCTGCGTGGATAAACACATAGAGCAGAATGAGCCACAAGATGCAATATATTAAAGGGCGTTTAGCAAAGTTTCTTGGAAATTTATTGTTGCATTCCTCAAGCTGGTGTGTATGGTTTGGCCGGCAATGCAGTTACAAATGTTCCGTGCTTAGAAAGTAAGAAAATCACTTCGAGCACTTCTATGCCCCCGCCCCATTACGCCATTTTTGATTTCGCAACTAATAACTTCAACTGATGTAATTCCCACGAAAATGCACATATAAATTTCCATGTTTTACGTTTCGGCCGAAGAAACCTTCAAGAAACGCCGACGGTTTCCCTCCGATCTCATCTCGTGCATAGGCGTTGATACCAAGGGGGGGAGGCGCAAGAGGGGCATTGCCTCCCCCCCCATTTTCAAAAGTGGGGGGGGGGCATAGTATGTCCATTGCCCCATTCCCGCATTTTTGAAAGCGGCCACTTTCGGCTGCATGCTGGAAAGCCCTACAAAATTACAGCTGAAGCTAAATTTTCTTCCGTAAGAGAGAGAGCGAGAAGTCATAAGGGAAAGGAAGAGTCACCACATAAGTAATACTTTGCTACGCATCCTCTGCTTGGGCAGCGAGGATTGTCTTTTGTGCCTTCTCAGGACGTCCTGTAGCGGATGACGTCTGGCGCGGGGCAGTTCCCGCGGTAACAAATATCAGACTGCGCAACTTGAATCACGCCGTTTTTTCTATAGGGATGGGAGGGATCGCTATATCCGTATTCAAATCAGCTTGCTACATTTAACCTGCGGGCGAGGGGAAGGTTAGGTTAAAGTGTTGCAATCAGCCGCACCCAACGATTGTGCGCCTTAGGCATGAACTCATTGGATTATCAAATGCTGGAACTATATATTTTCAGAGATAGCCTACATAGCGTTACAGTCTCAGTATCTTATCGTCAAAAATGTAGTCAACCTCTTACAGGTATAACTGTCGAATTTCATTGCGTTATCACGACTTATCGTACATATGCTCGTGAAAATGACCTTGGTCTAACGAGCAGGGCCATTTCAATACCAATAGAATTGTTATGGCAGTCTACTAATTTGCTATCGTAATCGCTGCTTCGCATCTCGGGCGAAAGTGCGACTTTTTGCAAAAGTAATTCGCTGTATATACATGAGAGAGAGAGAGAGATCAGATCATTTGCGGTTTGCTCCCCCCTCCTTCCCTCCCTCGAGAAATAGTTGGTACGCCACTGATCTCGTGTACCATCGAGGCGAGGCGCCTGCAACGTCTCTGGCGGCAGTCCTCATCGCACCAGTGTGGTGAGATGCCTGGCTAGGGTGCTGTCTCTGCTGCACAAGAGCCGTTATCGCCTATGCTAACGTGGAAGAAAGAAATAAGATTAAGAGGGAGCACGCACCTAGCGTACACCACAAACCAACCTGCTCCGATGCCTCTCGCTGGATGCTCAACGCGTTGCACACTGGGAATTTCACCTAGCCGGAGAATGAAGAAAAAGGAAGAAAAGGCCGGAAAAGTGGAACTCGCATGAGCACAGGCAACAAGCGTGCGCCGAAACCAGGCAGGCGGCATACCGCTTTCCTGTTACGTTACGTGATCACGCACGTGCTTATGGTAGAATTTCCGTCCATCCCTTGGATTACCCCCCTTTTTGAGGGAGGTGGGTGCTCGCATTCAAGGTTGTTACGCGACACTTTTTTTTTCCCCATGGTTGTTAGCGTAAATCCAAATGGCCTGAGGAGCTTCGGCACAACGTTAAAACCTTGCTATCACTTTCAATGCATTGCCTTTCGGGAGAAAATGCCCAATTTTGTCTTTCTCCCGTTTCAACTCTAGAAGTTAAATGTCTGGAAACAATTAATTGTTTCCAGACATTTAACTTCTAGAGTGAGTGTTGTTTCAAGTCTCGCTAACCCTTTCTTTTTGTATGTCAAAAACGCGTTTATCACCATATAATAACACTCTAGTTGATACGATTTATATGTTGTAGTGCGTGCCAAGCAGCTTCTCGATCTTATTGTTAAAAGTATTGTTATGAGAGCCACATGATGGTCAACTAATATGTCTATATGTTTAATTCATTACTGATTGCGATATCCCTCGCATTTTTTAATGGTATCGCGCGAGCATCGACCGCACGGCGTGTCAGTGGCCTTCTAGTGGTGAGGGGCACCCCTGAAGCGAACACAGCACAATACATTCGAACTACAATTCGTCTCGCACGACCGCACACAAAGTTGGCAATCCCACCTATCTCGCCGCTACTAAGCCGCTGACCCGCCGTACGGTCGACGCTCGCGTGATATCGCTAAAAAATTACAACGGTGTACATAATGCATATCTGATTGCCTCATACTGCCCTAGCTTAATTTATTTTAGGCCATCTTTAGGTTGACATTTAGTGGCATGCGTACGGTATGATAGTCACATCACCATCTCGGAAAAGAACATATCGGTGATTGTAATTCATTGATGAAAGTGTTTTCTGAAAGAAACCACAGTTTCTTTCTCCATGTACCAGCTTTAGGACATCTTGACGTATCAAATAATTTGCTTCTACTGGGAAAATGACTACATTTTCATAACAGCCTGCTATGCATATGCTCATGCTGTAATTTTTCTGTTTCACAAATTCTCTATTCAAGTTCTTGCCCTGTAAAAGTGAGTAAATATTACCTGGTCACATTTTTCTATTGCCGTTTTAAATGTAGGTAATGAAAAAGGCTGCGAAGCGGTTGAAGTCAAGGAAAAGAGAAGCTGAGGCAGCGTTTCAGCAGGAGCAAATGGAGGCACTGTTTGCCACAACTGGCCATAGTGAACCAGACTGGAAAGCTGAGGCCAAGCGGGTGGAGCAGGAGAATAGCCTGCTGAAAGCGACAAATGAGCGGCTCCAAACTGAAAATGAAAACCTCAACAAACGAGTGGAAATGCTTGAAAAAGCATTGTGTAGCAAGATTTTTAAGACAGGTTTGCATTTTATAGCAGTTTTTATTCCATTTGCAACGGTAAACTTTTATTGCTAGCTACTAAGATGCATATATTTGGCTGTTTGTCATCTCTTTCAGTTCTGCTGAACACATGTGGTATGTGAATGTCGAAAGTTGTTTAGCAATAACAGTTATTTTCCATTGAGTACCACCATGTGTTTCTTTGCACAGAAAACCGCATGCTGTCTCGGGAGCATCAACCCGGCTCCTGCACAACAGTGGTTGCGAAATGCTCCGCACACAAGAAAACACCACAGGTGCAGGTTTCCCCTGAGGGAGCAGAGCATGTATCACCTGCTGCACCCACAATTGAACAGTCATCACCTACCAGGCCACAGTCTGCAGCAGAGGCCGAAGCAAGCTGGGAGGGTGCTGATAGTGAGACGGTGGAAGGTACAAAGCTGTATTCACCGATTGGGAACGAGGTTTGTGCTAATTAAACTTCACTTAAATTTCATTTGTTTAAAATTACAGGTGATGAATGGCCAGTTGTCCTGCTCTTACTCTGTTTTGGTGCTTTAGTACTGAAATATTGAGGCGATTTCTTACTCTGGCATGCTCGATCTTCCTCGTCATTTATATAACTTGTACTTGGTTTCGGTGAGTATTGTGCATTGTTTACTGTGTAGCTCCATACAATGAAATAAGGACATGATGGAAGCAGAAAAAAAAAATGGAGGGTGATAGGATAGAGCACTTCTAGCCTAGCAAAGCATTTTGCTGGAATCAAATAGCAATTACAGAAATCAACAGAGCTCAAAGAATGTGCTTATTGTACAGGGTCAGTAGTTGGTGCCAATATTTAACTGCATGTAACTGTTGTTTCTTAGCAAAACATTTTTTGGGGCGAGTTTATTCATAACTGAGCGCTAGACCTGTGTACTGAACTCATGCTTTTTTTTCCGCTTTACTTTTTTCTTTCTTTGTTGTTTCGTTTGCCTGCACACACTATCCAAGGCCAACATTCTTTCCCTTGATAACTAAAACGCTGCATGCAAATGTCTACAAGTAGCTGCCTTTTATGTTGATTGGTAATTGCATTACAGCATAATCTCTAAAACGCTGCATGCAAATGTCTACAAGTAGCTGCCTTTTATGTTGATTGGTAATTGCATTACAGCATAATCTAGCGACTGCAATGACATAAACCATTATTGAAAAATAGTATTGCATTGCTTAATTTTCTGCTGCAGTAGTAAATGTTGGTATGTGACAGTATTGCTGCGATTGTTTTATCATTTCAGGTGTTCCTGGGTAGCGGCGTGTGGCTGCAGAAGTCAATCTATGAACATTTGATGCAGCGCCCAAAAGATGGCATTTTTGTTCGTGAGGCCAGCGTGCAAATATTTTCGACTGCAGGCCTCATGAACAGAAGTGTCACTGGCGCTGCATCAAATAGGACAAAAACGGAGGCCAAGCCACCCTTGGATGCAATAAAATATGATGTTCTGAAAGCTTTGCTCTAACCCACTTAAGATTCTATAACTGGTGCATACATGCAATCTTTTGCTGTAGTTAATCTGTTGCAACATCACGCATATTTGCAGTGAATTAAAGGTCTAGATAATTTCTGTGCTCCCAACTTTCTATACTAATACTTTGCAATTGAAATTAAGCTTTGATAGATTAAAAGAAAGTGCTTCAGTTTCTCATTTCTTGGCCCTATTTTATTTTCAGCATTTTTCAGGCATTACCTTGAGCGCCGATGCAGCAACGTGCAAGAAATTGCAACAAGACAAAGTTGCCTTGGCAAAATAGTCGCCTGCAAGATCGCAGATATCATGAAAGGCCAGAAGAAACATATGTAATTTTGATATGGAGAATATATTGTACATATATATGCCTCAATCATCCACTCTGCTTATTATACTAGGGGGTGTTGCCACATTGCAGACCCTCTGCATGAAGACGGGCACCAACGACACACTTATACAAGACTAATTCTAATAGGCAAATACGTGACCAATAAGTATCAATGATCCAATAGGTAAGTACAAAGTCAATACATTACCAATAGCCCAATGTAGTTCCAATAGCCCAATATAGTTCCAATAGGCCAATATACTTCCAATAGCCCAATATAGTTCCAATAGGCCAATATAGTTCCAATAGGCCAATACAGAACCAATAGGCAAATACAAAACCAATAGACCAATAGGTGTCAATAACCCAATAGGCTATTGGTTTTTCTATTGGGAATTTTTGCTAGGGTTGGCTATGTCCAATGTCCGTCCTTACTATCTATTAGTGACAGATCCAGTGGACTTGGTGCTATTATGGACAGAGTCCAATTCTGCCATGTTGCTGTATTTGAGCCAATTAGGAAGGCTGTATAGCATAGTTCCGAGCCAACTAGTGCTGACAAGATGGTGGATTCCACAATATGGCAAATTCCACAATATGGCAAAATTCCACTACCTCTAGAAAATCACCCTTGGTGCAAAAGGCGCCGGCAGAATCACAGCATTTTCGTACAACATTCTTAAAAAATTTTTTGCTGAGAATGACTGTGCTGTGTATATCTTATCTGATGTGTCGTGGATGAACAAAGGATCACAATAGTATGTCACTACCAGTTCTGCCGCTGTCGCCAGAAAGGAGAGGCGAGTTGGGAAGGCCACATACTAACAGAGAAATTTCGTAAGGGGGGGGGGGAGGCCACATGCTCGGTATGCCACCCCCTAGCTACACCACTGCCTTCAGGGGTACACCAGAGATCAGCATGATGGCTCAAGAAGTGCCAAGAGAGATGCTGGAAGCGCATAGTATGAGTGACGAGTAGCAGCTGACAAGTTTGAAAGGGGAGGGGGTACAACAAGTAAACCTACATAGCAGCCATCTGTATGTGTTCTGGCCACTTACCCCCGCATTCAGAAGCACAACTTGAAGCCCGTGCTTGGCTTGATTTAAATGACGCCTGTCGTGAATGCACTAAAAGAAACGCAATGAGTGTCTTGGGCACGTTCGCACTAGGCATAATTTATATCAAGCCAAGCATGAGCTTCAAATTAAGATGTGTTTCTGAATATGGCGGTTACTCATATTTTGTAATCCCTCCAGCTTCACTGAGTGGTTAATGCGAAGGTTCAGGAAGCACAATATGCTAAAGAACTCCTAATTTCGCAAATTGCTGCTGCTTTAAGGCCAAGAAATGGACAGCAAACCCCATGACAAGTCAGAGGAAGAACCCCATGAGCATTCCCAGATAGTTCTTGAACGAGAAAGTTTACAAAAATGGATCCAGCTACAGTGCCAGACAGATCGGTGATTTCAGTGAAAGAGACGAGGCCAGTGACTTTGAAACAACACGTTTATTCGACGCGGTTCTTCTGGTATTGCTCACAGTTAAGGAGAAAAGAAACAAGCGCAAGAACAGACAACGGTTTGTGCCATATATATTTATATATATACATAAATATAGGTTACAACTCCCCCTCAACATTAAGAAACTTTCACGCGTGCAGGAAAAAATAGGTCAAGCACGACCCCAGCGGTGCTAACAATGGGACGTGGGTGCTCTGGTCAGTGGCGTGCGTACCACAGGCGACCAGCACTGGCAAGCACGCCACCTAGGAGAAGTGGGGAGTGTATCCAAAGATAATGAAGGCAGACACGGTAGTACTTCGTGTGCGCACGAGATGAAGCCAAGCTTGGCAGATGAGAAAAGGGGTGATTACTTTCTCTCTCACATCTTATTTAGAAGTCCTGAGCGAACAACAAAACTTTCTTTTTTTCAACTATCTTTAATTCTGCCCAAATGGGCGAGGTAAAAACTCTTATATCATTGTCCAACTAAGACTCTGCCTTGCTCAAACCCAAACACTTGTGACCTTTGGGAGCCTGGCAAGGAAAGCTTTTTGACACTAGCAGCATAACTAATGCCGACCTGGCTCGAAGCCTGTTGCCTACCATTTTCTTGTCCTCGATCTGAGTGGCAGCTTTCTTAAAAAAATCAGAGGCAATGCTAGAAAGCCGCCTGTCCTTAATCAGTTTTCCTAACAAAATGCTTGTTGACAAATCATAAACGCTTTCTTTTTTTGCACAACTCTCGTTTTCGTTTGTTACTGCTTCGCTAAAAATTTCCAAATTTGTTCGACACGTTTCATTCTTCGCTCCACTTGGCATTGTAGTATGCGGGCGGGCCTCTAAAATGACATGCCTGAAGCATTGTTCGAATTGAGCTAATAGCCATGGTCCAACCCTCTTCAGGAGCAAAAGGATTGGCCTCCCTAGCACTAAGCACAGCCAGCCTCAAGCTCAATGCACTGTAAAACCCGCCAGCGAACCTTGCTCTCGCAAGACGAATACCAATGGATCCAGGGTAGTCCGAAGCTGCGCGGGCGCTTTCCTGGGGCTCCCAAATTCGTTCGTCGCAAGTGAAGCAGTGTGTCAAAAGGCGAAAGCCATCCCTGCTGAAGGTGCAGGCTTTCCAGACCACCAGAGGACGTGGTGTGCCTCCTTGCCAGCCATGGCAAAGCGGACCAAGTTCCTTTTTTGCGGCTATGTTCGGCACTGCTGGGGGCATCCGTGCCATCATCGGATGCCTTTCTTGAGGTCGTCGCGCACTTTCCAGAGCATGAGCTCCATGCAGGCGGCTGCATCTTCCTGGCTGTCGTGACCGTCCACTGCGCACAATGGAAAGCGTGACGTGATCACTTGCATGCTCAAGTACAGACCGCTACGCTCTCGCCTAGAGCACTTGATCACTGTGTTACAAAGCAAATAGAGAGTATAATAGGTACTTTATCAGTCAACTGGCTATTGTTTGTTTCTTTGTTATCACATTAGCTACTAGCCTGTATACAATGCTTGCTTCCCTAGTTTTATGTGTATGTGCCCTCAGTACACTACATTCCAAGTATTTGCTTTCTTCCGTTTCTAGAATTCGCTCTCCTCTGTGTACTGCTTTCTTTGGCTATGTTGCAATGCTAGGCCTTGCCTGTACTTTATTGGGCCTCTAACTAGCGGTCAGCTACAGATCCAACAGATGTTTGTTCACTTGCTGTTGCAACACAAAAACAAATCATTCAAATAAATAATAAATCAGCATCCTGGTACACAGACATGTTGAGGGGAGGAGGACGGGCCACATTCCCGGTGTGTGTCCCTCCCTGGCTGCGCCGCTGTATGCAAGGTTGGAGCGATTCCTTGAAAGCGAGCAATCAGTACTTGATAAATGCAAATCTTTACTCTCCTGTGTTTCAGTGCAGGCACAATGTGGTGTGCACATTTTATCAGGAATGTGTGCTTAACATTGTCCTTATCACTGATATATCTGCCAACTTGCGAAATTTTAAATTTATAAAGATACTGAAGACAGTACCGGAAGAGGAAATAGCACGCATTTTTAAAATATACTTTTACCCTCAGAACATACCTTTAGTGAGGTACATACGCACTTCATTAATAATAATTTACCATTGAGCTGCAGTTCACAACCATCAGCGAACGTGGTACAGCTCAAAGTGACCATCAACACACTGTTTCAAGATGACAGCAACTTTTTAAGTGAGCTTGCTATTGTCAATTTTGTGCCTGTCTCCGGAACTTGTACGAAAAAACATGCTAGAAACTGCTACCACTCTAGCGTCCTTTCAACATCAGAAGACCTCCAAGGGTATGGTTTTTTTTTTTAGACTGCCGAGCGAAGCTTTTTCATCAAAAGAATTTATTTTTCCTAGGATTTGATGAAACATTAGTAAAATTGTAAAACTATCCCAAATTAGTAAACCGTAAGAAAAATTTGGGACAGTTGGCAGGTATGCATTGGCTATATTTACACAAATATACGACGGTGGACCCAAGAATAACTGGAATTTCCTGATAAAAAGCATGGACATTACTTTCTTAAAATACAATGTTAATCACCCTCAAAGTACTCTTCATTAGTACTAATGCACTTGTCCAAACATTCATTCCATTGTTGGAAGCACCTTGAAAATTTGGCCTCTTTTATACCTGCTAGTGTCGTCGTAACATAGCGTTTGACTTTGTCAATATCGGCAAAACGCTTGCCTTTAAAGTCTCTTTTCATCCGACAGAACAGGAACATGTCCACAAGAGCCACATCTGGCGAACAGTGCACTTGGGTTAAAGTAGTCGTCTGCATTGAGGCCAAAAACCACTAAACACTGAGAGACATGTGTATGGGAACATTGTCATGATGCAGGAACCACTCAGTGGAATTCCACAACGTCAGACGTTTTCGTGCCACACTTCTGCGCAGCCGTTTCAACATCTCCAAACAGAACTGATGGTTCACGGTTCGTGGTTTTGAGGGACGAATTCTGAGTGTACGATCCCTTTGATGTAAAAAAAAAAAGGAAACGCATCAGCATTTTCTCGAAATTCTATTTAATCTGTCGAGCTTTCTTCGGATGAGGCGAGCCAGGTGACTGCCATTAACTTGTCTGTTGTTTACTTTCGGGGTCGTACCCATAGCATCGCGACTCGTCAACTGTGATTCTGGGTGCTCTGTGACTGTATCCTTCATTGCACGATGTGCTTCCACACGCCGATCCCTTTGCTCTTCGGTGAGAAGTCTGGGCACAAACTTAGCAGCCACTCGTGGCATTCCCGAATCGTCCTGCAAAATGTGCTGAATGGAGCTCCAAGATAACCTGGATAAGTCTTCGAGTTCGATTCTTCTGCGTCGGTCTTCCTCGATGAGACCACGGATTTTGGCGATGTTGTCCTCGGTTCACGCACTTGAAGGACGACCCTTACAGGGCTGACCTTCAATAGTCATTTCCCCCCTTTTAAAGCGAGCAAACCATTCGTATAGTTGTGTTTTACTGAGAGCATGTTCTTTGTAAACTGTTTGCATCATTACAATAGTTTCTGCTGCGTTATTGCCGAGTAAAAAGCAATACTTCAGAGCTGTACATTGTTCGTAAGAATATGCCATTCCTTCTTGTCACGAGTGCACTACAGACACACACACAGAACTGCCACAGAAACAACACGCATCGTTGCCAGTTGACACCACTTGGCATACTGACTCAGGAGAGGTCCTCCCACAGCGCCCTAGCAGCAAAATCTCGTACATACTACAGGTGCATGATGCGCAGGAGTACGATTCCGGTTACTTTTGGGTGCCCCCTGGTATGCCCACTTTTCATTCACGAGGAAGTGCGGCTGCACTGTGCTAGCAGTGGTGGTTAAGCTAATGCTAGAAGTGGGAGAGCATAAGAGATCAGATTATGAGACATGTAATATAAAAGCAACACACACTATGACATTGTAGTGGAGGGCTTCAGGATTGATTTAGACCACTTAGTTGACATGAACCAATAGCAACACTGCAGCTAGGCAAGCTAAACTGACACATGTTTCGGCAGAAAACCGTTTCTCTGTCCGAAAGGGGCAAAATGCCAAAACACTCGCATACTTAGATTTAAAAAAAAAAAGACCATTGAATTCTGGGGTTTTACATGCCAGAACTGCAATTTGATTATGAGGCACGCCATTGTGGAGGACTCCGGAATAACTTTGACCACATGGGGTTGTTGAACGTGCACTCCAAGCACGGTACACCAGCATTCCTGCATGTCGCCCCCACTGAAATGCAGCCACGGTGGCAAGGACTTGACGTTGTGCGCACAGGCTAAGCAGCGCAGTGCCATTAGCCACTAAGTCACCAGAACTGGTGTACTGCTTAGATTTAGGCGTACGTTAAAGAACCCCAGGTGGTCAAAATTATTCCGGACTCCCCGAACCCAGCGCGCCTCACAATGATCTGGTGGTTTTAGTAGGTAATACTCAAGAATTTAATTAACTTTCCCTTTAAAGGCATGCCAGTGTAAGGTTACCCCCGTTCTAACCTACCACGCCTGTCAAAACAGGCCGAACAGAAGAGAGTGCAATCACCTCCGTTCTGGATGATCTTGCTCAGGTGTTCGGCCATGAGGGTGCGCAGGGCCCGCTTGTAAGGGAGGCCCCGTCGGTGGGGGAACACGGCGGCCGTGTCGACGACGTGCCCGTGCACCAGCCGCAGGGCGCGAAGGTCCGAGTCCAGGCTGTGGCCCAGGAGCAGGGTGTCGGCCGAGAAACGGGCCAGCAGGGCTGCCTGGACGTCCCGCAGGTTCGTCTCCACGCCCACCATGTCCTCTTCTGTCAGGCCGCTGAACCTGTGGGGGCAGCGAGGGACGCGCAGTCAGCTGTGCAGCGATGGCAGTTGGCAGTGTCATCCGACGGGCAAGCCTTGCAGTTACTGGCTGGTTTGCGCACAGTACTTGCCAAACGATGGCTGTGTTCCAATTCGTTCCAGCAAGGAAAGCTGTCTAACCCGGCATCTTAGAAGACAGCTTCTTCTCTGCACCAGTCTGTGTAATTGGAACATAAACATTCCTAGACATCTTTTGCCACCTGGTGCCCAATTTCTAACACAAGGTTGCACCGTATGGTTAATGTGATTAATTTTGTTTAAAAAACTTGTTAAAACTAAGAAATTCAGTTATTTCACTCACTTTTTATTTGATGCTATGGTGCTCCTTAATCTGTTATTGCAAACCATATAATAGTCCTGTGCCACCTGACGACTTGTGCACATCGCTTTCCTAAGCCTGTGTTTTCCCTCTAGTCTAACCAGCACTCACGCTTACTGTTTTACACACTAGCCATGTCCACAGGACCTTCCCCACAATGGTAAGTTGTGTTAACCAAAATCACTAGATTAGACTCTATTCAGTTGCTTCCCATAGCAGATCTTGCCAGCGTCATCTGCTTGTTTACACAGCAAAGTAGTCTTCATACTTTCTGACTCCAATGCTGTCTTCTTGAAGCTTTCTTTGCCGTCTAACCACACATTGAAACAGGACTTAAGATGGCGATTGTCAAGCAAAGATGGCTAAGTAGCTGTCTACGCAGAGATTTGGAGCCCACTCTACAAACTTGTGTTGTGTCTGCTGGATTTTTTAAAATCCAGCAGACACAACAAAGCAATGGAAGAGGCGGTGAACAACATGAATTATTTAAAAGTCTGTCCCGAAGACATACCTCTCGTTGGATATACACATGCACTTTATTACCAATAATTTACCTTTTGAGACAGCCCACAAGTAGCAGCAAACTTGAAACTGCCCACATTGACAAATAACATACTATATTCTTAGATCACAATGGCTTTTTTAATGACTCTGCTGTGGCCGATTTCTCCTGCTTCAAGAAAATGTCAGAATAGAGTTGCCCTAAGCAAGTACTACTTTGGTGTCCTTTAACAATCAGGAGGCTTCCAAGGGTATGATAGGAGATTGATGTGTGAAACTTTCACAAGAAGAAAATTTGTTTCTTGTAACACTTGACGTAACATTCATAAAATTGCAGAACAAGCTTGAATTCCTAAACTTGATGGAAATTTCTGGATGACTGGCAAGTAAGCTAAACGCAAGAGATTATTGCTGACTGTGCACATAGTGCACAACGAACAGGTTGATTGGAGGGGGGGGGGGGGGTCATGGTCGCTGATGGTGAGCTGGGTTCACAGTGAGCCCTCTCACTCACCGTGTGTTGTAGTCCAAGATCTTCCCCCTTGGCTTGACGAGCGTCTCGTACACAGGCTGCAGGTCCCAGCCAACCACTGTCACTCGTGTCAGCTCGACACCTTCCGAAGTGTAGCACTGCACAGATGAAAACTATTTCAAAGGGGTGCCCTTGGGTCGTGGTAACATGTATGTGCCATGAGGAGTGTTGTATGGTTAAACCTTCGTATAATGAGCCTCAGTACAGTCGAATCTCGATAATTTGAACTCGAAGGGGACCGAAAATTTGCTCGAATTAAAAGAAGTTCGAATTAAAGGAAGCTAACTGAATGGAGGACTTACCTGCAGTGGCGCATGTGCACCGAGCTAACACATGCGTGGCAAGTTCCACAAGATTTATTCACACATATTTACAAATTACAGTCAGTTATTAGGCGTATCGGTGCTCGTATTGTGACAGGAGGCGGCGAGTGCACGCGTGTATAATAAAAGGAAACACATGTCCCGTGACAATTGCCCTTCGAACTTTTGGTATGCTTCACCGCGTGAGACTCCTGTACCGGGGCGGAGTTGACTTTCGGGAACCGGTATTGTGCAACGCGCCGTGCTTTCCGCGCTCCGAAAACAGCGGCGCGGATTACAGAGGCGGAGTCGGCGCCATTGCTAACAGCAGCCAACTGTTTCAATGAAAAACACGGCACCGAACAGCAAGAAGCTTGGTAGCGAACGTCGAAGTAGCTAGGCCTAGCGTTGCCGTGGTGTGGCTAAGGCTGCCAGCGGATCTGCGTGCGAGAGCGCCGGCTCGAGGCGGCGCGACAATCAAAATGGCGGTGGTGGTGGCTCCGATTAGTAACATTTCGGACCTGCGGTCATGGCAAAAATTCCGGAAATTCGGACGGCGAAGGTTTTTTTACGTCCGAAATTTCAAACGTTCTTACACACTGACTCCATGGGGTACATGGCAGTGCTGCGACACTAACAGAAGTCACTAAGCCGGTCACGAACAGAAATCAGTGATACGCGCCTGCACAAGCCTGCGCACAAATTTCCGCCACGGCTTTTTTTTTTCTTCGCGTGCGACGTTGAGGAGTCTCTCCTAATCTCTTCCTCTATGGCGGGGTCCGAGGAGTGCTAGTCGGAGGCGCTGCCACGTGTTTTGGCGCGCTGCTGAGAGCATTGTAGGAGGGCAGTATGTTCGAATTAACCGTCGCAAACGCTTGCGCATTCGAATTACCTGGCGTTTTCGCCCTTTGGAATGCACATAACTTTGACGGGACTGCGGCGTCAGTTCGGATAAAACGAATGTTCGAGCTAACCGTCTTCGAATCAGCGAGATTGGACTGTATACTGAAATTTATAATGCGGCAAATTTTTAATTTCCATATCTTTATTAAGGGGTGTGCAAATAGTAATTTCCGAGAATGAATCAAATGTGAATTGAAAAGCACCTGAAGCAAAATCAAATCATAGGCTTTCCGAATAAAAAAACAGCCATTTCCCCGTCAACATTAAACATGTTCATATCCTACAATATTGAAATGTTAGCAAGTTGGAAGAAAAAGGAAACACACACAAGGTTACAGAAAAGAAATTGACAACAGAGGCACTGAGCCATAAGCAGGCTTTTCTCCACACTTAACTTCGCTTAACCAGAATGGTAAAACTCCCAGTAGCAGCATTGTTGATACGAGACACGTCGTGAATGTTCGGTTGGTATGATGAACAGGAAGAGGAGTTCAGCATGTCAATGTCATATAATCAATGGTCTGTTCAATTTGCCTGCAATTTTTTCAGGAGTTCGCTGCACAGTTCCAAGCTTGTGCAGTGCCAGTTCAGAAGCGTAGCCGTAGTGTGACATTAGAGCACAAACTAATGCAAAAGTGTGCATATGGTGCAGGCCTTCAGCTTGTGCGCCTGCATCGCACGCCTTCTTTTATTGTTGGTGTGGCCCAGCATGTAAGCCCGTGACTGCGTTGCGGATGCCCGTTTTTGTGAGATACGTGGCTGCATTGCCATAGGGAAAATGATAAACAGCGGCTCATTGCCAGTGCTCTGAAGTACAAATGAGTGGTACAATGGTCATGGTTGCAATGCTGGAACATCCAAGCTGTTGAGACAAAAAAAAATTGGATGCCTCAAATATTGTGAAGAGTTGGTAAGAAACTGCCTCGAATTCGAGTTCAAGAGCCTTTTCTGCCCGTCTCGGAACACAGTTGAGGGCTGTGTACAAATACAGCTTCTCTTGCGGACACGGGTGCCATTGCTGCCAACTAACGTTGCAATTTGTCAGCATGCCATTCAGTAGCACAGCCATATTTCTTGTAGCGTCGCCTGCTGCCTTATCGCAGCCCAACTCCGGCAGAGACAATCCCAGCAGAGCAGAAAAGTTCAGAAACTAGGCGTGAACTTTACTTTCGCTTTCCGAAACAAATGGTGAGTGCAGCACTGCCTGAACTTGTTCACGAAGTGCAGGCAAATCAAACAGACTTTAAACTAAGCTGCGAGGTTTAACATCCTGAAGTTGCACATTGGGCTACAAGGGATAACACACCGAGGGGCTCTGAATTAATTTTCATCGCCTAATGTTCCTCACCTAGTGCACCCAAAGTGTGGCACGTGAGTGTTTTCGCATTCCACCTCCAGTGCAATCTGGCTGCAGTGGTCTGGCATCGAACCTGTGACCACAAGCTCGGCTGCCGAATGCCATGGCCACTGAGCAGCCTGGAGCGAGTAAGCGTTCCAAACCAAACGTCTGAGAATGTGAGAAAAGTCTATCCGACAGTGTGACGAGGCGTATTACTATATTGAGTCTTTACCATGTACTTACTGCTACCATTTATTCATGCCATGGTTACTGGGCCACTGCGGCAGGTACACAATCCAACACATTTTTGATAAACTTACCAGTCCTAGCTCCACTGAAGACCACATATTTGCCACAATAGCTGATATGCAAAATTCTGTAAGCAAGCTTTCCCATGAACCTATCTTGTTGAACCACCGTTGAAGTTGAGTTGGAAGTTGAAGTTTGGCAACTACATACAGTGGTTGGCAAATTCCAAGTACAAGAACCGAGATTTGGGCAAGTTTGCATGTATGCATGTTTGCCTTGATACTGCGAGGAAGACGTCGTTTTCTCTTGTGTTGTCACCTTCCTTGCGCTATTAAGGCAAACATCCAAGCAGAACCACCGGTAAAGGTCGAGACACTTACCATTTCACAGTCGAGTGCGTAGACTCCTGGACAGCCCCCACCAGGTGGTGGGCTCTTGGCAAGCGTCGAAACAAAGCCCGTCAGTTGGCTCGGCTCTGGGCCCTCGTGCACGTGACCCTGCAACACGAGGCAGGCACAATTGAGACCACAGTGTGTGCCAGACAGTGCTTCTCCCCGAATGAAGGCACGTGTAAGCATGCGTGTGTGAGTGCGTGTACAACTGCCACCTGAAGTTCCAGATGGAATCCTAGTGGAAAGGTGGAAATGTAGACGGAAATTAGATGAGGAGCTACCACTGAAGGCGCTGCAGTAATCACAGTTAGTACAGTATGGCTCTCTCTCAAAGGTTAACTGCAATGAAATGTCGGCTTGGCTAAATTACTTATAAATGAGCAGTATATACAGTACATTGCATTTGCTCTCCATTTGCTTTTTAATCCATATCTCTGTCTCCGTGTCTATTAAGGTGCACTCACACTGGCAATTGACAATAGTCACGTGACTGATCGTGACTGGTGACGAAGGGATGACTCGAGATGACCAAGGTTCACAACAGGCAAGCACGATCTGCTCATCGTCTCAACAAAATGTCCCGCGATTGATACATTTACATCTGCTTGCATCGCTATCGTTACGTAAAATAAATGCTAGCGTATACTCTGAATAACAATGCACATCTTCTGAGTTGCTGATTGGTCTAGCAGGTTTGCAACTGCAGTTGTAAAGCTTAAATATTGTGCAGTGAGTGACTTCATGAAATTAGTTGCTTTTCAACCGATGCAAGCATTTGCAACCATCACTTTGTAACCAACCTGGTCACACGACCTCTGCGGTTCATTGGTGTGAATGCTGAAAATTATGTGCAATCACTTTTCGTGTAGTTTTGTCTTTTCTTAGGGGACCGCAAAAGGTCTCATTCGCTCGGAATATAGTAGCATCCTCTGCATCGAGTGCAGCTACAGCCAAAGCAGCTAATGCATCTCTGCAGATGCATTGCATCTTTTTGGCATCCTTGTCTCGTGCATTGTGTTGGCGCCCATTAAGTTGGTGGGGCTGTGGAAAGGGGTGTCAGCGCCTTTCGCTTCTCACCTTGGCTACGCAGCAACCGTCCGATTCTCCGTCACCCTCGCAGCAGCTGTAGCGACTCTCCAGGGCTCCCGCAACTGCAAGGAAAGACACACTGTCACATGAAACTGTGCCACCAGGATAGCATCGAGTTCTTTTTGACTGTCTACGGAGCACCAAGAAGTTAAAGGGGCAGAAAGGAACAACACAGAGTCTGCTTATACTATTAAATTGTTCTTTCAGAACTATTTTCATTCATTTGGCAAATAAAAGTTCAGCAAGGTTCTCGGCTATTGCTGGTTATGTCCTCGACTGCTTATACTGCATATATTTACTTCGTATTCTATAGTAAGTACAACCTGCACCGATCACAATGGCTCCTCATATACTACAACATACCTCCGGGTATAACAGACTATTCTTCATAGCTAGTTCGGTCTCTTTAATCCATGCAATGAATTTAGCTTTTAACAGATATGGCTTAATAGACTTAGCAGAAAAAATTTGGGGCATATTTTGGGCATATCATCACTGCACTGCATGCAACATTTTGCGGCCACTTGTGGTGCGAAAAGACCACCTTGTCTCGAGTAACAAATGCACTAGCGGCAAGCTTCTCATTCCATGAGACACTTACAGTGCTATTAAGGTGAAAGCCCTAGACAGCTCATGGGGTGAAAAATCCAATGTCCGGCGTTATGGCACCAAAATTCATGGCATCAAAAATTCATAGGGAGCCGAAGCCATGACTTTTAGAGGGAGTCGAATCCACTTGGAGATATGGACAAACCGACCTCATCTCCAAGTTGGATTCTAATTGACATTATGAAGGTCGAGAGTCGAATCCACTACCTTTGCTGTCTATCAAGGCGAAGTGAATTAAGGCACAGCTCATTAAGACACTCGACCCCACGACCTTTGGTAGGAGGCAATAATAATAATATTTGGGGTTTTACGTGCCAAAACCACTTTCTGATTATGAGGCACGCCGTAGTGGAGGACTCCGGAAATTTTGACCACCTGGGGTTCTTTAACGTGCACCTAAATCTAAGCACACGGGTGTTTTCGCATTTCGCCCCCATCGAAATGCGGCCGCCGTGGCCGGGATTCGATCCCGCGACCTCGTGCTCAGCAGCCCAACACCATAGCCACTGAGCACCCGCGGCGGGTGGTAGGAGGCAAGCCCTTGAACGTTGGTGGGAGTCGAACCTCTGACCTTTGGTGTTGATTAGGGTGAAGTTAATTAATGCACAATTAATTAAGGTAGAGTTTAGTTAAGACAGTCAAACCCGCGACCTTTGGTGGGAGAAAAAAAGTAATATAACGTGCAGACAGAGTCACTGGCAGCCGAGCAAAAGAATGATGACAGCTTAGCTAAATTGCATAACACATTTGACTGAAAATGTTAAGCAATGCAATTGAATGTCTGGTGAGCGCCTTCATCCTCTTTAGCACATGCTAAAGAGACTAGTGATTTGTACATGCCCTTCAGGTTCCAATAACCAAACACTAGATAGAAAGCCAGGCAAAAGTCCCACCATTTCACAACATACTTCAAGAGGGCTGTTTCTTGGCCTAGTTTGTGTTTGCTTGAAGACATATAGATGCACACAAAAAGAAAGACATATAGACGACACAGGCGGTTCGGCAAGTATGTCTTGCACAACGTGCTGTGGCCCTAATTTTCGATAAAGAGGACTTCAGATACAATGGACTTTTCTCATAGCATTATTAGGTCATTGTAATTAACAAGTGTCACTGGTATTACTACTTTCCCTATTCTATAATCATAATAACGCATTATTTGCACCTCGAAATGCTGACCCCCGTGTAACATGCTTGGCAGATTTATACTCATGCAAATACAGCATTGCGGAACACCACAAGCACATGCAGCGAACCAAGCGAAGTCGGCCTGCTGAGGTGCAACGACACCAGAATGAAGTGTAAAGGTCGATAACACTCACTCCTCTTCTTCCACAGGCGACCCCAGTGGTGGACGCACTCCTCCGAGCGGACGTAGTCACCATCTTCCGTCAGCGAAAACATGGCACCGCACCGGCTGCATCGTAGCATCGAGTCTGCGCATAGAAACATATGGGCACTTGAGAAAGGCATACCGGCCCCTCCTCTACACTCAAGAAGCTCTCTATATGCCCATGCCACCACCAAGTGCACGTGGCAAGAGGTTACTGAAACACCCACTGCGATGGCTTTGGGATTAGTTAATGGTAGTTAAAGGCCTACTGCAATGAAATTTTAGGCAGAAATCCTGCAGCACCGGTGAGTTAGCAGTGTTATGGGCTACTATGGCCATGTATAGCAGGCGCGAAAAGGGCTGGCTGACTGGCCATTTCCTGTTTGCCCCCTCCGTTTAAACCCATTCTCACACCTGAATGCCCCTAGCTCCCCAGCTTAGGCGAAAGTGCTAGCCTTTCCAGTAAAGGTGTCATTCCTTCAGCCACTTCAAAAGCCTAGTTTCTGATAGCACAGCCCGTACAATATCTCATTTCAAATACGAGTGCATGCATCACAAGGACTCGAAAAACTAGATGTTCCTGATATCAAAGTGAGGGAGGACGGGGACGCCACCATTATTGCTTGCCGAAAGTGATGTGCGACACGGAATGCGTGGCTCCCTCGACATGACCGAGATAAGGTGCCATCCATGGCTGCTTGTAGCACGCTGAAATTTCTGGCAGGTGACGTGCTGGGACTTACGTCATGTCCGCTAAGCACCGGTTACGTGTTGTCCGCTTAGGCTCTACTTAAAGGCTGCTAGTAGGACAATTAGCATAGTAGCAGCCCTCCAGAATTTCCAGGATTGCTCCAGTAGTATGTATACGCTAGTCATTTATTAAAGGGACCCTGAAACGCCTTTGACGATTTTCTACAAACGTACTGAGTCGTTAGAGTAGGTCCTTCTGATCATTAATTGACACATCTAAGTGCTCTGCGTAAAGCGTGTAATTTATTATAAGGTTTTAAAAATGCACATCGCTGCCGATCGCAGCGCACTGCTCGGCGGAATTTTAAGCCGCCCCTACCCATATGACCGAAATCACCCACACGACGTCAGTGGGGCGAGCTATCCGATTGGCTGACAAGGGCGCGTGATCGATAATTTTTCCAACTTTATGGTAAACAAATAATCTTCGTAATAGTTGGAATGTTAGTTAATTTGTTTTTATGAAAAGAAAGTAACATAAAGAGAATGCACAAGAACAATTTTTCAGTACATTAAGCACTTCCGGCACACAGCAAGTGTCGTCTGCTTGTGTTACAACGTACTCCATTTTGACGAGAGCTCCGCGGTCACAGTTGGTCTCAGTCTTTTCGCGAGCACTATGATTCGACTTTGTTGCCTTGTGGACTGCAAACGTGGCGACTGGAAATATGTTAAGCTGCGACATCGTGTCCCTCTGCAAGGCAGCGTACGAGCGAACTGGCTGCTGCGCATCGGACTACCGCTATCCGATCGGCGCCAGGATTTGCGCGTTTGTGGCCGTCACTTTACACCGGAAGATTACTAACGCAACAGCGTTTCGCGAGTCCCGTATTAGGGCAAACGTAAGCGCAAGGGGACAGGGTCTGGCCGCTTGACTGTGCCGTAACGGGATGAGCCGAGATGAGCAGAAGGGCAAATGTGAATGGTCTGCACGGTGCAGCCACCTGGTGGCATAGAGCGCAACCATACACAGTAGCAGCAACGAAGCGTATTCTTCTTTGCTGCTGGTGCGTATTTTTCGCAGGAGTGTAATCATCGACACGTTGTTTTTATAAATGTTTAAAATGTTTTACACTTGGTTAGAGCAATATTAGCGCTTTGTTTGGCTGGTTAAGCGCTGCGCCAACAAGTGTCTGGACCGTGTAGACCGATCAGGCCGCTCACGTACGTCTACGCCACAGTTCCTTCATCAGCTTGAGTTTATGCCTCCAATGATTTGCCGAAATGACCAGCTTGCCTGTGGTTAACGGAATACCAGACACGTTCGGCGCTACGACAGAATGCTCGCAACGCACGCTGCTTCGATAGCTCTCGCTTGGGGTCGACAGCCAAGCGGCTAGCGGAGAGGTCTCGCGCGGGCGGGGGCGGGCTCCAAAACAAACGGAAGTGGACGATGTGACGTCGCATCGTGACGCAGGACCAGTGAAGGCGGAGCGTAGCCCCGCTCGCTCGGCGAACGAGTTGAGGAGGAAAAGCGTGGATGGGGAGGAGGGTTACTTCTAATCGCTTGTAGCTCCATTAATACGTAACGCTTCACTCAAATTGTGGTGCGAATGTTCTACTTAAGCTGTACCCCACGCGTCTACAAAATTTGTCCGAACCGTTTCAGGGGCCCTTTAACTAACTTATCCAAAGTAAAACTCCATTGCAGCTGGCCTTCAATGGAGTTTTACATTCTAAAGATGCAGCTTGATTGATAGAATCAGGAAGTGAAAACATTCACAAAACAGTGGTGCTGTGAGACATGCTGTAGTGGAAAGCTCCAGATTAGGTAATTTTGACCACCTAAGGTTCTCGATTGAGTGCCTAAATATAGGTACACAAGTGCTTTTTTTTTTTTTTTCGCATTTAATCACCACTGAATTGCTGCAGCCACAGCTGGGATTCGAACCTGTGACTTCCAGTCCAGCAGCAGGATGCCATAGCCACACCGAGCCACTGTGGTGAGCCAAAGCCACAATACGGCTAACAAAAAAACTGCAGTGGCGATTTTCACTCTATTCTGACCCTCTGGGGATTTTTGATGTGCACCTCTGTGGCGGCTGTGATGCAACATTTAGTTTCCTCTGTTCTTGCTGTTCCATGACTAACGACGAATGGCGCTTGCCAAAACTGTACAAGATTTTTTTTTCATTTTTTTTTTACTTCTGCTATTTCCTTCAGTTTTTTAGGAGTCGGCAGGCGCAGGGAGCAAAATAAAATTGCAGGAGGCTTTACAAGATTGACAATGTTATCCAACAGTCCTCAAGACCTTGTTTGAAACTAAGTCAGCACAGCATACAAGCCTCTCATGGTTGACACTGGCACTGTTTGGCTGCCTTCAATGACATTACCGTGAAAAACCAACATCACATGTTTGCTCACCAGGCAGAAGCGCTAACAGGCTCACTTACTTTTAAGAAAAAGGGGCCACAGACGTCAAGGATGATTCAAACAAGCACCAACTCAGAACAGCCGTTTTATTAACAATGATAGCTGCAATGATGTTACGACATAGCTGTAAGCATAGTCATCCAGCAAGTCGAACCTTGTTATAACAAATAGCATAAAATTAATTTGGCAAACCAGAAGTTTCTCATGTGAAGTTATGCCACAATATCATATCAAGGCCAGCCTGTTGCGTATGCCAGAGCTCTTCGCTCATTAAGAGTTTTCTGCCACACCGAACAATGCACACTGACATAAACTTTGCAACTCAGTTCTGCGGAGTCTGCAAGGTGGAGGAAGTGTCACGAAAGGGAAAATTGTCGTCCACCCAATCTTAGAGGCAATGCGCCCACACAAACCATGCTGTCAGGTGTCTACGTCGCTATGCTAAGAGGCGCTCTTCGGTACATTGGACACGAGAATCTTGCATTTGCCTGCGAGAGCAAGTAACTTACCTATGCTTGCCATGCTACAGCCATGCAAGCATAGGTATGCAAGCATAGCCATGCTGTGCCAATTGGAACAAATTCTGAGGATGACACCGATTTGGGTATATTAAATTCCAAAGTTTGTAACAAAATTGTGTTCCAGTTATTTTTTGTGCTTCAATGTCTAAAACGGTGCTATGGTAAGAACAACAAAGTGGAACAACAATACATTCCTACCACAAATTTGAAAGCACATATATAAAAACTGGTGTCATCCTCAGAATTCGTTCCAAGATGACATGCCTTGCAATCACATTACCTACAATTCACAAGATGCAATATTTGCCATAAAGTAATAAGTTAAAAACATAATTAGTGAAATTTTGTTGATGAGTCAATGATGCATTTACATTTCTTGTGGATGTAATGTCTACTCCTTTGAGTAATCTAGCTTATGGACTCGAGTCGTGTTATCTGCCTCAAGCAATGTTTAAATACTTTCACCAGTCTTTGCAGAAACAACTAGGTACATATATATCATGTTAACAAGTGGCTCCTTATTAACTGTATTCAACAAACTGACATCAAGCATAGTTGGCTTAGTTCACATGTTAACATCAACAATAGGTGCTTCCAATCAGCACTGGTCTTGTATCTGCTGCCAACGTGCTTGTGCTGCAATAAAGCAAAAGTGCCAGACTAGCTGAAGTTTACTGCAATTGCCACATAAAATACTCACGTGGTCAGAATGATAACGAACAAGACACAGTTGATGGTTTTTCAACGCAACATGTGCAAATAGGCAAGGACACAAGAAGAATGCGCGAATCTTCATCCCTCGGCCAGAGTCACTGACTCACCATTCAGTTTGGAGTACTGACGCCCATCGGTTCCGCCAAAAATTGCGCGGCCCGGTTCCGTTGGATGCGACCGCGGGTAGTTGTACTCCACAAGCTGCTCCGTGGACAGCCGGTATGGCTCCAGCAGCTCGTAGAAGCGGGACGCTGCATCCCACCGCACCAAAGGTCGTGCAGTGATCAGAAACTGGCATCACCCAAACACCGCAGGTATTGAAGACCTGCCAACCTTAAACACCTTCAGGAATGCAACAGTTGAACCCCCTCCTCCACCCCCCCCCCCAAAAAAAAAAGAAGTTGGCTGCACCAACAATTGTTAAAAACAGATAAATCCATTACATCACACCAGATGTTGACTTTTCATTAAGAATTTTGCAGTCTTTGTTTTGTGGGGATGCTGCACAAGAAGGCCCTCCAATCTACTGTGACCGCTAGACTTATCTGCAACACAGACAAATGGAAGTGCCCATGAAGTTTATTGATGAAACATTCGTGTAACAGTGCTAGAACTTTCGGGTGCCACTGTACGCTAGTTTTATGGAGTGCATGGAGGTGCTGCAGGCAAGCCTGAATCATCAAGCAGAGGCAAAATATCAGGCTCTAAAAAGTCAGCTGGCAACTGCATTGGAATCTTTCCAAATCAGCGTTGCTTTAAACTTGTTGAAAAAAAAAATTGCTTTTTGGCATTGGTATGACAATGGTAAACAAGTTCTAAAAATCAGACGTTCTTTGGTAAAGTTGTATAAGCTGGACGGATGCCATTGGTACTACAATAACACTTGGAAGAATCACCCTCTAGAACAAAAACCTCGCATGAAACAGGCGTTTAGAAGTTGCCTGCACCCACTGTGACCCCTTTGCAGCGCAAAGCTACAAAGTTTTCCGAAAAATTCGTTCAGGTTTCCTTTGTAGCTTCATATCACAGTCAGATGGATGACAATTTTTTCCTCTCCTACCCAGCATCACGCTCCCTTGTAGTATTTTTTTCTTCTCCCATGACGTCGACCTCACGACATCTAGAATTTTCTGTCCCATTTCTCGTTGCTTTCTAGCTGGCCCGCTCACCTGTCAGTTCCGGAGGTGGCTTGCGGTAGCGGTTCTTCTCGATGCTAAAGCTCGTTCGCGCTGCACGGGCGCCCTGCAACACCATCTCGTGGGAGACCACCCGGTTGGAGGTCTGCACGGGCGCCGCAGCAGCGGTGGCGGCCGTTCCGGAAGAGCCAGAGCCAGCAGAGGACACGCCCCCTTCTTGGGCCACCTCTCGGCGCAGTCGCTTGAGCGTGTTAACGGCCACATTCAGGTAGACGGTCTTGCTGGAGCTCCGGTCGTATGTTTGCTTTTCTTCGGACAGCGCCTGCAATGGGGATAGACGTCGGTTGCGAGTACAGGGTTTGCACTCTTGGTTGATCACTTTTGGGGGACAGCATTTGTAGTGCCTGTTCATTGGCACATACCTACGGTAAGGAAAGACAGCTGTGCAAAACGTGGACGGTAGAGGAACGAGAAGGACAATACAAATCCCAACTACAGTCGAACCCACTTATAATGATACCAGTTTTAACAATATATCGGTTATAACAACCAGAAGCTGCTGCACCGTCAACTTCTGTATGTTTTCGATGGTGAAATAACTCACTTCCTATGATGCCCGTATGCCGCATTATCAGTTATAATGATAAAGTCTGGCTGCTGGGTGTCCGTGCCGAAATGTAACGGAATGCAAAATCCTTCAAAAGAAAAAAGAAAAAGAGAAATTCCAGCTACTGCATGCCACCGTGTGCTGTTTTGCAGCCTTCTCCGCATCGCCAGTCTAATGCACCTCTCTCCTGTCGCCCTTCCACCCCTCCACACACGAATGGGCTGCACCCATAGCTCTATGCTATGCCACCCTCCGAAACACGAATGGACCACTGACAGCACTGGGCACTGCTCCGTGCTTGCTCCCAGATTGCCCGTTGGCCCCTCGTGCTGTGCAGTTCTGCCAACAGATTAAACCGCTCGTGCTCGTCATAGTTGGCTGTGTCGAAGTCGTTCCTCGCCACGTGGTTTTCCAGCCTCCTTTGACTTGCCGCCAATACAGAAGATGGTCGATTTTCCCACTGGCGATCACCAATGCACGACGTTGCCGATGAAAAGAAAGCACACTGCTATAAATTTGGAAACGAAGAGCTTCTAACCAATGAGGTGATCGTCACGCTCGTCCTTACATGGGATAGCGACAGCGACTGTGACAGTGACGATGGCAGCGATGATGCGGTAGGGCAGACTACCTCAACATTGTCCTTACAGGGGGCCCTGCAGATGATTCAGTCCCTCTGGGGCTTCGTTTTCACAAGGGACCTTTTGTTGCACTACATGGAGCACCTGGATGCCTTGGAGAAGGATGTCAGCAAGCTTCGCGTAAAGCATGCAAGGCTGACAGGCATGAGGGTTTTCTTGTGCAAGCCAGTGAAAAGTACGAGGCGAGACGTTTATGGCGATCCCACCTGAACATTTCTTCTGGATTTCTCAACTTGAGAGGCTGCCGTGGGAACCTCCTCGCATTTTTTTAAAAGGCCCCTTTTGAGGCCAACAAAGCAATCCCTCGGCGAAGCTTGCATGTCACTTGCCACCCATGACACCGCTTTGCAGTTATAGCAGCGATGGGAAGCTACAACACCGACGCTGATCGATTGCTTTTTTTTCCTGGTATCTTCAAAGTAGAGATTTGATGATATTCACAGTAAGAGGTGGAAAACACATGGGTTAAAACCACGGCCAAAAAATTTTGACTTACCAGAATTTAGAGATATCAGAGTTCCAGTTAATGAGGGTTTACTGTACTTTAGAGCGTATGTCTGGGTTCCATTGCATAACAGTGCCAAAACTAAACCTCTAGAGAGCAGTGTTAGGATCATCAATAGCTGGCCTTTACAACCAAACCTGAGCGATGTACAATGAAAAGCACAAGGTGAAGCAATACACCTTTATACACAGAGTCAGACAGTAGCTCAATTGCAATGCATGACGGCATCGAAGTCTGGAGCTGTCACCAAGTGGCTGTCAACGCACCTTCTGAATGGCTTCATCTTCGGTGCTGGAGCATTTAACGCATTCATCCACGAAGAGGTTGAGGTAACGCTGACGCACAGCCGTGGGAACTCGGCTACCGTACTCGGCCGGGATGGTGGGGCGCTTCGACAAGACCTGCGTGATCGACAAGGCATTTTCAACCTGTCATATTTTGAGTTGAAGGAAGATCCGAACCCTCTAAATGGTAGAAAAAGTACTGGTAAGTCACAGCAGATCAAACAGTTTATTACAACACTTCCGTCTACAAACCAGTTGCAGTACCCAGGAGGTGAATCCTTCATGACATCACAATACACTAGCCTGCTCAGTTCTTGCAACTGCTGTAGTTACCACAAGTGAGTGCAGACTGAGGAAACATGCACAGCCCTCTAGTTAGCTTTTATTGCGATAGCAATTATATGGACACTCCAGGCACATTTCTGCCATCGGTGTCGCCATGAGGTTCTGTACGAGTGAAAGCGTGTGAGGGTGAGACGGCGAACGCGGTTCAATCTTGTGTGCGCGAGCAAGGAACCCAGCCCGCATGCGTGCCCTCTCCTGTGGCACACGAGGCAGGGGGGTGAGGCGAGGGAGGAGAGGCATTCTTCTCTGGCGGCTGCCAGGGTGTCCCAGTGTCCTCCTCGCCTGCCGCTCCGTACAGAGTGGAGACATTGCGGCGCCTACTGCGGCGTTGGCCACGCGTATCGCGAACGCCATAGTAGACGCCCTTGGCACCCGCCGTGGTTGCTCAGTGGCTATGGTGTTGGGCTGCTGAGCACGAGGTCGCGGGATCGAATCCCGGCCACGGCGGCCGCATTTCGATGGGGGCGAAATGCGAAAACACCCGTGTGCTTAGATTTAGGTGCACGTTAAAGAACCCCAGGTGGTCAAAACTTCCGGAGTCCTCCACTACGGCGTGCCTCATAATCAGAAAGTGGTTTTGGCACGTAAAACCCCAAATATTATTATTATTATTATTACGCCCTTGGCGGACACCGTAGGGACGCGTTGGTGGCGCTCGTGTATCTTGAAAGCGATCTGCGATGTGGCCAAAGTGTGCCCCTGTGCGGGCCTCATCTTCAAAGTGATTTGCAATGTTTGCAGAGTGCGCATAGTGCCGGTAGCTTCGTATGCGCTGTGCTTTCTACGTTTCATATGCCGTGAAGTGACAGATGGACAGAGGTCAATTGGCTCACGGCTGCTGCCGCGATTGCCAACTGCAGCGTTTTCATAGACAGTTTACACCGTTATCGAGCAAGACGTGTTTATGTTTATCTGAGCATGCGGGACATTGTCATGGTTAATTTAGTAAAAACAGAATGACGGGCTACTTGGTTTGAATCCATGCTAGAATGGGTAAGCGCAACTGAAGAAGGACGTAGAAAGAAGCAGAAACGCAAAGACAACACTGTCTCTGTGCGTCTGTTTCTTTCTATGTCCTTGTTGAGTCACACTTACACATCTCTATCATTGTCGATTTAGTCAGTAAGCGAACGTTTACAAGTTTATATGGCCGATAAAACTACTATCCTTACTTCGTACAGCCATCTACTAATTTGCTATCGCAATCGGCCCTTCGCCTTTCGGGTGGAACTGCCCAATTTTTTTTAATCTGCAACACTATCATACGTGGCCTTGCTGCTGCAAGACACCAGCAAATTTTACTCCGTATCTCGGTATCAGGATAATGTCAATGACGCCAGGTCTAGTATTTTAGGATAACTTTAGTATCAAATTCTGATACTTTCAAATTACATTTCTGCCGACTTCCACAAGTGGGATGCTACTCTGCCGGTTACTTTCACCTACAACTCGTCTGCAAACCTACTCTGCCTCTCAATACTTTACTTACCGCTGCTAAGCTCATACGTTGTGCATTTTCATGGTGCCACAGCGCATGCTAACAAAGCCCCTGTAACAATATTTTACAACCGTTTATATGTACTAAATATCATGCATTTGTATGCAACAAGTACCATATTTTTGCATGTGTAGCCCGCACAAAAATTTCAAGAAATTTAACAGTACAGTAGGGGTGCGGATTATATGCGAAATTCATCATAAAATGTGGCTTCACAGCACATGCAATGCTGCAGTGAAGCCACACCTCAAGGCAAGGTTCTCAGCTACTCAATGTTTCGTGATCTCCTAGGGAACCCCACCTCCTCCCTAGCGCTGTGTGTTGAAGCTCTCTTCTCCCCTCTTTCACGGTCACCCATTCTCCTCCGCTTTGCGGGTCGCCATTTTGTGTTTAGTAATTAGCGAATAGCGCTCGCGCCCCTGCCAAATTCGTATATCACTCATTTCGTGGCGCTCCCTCAGTCTGTGCGAAAGTGCCTCACGATACAGTGGTGAGCCAAATCACCGTTGGGATTTCTGGCTCGGTCACGTTTGCTCCGCCGCCAATGCGCAGTGTTTCCCCGTCCACGCTGTCATGCGAGTGCTAGCTGCGAAGTGATCCGATTCTCGTCCCATATCCTGCGACTGATTCATCCACAATAATATCTGGCGTGTGAATCCAGCTCTGTCAGCATCGGCAAAGAATGGGGGAACAGAACTGCTGGCCGAAGTTTTTGCAAAGATTTGAGCAGTGTTGTATGTAGTTACTTCCGCGGATTGCATGCGGGGATATCTTTTTTTTCTGTCCGGGCTGTTGTAATTGAGGGTGTGGATTACACACGGTGGCAGGCTATACACGCAAAAATACGGTATGATGCAGAATTCCGAGAACTTTGAATATGTGTTTCAGAACTAATTTGAAGAGCTCTAAAAAAATGTGCGGCCAGATTTCCCTATACGGAATGTTGCGAGAAACTTGGTAAGTACGAGTGAATAGTGGAGGGAAGCACACCCGATTACCTTGTCAATTATCGTATCTTTATTCTCTAATCAAATCTGCATTCCTTTCACCTAAATTGGTTTCTCCAAATACTTTATTAACATTACTCCTTGACTGTAGCCTCTTTTAACACTCACCATTCAGTTAGTCCAACTGCTCACTCGCATACTTTATTGTGTGTGCATGTATTTCTTTTACATTGCGTTTATCGTTTTCAAATAAGGATTTCCTGTGGCTACCTCCTGTTGCCTGATTCTCGGCCTATCCCTCTTAGTGGATGCGAGCTATGACGGAGGTCCATCATCATCATCACCATCATCAACAACAACACCCGAAGAAAGCCCGCTCACCACGGCTGGAACGTGGGCCACCCGTGGCTGGCCCTTGGGCTGGGAGGCCACCACGTGGGCTGCAGTGCGGGTCCCCTGAGGCAGCTGGGCTAGGGCAGAGCGACGCGCCGCCGCCAGCAGCGGCGCATTCGCCACTGGAGCCACTCGGCCCTGCAACACAGGCAGTGAGCACAGTTCAACCTAACTGCATGCAAACACTGCCACCATCCATCACTTCACAAGAGCAGCCAGGCACTCGCCAAAGAACACAGAAATGAAATGGGCAGAGTGCAACAACAGGCCAGTTTCTCAAGGAGCAATTCAGCAGTCCCTCGTGGGAGTACTTCCCAGTCATGTTCTATATGTGTGCATACAGTTTAACCTCACAATAAGGAAACCGGCGGAAAAAGTGAAAAAAAAAAAGCACTTTTGCAAGAATTGCATTGCTGCAAAATGAGACAGAACAGACAGTAAGTGCGTGTGAAACGGAGCTTTACTGTCAAAATTCCGCTGACCTACTTTGGCAGGCCTTGCTTGGACTACTATAGAGCCAAACTGCCGACAGCACGAAGTGCATCCCATGTGTAGGTCAGCAATGGCAGCACTGCCATGGAGCTGTATTCTTGCTGATAACTTCTGGGGACACAATCACTTGACGAGCTTTTGCGTAACTTAGCCTTGGGCACATTGGCCTTTACGAGCAACTGAAACACGTTGGCGGCCTACTGGCTAATTATGAGCAACAGCGCTCCAGATAAAGATTAGCCCAGTGGGGCTGTATTTCCAACCGATTGCTTTCAGTGAGACGATCACTTTTACGGGATTTCGCATGACTCAGCAGTGGATGTATGGGCATCTACGAGATGTATTCCATGCAGAAATTGTAACAAGCATGTGATGCCCCATCGGGCATAATCTTCGTTGGCCCGCCAGGCTCAGTGGCCTGCCAGGCTCGGTAGGCAACATTGGTCACTGAGCCTGGCGGGCCAACGAAGATTATGCCCGAGAGGGCGTCACATGCTTGTTACAGTTTCTGCATGGAATACATCTCATAGATGCCCATAGCACTCATTAAGTGCACACTGTCTCCTGCTGTGGGGTTTCAAGCACTCGCAGTGGTTATGCGACGCTGTTACATTGCATTGCGTTTCCGAGGGCTCCGTGTTGCTCTGCTCCCTGCCTGGATGGGATGGCAGCGGGTCATAAAACACTGTCGCTCGGCTGTCGTCCCACCCACGGGATGGTCGACGGGCTTCGTCCATTGGCCGACCTGTCGGCAGGATTCGGGCCCCGCTTGTGTGCGCTCCAGCTACATGCGCAAAACACGCGGCACGAGGAGACCGCGTTGGAGTGTCAGAGGGTGCGTACACATTCCTATCTGCTGGCGGTGGCCCCTTTGTCCACCGCCGGCCGACGATTACTTCGGCTTGTTGGCATCCCGGCCTCGGTGGGTGCACGCACGCTTCGTCACCTCAACATCCCAAGGCAACACCTTCTAATAGTGCCCCATCTGTTCTTCTTTCTGTTTCCATTTGCTCTGCTATGGGGTTGCGCGATAGCAAGCGCTGGGGCAAAGGATGGGCAGCCTCTCTTTGCTGGGCTCTTTGTTCCCTGTGTCGCGAAACGCCGTTAGTGGCCGCCGGCGACCATTTGGCTCCATTGTTCTGTGTCGCAATTAGATTTAGGTTCGGACATGTTGTTTTAACTGTTGTGTCGAACCCCCAGCTTAATAAATGTTATTTGTTCTTTCCCAAGAGTTTCGCCTAGGGTCTCCCTTCCTGCGCACACGGGCTCACCTTCTCCTAGCTGGGACCACCGCGCATGCGAGCACAGCAATGCGTATGCGTACGTGCATACAGGCGCGGATGCGGCACCCTGTATGCACGGCAGCACAGAGTGCTTAAACCCGCGGTGCTCGCATGGCGTGTGCGATGTCTGAGCATGCACGCCGTGAGCGTAGCTTGATAACCAAGCCATAGACGTCTATGTATTCTGTGCCAAGTTATGTGAAAGCTAGTGAAAGTGATTGTATCCAGGAAAGCTACTGGCCAAGGATACAGCCCCAATGGGCAAATCTTTGTCCGGCGACGACAAATCCGCACGTGATGCACGATGCCCAGCGTACTTCAAGCAGGGGACGTGTATTCTGGGGCGATGACTTTCGAGGTCACAATAAGGCCCCAGTTCTCAACTGGGGCCAGAGGCTCGGCTGCTCACGCATATGGTCACCATCTCAAAAGTCATAAACAAGTTTACGTCAGTAGGACTTGTATTTTTGTTCTTGCTGCACTTTGTTTTGTCATCAAGTCACATAGAATGCACCGTGCATGGGGTACAAAAACAATCATCACATATCAGTAGAGGTCGATGGTGAAGTGGGCGTTGCGTCTGAAACAAGTGATTGACAACAATATGGTGGTCACGATGGGCTTCCAGCGACAGCGATCGCTTCCGGAGCTTTCCTGTTTTTGAAAACAAAAATGGCAGTGGCCTCACAAGCACGTTGTGATCGCACTTTATGCAATTTAAGTGAGGAAAAAACGCATTTTTAGTACTTATAGCACTCTTATAATGTTACATGGGTTGACAATATGGGTTCTAATATTCTGGCAGGTTTCATTATTGTGGGAGTGCAGTTTGGTGATGTTTCATTGTCGAAAGATAAGCAATGCATTGAACCCTTGGTTGAAAAGTGACTGCTTTGGCTCGGTTACTCGCTGCTCAATTTCTCAGTCGGGTGACCGCAGTTGCAAAGTTTCTCAAACAATCAGCAGTGCAGAAAAGGGGCGTCTGTATACACGGACGATTATTTTACATGGCGATGGCGATACAAGATGCGAACGGCACCAATCACGAGACCTGGCGATGGGCCGTCACGCTTGCAGGTTGCCGCGAGTCACTCCTCGGTTGCCAGTAAGGTAGGTGATGCGACCTCTGTCAATCGCCAGTGTGAACGAGCCCCGATGTGAAGTGGCCACTCACCTGTCCTGCTGCCTGGAAACGTTGCTGCAGCTGCGCAAAACGGTTGTGCATGGCCTGCGCAGCGGACACGTGCGCCAACAGGCCTCGTGGAGCTGCTGCTGCCGGGCGCTGCACAAACGTGCGCGTAAGCCATGGTCACAACTTGGCAAACAGCGTATGCACAGACAGGTACACTGTTAAGGGGAACGCACGTTAGCACAGCGTGAATGACTTTCACTCAGCAGAAAGTCTGAAAACATCTAGCTCAAGTAATATCAAGCGGGAACTGTGAGGTTGCCTTCAAGAGGCTATGGTGGCTAAACGCATTTGTCCAGCATAAAAGGGCTCAGTGAAACTAAATGTTCGATGAGAGAGCTACTTGTTGCATATTGAAGTTTGTAATTCAATTTTTAGATTAAATTTATTTCTGCATATATACAAAGTATATGTGCGACTGACTGTCTGTGACTTTAAAGCTGTTCTAGCAACGTAAATTCAAGTAAACTTTAAATGATATAGTATCACACTGCTATAGAGTGAAACAAATATTTTTTTGTGAATTCACAATAAATATCTACACAAAGTAGTACTTTAGGTGAGCAGAAGTTTGATAAACAAAACATATAGCACTTGATTATGCAACAATGCTTTTAGCTTGAAAACTAGCTAAGCAAAATTCTGAACATCAAAGAATGCTTTTTCTGTACAATTCCCATAACCAAGAAGCTGGTTAAACATTAGGATAGCAAGAGGATGATATTAATATATGCTCTCTTGTTTATATTGGTTGGTAACGTGCCCTTGATCACTTGGTGTCTGTAGTTTGTGCAACTGCATGGTACGTCAGATTTGAATTGGAACACCCTGAGCAATCAGTGCTTAAGAAATAATTCAGTGCTTGTTCAGTGGCAGGATATGGCTGAATGCTTAATGCACTACTATTTACTGTAATTCACTGAATGAAATGGTGGAAACGCTTTGCTCGCTGTCGCAGTTTTTCAAAAGTAAGAAGTATTTTTCTGCATGCTTGCTTGCCGCTGACCATGTTTGTCTCTCTGGCATGGAGGCAAAGTATAACGAAGCACACCACCACTGTATGTCCACCCGGGTTGTCACACTTCTCAACAATTGAGCAACATGGGGGCAACAAATAGCTGTGCCCAACTTTCTGAGCCAAACACAGCCGTGCGAGCCAGCGATCGCGGGCCTCACCCGAGCAAGATCTGGGTTGTGGGCAACACGCTTCTTGGACGGGACAGCAGGCTCCAGAGTGCTCTCAGCCGGCCGCTTCACATGCACCCGCTCCTGAGGAAAAGAACCACAGGTGCAGACCATATGGTGGGGAAAACGTGTCTCAGGCAGCAAGTGGTTGTTGGTAACACACTACCGGTAAACTAGTTATGCTTCACCTTTAATTTCCAGTAACACTAGATAGTAAAGTATTCACTCTGTGATGCAGTTAACAACAAAACGTTGCACTGCAACAGTTATAATGGTGCCACGAGGGCACAAAAAAATTACGTTAACTGCTGAATGCCTTAAGGTCTAACAGCAATCTCATGGAGCCACGCGGACATACCTCAGGGCATTAAAACTTAATGGCATTTGAGATGCAGTCCATTCTCACAACTCATCCAGCCGTAGATTGTGTACGCTAGCTCCCAATGTTAGCAGTTATGGCTGCACACAAAAGACAACATTTCAGAGGTAAACTGAAATCATTCTACATAAAATATGACTACAGTCGACTTTCGTTAATTCGACCCTGACGGGTTCGATGAAATTGATCAAATTATCTGGCAGGTCGAATTAAACAGGATGCACAAAAAGATGCAAAAACACACCACTGAGTCATTTGGCAGTATTTGTCAGATGATACCATGCCCCCCGAATCAAATGCACATATGCTTTGTATGTGTTTAAACTAGAAAACTAACATAGAAATGACATTACAGCTCCTAAACGCAGTATAAATTTAATGCCACTCGATTTTTTAGCAAAAGATATGGGAAACGGTCAAATATGTGTTGCACAAGGGCGGCCAGTTTCCTAAAATCTGCTTCGCCATGTGCATTTATTGAAGTCGGCTTCGCCACAGTACAGCTGTATCATACGAATGCCACAAATGCAGTTCTTGGTCCAATTTTCTTGGAGGAAAAAAATAAGGCGCACTTTAGAATTGGGTAAATGCCATAATCAGACATTGTGAGCTACCGCTAGTGCTCGAAAATCTTAGGCACAAAACAGGCGTTTTTGACAGGAGATGACGTGCGTTCAACACACTCACCGTCCTCTAAACTTTGCCGACATATGCTGCCAGGGTCAGGCATGTGCATACTGGCTGGTCAAGTTTGAATTATGTTGTGATGGAAAATTATAGGATAGAAATAACAAAAGTGTGGATTCATAGAAATGCATGGGCGCAGCCTGCGACCTTCGGTCACAATCAAATTAACAAAAAAAAGAAAAACAATTAGCCGGAGTCAAATTAACAGAAGTCTACTGTATTAACCTTTCTAGTACAATTTCTTACCCACCGTGGTTGCTAAGTGGCTATGGTGTTGGGCTGCTGAGCACGAGGTTGCAGGATCGAACCCCGGCCATGGCGGCCGCATTTTGATGGGGGCGAAATGCGAAAACACCTGTGTACTTAGATTTAGGTGCACGTTAAAGAACCCCAAGTGGTCAAAATTTCCAGAGTCCTCCACTACGGCATGCCTCATAAGCAGAAAGTGGTTTTGTCACGTAAAACCCCATAACTTAATTTTTTAAAAATAATTTCTTGAGCTCTTGCCCATTAACGGACATGGAGTCACTTCACTATGAGCACGACACTATCAGCCACAGTTAGTTTTACATAATGCCTTTTGCCTAAGCCAGCGACAGAGCTGAGTCTATCTTCTACATGCATCTTCTACATGCACACTCCACAAGTCAGCAAATATGGTGTGCGCAAGCTAAACGTTCCTTTTAACCTTGCAAAGTGAAGAGAGCCATTTTACTGTGAAGAAAGCAGAATAGCAACATAGCCACACCGAGCAACAGCCCAATTAGTGCAATGTGTATTTTCTGGAGGTAGTCACGTCAGCCTATACAGGTCTGTAGGGCGCTAGAAGGAAATAATATCGGTTTTTATCTCTCATACAAACAGGCGGGCACAGTAGTAGAGCAGCATCTTCCAGGTTTATTTTATGCAGACAATATTGCATTGCTAGCTAACGAGCAAAGTGATTTGCAATGTCTGGCTAATATCTGTGGACAGGAAGGCAACAATTTAGGTATGAAATTTAGTGTTAGAAAATCAGGTGTTATGGTATTCAATCAAAACAGTGAACAGACAGTGGACATACAGGGCCAAGAAATACCTCGGGTAACAGAATATAGATACCTTGGTATATGGATAAACGAAGGCAATAGATATATGGAAACACAGGAAAAAACAACAGCAGTGAAGGGGAAGAGAAATGTAGCCGTAACGAAGTACAGAGTGCTATGGGGATACAATAGGTACAAGGCGCTCCAAGGTATGTGGAAAGGTGTAATGGTTCCAGGACTCACTTTTGGAAATGCGGTTATTTGCTTTAAATCAGGGGTAGAATCAGGACTCTATGGGAACCAAAGGTCAGTGGGTTGCCTCACATTGGGCGCTCACGGGAAGACTACAAATGAAGGTGTGCAGGATGATATGGGCTGGACTAGTTTTGAAGTGAGGGAAGCTTGCAGTAAAATTGAGTATGAAGAACGACTGAGGAATATGGAAGGAAGTAAATAGGCTTGGAGAGTGTTCAGGTATCTGTACAGGAAAAACATTGATTCACAGTGGAGGAAAAGAACTAGGATGCTTACCGGCAATTATGCGGCCTATAGGGTGGTCAACACAGCAACAAAGAAGGTCAAGTGGAAAGTCAGAGAGGCTGAAATAGTCTCATGGGTGGCGGCAATGGAAAAGAAACCTGCCATGAGTAATTACTTAAGAGGAAAAAACAAAATCAGGAAAGAAACAATTTATGATAACTCAAAGGGAAGCTCATTACTTTTCGGAGCGAGATTGGGATGCCTTAAAACATGCACCTATAAAGCGAGATATAAGAAGGAAGAAGCACCTGCTTGCTGCGGTAAAGCTAGGGAAACGACGGAGCATGTTTTGTTAGAATGTGAAGACGTCTATCCAGCGGTCGATTTAGGCACCACTGGCCTCCTTGAAGCCCTTGGGTTCAGCGAGAACAGTGTAAAAATAAACATGTCCGCAATAGGGATTAGTAAGAGGCGACTGGAGGATTGGTGGAAGAAAAGTAGGGAAACAACAAAAAAATGGAGACATACAAAACCACAGCTCGTAATAGGGGATCAGAAAATTTGGTTGTGGGAGTTCAGTGTGTTTTCTTTTGCTTTCTTTATTGTTTAACCTAGGTAGGACTTTAGGCTGTATAATAGCAAAAGCTTGGTGGCACAACCTACTGCCCAGTTCCAAAGGGTACGCTCATAACATCCATCCATCCATCCATCCATCCATCCATAACCACAATATGCCACATCTCTGCATAGTTGGGGGAGACAGACTGTTGAGAGCAAACCGCAGACAGAAAGGGGCCATCAACTGGAACACTACAGAACACCACAGTGCAATGTGAGCACATTTTGCAGGATTGTTCTAGTTTGGTTTACTTACAGGATTGGTATAGCCAGTTGCCCTCACAAATTTCTTTTCTAACCTTAAATAAAGTGTGCTTATTTGTTTCTACGCCATCACATCCAAAAGCCAGAATGGCTGCAAGCCCTATGCCGCCCTACGCCCCTACGACACTCCACAGGGCCATTACCTGATTTGCCATCACGGGTGTGTTGTTGGGCTGGGAGGCCTCATTGAATATGCGCAAGCATTCCTCCACCGGGTCCTCCTCCTCTTCCGACTCCAGATCCCACTCCAGCTCGAACGAAGGCCTGTCCGTGAGAGGTTCCACTTTCACTCCATCATTCTTCTTCCCTTCGTCACACCCCCTTTCCTGGCAGGAAGAAGCACCTGAAGAAGAATCCTCCGATTCGCTGGATGCAGACTTTGCTCCCCGCTTGTCGGACTCCTCCGCGCTGGCTTCCTTCTTCCGCGATGAGGAGCTGCTGCTGCTGTGCTTTTGGCCGGATGACCGCTTGGACGAACTGTGGTGACTAGATTTGGAATCGTCTTCCTTCCTCTTCTTAGATGATGAGTGGTCTGTGGCAGATGTGGACGAGGACCGCTTCGATGAGTGATTCGATAATGAATGCTTTGACGACGAGTGTTTTGAAGAGGAGTGATTCGAAGATGGGTGACGTGAAGAGGAAGAATGTTTTGAAGACGAGTGATGTGAAGAATGCTTCGAGGACGACTGCTTTGAGGATGAGTGTTTTGAAGAGGAGTGCTTCGAAGATGAATGATGCGAAGATGAGTTCTTTGAAGATGAGTGTTTTGAGGGGTGCTTTGAAGAGGAGTGTTTCGACGATGAATGCCTGTTTGACGATTCTTTAGAAGGTGGCTTCGATGCTGCCTTGGATGAGGAATCTTCAGAGGGACCCTTTGTATGTGATACCTTGCATGACTCCTTGGATGAGGAATCATTTGATGGGGTCTCTTTTGGCGGGGATTCCTTGGAGGGCGAGTCCTCAGAGATTTCCTTAGGGGAATTGTCCTTGGGTGAGGACTCTTTGCAAGTGGAGTCCTTAGCTGAGGGCTCCTTAGATGACCGCTTGGATGAAGACTCCTTGGATCGTTTGGATGATGACTCCTTGGATGTCCCCTTGGATGAAGGCTTTTTGGCTGATGATTCTTTCGATGAACTTTCCTTAGATGATGGCTCCTTGGACGATTGCTCTTTGGATGATGACACCTTGGATGATGACTCTTTGGAGGACCGTTCCTTCGATGAGTGCTTGGACGATGAGTGCTTAGATGACGAATGCTTAGACTGTGAACTCTTGGAGGACGAGTGCTTGGTCGACGAGTGATGTTTGGATGACGAATGCCCCTTGGTGCTGGATGAGGGTCCTGAGTGATGCTCTTCCGAGCTGTCCTCCTTTTGAGCTGATTCTGCGATCTCGCCATTTGCCATGCTCTCATCCTCTTCTTTCACCCTGCTTGCTTCACCCTTATTCTCCTGCTCTTTCACCTCTTCCTTCTTCTCTTTTTCCACTGACTCATTCTTAACCGTCTCCTTCAATGCCTTGTCTGCACCCTCAACATCAGCAGCGGCTTCAGCTTTGGAAGAAGGCTTTGCCAACGCACCGTCCAGTCCACCAAGGCGCTTGTCCTTGAGCCGAACGATGGCATCCACTTCCTCCTGCACCATGTCCGCATCGTCATCGTCAGCTGCGGCACTGCCGTTCACCTGGCTGCCCCCATCGCTGCTCTGTTCCGGGGACTTGGATTGCTTAACTGGGCAGGCTAAAAAAGAAAGAAGAAGAGTGAGAGGCAATAAATAAATATGCGATGGCAGAAAATTTGAACGCTCCATTAAATGCTCTGTCTAGTCACTTGGCACACCTGGCTGTGGTGGACAAGGCCAAAAAAAGCTGCCACCAGCCTGAGTACTGCACCATCTACATGAAAGGGCAGTAGCACTAGAGAAAAATAAGACCACCCACAATGGCTTCCAACGTGTGAAATTAAATGTATCATCCTTTGAATTAAAGTACCTAAGGAAGGACATTCCACTTAAAAATTTTACTTTTTATTTATGGGCACATTTTGACCAAACTTGCACCACTTACGTATTTTGATATACTGCTTTTAAATGTACAACTGAATTTCCTGTGCAAGAAGTAGTTTTTGAAGCATTAGAACACCTCCTTCTTGTGTCTGTGTGGACTGCAAGAGATGAGTTCTGTATGAAATACTCATTATAGGGGAGACCGGCATATCAAAACGAAAATAATGCTGAATGATCAAAGTGTGAAAAGCTGCAAGCATGAATGCTCCAAATTGATTTGGGGCGAGTATCAGAGTATACCAAACAGCTTTAAGTAAGAACCCATAGTAACGCTTCGGATAAATTATTAGTAATTCTTGAAAATTTCTGTAATAATATTCACTCATATTATTCGGCCTACTTCACCTTCTAGTTCTCTAGCTTCCTAACAAAAGATACAATTATTGCAAGAGCATAAGAAGAACCAGAGATATTGTCACTCCAAAACTGCTGCACCATTCAAAATGCTGTTCAGAGAAAATGAGGGAAAATATTTCACGGCATGTTCATGGCGATTACGGCAAAGGCAAAATTTGTCAAGGGTGATATGGGAGTCCAACAAAGCAAAAATAAATGCTCTGCACCAACCAGGAGCAAAGGAACACGAAAAGATTTTTGGCCCAATTCTCAGCTCCAAAGAACACACTCCATTCGTGAGCAGATAAACGCCTGTGGTGCCGAGCCGTGCCCGTATAGTCCTCACCTGGTGCTGCCGAAGTTGCGCTCCTTGTCTGGTTCAGCTGGGTCGGTGCGCGAATGGGCAGGAGGCAACGCCTGCGCAGTTCAGCCAGAGGTGTGGGCCGGTACTGGGGCACGCTTTGGGCTGGGATGTAGCGCCTTGGCTTCGGTTCCGGCGGACGTGTGACCATGGGCGTCGGGACATAACTGCACAAGGAGGCACGGCCAGCTGCAGTTTTCTTCAAAGCAATTTTATTTAATCCGCTCATTCATTGCATACTGCTTGCCCTGTGCAGGTCGTGGTAGGGCGTGCAGTGCACGAAAACGGGCAAAAGGGGGCAGGGCAAAAAAAGAAGAGGCATGTTGAAATCAATGGCGACGTCTTTAGACACAAGTTACAAAGAATTCCTTTAAATGGTGGTTGTCAGCAGAAACAAGTACTTGAAAGCATGAGTGCTAGTGAAAAAAAAAAGCCGAAGCATCTATTGCGACAGCAAATTAACGGACAGCTATACGAAGTAAGGATAGTAGTTTTATCGGCCGCATAAACTTAGAAACACTCGCTTACTAAGTGAATTAACAAGCACGGTATCAGCGCGCACAAGCAAAGATGAACACATCACACTCAACGAGCGCAGACACTCGCTGTCAAAACGCTGGGGTGAGCAAGCGCAACAGCAGCAGCGAGCGAACTGACCTTGGTGTGGTCTATTGTTTTAAAGCTAGAGCGGCGAGAACACAGTGCACACAAAGGTATGAGCCCTCTCCAGATCCCTTTCAAATTACGGCACATGCGACCAAGCGCAGCCGTGCAAACTACGCACTTGTTGGCGAAGTCGAAGCCGCCCCCACTCGCTTCCGTGCTGCCTCCCCGCTTTCCTCCATACTGACCTTTTTCATGGCAATCACATGGGTGCTGCCATGTTTGATACATGGTGACGCGTCCATTGCTTGCCTCAACTGCCTCTGTTGCTTGCACGTTTACAATGGGTGTCTACGACACTGGTGCGGCATAGCAAACCTCTGTTTTGGGAGATATCGTAGACAGTGACTGGGTGAACGACACAACACTTTGGCCACAGCTTTAGAGAACATGCCAAAGCGCTTTGGAAGCTGATTAAGCTACGTCCAAACGGTGCGAGCAGCCTATTGACACACGAGCTTTTGTCACGAAAACGACAAATAATAAGAGAGCAAACTCACTGAGTGTGTGTAGACGCATATTTGTGAATAGCAACAAAGAAGCAACGATAACAAAGTATGGCACGTGGGTAGTATGATTACAAAGGTATAGGCAATAGTGCTATAACATGTTTTCGTTGCATGCAGCTTAAGCAGGCAACTCCCTTTGACCATTTTTAAGACATTTCGTGCTAAAATACGGTGTGTTGCCTTCTGTAAACTTTCAGTTGCGATTGCGCATCTCTGTGTCCATTCATTTCATCCGTCCCATGCTTTTTGCACAAAGGGACAGATGCCTGATGTCAAGAGCGCAGCACGACAATCTCACACTTCACTATACTGCAAGTAAACCCCGTATGAAGGGACCTCACATCAGTGTGACTATGCAGGTTACGCAGCTATGCACCAACAGTGGACAGTGAGTGATATGACCAGTGCTACACTCACCCAAGTGAGGACACTTGAGCCATGTCCTGCCTGACACGGCGCAGGGCGTCGTTGACATACTGCAGCAGCTGATTTGACTGGTCCTCCTCCGTTGGTTGGGCAGGGGTTGTAGGGAGACCCAGCCGAGAATCTCCTGAGTGCCAAAGCATGCGTACAACTGAAGCAACTGCACAACTCAAGCCCAATGCACACAACTGCATGCCACCCGACACTGCATCGCATCCAACAAATATTTTACAATGTAAACAGGAAAAAGGCATCCTATTCCATGTTCTGAGTTCAGTACAAGTGTAGGTAAGTATAACATTAAGAGACAGGAAGACAGTGGTGCGGATTAGAGAGCAAACAGGAGCTGCCAACATTCTAGTTGAGAGAAAGAATTGGAGTCGTGCAGGCAATACAATGCATAGGGTCAATAACTGATGGTCTATTGGAGTTGAGTGCTAAGGGAAAACAAACAACACCGAGGATGGCAATGCAAATGCAGGTGGTGTGATGGAATTAGAAAATTTTCAAGAGGATGCAGCCAGCTGACGAAAGGCAGGCGTGACTAAAGAGTGCCGAGAAATTAGGTTGCTGCTGCAGATGATGATAACAAGCTATTGGAGCTATTTATGCTTTACACATTACCTACACACAAAACAACAAGAGCGCAGAGCATATATGGCAAAGTGACAACCTGTGCAGCTTTCCTCTTCGTTGTCAGTAAAAATCCTGCCACTTTGCAATCTTCTTCCTCTAACATCAGAACATCAGGAGGTCACTGACGAGATTCATTTATCTTTCATTCCTCCGATATCACGGACATCAGTTAAGACTGCTTGATGCACCTCGTCTTCTATGACCCAGCTCTCAAACAATGCTCAGAATGTCTACTTGTCCGTCATCAGGTACTTGCATTCCTCAACAGAAGGCATGCAGTATCAATCATTGGAATGCGCACTTGCACAATTTGAGTGGCTAGGCCATTCAGTGGTCAGCTACATACGGCAGTCGGCATGCATTTGAGTTCTGCTGTCATACCTGTCAAATGGGAAAACACTGTTTTTCTCTTGCCTTATATCTTGAGGTCACAACCAACATAATCAACAGATTTGTGGAGCAGTTGCATTATAAGTTTCATGATCAGATTAGGAAACGGTGCCATGGTAGCTCAATTGGTAAGACCATCACATGCGTAATGCGAAGACGTGGGTTCGTGCGCCACCTGCAGCCAGTTGTTCTTTCATTCACTTTCATTTCTATTAAATTACTTTTCTTTAATTGAATTAATAAGTACACATAATTTCCCCTATGCTGTCCTTGGTATCATTGTTTGCTGGCTTCTTACGACACAACTAATAAAAATTGGGACCTCGGTTTCCTTTCTTCTCTTTCATGACCAGATTAGGAAATTTCAAGCCACAGTGTCATTCTGACAAACACAGAATGGAAGCAACTGGCAATCTCTTTTAACCCATTCACAGGTGAATTTTTCATACTTGGCACACAGGTTTACTTATTTTCCCACAAGACATGGTCGCAAATGTTCCCCGTAAAAATGTTAGATTTTTTCAAGTAACATTTGCAGAAGTACTCTGGTGGCAAGTACTCTTCTCCCTGTCCAATAGCTGCACGGAAGAAAAAAAAGAAAGGGATTTGTTTTTCGTATACTTGCAAAAAATACAGAACAATTTATTTGTCTTCCCGAGGCTCAGAAATCAAGACAAAAAAGCCATATTAGGAACTGTACTTCACGTTCCATCATTCTACTTGAAGCAGAAGTCAGCACCAAGTGACACGGCTCTGCCCCAGCAAATATACTGTGTCCACATATCTCTGCTGCACCATATGCAGCAGCGCTGTAATCATTTTCACAACAAAACATACTCACCAGCGCAGGAAATTCCAAATAAATTGCTTTTTCAATGGCAAGACATTTTTTTAAAAGCTTTTATGCACATTCTGCAACAGCAATTCATGTAAGATGATCAAGCAAACGTTATCACAGAGATCAGCTCAACACGTGGGAGGCACTGTATATAAATTTTCGGGGCAACAGAAAGCACCACTGCACGTTACTGCTACACAGCGCAAAAGAAGCCCTTGTCCTGTCCTTTCTTTACCTCATGTCCTCATTGTTTCGTGCTGTACAACGATTTCTTTCTTTCTTTCTTTCTTTCTTTGTAACATACCTGCTTCACCCTAGTGGGCATTACAGCAGGAAGGTATGTAACAAAAAGAAATACAAACTAATAATATCAGATATTAAAGTAAGGTAAAATCATCATTCTCTTCAATACTAGCAATATCAGGCGAAAAAGCATTCTATTCTCTCGTAGATCGCACAAAAAAAGAATATCAAAAGATGACAACCGTAAAAGAAAACTCACGGACTTTCAATGCATGGCCGTGTCTCTTCGAGATATAATATGGCAATTTAATGTACTTTTCTCCGTGAATTGCTATATTAAAATAACATACCTTGAGAAAAAACTTCGATCGAAGAATTTGTCTGCGGTCTTTTAATGCTTGTCACGATAATCTATTTTTACTTCCTGTCCCACTTAATTTCCTGCTATAGTTATTAAATTTAAACCTGACTGCCTTATTTTGCACTTCTTAAAGCTTATCCGTGGGATCGGCGATGTATGTATCCTAATAGATGCAACCGTATTCAAGTATATCACAAACACGAGTGAAATACAATTGTTCTTTTAATGTATGCACTCCATTGTTTTGTAACATGCAGCCATACAAACTTAGTCAAGCTTCCATGCTTCTAAGTACCACTGCATTTTTTTTTTATTTGAAAAGTGTCTCTGAGATAGCGACACAGTCATGTGGTGTAAATAATGGTTCCCACAGCCTTGCTACACACATGTAGCAGGTGGGAAGTGTACTTCCACTGCCTGCGAAGGATTAAAGGCTCTTCTCTATATATGTCAATGGAGGTACCTCTGCCCTGCAGTGGGCTTATTGGATACTAAAGCAATTTAAAATTTAAGTGCAGACTGTGTTGTATAAGCTACTAATACAGCCTTCTGCCACAAGAGAAAGCTCCTATTTGTTTATAGACATGAAAAGAGAGAAGACAGATTGGTCCTCTTGAGTAAGTACGCCGATTGACAGCTCTATTCAAAACAAACCTGATGGCCTGCATTTGTATACACTGGAACGGAGTAGTCCGCGTGTGGTGCTTAGGCCTTGACATGCAACGCTTCAACAACAGCCACTTTCATCAGTAAAAGATCAGTGTACCAAATACCACGCAGACAAGCGTTTTCTCATACACTTCTTTCATGGGCAATGTCAGCCAAGAGGGTAATGAAGCTAAGGCTAAGCAAAACATCATGCAACTCTGGCAGCACCTACTGTAATATAGTTACAGCCCGTATGCAAACATATCATGGTTTATGGACTACCACAATGGTGGAAAGTCAGACCTGCGCAGACGTGCAGGTGGCACCATCATGTGAAATTGACGTGAACTACAATAAACAACACAACTGCAAGGACCATGTTCTGAAGAAAATGCGGCTGTGGCTGAAGAAAATGCCACAGCATGGTGCCACCAGAGCTGCCACAGAAGCCTGTCTTGGACGTTTCAGTATTCCATAAGATGTAATACAATTTACGGACAGACTTTCTAACAGCATCCATCAGAACGCTCCTCACAAGTGGTTTATATTAAAGCGCAGGAAGTACAAAAAGGCTTTTTTCAACTTACACTTTTATGAAGCATATGGATTTAAAATTAGAGGACAAGTCCTTTAAAGTGTAGTATAGGGAACTGGAATTCAAATTTTCTGAAGCAGTTGAGGTACAAAGTGATCTACGAAATTCATTCAGTTGAATGATGAAGATGACGATGAAACCACATAACCCATTTGTTTATCATAGCCGGATGTTTATTGTGCAGTATAAAATGTGCACCCTGACCTTGGTCAAAGCCTTATCAAAAATTAGTTCCATGTGGTTCTCATGCAACATCTCTAATTCAGGCCTGGGAAGTCTATCACGGGTGTAAACCACACTATGACCTACCACAGCAGCCCAGCCACTATGGCGTTGCGGGTTCCATCCCGGCCTCGGCAGCAGCATTTTGATGGGGTCGAAATGCAAGAACGGTCACGTACTTAGGTGCATGCTAAAGAACCACGGGTGGTCAAAATTGATCTAGGGTCCCCCTCTATGGCGTGCCTCATAATCAGATTGTGGTTTTGGCATGCAAAACCCAAGAATTTTAATCCACACTAAGACAAATGATGGAGAAGCTTAGCACACTGTACAACAACTGTACAAGGATTTGCAACACAGCTTCAAGGAAAGAACTGCCAAGGCTCAGGAAAAAAAAAACCAGAGAAGTACAGCCAGCTGACGAAGAAAAAGTAGGAACACTGAAATGCAGTGGGGCTCCCCTAATTTCTAGCTCTTGTGTTCTTATGCCTTGAATGCAATGAATGACATTTTGACAAGGCCACATGCAGACATACTTTGGAGCACTCTGGGTGTTGATGACATTGCCTCTTGTGCTCAGCACCAAGTGCTGAAGCCACGCAGAACAAGAACTGGAGCAAACTTTCAAACTTTATTCGAAGATGGCTCTAGTGTGAGTTTTCGTTTGCGCAGATGGCATGCGCCGCTTTTGCAGACTTTGTGCACCGGCAGTAACTACAGAGTCTGGCGCAATTTGCCTAGGTGTAAGGGCTCGATGTGGTGATGACATGTGCATGCGTTACCATAACATATCTGCCGACCTGTGAACATTAAAGTTCTTAAAAATCCCATGAACACAATACCAGAACGAAGGAGGTGGGAATGCTATTAATTTCTTCTTAAAATTTACTTTGAGAATACACCTCTAGGGGAATTTACTTACCTTTGCATGCCAGGCACATGCAGCAGCAAACTAAGTACAGCAGAAACAGACAAGTGACACCCAAGTTTTTTTTTTTAGATTACGGTAACTCTTTTGGCTATTTTGCTGTTGATAATTTTGCTTGCTTTTAGGAACTTCTCTGAATAAACTTGCTTGAACCGCGTACCCCTCCAGTGTTCTTTCATCACCAAAAGACATCCAGAGCTGCTGTCGGACACTGCCAAGTGAAACTCCATCCGGGTGTATTTCTTTATGCTACTAAATGTCTGCAAGCATTCAGCATTACTTTGGTAAATATACAACACTGCCACATTATCACTGCTATCCTGTGAGACGTCAGAAATCCATCCACATCTCAGACGCTTCCTTCTAGTGCCTATTTATTGTATGTCACACCTTGGTTTGTTCAATATGTCCAACAAAGGCGTACGACTTTGTAAGTTGACAAACTCAAGTTCAGCTCAACTTTTGTAAAACTTGACACTCCTTTCGTAAAATTGTAAAACGATGCTGAATGTGTAAACCTTACAAACAACTCGGAAGAAATGGTCGGTATGGTCATTTGACAGACCCCGCTACTGTAACATGAGTTGAACAGAAAGTACACAGCCACCATGCAAGCTGCAGCCATGAGAAGCAAATGTGATTTGGTTTAATTATTTCGAAAAACTGATATAGTCCGATGTTCCAAAGCAGTACCGAGGCTATGAGAGATCCTACAAGGAGTGGTCTGGATTAATTTTCTACACAAGGGTTTGTTACTAAGGGTGTCACATGGTACACTTTGATTGCGACTGAGCCAGATCAGGGTCTAATTTCTCGATCACGACTGGTTCCTTTGCACAAGCTGCAGGAGGGAGCAAATCAAGGTCAAGAATTTTAATCTGGGCTAGGCTCGATCGCGATCGAATGTGACTGTATGACAGGGCAATCAGATGCACTCACAGCTCCCCCATGAACATTTTTAGAATACAGTTGCGGCAGAAGGTAGTCGAACCTGCGACTTTGTGTTTGGCAGCGCACTGAAGCAGATAGAATTAAATGAGTGCTCAGGATATGACGCTGAACAGGACTTATGGCACATACTGTGGGTGTGCAAGGGACGCATCTGGCCAGAGATTAATGTAACTGCTTAACCATTTTTTTTTCTTGGTGGGAGGGAGGGAAGGGGGAGAGAAACACAAGCAGATGGTCCTGTAGTGAAATGTTTGTTGTATGTATGCCATTATGTGTTTTTCACACCCTAAAGTTTCAAATGTTTAGTGCTGTCATTAGGTTTTCGATAAGCTAGAACAAACCTGAGTGCCATTCCCAAAGGATTTGTATACAGATGTACATATTGTGTGTTTGAAAATGGTTTTGCATTTGTGGGTATTTGTAAACGTACACAGATACATGGTAAACTGGATACTAGACATTATCTATCATGTGTTTGAAAACAAATACAGGACAATACTGTCTTCATCGCAATATAATGTACCAGTTAGAGTTGCAGAAGGCATCATCTGCACTTCTGCACAGAATCATAGAACAAGATACGCACAGTGATGCATGTTTAGAGTACCTGGTGGAAAAGCTTCAGAAAGTTCAGAAGTGTAAAATTATTTAGCCTTTCAGATTGAAACACTGTGCGCATCACCGTGGCCACTCTGTGCAATGAACACATTCCGAACCTTACAAGATAACTCAGGAGCCGCTAGTAGGGTTCTCAATGTGGGGCTCTCCTTAGGCGGCCGCGCAACATACATGTTCGGACATGTTTTCAACATGAGCCGTGAATAGCAATTTACACAAGCTAGCGCTTGTAAACGGCCCGTCCAATTACAAACAGTTGTTCCTTCAGATCGCATCCATTAGCGTTCACGATGACGATATGTGGACCCCAGAAAAACACAACCGGGGTTGCCGAGAACGTGACGGCAGGTCTCCGCACGCCCATACATTGAATGGTCGCCGCATAGGTGTCTCTCGCTTGTGCTAGTCTAACTGTTGGGGGCCGATAAACGACATCCGCCTTGCAAATGTTTCATCACATGCCAAGTGTTTTTGTACGCTGACTTCGCCCCTTTCGCAACGACTTTATGAGCGGCGCTATGAGCCGAAAGTGATTCCCGAGTTCGGGTTCACTTCTGGTCCGAGACGGCACCGCTGGTCTATAACAATTGTTTACAAAGCGAGCAAAAAAATGGCTTCGGCGAGTTCGTTGATCATGCGTTCGCACGCCGCAATGCCTCTGCGCGTGTATTTCAAAATGCATTTGAAGCCGCTGTTTTCTACGCTCGACCAGAGACGACGGCTGCTGAGAACACATCTGCGGGAGATCGGCACCCAAACTAAGTGCATTGGCAAACGCGCTGGTGATGTTTAGGGGACATCTCGAGGCCGCAGCGGCGTTTTCGAGCGAAATCAAAGGACGTCGCGCAGGAGCCTTCAGCCAGCACCAAAGGGAGCTCACCCTTTTTCTCATGGCTGAAGTGGCAGTGAGGCCGCTCGCAGAGTCCCGACGCGAAGAAAGGACACGGCAGTTTATTAAAGAAGCCGCACGAAGGAAGCATTGTCGCCGCTTCGCCCAAACACAAACATAAACATCTCCACCTTTGGGAAACGACGCTGATACAACCGCACGCATGAGAAGAAAAACTCTCGTCTGTAAAAGACAGTCCGCGTTGCCAGACGGGCTGCATAGAAGCGCACGCAATCTGGCTTGTAACGAATATTTAACGCAGCTGTACCATACGATAAATGGCTTATTTTCTTTCACTTGTATTACATTAGTTCAGTTAAAATCCTAAAATTTGTTAAATATTGTTTTTATGTACAGGTGGGCAGTTGCCTTTCTTGAGCATGCGCGCCTCTATGCAAAGGGTTCGTCGTCTGCTTAAAGAAAATATTTGCAACAAAGATTATATATTCGTAACCGTGATTTCTACCAAAAATTTGGGAACTCCGAGCACCAGATCTTGGTTATGGCTTTAGGAGAAAACTTTAGCTCGATCGATGTCCCTATTCAAATACACATGACAGCCGCACCGGAACCGATTACATTATTTATAAAGGGTACGATCTGTACGAAAGTGGTTTCATCATGGCTACGTTAAGATGAACCCGACGCGAGCCGATCGAATTAGAAATTGGGTTGACCGAGCACAACCTGACGGCGTTTATAACGAGTCTGTACGGCACGTTGGTTCATAGAATAAGTATTCTATGACGTAGCGTTGAGCCGAGACACAAACGCGTTCGAACTGGGCTTCCGGCAACAGCTATTTTAATTCAGGCATGTTAATTGATTTCACGGCTCTTATCATTAAGATGAGGATGTACTGTACAATCCTTGTCTTTGCCTTGTCCCGACACTACTAATCCCACTGCCTGCGCATAATTCGCGACATCACAGTGTTCCCTCAATTGCTGGCCCGCCCGAGTCCGCGTTTATAAGTACATGCGCGCTGCAAAAGGGTCGGGATGGTACAACCCGACTCGACCCGCCTCTGTCGAGTTCATGTAAACGCCACCGATCGTCTTGTAGTCGTGTTTCGAGAAAGTTAACTGACACGCTGTTATGACACCGAAGTGTCACAACAGACAAAAACCCGAAAAGCACCCTGCATGGTGCATTTTGAATAACGCGATGATATGATGCTGCAACCCACCAGGGCAACGTACCATACGATTTTGCATATCTTAATGTCTGGGTTTAAGCAAACAATTTAAAGTTGTGTTTATATGTACTAAAACATGAGATCGAAAAAAGACCATTGCGTCTTTCTAACTTCAGAAGTCATTATGTTCCTGTGCTTCCTCTCGCTAGTTAAAGACCTACGCCTAAATTGTCGATGTATTTCAAAGCGGTGTACATATAATACACAGATTTTATGCGCACTAGAGCATTCCTTATCTCCGAATGCAACGGCCCCGCCCACACAACACTGACTGCTATAGAGGGAACCGGTCGCGCCATTCCACACACACATCCAACTGGCTAGATATATGCGTGGAGTATTTAGTGGCGCCTATAAGCACATTCGCGTGTGACGATTTAACCGACTGCAGCGAGGCATTTTATGGATGGCTCAGCGCATCGTCACCTAGACCGCACCCAGACTCCGAAAGCTCTGCTCCGGAAAACTAATCGAGTCGCGTCTAGCGCAGCGTGCTCCAAGGACAAGCAAGACAATTCTATTTTCGCCCCGCCAATTAAATGAGTCAGTTTGCCCGACGGTGCGTCGTCCGCGGTCCTCTAGCTTGCAAGGTCAACTTCAGGAAAAATGGTGCTACACAGGGTGTACCACGTAACATGGAGCCAAGGTTTTAAAAATGAAAGGCGCGTAGGAAGCGAATTGAACCGAAGGCATAGTATTCGCCTTTCCCCCCCATAACTAACTCATTAAGTTTAATTGCCCAACTTTTGAATTATCGGCTTAGGACCTCAAGTATGATACGCAGGTTTGTGGTCCTTTTTTTCCTGGTTGCAAAGAAAGCCCGCGAAATATTAAATAAAAGCCACGTGACGGGGCGCTTATGCAGTGGTATCGTGCTGCTCTCAAGCGCGCGTTTGGTACAAGTACACTGTAGTAAAAGTTCTGCTGCATCGCGACTGTCGACGGGGAAGTGGCAGGGCGTTATCTCCTGGGCAGCGTTCGACCAGCAAGCAGCCTTAAAACCCCTCAATTTTCCAAAAGGCATATTTAAGATCTTTCCGCCACCTCCCTCACCCCGGTGTTTCCTCCTCCACACCTCCTGCCACCGCAACCTCCTCCGCTGCCCCATTGGCCAACTTGTGTCACGTGGAAACACGCGTCGCGCTTTAGTATTTTTTTTTCCAGCGCGCTCCGACCGCCATTGCTGGCCAGGTGCGACGAAAGTACGCAGACCGATTGATCGCGGCAGGTCGCGTGATGAAATCGCGGCCGCATTTCGATGGGGGCGATATGCAAAGACGCCAGTGTCCCGTCCATTGGAGGCACGCAATTATTTTCGCAACCTCTGTCCAGTTGTCCCATCAAGTTCGTTCTTCCTATCAAATCCCAACCACTTGTACTGTAATACATAAATAAAAACGTTTCCATGTGCCGGTACGTTGTTCAAATTATAAATACTGCCAACGTCTGCAAACGTTGCTCATGGCCGCCACAACCCGTGCGTGAGCTACACAGGCTACACATCTACAAATGCGCGAAGCGGCCCTGTTGTTAGGCGTTGCTGGCCCCAGACAGCCGGAATCTCACGCGCCGGCCGAACTATCCTGTAGGTACGTAAATGAACCTACGAAACCACACACACATACTTTCGCGCAGCAGAACCTTAAACTGAGGTAATTACGCACGCGTTTGAGCACACCGTGTGCGTGCGTCGTATTTCAGCAACACGAACTCCCAACGAGCGGGCGCTTTACGCCTTAAATAACGACCTTTTACTCCACATTTTTTTTTTGCGCAATTCCAACACATTATTAAGGCCAGTTACCGACTGATGAAGCAAAACTTCGCCTCAAAAAGTGCTCCGCAGGACTCGAACGAATTTTCTGCCATTTTCTTCGGTAGCTTTAGCCGTCGTCTGCTACACAGGCCCCGCATAGGCGGCGCCACTGTCGAGCGGAGGAGGAATGGTTGGCGCTATTTTTGGAGATTGAGGGGTTTTAAGCAGCATGCATGTGCGCCGCCATCCGACGGACCCAACCTCGTTCACCTAACTACAGTAACCTAACGCACACTTGAGAGCAGCAAGACACAGCGCAAGTGTTCAGTCAAGTGGCTGTTTTCATATTTCGCGGGCTTTCTTCGCAACCCGGAAATAAAGGTCCACGAGAGGTATCGTGTAGGTTACAACTCGTTCCGTAGTTTCTGTATGTGCTCTCTTGCTGTGTCTTGCTTCTTTTCGATAAGCTGAAAATAAATGACACGCTGTACGCATGGGATAAGCACGTGGAAAAAAGCATACCTCTTAAACAAGCGCGTTCTGAGATGACTGGTCGCGAGGGTAATAGTTCAAATGCATGATGCCAAGAAAGAACACCGTCGTTTTCTTTATTGTGTTTCAACGCTCGAAGCATAGTGAACAAAACAGATAAACTAGAGGAATTTTATTGGCTTACGAACCTGACGTTTTAGTGATTACTGAGACGTGGCTTCATCCCTCTATCCACGACTCAGAAATAATTGCAGAAGACTATAGCCTAATTCGCAGAGATCGTGATAGCCGTGGAGGAGGAGTGGCCATCGCTTGTGGGGATGCGCGACTCTCGCGCGTCCCCTGATATTTTTCCGCATAGCGCGTCTCCTGTAATCCGGCTTCGCGGCGTGGCCTGGCGCCCACGGCGGTCGGAGTGGTTGAGGCGCAGTACGAGAGATGGCGCGATTGTTGCGTTGCTAACGCCGCCGACAGGCGGGGTTAATTGGGCGCCGAAAGACAAGGCGCTTGCTCCTTTGGGTTCGGGACAGCAAGCAGTACGGACGTGCCGCGCGTGCGCCGATCGATGCTTCTGCGAGACCGTCTCGCGTGGCCGCCTTTGAACACGCCACCGTTCGCGTGACCGTACGCGCGAACGACCAGGCGTTGGGATCCAGCATGGGGCGAACATATTCGCTCGCGGTGAGTCGGACTTCTAGATTTGTCGCACGTCCATCGGCATGTTTTGTGGATAGCAACTCGGCTAGCAGGCATTGATCTATGAAAGGTGCAATAAATGCCCTTGTGATTGTTCGTACTACTGTGTTGTTCCTTTGTGCCAAGAGCATGGGTGCGAGAACCCCGCACGCTATAAATAATGGTATAAAGTTCCAAGAGGAACAAGGTATACCTAACCACGAGTCTCTGGTGCACAGTCACCCCCCCCCCCCCCATTTCAAACCACACCTCTACTAATAGGTGGAGTATACAGACAGCCTGGGGCACCTGAAACTTACCTTACAGAATTACACAATTACCTCCTCGAGAAAATGCAAGATCGGACAAAGCTAGTACTTGTTGGCGACTTCAACTTGGCAGGAATTGACTGGGATAACCTGACCGCCAGCAATAGGGAAGTAAACAGCTGCGAACGACTTTTTGATACCATGTTAAGTTTTTCTTTATCCCAACGCGTAATGCAACCGACACGCGTCCAAGGGCTTGTTTCTAATATTTTAGACCTTGCTTTGATTTCCTGCACAGTAGACACTGAAGTTAAGGTGGAAGATGGAATATCTGACCATAAATTGATCCTAATTCATTTTCCTAATCTTAGCCTGGAAAAAAGTAACACTGAAAATTCACATATAGTTATTAGAGATTATTGCAGAGCAAACGATGAAAGCATTATTGATTACCTGGAAATGAACTTAGATGATTTTTATGCTGAACCTTCTGATGATGTCGAGAACTTATGGCTAAAATTGAAAGCGGCAATTTTTCACTGTGAAAAAACTTATATTCCTATGAAATGTAAGAGGACAAGGCGAAGAAATCCTTGGATAACGCGAGAAATTATTCATATGAAACGGAGGCTGAAAAGAATCCGGTAGCGTAAATGCGATCCAACAGTAATAACTAAATATTACCACGAATTTAAAAGCTTGTTACAGCAAGCAAGAAAAAACTTTTTTCACACACTTTAACAGATTTCATGACAAAGCAACCGAAAAAATGTTGGCGTTACCTTGCTAAGCCGGACAGTCCAATCCGTAAGATGGAGATCAACAGCATCATTACTGAAAATACGCACACAATAGTTAACTCATTCAATTTTTTTCCAGTCCGTATTCACCCAAGCATGCCCAGTCCAAGTACCGCTTGTTCAACGCAACTCGGCTATGCCGGAAATCAAGATAACCGAACGAGGTATCTTGAACCTGCTTCTACAACTAGATGTTAAAAGATCCCCGGGCCCAGATAAAATCCCAAATGCGTTTCTTAAGCGTTATGCATAACAACTTACCCCCTTCTTACATAAAATATTTACGCTTTCACTTAAAAATGGTGCAGTTCCGACAGACTGGCTTTGCGCTAGAATAACCCCAATTCATAAAAGTGGTAACAAACTTCCTGGGCAAACGTATCGACCCATATCACTAACTAGTTGTTGCAAATTGATGGAGCATATCCTCAACAAAGCCATCATGGACTACCTATATAGAGTCTAAGAATATACTGTACCTAAAACAGCATGGCTTCCGTAGAGGGCTGTCCTCGGTAACGCAACTCGCGGAGATAACTCACGACTTTGCTGGCATAATTGATTCTAAACTTCAAGCTGACGCAATCCTCACAGACTTTGCGAAAGCATTCGATCGCGTACCTCATTCTAAATTAATAGCCAAGCTCGAATCGATTGGCATTAATAGCAAAGTAATAAGATGGATTTCGGCTTACCTTACAAATTGTACCCAGTATGCAAGTTTAAACAATGTAGATTCTGACTGCCTAAGCGTTTTGTCCGGTGTACCCCAAGGGTCTGTTTAGAGCCAACATTGTTTCTTATATACGTTAATGACATCTCTTTTTGTGCAGAACCTGGTGTAACATTGAGACTTTTCGCAGGTGATTGTGTCATTTATACTGCAATTCGTAGTACTGACGACCAACTAAAGCTTAATTCTTCTTTGCAAAACATTGCCCAATGGTGCAATACGTGGGGGATGGAAATAAATATCTCTAAAACAGCGTTCATCAGCCTAACCAAGAAAAAACGACCTTTATCATTTACGTACAATCTTATTAAAGGCTTGAATATTACACAAGTCGACAAAGTAAAATACTTGGGTGTCACATTCTCGCAAGACTTAAAATGGGATAAGCACATCACCGAAACGTGCGCCAAGGCATTCAAGCAATTAGGGTTTCTACGCAGAAGACGGAGTAAAGCACCTCAGGCCGTAAAATTAACTGCCTATAAAACTCTGGTCAGACCTATTTTAGAATTCGGAAGCATAGTGTGGGACCCTCATCAAAAGTACCTTCACGATAAACTTGAAAGATTACAGAATAGGGCTCTTAGGTTTATCTATTCAAAGTATTCTTGGCACGACAGTGTAACGGACATGCGCAATCAAGCGTATTTGGCAACTCTTTCCTGCTGTGTCATGCTGCATCAATGCAGTTTTTTTTATCTCCTCTTTAACGGACACGTCAAAATCTGAAAAAGACTATTCATCCGCCTGGCCGTCGGTCTAGTAGGACAAACCACGATAAGTGAGTCTGGCCATTTAATACGCATTGCAATAAGTTTTTCCTACTTCCCTCGCTCTTGGAATGCGCTACCAAGCGAAGCTGTAAATAATCCAAATTTAGATCAGTTTTGTTCTCTAGTGGAGCAGCTAATGGACCCTGTATAACTACTTTTCCTGTTGTGAAACGCCAGAAAGTATCTTGTAGTGTTGTATTATTTTCGTGTGTACATTTTTCTCATGTATAGCATACAATTCATAATGCTAGATTCTGTTCTCGTGCACGCGAAGCATAACCATGTAGGTAATGTAATATTGATGCACTTGTTGAAGAGTGTTCTGATCTACCTCATGTTTTCCTGTTCTTTTTGAGAACTTTTATCTTATTACATGCCTATGATGATGTAAGCCCGCTCCAAAGACCTACAGTATTGATAAATAAATCTGCTATATATGCGCGTTATACTGCCACACTCATCACTCAAGTTGCCCATACCGTGGCTTACATTCTCAAAATTCCTCATTGATAATGACAGCCTGCAAATGTCGTGAAACAATATTAACAGCGCACGTCTTAACTGAAATCTCAAACTTTCGCACTTTTAATAGTGCGAAAAAAACCTACAATTGAGACCTAAAAATTTTCCCGGCGCGGCTGTGCACCTTCAGCATCTGCTTACGCAGGCGTTTCTGCCAGAAAGCTCGCCTTCGTGCATGGCGCTTGCCGCCAGCGTTTCCCGGTAAACAGTACAGTTCCATAACCTGCAGTTGCCGGGAAGCGTGATCCGGCATCTTTCACGAAGCTATCACGAATTAGCTTGAAATTTACCATGCTTTGCCGTTTATGTACCACATACGGTGCGCTTTGCAATTTAAATGAAACTCAAACTGTTCAGCTAAGCGTATTTTTGCTTTGAACTTAAATGTTGACGCGTGGATCAAATGTTCTTCAGCCTTTACACCGGCGCCGTGCCTTTAGCGCGGTACGGAAAGCCCACGCTGCCGCTTCTTAGTTATTTACTACTTTTAGTAGGTGGATGTTTCACTCCACACATTTAAACAACAGACGTCTCTTAGTGAAATAAAATGCTTCGTCACTACCACAGCTAAACAACAGTTTCAGGAAAGCTGCAGACAATCTTGGAATTCCAGGCAGGTTGACCAAGTAATGTAATAGTGGTACACGAACAAGGTGGAAAGCATCTTTATTTGAACTGAACAAGTGGTAAAATCTCAATGAACACCCAACTCGGTGAAATATGTACACAAGAAACCTGCACTTCTTCCAGCAGGTGCCGTATGTCCACAAACAAAGAAAATGAATCCGCACACACGCACACAAACACAGCACACGGAGGCTGGCCCCATTGGAGGCTTGCGAGTGTTCAGGCCCACTCCTCCTCTTCGGCGGCTGCCTGGGATGCAAAGGCCGATCCTCCTCCTCCCCACATCTCGCCGCCGCCACCACCGCCTCCTCCTCCGCCACCGCCGTAGCTCTGCAGAGAGGGGTTTACGTAACATCGACTTACAAGCAGCCCACAAGACTTAACGAACTGCGTCTGAGGCAGGGCTGCACAACCAAAAGCCAGCCATCTCATCTTGGGCCACGTTTTTATGTTAGAACTTTTGGTTCTCGTAACGTAATACACTCAACCGCGGCAATGAGACATGCTGAACCAGTTTTGAGGACAAACTATGTGTTAAGACTGATTTTTAAATACACAATGGGCTTGTTTAAGGGGGGTCATGGCAATGAAAACATTTATTTATGGTAATACAGGGTGTCTACCAAGTTGACATTGCCAAATTCCCCAAGTACCTTTGCGAAATTCACCGAGTGACAACGCAGAACTATGTTTTATGTCAAGACGGGCTGAAACCATGTTGCCCGATGCTGTCACTCACTAGTAAGCATATGAAAAACTTAAAAACGACTTAATCCAGTTTTAATACGAAGGGGTTTTGTTTATGTTATTCAAGAAGAGAATAGAAGGGAGGGGTTAGTAAAATGCACAGCAGGTAAAATATCTTCAAATAAAATTGCAAATCGAGTCGGAAATTCTCAAATACGAATGAAAGCAAGATGCATACAGAAGCAAATATTTTTGAACATGAGCTATTTTTATCAACTGATAGCAAGCTTAGTGGTATGAGGACCGAACTTTGTCACAATTGGGAATCTCTCAACAGCTCATGAACCTCAACTGTCCTGAATACTCTCAGCCCGAGCGTGACGCCTCAGTGTTGCGTCTCACTGCTTTAGAGAGTTGATTTTGGCTTGGATGAGGGACACCTGCATCTCGGCATCAGCCAACACTGTTTCTTGAGCTAAAGCTCCTTCAAAACGGCGGCAGCATGCTTCCTTTCCCGTTCATTTCTCAATGCGTAGGTCCTTTCTGTTATTGTCCTCCTTCCGCCACTCGTTCGCCCCATCATCTTCTTTGACAGTTGCATAGTCCGATTTTTCGGACTCCCTATGGGCTGTGAAAACGCCCGAAATATCGCCCAGTTGGAAAAAATAAATGCATGTCATTTACTGCCCGTGAAGGCTCAAACCACCACAGGCACATTCGAAAACGCTCTGAAGGCCTGTTGGTACTCGTTCTGTGACAGGAGATACCGGGTGCACGAGTGTATAATTAAGGAATACACTGTGTCCCGTGGCAAAAGCCCATTCTCACACTTGTTATGCTTCTCTGCAATACTTTTTCGCATGCTTTACCAAGTAATATTTCTGTAAAGAGGCGAAGCTGACCTTCAGAAACTGGCATTAGCAACGCACCATGCTTTCCAAGCTTCTAAGCCAATTGCGAGGACCACAAAGGCGGAGTCCGTGCACTTGCTGACAGCAGCGAATTATTTCAATGAAAAACATGGCACCCAACGGCAAGATGCTTCATAGTGAACTACGAAGCCGCTAGGTCTAGCGTTGCTGCAGTGGTGGCTAAAGCGGATCTGCGGGCGAGAGCGCCGGTTCGAGGCGGCGAGGTAATCAAAACGGCAGCGGTGGTGGCTTTGATTAATGCCGTTTTGGACCCGCGGTCATGGCAAGGAGTCCGGAAAATCAAACGGCAAAGGGCTCTTGTGTCCGAAATTTCAAACATTCTAATACATTAACTCTATGGGGTACATGGTGGCACCGCGAAGCCGTCCAAATTATTGGGCGTCCAAAAAATCTGTCGTTGACTGTACACTGGCAACTCTGCCAGCTGAAAACAGGGCGTCAAAGACTATTCATTACAATTCCTGTCTTACTCCAGCCAGCATTACCGCAACTTTCAATCCTTTCAATAAAATTACAGCTAATTTTCCCTGATAGAGGCACGAATTCCCAGAGTTTTTCCAGACTAGTCAAAATCCCTGAGAATTCCCTGTTTTCCCAGTTGGTAGACACCCTGCAATAAATTGGTGAAATTTGGCACGCAGGTGTGATTTGTTATGTTGATATAACTGAAATTAGCTTTGTGCTATCTATTATAGTTTTCCAGTTATTGACAGCCTCTAATGGTGATCCCCAAATTAATTACACACAAGTTCGCCAAGATTTTCACACCCGCGTGTTCACAAAGGCCCATTCTGTGCAATAAAGCTATTGGTCTATTTTTTGAATGCAGAAATGAGCACAAGATTATTTTTTTGAACTTTCCTATGCATATTGTCTGATAAATTTTGTAAAAAAAAAAAAAAAAAAAACACTCCATCACACCAAGGATGTACGCAGTTGAATCTCATTCTCACACATGAAGAGCAAAATGTTCCTCGCCAATAATAGCCTGAACAAACACAAAGGTATTTTTTACATAATGAATCTCATAATGCATTGCGGCTGAGAATGCTGCCACAAGATGTCAACTGAGTGGCTGCTTGTCTGTCTAGCACTCCCTGAAGGTCAATTGGCTCAAGATAACATGTCAGTTCGTATAGCTGTGAACTATGGCATAGTGATAGCTGTAATGCAACTCATTTGAGATGCAACACTTTTTGGTTAGTCGACTCACCAGCAGAGCTAGCACAGCATCCCACCCATCACATTTATAAACTTCCATTGGCAGCATAACCTTTGTGCAGATGCACATTTCCAATGAGTGGCAGTGCTAAATTTGTTATGGGACAACACACCAACAGTGCACATTCCTCACAGAAAAGCACTACTGCCTCTCGCACTACAGATCTATAACAACGAGTCATTTTATCCAGGGACATTCATCAGACCTTGGACGTCACTGGACCTTGCGCACACCGCAGGACAGTAAAGTGCACTGTACGCACCTGAACACTTGTCTTACACAGTGCTTTCTACACATCCTAGCCACTGATACAATGTCAAAGGAAGAGCACTCACCGGGGCGCCTCCACCTCCTCCTCCTCCCCCATACTTTGCTTCGGTCTGCAGCCAGTCGGGAACCTCTTGCTGACTCTGAAAAACATGACCAATCAGCACATTTCACTTGCACTGCTTCATGTCAATTTGTCAGCCTATTTTACAGTGAAGCTGTATACTTCTACCGTCCAAGGAAATTTTCGTGTTATTGGAGTGTTAAGCAAAAAACTCCCCATATGTGGGCCGATCCTGGAGATAGTGCAATGTGGGGCCGACCCACGGCGGAGGTGAAGCAGGCGTTAAGCACTCCCCCATACGTGGGCCGATACCGAAGACAGTACAATGCCGGCCCCACCCGCGGCGGATGTGCAGTTTGCACACATACACAGCTTCGTTGGTAATCCTTCATAGTGGAAGGGCGCAGAGTTTTTTAATTCGCCTTGCACTAGCAATTCTATCTTACGACTGCAAATTTCTTTATTTCATCACACCACTAAATTATCTGTCGTCCTCAACTGCACTTTCCTTCCCACGGTGGCCATTCTGTAACTAGCTTGACATTGTGGGATTGATCACAAACCATCACATACTTAGATTTAGGTGCACGCTAAGAACAAAAGGCAGCCAAAATTAATACGGAGTCCCTCACTATGGCATGCCTCGTACAACAGATTGTGGTTTTGGTTAACCGATTTAGACAAAAGTAAAGGAACAAGGAGAGATATTAGGTTTACCCAATATTTCTTTTAGCAAAATAATTGCATATGAACACAAACTCCTCACAACCTGGATTTTAACAGCAAATGCTACAGGCAAGGATTGTCTTAAATTTTAAAATTATATTGCATTACAGAAAGCACCCTAGCAAGCTTTTATAAGCAACCCAAGCAGGTAAAAAACTAAATTTGCAATGTCACAATGGCATACCAGATACAGTCGAAAACCGTGTTAACGAAATCCTGAGGCAACGGAATGTTCAAATTCCCAGAAAACCACCATAGGAGCCAATGCATCTTGTATCTTTTAACATAAAAACTTTTCTTACAGCAACCCCTCAATGAAATTTTCTGGAACAGCAGTCCGCAAATAATCCACGCACGTAATGCTAAGTGTCTAAAAACTGCTCAAATGTAGTGCAAACTACCGCCACAATGCACTTGCGTGGCTGTCACCATTATTGTTTACAAAAATGCAATGGAGCTATTAGTGGAGCAGCTGCACCTCGCAACAAGAGACTTCACAGTGTCCGCACCAAAAATGCAACATTAGCATTCAATTTAAAAAAAGAACCAGAGGCAACCTCGTAGAGGGCACATTTATAATTTTGTGTGCCACCGCAGCATTTGCTAAAGCGGAGCAGAATGCTTGTGTGGCAAGCTGACCATCGCAGACTAGCCAAACCGCCATTTGACACGTGAAGGCTTGGTTAACCCCGATGACGCTTTACGCTCTGCGTACATCTGCACATGGTCGTGTGTGCAGCGCATGTGGTGATCAGTCCAGTCGATCTGCTTTGCGCAATGCGGGGCCGACCTCCAGCCATAAAGAGGAAATCTTTGATGCAACAGGACAAGGCAGCAATTACTTCCCGGTTGAAAAGGGCTGGAAAAAAATGGAGATCGCCAACAAACTTGCAATTGCGGGCCGCTCAATGACTACCATTTTGAAAAACAAGGCCTTCATTCTGGGTGCGCTCAGAAATGGTGCGAGTGCGAAGAACCAAACGGTGATGGCTGCGGCGTTTCCAGACTGCAAGGGTACTGCAGTCTGGAACGGCCTGCAAGGGTACTAACCTACAAAATTTTCCCAGCCAGCTGCAGCTGCGGACAAGGCGAGCTTCCGAGAGGCGACCGTGAAACCCTTCCCCACCTGTTGCGTCGACTCTTATTGTAGGGGTGATGATGTGCCGCATCAACACCTCCTCGGCGCCGCTATGACTAAACGCTGTCAGTGGACCAAGTATTGTTAGTGGATTCGCCGTCGCCGTCAGGCTTGTTAGAAGCGGTGGAAATCCTGGGAGATGTCTTGCGGCCGTCGCACGGAACTTAGAAGTCATGGACAGACACGGCGGCCATTGTCGGCAGGGTCAACACTGGGATGAAGAGGCGCCTGCTCGAGGCAGAACCCATGTCTGTGAGAACCCTCTCACCATGATGTGGTCAGTGAAACCTGTGCGGAAGTGAGTGCATAACCTCTTCCCCTCAAAGGCAGGCCGGCTACAAACACTTTGGACGCTCAGTTTGGTCGAAAAGCCGTTTTCCCTCACCTAGGGATCTAGAGAGGACAGTATTTAGGGAGCCGTTGGTGGCTCCTCAGGGTCCATTCCGCTTTCAGTCATGTTAGACTGAATAACTAACATTCTCATGTAGATATAAATCCCATATTCCATGTTCTTGATCAGAAGCAGTCCTTCCCTTCAACAATGTCCTCATTGTGGATAAGCTGGACAATGGCATGGTCCAGCTACCATCTATATCATGCCAGACCCCAAACGTTACAGGACAGACATGGCGGTGTTTGCATGTTTTTTCTGAAAACAAAGTGCCATTGTCTGGTAGAGTGCTTTAGCACAAGGCGCTGGACTTGGTGTGCATGCTCGGGGCACAATAACTAAGGCATGCTCTGCTGGTTGAGCAGTTTCAAAGCTCGCCATGCCACAGAGGCCAAGTCATTTCCAGGGACGCCGCAGCTGTATACCCTGTGGCAATGTCATTGTGGCTGCTGACCAACACAGAAGTACTGGACGACGACAAGCCTTTGGACATTCACTATGTGGATGAGACTGCCTTATTCTAAGAGATGCTTCAATCAAAGACTCTGGACTTAAAAGGCCAGAAATGCCAGGGGGGAAACACAGCAACGACATGTGACAATATTGTTGGCAGCTAACATGGATGGCACAGAAAAGGCCATTGCTTGTAGTCTGCAGAAGCAAGGAGCCCCGCTGCTTCAAGAGAATTCATAGGCTGTCCGTACCAACGTTACTAGACTAGGTTTAGTTTTCAAACTCCTGTGACTGCGTGGACACACCACCAATCCTCGCATCTTGTGGCGCTGCTGTCGCACTTTGCTCGGTCAGCATGGTGCGGACAAGCACTGTCCGCGGCTGTTCACGTGTTGGCGGTATTTATTACACGCGTGTTTTGCCGTAGTCTTGGTGCTTTGTGCGACACTCTTGTGAGTTTTCAATGCCTTGTGCAATTTGACAAGTTTACGGCCCATGTCATGCAATTTTATTTGGTGATGCGAATGCATATTTAAGCTCCGTTCCTGCAGCATCAACTTGCTTGAATGCGCAAGTATGCTCGCAAGCGAGCAAAGCTCTCATAGGTTTAGCAGTGCCCTCGTGAATGTGGTGCTCTGATGAAAGAAATGGCGCTAGCTTCATTTTATTTTTTCAACCTGAAATGAAGTTCTGAGAGTATGTACAGGGTGTCCCAGCTAACTTTAGCCAGAGTTTTAAAATATGCGAATGCCAAGCAGCTGAACAAAACCAAGATAATGTTGTTTGCTGTCACTTGGAGATGCTCAAATATTTTTTCATTCCACCTAGTCAGGTAACTAGTCTTCATTATTTCATAAATTTCTGAAATATATAGTTATATGAAAAGCGTCTACGATAAAATTATAGCACGACATGAAAAACTCCCAATTAATCTCTGTTCCTCAATAGGTGCTACATAAAAGTTTTTCCGACTGTGAAAGAATCCCGCCGCTCGAGGCACTTTGCGTGTATTCCCGGGCTGCTTTCACGCTCGGAAAAACTTATGTAGCACGTATTGAGGAACAAAAAGCTGTGTCGGGAGTTTTTCATGTCGCTCTACAACTTTCTCATTGACAATTAGTGTTTGCGAAGTTGATTAAATAAGTAGGACTAATTATCTAATTAGGCATGATAAAACAATTTTAGTATCTCCAAGCGACGGCAAATAACATTACCTTGGTTCTGGCCAGCCACGTGGCATTCGCATATATTTAAACCCTGGCTAAAGTTAGCTGGGCCACCTTGTATATCGAGAGACGGTGCCTTGGATTTATTCCTATGTTAAATAGTGCACGGATCGACCTGTTGACCACTATAACTGCTGATTAGTAGCAACCATTAGTACTAATTACCCAATTGACCCGCGGACAGCTACAATGGCTGATTATATAACTTTTGTACTAATAAGCTAATTGCTTTTTACATGGTCAAATAATTCGAGTGGCACTGCGTTGACGAAATATCCGATTTGTATATCTTATGTTCTAATAAAGAAAGAGTTATCCCCACATGAATGAATGCGAAAGCATTGCCACCACCAAAAGTTGAGGGTTCGACTCTGTGGGGTTCTCACACCCATGCTCTTGGGACAAAGGAACGACAACACAGTAGTGCAAACAATCACAAGGGCATTTATTGCACCTTTCATAGATCAGTGCCTGCTAGCCGAGTTGCTATCCACAAGACATGCCGATGGGCGTGCGACAAATCTAGAAGTCCGACTCACTGTGACCGGATAGCGAGCGAATATGTTCGTCCCATGCTGGATCCCAACGCCTGGTCGTTCGCGCGTACGGTCACGCGAACGGTGGCGCGTTCCAAGGCGGCCACGCGAGACTGTCTCGCAGAAGCATGGATCGGCGCATGAGCGGCACGTCATGTCCGTACTGCTTGCTGTCCCGAACCCAAGAAAGCAAGCGCCTTGTCTTTTGGCGCCAAAGTCGGCGGCGTTAGCAGCGCAACACTCTCGCTATCTCTAGTACTGCGCCTCAACCACTCCTACTGCCGCGGGCGATTGTGGGTTCGAGTGCCATAACTCAATATTAACTTCGACTTAATTATCACGAAAGTAAGTGGGTTAGACTCCTACCAGTGGTCGTGAGTTCGAGTGCCCTAATTAACACCAACGGTCACCGGTTCGACTTCCACCAATGGTCATGGGTTCGGGTGCCTTAACTATTTTAGTTAACTTTGCCTTAATTCGCCTAATTCGCTCTGCCTTAACTGGCGTCGTCAACTGCCTCGACTGGCTCACCTGGACTCCCTTGACTTTTTGGACCATCGTGTGGTCGCGCTAACGCCGCCTCACGAGTATACAATACATTCGCATTATTAATTAGTACTAAACAGCAACAGCTGATTACCGCTACTTCTCAGCTACTTGCATTTACCCATCAGCAAGAGCTGATTAGTTCAGCGCAGTGGACGGCCGGGGCTGCTGCAGCTTTGTACTAAGGGCTCCACAGTGCATTCCGGGGTAGCGCAGCAGCATTTTCACAGCTACGTAAAGTTCAATCAATCTGCTAAACACAAGACATTAAATAACGCATCGGTTAAAACACTTGCTGTGTTCGTAAGTTGCGCAGTCTGAGGACCCAAGCACGTTCGCAAACGCAGAGCTGCACCCGAGTAGAGCTACCTGCGGCGCTCCTGCCCTCTCTCTGGTGGCAAACCAACGCTCGGGGGCGCCCGCGATATACAGCACCTACGGAGAGTTAAACTGAACCTAATCTAGTAACGTTGGTCAGTACAATACACTGCGAACCTGAAGGCATGGGTGTTCCGGGTCATATTTGGCGGCTGGGTGGTCCCGAAGGAAATGGTTGAGCGGCCTTTTAAAAGGGCCCCCTCACCAGGCCACATAGCAAATTTCAGTTATATGCTGGAAGTGCCCTCTAGGGAGCATTCTGCAGCAAAAAATTTTCAAATTGGTTCATTAATAGCAGAGATAAATATTTCAGTGGCGCGAACCCTTGACTTCAGGCTGCAGATGCCACTGCAAAACGAAATTCCTCCCCTGCGTTCTCCCATACCGGAGCTCGAGAAATGTGCGTTGCAAACGTCACGGGCCATGCGTTCGTTTTTTTTTCCTCCCCACTTTCTGGCAGCGTGGGTGCACTTCCGCTGACGGTATCACATGCGAATTGTTGCGATTGTCTCGTTTCGTGCAGCGCATGATTTTGCGCTGTGCACGAGGACACCTGGCCAGCCGTACATGTCAGTGCTAAACAAATACTGAGACAGACAAGCGGATCACGGAGCATGATCGCATGCTGGAACACAGTAGAAAATGAGTTTCGGTGTCTGCACATGCAACTGCAAGTGGGAACAATCGCACAAAACAGAAGTACACCTCTCTCAATGCAGTGCGAACAAGAAGATTCAGACATTTGGTGTGTGTATTATTTCTGTAAACTGTCTATTCCAGCAACAGATTACACAAATAACAGATGTTGCCTTGAATAATTCTCGAGGTGACGTGTCACTACCAGCGACGTCACAGCCCAAACACGTGTACGTAAGGCACACTAGCACACGTACGTCACCTTCAGCGTGCACCCATGGCCTTTTTGGCAAGACAACGTGATTAGCACTTGCAAGCGGCTGGACTTTGAGCACGGCGGCTGCAAGGGGAAGGGCAAACAGTTCTCGGTTCGAAATTTCAGATTTTTCCCCGGTGTGTAGCGAAGTAATATTGAGCAGACACTATCATTAGCACGCATTGTATGCTCTGTTTGCTCAAAATGGCCAGACCTGGTGAGGGGCCCTTTAAGAAAGTGCTCAATCTCAAACAAGTTCGAAAGTAACGTGATCTCTTGCGATCCCTTACAGAGATGGTTTCGCTTTTGCACGGCTAAATTGACATACAAATGCAGAAAGCAGAGCTCCACAATACCTTTATAGGGGGTATGTGAAATGCTTCCCAGAGAAATATGAATTACGTGGCTAGCACTACTCTTGCTGTAGTGTGGGGCGCGGGCTCTCGGGTGGCGGGTCACACGCAAACAGCGATTCATGGCTGCCGAATTTAACAGAATCGTAGCCATCACCATTTGACAGTGCGGAAGAGCTGGTGCAGCTGACATTGTCGCTCGAAGACATTGTGCAAATGGTCCAGTGCAGTCATGGATCAGCAGAGCGTCTGCTCTTCACTGCTTTTGTTCTCTGTACTGACGGGGCCAGCATACCTTGTGCCAGATATGCCCTTTGAAGGCCACATGCAATGAAATTTCACTTGGGCTGAATTTACTATAAATGCCTAGCATATACTTTTAAGGTAACCGTGGCAAAGCTGCTGGGCTGGTAATTGCCTAATTGCGTTAACAGCTATTAAACAGCACCTATGGAGACGATGCACGGAACTGGCGGCAAAGCTGGAGCAATGAGGATGTGGCAAATACTGAACCGTGGGCAACTCTTGATCTCTCACTTGCGCCTAGGCAGCCAGTCACAATGCCCCCTCATGTGCTAGTTTCTTGGTATGCATTCTGTTCTCCCTGTTGCGCTCATGATCTGAGCTGTTGCAAGAATGCCGATGGGTTGCATGTCTGTTGGGTGCTTGAATAACGTACCTGAACACGAACGATGGCCGCGCAATACACAACGCTGAGTAGAGGAAGGCCGAACACATCTTTACTGTCCCAGCTAATGCACCCACGGAATGCGAACTGCAGTTGAAGCCGCACAAGCTACATTTTAACAGCACAGTCGCATAACCATCAAGCTCTACTTGGCAAACACTTTCTAGGGGTAGCTGCGATGGCACGAAAACGCGCTATATGACAACTCGCACCCGTTGGTTGCGTCGTCTGCCTATTAAGATCAAATATCTCAGTGACAGAGTGCTGAATAGGTGGTCAATTGTTAGTGTCAGCGTCCTGTCGATCTCGTATTGACCTAGTGTTACCACGTTTTAAACGAGTACATGATGTCAGGCACGCGCTGCCACCACCAGCAACAGTGCAGCAACAGTGGGCCGACGCTGCAAGAAGACTGCGTCAGATGTGTCGTGCAAGTGTAATGCAGGGGTTTATCAATAAATTTGATAACCATCAATGCAAAGCAGCAACTACGTGGTTCACGGTTCAGTCCGGATGAAGCCCTGGCAATTTTCTGTTAAAGTGGAGTTGCAGTCTTACGCCATGAAAGTTTTCGGCACCGTAGCGACGTCGAGCTACCAGTGGAGTTTCAATGTGGTTGCTGCAGTGAGCGTCTGTGCACATTTCTTTTCCCAGAGTACTTTCCCCAGATGTCATACCATGCTGCTGCGTACGTGTCCTTTCCAAAACATTTTGAGACTAATTCGCTAGGGCAGGGCGCATGCACCACCGTTCCGTGAAGGTGGATTCACGCCTTACTGCAACAGCAGAACGTACAGACAAAAGCAAGTGCTGATGCCAGCAGGCTACTCGTCAAAAGCTGTGAAACCAGCTTACAAGATGCCGCAAACTTTGATAATGTGCTGCTCATAGTAACGAGGTTTCACTGTACTTCAAAGTTTTCAGAATTCCCGTTTACTTATGAACCTCAGAAAACCGATTGTTATTCGGTTCTCATGTCACATTAAGGGGACACATGTCTTAAGAGACCGAAAAATCTCAGAAAAATCCCTTTCTTGAGATCATTTTCACACATCTTCGATATTTTGATCGTAATATTTTATATCATGCCGGCGAGCTGTATTTTTGCTGATGCATGCAAAGAAGGGCCTATGTTTACAATGCGCAGTTGCCATTCCAAGTTTCTGATCGCAGCCACCTTGAGAAAGAGCCAATCTTCTCGTTTAGTTTCCGTGCTACCACTACTCTGTACGCTGAATGGCTATGAAGAAAAAGGAGGCGAAAAGGTTGACCCGATGCACATACAATGCCATTCAGATTTTCACTGTCTACACAGGCGCGCGAAACTTGGACTATGTCAAATTCAGTTTGCTACAAGCCGTAAGTTTGCCAAAAAGAAGAAGAAACAAAGGTTACTTTCTAAAGTGCGCATTATATTTGGAAGATGCCGGCAACAGTTTTGCTATTCGTGACTGCAGAATAGGCTTACCAAATGGAAGCGGTACTGGCAGCAACCAGTGTTCATGTGGCATTCCAGAAAAACTACAGCCCCATGATTTGGAGAATGTGAAAAAGGCTAAAAAAACTGCACGGTTTTGTTTCAACGCTGCCTACCAAGCAAAAATCAGATTTTCTCGCTCACACTGATGCAGCCGTAGCTGGCTCTGATGCGACGGAGACTCGTTTCGCTATCGTAAGCCTCGATTCTATAGTTGCTACGCTGTCTTGTTGCACAAGTTGCAGCGTGGCAGCGGGCGAAAGTGACCATGACTGTGGTGTTGCCATAGAGATAGACATCCCATGTGGAATCTGCAGTGATGCTGCGTCGGTGTGGAGTTTGCCACACATGAGCGGCGAACTCCAGAGACCGTTTTTTGTGAACATGAACAATCTCACTGTTCACGAAATGCAGAGCAGCGGTAATCTGTCCACGTCACACCCCTGAACGCCGTATCAGTACTACGAACCACTATTCCATAATCTGGGGATTCTTAAGATTTCCGTGCATCCTTCATGGCAGCTGGAACAGTGTGCTAGCAGACGACAAGGCAGAGAGCAGGCACAGCAGCGCTCAAAAAATGCAGGAGAGAATTTCTTAAAAACCTATTGCGGAGGTGACAACGAATTGGGTTTTGCGAGTGCATGCTCCGCCCAGGCAAGTGTCGCCTAGCAACGGGGGTGAGACTTCCTTTTTGTTTGCCCTTCTTTCTGCAGCTGTACTAGTTATGCGTGCAGAGACATGCAACCTTCGTACTCGCAGGGATGTCCCACGGCCACACTTCACACTTTCTGGATGGCATCATTTTTGTGCACTTAAGCTTTGGAATAGTGCAGGGGGCTGCCTGGAGCGAGACGGTGGCAGTGCTCACCGCAAGGTACACGAAAAACAAGAACAGGAAACATTGCACTTCGTAGGCGACATACATGGAGCTTCCTTTTTCCAGCAGTTCTCAGCTATGTTTCCGATTTGCACGCATCAATCATATTATACGGTGCTTTGGTGGTGCGTGGCTGTGGAATTTATGGAAAATACCAACAGCACAGGCAGAGAGCCAGCAGAAACGTTTTCATGGACAGCTCAGATGGTGGCAACTTATGAACTGATGGGTTGATGGGCAGAATGGTTAATTTTGTGGCTTTCACTATAACAACTATACACCCCCCCGTCTCCTGTCACAGTACAAGCACAGATACGCCTAATAATTGTTCCGACAGGCCTTCAGAGCTATTTCAGACATGGGTGTGGCAATTTGAGTGTTCCCTCGATTGTAATGCGCACCAGTTTTCCGTGACCAAAAAGAAAAAAAAAAGAGTACAATACCGCGCAACTCGTGCTTTCATATAGAAACAGTATTTTCTCAGATTTGGAAAAAACATTCCCACTATCAATAAGAACACAAATGGAAGCGGCGTACCTTGCCGCCAAGATTATCACTGCGCCGGTATGAGTCGTGTGAGGCAAAAGATCACTCATCGCTATCAGACAACTTATTGCTATCAACAGACTAAAGCATTTAATCGTCGGTGCCGTCCATGGCATTCGAAATGCCGCATTTCAAAGGCCTTGTTGACTATGGCAGACGGGATCGTGCACCATGCATATTTCACCCATCCAGCAAAGTCCTGCAGCGAGGCAGGCTTCATTTTATTGGCGGGCGTGAATTCGTGGCAGCTCTATCTTTCACTGGCTTGTTTAAACAAACATCAAGTGCCTGGAGCTGCGATGTCACGCCACCGGGTATCACGATAAGGTCGGTGTTGCATGCAGCCAGCTTGTCCTTGATGCGCTGGTCAAGGTGGCACGAGCATACCACGCAGATCCAAAGTTCCACCGGGTCGGTCTCTTCTGCCAAACTTTATCAATCCAGTCAGCAATGAAATCCGTGGTGATCCAACCTTTTTCATCTGCGCGCACGATCACGCCACTCGGAAACATGATTTGTTTCGGGGGAGTCTTCCATCTGAAGATAGAGGGGCAGCTTGTACTATTCGCAGTGCAACAAAGCATTGAGGCGACAAATTTTTTTTCGTGGCCAGAAGACTAAACACTCACTTGCTTCGCCCCCTTCTTTTCAACAGTTGCGGTGGCAGGCATGTCAAAGTAGAGCGGCATCTGATCGGCATTTCCAATCTGTCCGAAGTGGTTGCCATTTCAAGGGCGCAGTTCAAAACGTACCGCTGAAAAGTAATTCCTTTTCATATTCTTCGGGCAATTTTTGGCATATTCCTGTCCGCCTTCGAAGGAAAAAGCGTTTTCTCTTCATAAAGTTTGATAGCCAGCACCTGCTCGCTTTGAAGTGCATTGCCTGTAGTTTGAGCAGATCGGTCATCACAGGCCGCTGTGCCGCTCACTGCTCTTTCACGTTTTCCACGAGCAGCTCTTCTATTTTGGCGAAGCGGCCCTGCTTTGTCCACTAAAAGCCTTCCTTGTTGCTTTGCTGGCGAAAATATTCTGTTTTCGCCAGTCCCGCACACGAGTTTCAGAAACTCTGAACACCTGTGACGCAGCCCGATTTTTGTCTGTCTCTGCACACATGTTAACTTTCCTTTTAAACGTGGCATTATGGTGGACTTGGCGTGTCTTTGCGTTCGGCACTTCCATGCTGATTGAATCAACACAGAAAACGGGAAGACAGGCAGTAGACTAGGTTACACCAGCGCCTGGTTACACATACAACATGGAGGTATGCACATAAAGGAAGATTCGGCAGCTAGGCTAAAAGCGCGTACGAGGCAGCCATTTTTCGAATGCTGATGGCGATACGGTAATGCGGATTTAGGGTTGTACTCTATTCTAAGGCTCATGCAATTTTTGGACCCGTTTTATCAGAAAAAAGGTGCGCGTTAAATTCGAGTAAATACTGTAATCGCTAGCACACACTTTGCCTTATGTAGACCTTGAGCCACAATTTTCAAACCAGTAAGGGATCATATTTAGCAGAGCAAAATAATTTTGTGCTCGCCTCCTCCATGCTGCAGCCTTAAAACCTGGACACATGAAGTGCCCCCCGTTTCAAGCACCACAGTGCGGAGGAACCGGCCACACCCACTACAGTCGACTCCCGATAATTCGAAGCCACTTAATTGAAATTTTCGGTTAATTAGAAGTGACGTGCTGGTCCCGTCAGTTTTGCATGTAATCCTATAGAAGAAATCGCTCGATAATTCAAAGTCCTCATCCAGTAATTGGAAGTTAATTTTCAGCCGGGATCCTCGAGGTGACCGTCATTCTTGTGCAATTTTTTAAGTGTTGCAACAGTTCCGTGCTCCGCGTTGGTGTCATCGCCACCGCAGCCGCCCGCAACGCCATCCTTCTTGGAGCGGCGCGATTATTCATTGCGACGGCTGCCGTGGCCTCCACGATCAACTCCGGCGGGAGGCGTAGCGGCTCCCGCCGGAGGCCACGCGGGTGCCATAGGTGCACGCAGCGCTGCATACTGGCAGTGGCGAGATTGTGCAAGATTAGTCTTGCAGCGTGCGCAAGGCGTGTGTTGGTCGAGCGCCTTTGTGCGGGAACCTCGTAGGCTACATTGTTCCACGAGTGATTCGGAATTGACTGCACCTAGTCGCGCAGTTTATAGCCATGGCAAACCGTGGCTCTTATCGCACGCTCGACCTGGCAACGAAAGTCGAGGTTTTGAAGGAAGCTGAGAAGGGAGGTGCCGCCAAACAAGACATTGCGCGGAAGTACGGGATCAAGCCGAACACTCTCTCTAACTACATCAAGAACAAGCGCACAATAATGGATGCATTTGAGAACGACAAGTTCAAGACTTCTCGGAAGCGAATGCGCACCGGCGCTTACCAAGAGTTGGAGAAGGCTCTGCTGGTTTGGATTAGGGAGGCCAGGAGCAACAAACTTCCTCTCAGCGGAGACATCGTTGCGATGAAAGCCCAAACGCTTGCAGGAATGTTGGGGATCGAAGACTTCGTTTCGTCAGATGGATGGCTGACGCACTTTAAAGATTGCCATGACCTGGTTTTCAAGAGCGTGTGTGGTGAAAAGGTGTCCGTTAACCAGGAAACATGCGCCACATGGAAGGACGGAAAGCTGCATGAATATCTCGCCGAATACAGACCGGAAGACATCTTCAATGCAGATAAGACTGCACTCTTCTATCGGCTTCTACCAGAGAAGACCCTGACATTCAAGGACGACGACTGTGCTGGGGGCAAACGCAGCAAGGAGAGAGTGTCGGTGCTGATCGCGGCAAACATGACTGGCACGGAACGATGTCGGGTACGCCGCGAAGCCGAGATGTTTTAAAGGCGTGAAGACGCTGCCTGTGGACTATGAGGCGAACAAAAAAGCGTGGATGACGGCCGAAATCTTCAAGAGCTGGATAAGCAAATTGGACCGCAAGTTTGCTGCTTCGAACCGCAAGGTGTTGTTCCTTGTCGATCACTGCAGTGCTCACGTGAATGTGCCAGCCTTGAGTGCAATACGCCTCGCATTTTTGCCTGCAAACACAACGGCTGTTTTGCAGCCAATGGACCAAGGCATCATCAAGAATGTTAAAGTCCTGTACTGGCGGCACCTCCTCGAGCGCATGATTTTGTGTATGGATAGCTCCACAAAGTACGAGGTGAGCCTGCTTAGTGCCATCCACATGTTGGCGCGAGCATGGGATCGTGTGAAGCAAGAAACAATCTCAAACTGCTTCAGGACTTGCGGTTTTGTGGCAGCTTCTTCGGAGGATGCCTCTGAAATTTCAGCGGAGGAAGCGTCAACAAGCGAGCTTGATGGCACTGATTTTGGTGATGCTCTCGGGGACGTCAATTTTGAAGATTACGTCGCCGTAGACAAGGCGGTCGAAACGTGCGGTGCGCTGACGGATAGCGAAATTGTAGAGATTATTCGGCCCCAGGAAGCGACGATGACGTTGAAGGCGAGCTGCAACCTAAGGCTGCCGATGTAGCTGCAGGCCTTGCTCTTGCGGAGCGCTATTTTGCCGCTGAAGGTAACGCGGAAGAAGCGTTCCGCCACATCTACAGCCTGCAGAACTTGCTTTCAGCAGCACGATTCGGCAAGAAGCAAAGCAAGATGACCGACTATTTTTCTTAGAGAAAATACTTGATTTCGCCACAAATAAAGTGCTGTTTTTTGTGTTTTGTGCTTAATTGGAAGTTCGTTTAATTCGAAGTTTTTTGCAGTCCCCGTGAACTTTGTATTAACGGGAGTCGACTGTACTTAACATGCACTTGCCCGTGTGAATGGGACGGCCAGATAAAAACATGCTACACTTGCTTACAATCTCAGGTCACAGTTGAGTGAAAGGCTTGACATACTAATGCAGCTTGACATACTAATGCAATATATTAGAACTGATCAGAAAAAAAAAGGGGGGGGGGATGCAAGCACACCCCCATATGCATAGTAACTCGAAAATGTAGGCAAGAGTGAGCACAATGAAATAAACATTGTGGCAAGTGGAGCTTTACGTAAAGGAAATGTTATCCAGGTGTAATCTGCACAGGACAATAAAACGGTGGCACAACGGAGGCAACAGCCAAGCAAGCACCCACCCCGGACAGGATCTTGATGAGCGGAGCAGCCAGTGCACTGTTAGCATCGGAGTCGTAGAAGCTCGAGGCCTTGCCCAGGTTGCCCACACGGCCAGTGCGGCCCACACGGTGCACATACTCGTCTATGGACTGGGGCAAGTCGTAGTTGATGACGTGGCGCACATCCTTGATGTCCAGACCGCGGGCGGCCACAGCCGTGGCCACAATGACGGGGCAGGTGCCCCGCCTGAAGTCCTGCAGGGCCTCCTCGCGCTGCCGCTGATACCGATCCCCGTGGATGCTGGTCGTCTTGACACCCTTCTGGGACAGGAAGGCAGCGAGGAAGTCGGCAGTCTTCTTTTTCTCCACGAACACCATGACTCGGTCGCTGCCCTCCTCGGCGAGGATGTCCAGAAGCTTTTGTCGCTTCTCAAACTGGGTCACCTGGTAAATCTGCTGCTGGACGTCCGAGTTGGCCGCGCCCAAAATGCCCACCGACAGCATGACAGAGTTGTCCAGGAACTCCCGCGCCAGCATCTGAATGGACTCCGGGAAGGTGGCAGAGAACATGAGCGTACGACGCTGGCCCCTCGGTGGCATGGTCGAGTGCCCCACGAGGGCGCGAACGTCAGGCTCGAAACCCATGTCCAACATCCTGTCGGCCTCATCCAAGACCAGGAAGCGCAACTTTTCGAATGTGATCTGTAACGAGCACAACAAAACGGGAAGAGTCAACAGAAGCCTAGCGCGACCTTCAATTGTTTCATTAACATGGGAATCTGATTACACAGGCATATATGCCAGTGCATATGGTTGCCTGCAACACATGCACTGATATACAATTACACAACCTTTGTCTCAAAAGCTGTACAACTGAGTTTAAAAAAAAACTTATTAAGCTTGTTACTTAATAAGCAAGCTATAGTCACCTTAACACTGGTCTTGAAGACAGAAAAATCCTGGAAAACCCAGTTCTTTAGGGGTGGAGGGTTAGAAACTTTCTTGTCTACATTTGATAAAAATTATCCCTCAGTTTTTTATGCTGATTTCGAAAATTACTTTTTAAATTGACGGAGTGGTTCTAGATATAATTAAAATTAATCGCCTATTGTTTCCAGAATGTTTATGAAGACATTTGGCTGGATACTACGAAGTGTAGGCAACAAAACTATAGGACAACTTTTTTTATTGGATTCTATTGGATTCTACAGTGACTGATGCACGATTTTCGTGCATCATCGATAACTATTTCAGTTATAATAGTGCCTTACATTATGTTGGCGAATTGTATGTTTACTAATGAACGTGGAAAAAGGAACTTCAGTGATGTAAGGTTCTACATTTCTGATTGCAGCCATCTTGGTCTTATATAAAAGAGCCACTTGTTTAGTTTTTGTGCTACCACTGTCCAATGCGGTCAATGGCTATCAAGAAAAAGACCGCAAAAAGTTGTCCCGATCAGAGATTCCATTCGTTGACTGTAAGCACGCCATGCCAGTGGCAGATTTTAGCAGTTTTCATGGGCTGCTCGGCCACATGAAACTCAGCACGAAACAAATTCAGTTTACCACAAAGCATTAATTAAGCTAACAGAAAAAACAAAGGGTGCTAAACTTTCCAAAATGCTCGAAGAATTTTGTTTGTTCCGAGGATTCAAAAGCGCTGTCAAGTGCTGACGGACTATTTGGCACAGTAACATAGATGCAGGTGCTTTGGCCTCCGTACCATTCCCTTCATTGGCACAGAAAGTTGTCTGTGAGTACACTACATGCATGTGCCTAAACTACATCGTTCTGGCTTCAAACAGCTTTGTGACTGATCATTTTTAACAAAATACTGCATCATAAGTGCAACAACTTCCAGTGGTTGTGCAGGTACGCTCTCTTTCTTTAACGCCTTTGATGCTACAAATTCATATTCCGAAATCCGGGGATTCTTCTATTTTAATGTATCCTTCATGACAGCCGGGGCAGACTACACAATGTAGAAAGAACCCCACCGTGCACGGGCTAACAAAAACCTAAGATAGTGAGCTGGATGAAAAAAAAAAGCGGGGAAAAAAGCAGGAGGGGGGGGGGGGGGGGCAAGCTAGACATTGCGGTGTTCGCAGCAATGTATGCGAAGAAAAAAACATTGCATCCTGTGCAGAAGGGGACAGAGGCTTGCTCCTTCATGGTTTTGTAGGCGGCGTTTCTTTCACGTGTGCCACTGTTACCGTATGGTGAGTGGCAGCAGAATGTATGAAAAAATAGCAACAGCACGGGCTGGGATCCAACACTGGCACTTTCATGAACGGCCCATACAGTGTCAACTTATGCACTGCAATTTTTGTGCTTCCACTATAACCCCCTTTCAGAATAACAAACGATTTGCTGCAGTTCCTGGAAGCTCATTGTATCAAAATTTGCACTGTATGACCATCGTTACCGTGGCAGCCAACCGACTGGAGTTCCCTCTGGCGAGTTTAGCAGGAAACCCTATGGCTGCAAGAAGTACGGAGTGCCCGTTGCCACCCACCTTGCCCTTCTCGACAAAGTCCTTGAGACGACCCGTGGTGGCCACCAGGATGTGGCAGCCACGGGAGAGCATCGCCAGCTGGTGCTGGACCGACGTGCCCCCGTACACGAGCACAGTCTTAAGGATCGAGTCATAGGCGTACTTGTGCGCATCCTGGGCTATCTGGATGGCCAACTCCCGGGTGGGAGACAGGATCACCGCCAGAGGAGTCTGCACAGCCTGGTTCGCAGGGTTCTCCAGGGCACTGTCACTCATCAGGGTTTGCAGAATGGGAAGCATGAACGCCGCCTGCACATAGAGCCAGCAGACACCCACTTCAGTAAAGCAGAGATGATGCAGTCAAACCTCGGTCACAAGAAGAATCAAGCAATTCAGACTGTACAGTTCCATCGAGCACCATTTAATTCAGACGCGCTGACACGGAGCACCGCAAAACACAGCGTGGGTGACGTTGGCACCCAACTGTAACAAAGTGCAAGAGCCCGCACTAGCTTAGTTGTCCACGTATTACAGGAGCTATGTGGGAACCGGAAAAACCCTAAGAGTATTGTGTACAACCATGACACTACATAGGCCATGTCCTTGAGAACCACATGGCTGATACCCATGGTCATGAAAACAACAACAAAAGATGTCCCAGATGAAGAGCTAGTTTACTGTGGCTTGCGCAAACGCATGGAACCTGTAAACTACATTGCAACTGACAAACGAAAAGAAGGAGTAAATCGAGGGGCCCGATATTTATTAGTGATACCGTAAGGAGCCAACCATGACACCACGGACAACATAGGGGAAATTACTTGTGCTTAATAAATGAAATAAAGAACCGATAAATTAATGGAAATGAAAGTGGATTAAAAAGCTTCTCACAGGTGGGAAACGATCCCACAACCTTCGCAGTTCGCATGCAATGCTCTACAAATTGAGCTACCGCGGCAGCGTTTCCCCATCATTTTTTTTTTTCCTTTTATTAACCCTTTGACTGTCAATGACGTAAATATACACCACCGCGAAGAAGTCCCATAATGGTCGATGCCGTATATTTACAGCGCCGTCGGTACATTTAATAAGCGCGCCACTTTCCTAATTCGCTCGCCTCCCTCTCTCGGTTTTCATTGCATGGTTTGTTTTAGCGCTACTTTGCTCCCACGCATCTATATACTACCGCTCGTGCATTTGCATGCGCGCGGCCGTTTGGAAACCAAACGACTGTTGGGTTTTGGCTTTTTGCGCTTGCAAAACTGATGGCTATTTCATTCCTAATCGCTGAAAGGGCGACCGCTTGTTTCTCACTCGTTTAGTGCTCACAGGGGTGCACATAGGAAGGATGCCACCGTGCATGCGTTTCAGTTTTTCTTTTTTTAAGACTCACGAAAACTAATTGCCCTAGCTGGTTGGTGATAAGATGAAGATTAGCACAAGTTTGTCACACGTGTTGCTTTTTTTGATGGGCACACAACTAAACAGTTTTCTCGAGTGCGCGCACCTATGCAGTTCGATTATGCTATGGACGTACCTATTAGTGTAAGGGCAGGAACATTTCAGGCTTGCAAAATAATTCTCGTGTGCGGATTTTCAAAGCCTTGAACTATGTGCACAAAAATGCATCAAATTTTTAATTCTGATAAGTTTACTTCCTTTTTTTATTGTTACTCATGAATGAAGAGTGCCTGTATACCAATGCAAAATATTTTTTCTCACTTTACGGTCACCCTAGAAAAATTATGGTAAATTTTTTCGAAACAAGCCCCCTAAATGAATTGGAATCTGCAACACAAAAAATCAACCCTAGGCGGTCGCATATGGGGAAAAAAAAAAAAAAAAAAAACTGACCCTCAAAGGGTTAAGCACAAGTTATTTCCCCAATGTTGTCCATGGTGTCGGTGTCTGTTGGCTTCTTATGAATTGCAATTGACAAGCGGTTCCAACCAGCTTACAGGCAAAAAATACAGTAGACACCAGCTGATAAGTCTCTCGTTCATACATTTTCTCCATTACTACATCTCTGAAGCCCTGTCAGGGCAAAAGGCTCAAACATTAGTATTAGAATCCTCTTAAGTACCTTGTTCCCACAATGTTCCTGCCCGTAAAATGCAACATTGGTGGTGCTAATTTTGAAAATCGATTGTGCAGTCATCAACCACACAAAAATCTAAATTTTAATTTTAAACCTCTGACCCTTCGCGCCGTGCACTGCGCTGTGTTCACGACTGGCTGTGTGATGATCGATAGCTACAATAGCAATGCTTAAGGGGTAGCAGGTACAAGGTGGCGTACAATATTAATTTGCAGCTTTTTCAAGGTTGTTGCGTTTCGCCTGCGACACGTGGTTTTGCCGGCGCGACTGCGGCGGGGCGGCGGACATTTTGGCCCGATCGTCGTCGCCGCAACACTCATCGCCAGGTGTTTCTAGGCGCGACTGCGGCGATGCGACCGCCTAGGGATCATCCTCGCATTCCAGTCATTGTGCCCGAAACAGGCGATGCCAAAGCAGGGATCTCATTCCAGTCATTGTGCCCGAAACAGGCGATGCCAAAGCAGGGATCTCGTTCCAGTCATTATGCCCGAAACAGGCGATGCCAAAGCAGGGACCATCCTCTCATTACAGTCATTGTGTCCGACCGGCAGCGCCACGACAGGGTGCTACGAGATCGTGCTCGACATGGTGCTACGGCATCGCTACGACAGTGTGCGTCACCATTAGCCCATTGTACATTCACGTGCTCGTCTTTTGAGGGGTTCCTTCTTGCCCTCAACTGCGAGAGTATAAAAACAGCTGCCCCCGGACGCCAAAAGGAGGGCTCCGATTTCTTCTGTTGAGTGAAGTGCACTCCCGTCTCTCTACTTCGGTCAACCTGACCGCCAACTCTTTGCGATGTTAAAATAAACAAGTTGTTTCGTTGTTACCAGTCGACTCATGCTTTGCCGGGACCTTCGGATGCTTCCAGTTGTACCCCAGGCCGCCAGGCCAACGCTACCCTTGGGGCTTGCGACCCAGGTACAACCACGGGCGTCAGCGCCGAGTTCCCAACAGATCGTACCAGCAAGTCAGATCCAAACATCTGGTTGGCAGCGGTGAGATCGCCTCCGACTTCAAACAACTGTCTGCCAGCGGTGAGATCGCGACAACGGAGGCCAGCAGCAAAGAGATGCAGTTGACTGTATGCTGAACAGCTCAACGACGATCCGGGAGCAGTGCAACGAGCCCTGTGTGACGACTGGTTGCCTGCAGCGGAACGACTGCGCGGAATTCCTGCCTGCGAGGTTTGGTGAGTGCGGGACTTTCTTCTTCTGAGCTTTGCCAGGCTTTTTGTTAGTGTCAGAAACAGAGCTGGTAATTGTGGTTGTCGTTGCTGCCGGGTTAGTTTGCGGCAAGACAATAGTAAGCAGTAGAGAAAGCAGCATTCAGAGCAGCCATGGATTTGAAGTCGTTGCGCAAACCGAAATTGTTGGAGCTTGCAAGAGAGTTGGGTCTGGATGTCTCAGACAAACTCAGAAAACCAGAACTGCTAAAGGCTATTCTTGAGTTAGAGGCTGAGGATGACGAGCTGTCGGAATGCCTTGAGACTATTGAAGAGAGGGAGACTGCAAAAAGACAGGACCGCGAACTTAAAGAACAAAAAGAAAAAGAAGAGCGTGAACGTAAAGAACAGAAAGAGCGAGAGCAACAAGAGCGTGACCGTCAACACGCTTTGGAAATGAAGCGTCTTGAGGTAGAGATGGAACGCGCTCGTAATGGAAGTCAGGCACACGGTGCAGGAGAACGCGTATTGTTCAAAATGACTGACCTGATGCGGCCGTTTAAGCTTGGAGAGGACATTGGTTTGTTCCTGGTTAACTTTGAGCGAACGTGCGAGAAGCAGGGGTTCTCTCGGGAAACGTGGCCACAGCGCTTGCTCACTTTGTTACCCGGCGAGGCGGCCGACGTAGTCGCTCGCTTGGATAGAGAGGAGGCAGAGGATTTCGACACAGTGAAATCGAGTCTTCTAAAAAAGTACCGGCTGTCTGCGGAGGCGTTCCGTCGGAAGTTTCGGGAAAATGAGAAAGGCAAAAGTGAGTCATATACAGAGTTTGCGTATAGGCTTATGTCGAACATGCAGGAGTGGCTCAAAGAAGAGAAAGCGTTTGGTGACCACGATAAAGTTCTGCAGTGCTTCGGGCTAGAACAGTTTTATAGTCGGTTACCGGAGAACGTGCGATACTGGGTCTTGGATAGGCCAGACGTTTGTACGGTGGCTAAAGCCGCTGAGCTAGCCGAGGAGTTTGTGACGCATCGAGCTCGCGGAGCTAAGGACGGTCAAAAGGGTGAATTTGGCTCGAAGTTTGAGAGGCCGAAGTTCACGCCCATGAGATTAAAGGGGGACACGCGTAGTGCGGATGCGAGCGAAAGCAGTCCGACCAAACGTAAAGAGACGGCGGCAGCCAAACGCAGAAAGCGGTTCGAGATGAGGCGAGCGGGCGTGTGTTATACGTGCCAGAAGCCGGGTCACTTTTCGGCGCAGTGTCCGGAAACAACACCAAAAGTTGTGTTTTTTTCAATAGGCAGCACTGACGAGAACATGAAGCTTCTCGAGCCTTACATGCGAGACCTCCTCGTGAACGGGAAAGAGTGCCGAGTGCTTCGCGATTCCGCAGCAACGATGGATGTAGTTCACCCGTCTTATGTAGAACCCCATATGTTCACGGGCGAGTGCGCATGGATCAAGCAAGCCGTGGAAGCTCATAGCGTGTGTCTGCCGGTAGCAAAAGTGCTTATTGAAGGACCTTTCGGAGCGCTTGAGACGGAGGCGGCAGTGTCATCTATGCTGCCACCCCAGTACCCGTACCTATTTTCAAACAGGTCCGATCACCTCCTGCGCGAGAAGGGGCTTTTGTTTGGTGAAGCTAGTGTTCAGGCCTTAACCAGATCGAAGGTTCGGGAGCTCGCTGCAAAGGCGGTAGTTGCGGGGCCGACGTTATCAAACAACGAAAAAGGGTCAGAGGCGCAGCAAGCTGATATTCAGAGCACGCCCGAACTGAATAAACTTGAGTCTGTAACGTTAAAGGCGCCAGATACTGGAGAGGAAAATCCCGATTCGGGAAAGTTAGAAGAGCTATCTACTGATTTGCTCATCGCGCCTACGTCAGACGGACTTGATAGGTTGCTAAAAGTCAGCCGGTCGGCTTTGATAGCCGAGCAAAAAAAGGATGGCAGCCTGGAAAACGTGCGCTGCAATGTCAAAGAAGGTATCGCCAGGAAAACTGCGCGTTTTGTGGAAAGAGGTGGAGTCCTGTACCGGAAGTATCTAGACCGAAGAGGAGTGGAGTTCGATCAGCTGGTCGTGCCTCAATGCTATCGTCAGGATCTGTTGCGCTTGTCACATGGGGGTTCGTGGTCCGGACACCTAGGAGTTAAGAAAACTAAGGACCGTCTCTTGCAAGAGTACTATTGGCCAGGGTGTTTTCGGGACGCAGACCATTTCTTGAGGACATGTGACACTTGTCAGCGGGTGGGCAAACCAGGGGACAAATCGAGGGCGCCGTTGAAATTGGTACCTATCATTACGGAGCCTTTTAGACGGCTCGTTATTGATACTGTGGGACCTCTGCCGGTAACAGCCACGGGGTACAGACACATTTTGACTGTGATCTGCCCAGCGACAAAGTTCCCTGAAGCAGTGCCGCTTAAAGAACTCAGCTCAGTTGAGATAGTCAATGCACTACTGTCCATATTTGCGCGAGTTGGTTTTCCTGCAGAAATTCAATCAGATCAGGGCACAGTGTTTACTAGCGCTTTGACGACAACTTTTCTCGAAAGGTGTGGGGTAAAGCTGTTACACAGCTCAGTGTACCACCCACAGTCGAATTCCGTTGAGAAGCTCCACTCCGTCATGAAGCGCGTGTTGAGAGCCTTGTGTTTTGAACATCAAACTGACTGGGAGCTGTGTCTGCCTGGGGTGATGTTTGCTTTAAGGACCGCGCCGCATGCGGCTACGGGGTTTTCGCCAGCTGAACTGGTGTACGGTCGCTCGCTTCGATCTCCGCTTCGCAGGCTTCGAGAATCGTGGGAAGGTAGGGGCGACGACCCAGTCGTGGTGGAGTACGTGCTTAAGCTCCTCGAACGCTTAAGAAGGGCACAGGAGTTGTCAGGTGAAGCAATGACAAAGGCCCAGCAGAGGGCCAAGGTTTATTATGATCGGACAGCCAGGGCCCGTCGTTTTGAGGTTGGCGATGAGGTCATGATATTGCGCACATCGCTAAACAACAAACTAGACGTGCAGTGGGAGGGCCCAGCACGAATTGTTCAGAAACTGTCGGACGTTAACTACGTGGTAAGTCTGCCAGGAAAGCGGAAAGCACAGCAAGTTTACCACTGTAATCTGCTCAAACCTTATAGACAAAGGGAAGCAGTGGTGTGCATGATGGTAAACGTTCCTGAAGAGCTTCCGGTCGAGCTTCCGGGACTAGGCTCAGTGACGAACAGGGAAGACACCGGTCAAGTCATTAGTGACCTTATCAGTAAAGCACCGCTGTCGCCCGAGCAGAAAACCGAACTACACCAGCTATTACAAGAGTTTCAAGGTCTGTTATCTGAGAGGCCTGGTAGGACTTCTGTACTTACTCATGATATAGAACTTACCTCCACAGAGCCAGTACGATCCAAGGCGTATCGGGTGTCACCCCGCCAGAGCGATATTATGGAGGCTGAGGTAAAGAAAATGCTACAGCTCGGTGTTATTGAGGCAGGTGAGAGTGATTATACCTCCCCTTTGATTTTAGTTGAGGTACCGGGCAAGGAACCTCGTCCTTGCGTCGACTACCGCAGGCTTAATTCCATCACTAAGGATCAAATTTATCCGATCCCTAACATCGAGGAGCGCCTTGAGAAAGTTAGTAGCGCTCAGTTTATTTCCACCCTAGATCTTGTCAGGGGTTATTGGCAGGTTCCACTTACAGAAGAGGCTAGTAGGTATGCGGCGTTCATTTCACCAATGGGAACATTCCGTCCTAAAGTGTTGAGTTTTGGTTTGAAGAACGCGCCATACTGTTTTTCAAGCCTCATGGATAAAGTGTTGCGGGGACAGCAAGAATTCGCTTTACCGTATCTAGACAACGTAGCGATATTCTCCGCATCCTGGTCTGAGCATATGACACACTTGCGGGCAGTGCTAACCCGCCTGCGCGAAGCAGGCTTGACAGTAAAGGCTCCTAAGTGCCAGTTAGCACAGGCCGAGGTTGTCTACCTCGGTCACGTGATTGGTCAGGGTCGTCGCCGCCCCTCTGAAATAAAAGTGGCCGCTGTGCGAGACTTTCCGCAACCGCGCACCAAGACCGATATTCGGTCGTTCTTGGGTGTCGCCGGCTACTATCAGAGGTACATCCCTAGGTACTCTGATATCGCGGCTCCCCTGACGGATGCTCTAAGAAAGACAGAGCCTCAAACAGTCGTCTGGGACGAGACCAAGGAAAGAGCTTTTAGCGCCCTAAAGAGTGCCCTAACAAGCCAGCCTGTGCTACGATCGCCAGACTATACAAAAGAGTTCATTGTTCAGTGCGATGCTAGTGAGCGAGGCATGGGCGTTGTACTGTGCCAACGGGAAAATGGAGAAGTAGAACACCCCGTCCTGTATGCTAGTCGTAAGCTGACCAGTCGTGAGCAGGCGTATAGCGCCACCGCGAAAGAGTGTGCATGTCTCGTGTGGGCCGTTCAGAAATTGTCATGCTATCTAGCCGGCTCGAGGTTTATCATTGAGACGGATCACTGCCCTCTCCAATGGCTGCAGACCATCTCTCCCAAAAATGGCCGCCTCCTGCGCTGGAGCCTCGCTTTACAACAATATTCCTTTGAGGTGCGTTACAAAAAGGGGAGTCTCAACGGTAACGCCGATGGCTTAAGTCGAAGCCCCTAACGTAGGAATCAGCCTCAAAATTGTTTGTTACTGATGTTTTTCTTCCTGAGGCAGGATTTTTTTTTAACATATTGCTTTTGTTTAGTGTTTCAAAGTGATGATATGCTTTCTAGTGCAATTTTTCAATTTGTGGACGCGTTCTGAGTGATGCTAGACTACTGTAAGGAACTAGGCAGTGGTATAAAAAGGGGAAAGAGCCTGGCAGGGCTTAGTGAGGGTTGTGCCGTGCTTGCTGACTGAGCGGTTGAGTTTCAGCGTAGTTCTAACGCTTGCCGGGAACGAGAACAAAAAATGTGAACTCTCCCGAAGTCACTTTGCAGTGTCCCGTGCGAACCTGAACAAGAGAACGAGGCCTTCTCTGTGCGCTGCGCTCAAGAAACGTCGAGGGACGCCCGACTTCGGTTATGAGCATCATCGAGCGACATCCCTCCGGACAGCGGATGCAGTCCCCTGTCCATCGGGATCTCCTTCCCCCGGCGGGGCGGTCTGTTGCGTTTCGCCTGCGACACGTGGTTTTGCCGGTGCGACTGCGGCGGGGCGGCGGACATTTTGGCCCGATCGTCGTCGCCGCAACACTCATCGCCAGGTGTTTCTAGGCGCGACTGCGGCGATGCGACCGCCTAGGGATCATCCTCGCATTCCAGTCATTGTGCCCGAAACAGGCGATGCCAAAGCAGGGATCTCATTCCAGTCATTGTGCCCGAAACAGGCGATGCCAAAGCAGGGATCTCGTTCCAGTCATTATGCCCGAAACAGGCGATGCCAAAGCAGGGACCATCCTCTCATTACAGTCATTGTGTCCGACCGGCAGCGCCACGACAGGGTGCTACGAGATCGTGCTCGACATGGTGCTACGGCATCGCTACGACAGTGTGCGTCACCATTAGCCCATTGTACATTCACGTGCTCGTCTTTTGAGGGGTTCCTTCTTACCCTCAACTGCGAGAGTATAAAAACAGCTGCCCCCGGACGCCAAAAGGAGGGCTCCGATTTCTTCTGTTGAGTGAAGTGCTCTCCCGTCTCTCTACTACGGTCAAACCTGACCGCCAACTCTTTGCGATGTTAAAATAAACAAGTTGTTTCGTTGTTACCAGTCGACTCATGCTTTGCCGGGACCTTCGGATGCTTCCAGTTGTACCCCAGGCCGCCAGGCCAACGCTACCCTTGGGGCTTGCGACCCAGGTACAACCACGGGCGTCAGCGCCGAGTTCCCAACAGATCGTACCAGCAGTCCGATTCGAAACAAGGTGCAGGAAATTTCAATTATTTGCACTAAATCATTTTTTTACCATGGCATACAATGTAGATATGCTCATTTCTTTTACTTTAATTAGATATTGAATTTAACATCTAAGGAAAAAAAGACTGACTACAGGACAAAATGAGTCCTTGTAACAATTTAAAGTTCGAAAGAGCTGACAAAAAAGAAAAAGCTTTCAGGTGCCTTGCCACACATCCAAAAACTGGGTGATAGCTGCTTGCTTATGCCCAGTAGTAGTGCATTTGATGGCTTTCTACAAGTTTTTTAAGTTAGTCGCATACTTTTCTGGCAGTCCCCCAGAATATGCAAGGACCTCCAAAGTGGCAACGTAGCCGTTCATCGTTGCAGAACATCAATGTCCTCGTCGAAGGAGGTCTGCTCAGGGTAAGCCTTGGCTCACACTTCACAGAAAATTTGCATCATCGTCGAGTTCTTTGGTTAACCACACAGCGTCATCAGCAGCAAGTCGTCGAGGTCATCCGTGTCCCTCACAAGCCTAGCGTCTATGGCTTCCTCCCATGCCTCTCAGTGATCAGGAATCGAGAACGATAGCGTTAGTGTGGGTGAAGCCAATAGACAGACAAAACTAGTCTTCCTGAAACTGTTCTGCCTAATTTCGCATGTCACAACCATCCACCTTTCGAGCACCTGAAGTGCAATCCACAACTCGGCCTTTAGAATCTCGACTTGATGGTTGAGGTTGCAGCAACAGTAATTGAATTGTGCCTATGTTGAGAGGTTGTAGCCTTGCAGTGGCACTGGGTGGCAAAAAAAAATAACTGATGGCTTTCAGCTCAAACTCCTTCAGCCACTCACCAAATAGCACCCAAGTCATCCAGGCTTTTTTATTGTGCTTGTACTGAACAGGCACATTGAGCAAGAAGCACTCCTGCTTCTTTGACTTTCCAATGAAGAAAGGAAGGAGCCTGTCGCAACCGTAATAATAATAATATTGTCATGCGCACTTCGCCATTTTTTTGCACCAACACATTTGTCGCCTTTCAGCATGTGGGTCTTGCTCGGCAATATCTGTCGTACTCAAACTCAACCATCTTATCAGACAGCCAGTCATTCGCTGTCTTCGTTGACTGCTGCTGCTTTCAGAGGTAGCTGCAGCACATCTGGCACCATCGGCTCAACAGCTGGTGCATGCAGTGGCATCCAAAACAGTGCTAACACTGACTACTGTACTTACTCTAATCTAACGTGCACTTCTTTCCCGATAAAATGGGTTGAAAAATTGTATGCACGTTACAGTCTAGCACCGTAAAATTCCAAGCAAGTGCCCCCCTCAAGCAAGTCGAAATTACCAGCAAGGTGGTGTGAGGGCGCTATCCCAAAATGGCAAAAAATTCAATATGGCGACAAAATATTCCAGCAAGAAAAAAAGTCCAGAGGGCATGGATATAATATTTAACGTGAGCTTTATTAAGCCAGAGATTTGTTAGTGCAGTTCATCACTCTTAAAACAAGTCAAGCTCAGCTGCAGTGCATGGCTACCTATGACGGACAGCAAACCGCAGCTTGGCCATGCTCACATTGCAGCTGGTGGTGCCACGAATATAAGCCTGTTTTCTTCATGTGAAATTACTGCAAGGAGAGGGCAAAGCGGAAACAATGGTAAAAAAAAAACGCTCCTCGGGAGTGTCGCAGTGCCGTTTGCTGCCGATTCGAAGTGAGCCGGACAAGGCCTAGCGACATCTGTGGCAAGCTATCAGCAGTGGTGAGCGTAGCCCCAACCATTGAGTTTCATACAATAATTACTTGAGGAAACTCTGGCGCTAGTATCTACAGGGGCCGCAACGGGAGCGGTTGTACCAGCAATTAAGGGAAGTATATATGGATTTGCCTAAACTTTGTCCTTCGAGCTTCAAACAGCCTTTTGACTTTGTGAACTCGTTATTTTCAACAATACACTGCATAATAAATAAATGAACATTATTAAAATTGTCCGACAGCAGGATTCGCACACAGGACCTCTAGCACAGAAGCCCGACATTGAAACCATTACGCCGCGGACACATGCGTCAACGAGCGATGTGAATTGCCCTTGTGAATTTATCGCAGACATGCCAGTACCTTGAGACTCTTGGCGTGTTTCGATTTGGTCACCTCGACAAGCTCAATCATTGGAATTAGGAGCGATTGCTTGTGTTCACAGCGGCTTCTGCACTTCGAAGTGTATAGATTGCTCCAAAATTTATAACAATGAAAGCATAAAAAGTGAAATATACAAAGCCACAAGAACATGCGAATCCACAAGCACGAAGATCAGACAAATCCATGTACTTCAACATCATTCCCATGGTAGGACAACGGCTGCAGCGTTGTTCCCTCTAGTACAGTGTAGTCCACTTATAACGATATCAAGAAGAGTGAACAATTCTATCCTTATAACTGATCATTGCTATATCTAGACTGCCATTAAAAAAAAAAAAAAAGAAGAAAAGCATTTATCTCCTGTTTCATCGCACCACTGTCTTACATTTGTTCAGCCACTTGCTTCGCGACATTTGATAAGGTGACTTTCGCTGCCCGAATGGCTGGAGGAGGTCGTCTCAAGGCTACTACGTGTCCAGCGTTTGCAAAAGCGGCCGTGGAATGCGTGACAGAAGGCGGCTAGGCCTGTCACTCCCGGAGTTGCCAGTTGCTGCTGCTGCCTGGAGATTCTACCAGACCGAGTTCCGAGCTGCAACCCGGCACGTCTAGCCTGAGCACGTCGTCCGCCCACGCCTCGCATGTTGGCACAGATCATGTAGACAGTTTTCTTCATAACTGAAGAAAGAAGCGAGCATGCAGCGAGAGCCAGAAAACGTGTCTGGGGCCACAGTGTGCAATGGAGCGAAAGTTCGAGCTGCTGGGCGTTGACACGAAACAGGACATACACGACAGCGGAACTGAATTTGCGATCGTGGATTGATCAGTCGTACAAGAGTTCGTCGGACTCGTGCTGCGTCCCTGGTGCGGCAAGAAAGCGGTGATGGCTTGAAAGGGCCCCGCTAAGGAGTACAGGCTCTCTGCAGGTTCTGACAGGTGTTGTAGAAATCGCAGGGCGCTTTTGTTGCTGGGCGCTTCTGTCATTACAACGATATAGTTTTTTTTTCTTTTTTTTACAAGTACTGCTCCAGGAGGGCACCGGTGATTATAACGGCGTGTCTAAAGGTACGTCAGATGTACCTTTGCTTCCGTTTTGCTAGCTCCATGGCTATATGAAAAGCATGCAAAAGGCCTGGCACAAGCAAAGATATTGCTCCAGGAGAGCACGCCACAGTCTCTGCTACGGCCCCTACTGCTACCCTAAGAAAATCGGTGAAGCTTGTGCTGGAGTGCTCCACCTGTGGCATGCGCGAATGCTGCACCAAAGCCTTGAAAAGGCCATCGGAGGCTTCACATGTCCAACAAGGATCACACGATCAGAAATGCCGTGACAAGCAAGCTTGCAAAACGGCACAAGCCAGCAACAGATTGCCTACAGAACTGGGCTACTATATAGGCCTAGATGTGACCTGTGCTGAATGCACAATTCCTGCCACCGTGGGTGGCGGGGGAAAAAAAAGCACAAGAATGCTCGAACAAAAGCACACCAAAATGGCAGCACTCTGGGAGCGGTGGAGAACTGGTGTTCGCACCAAGTAGGGGTATTTTGAGCACTCGCTCACCGCTGGAGGACTGCCGCGGCTCGTTATAAACTTTATTCGCGATCGTTTCGTGATGAACCAGACGTTGATATTTCCAGAAATGGTAGATTACAAGACGTACTACCCGAATGTGGTTTTCCAAAAATAGACTTTTTCGCAATTTTTTTTGTTTTCAAAGGCCACGTCCTAGTTGTTATTGACAGTGTTTACAAATTCTTCTACTGACTGGCGTGGAGATCACAGCAAAAGTAGCGGCCAAACAATGACACTGCCAAGGCTGATCCTCCAAGCACTGATGTTGACCCGCTCCAGACTGTGGGGATGCGAGACTCTCGCGCCTCCCCTGGTATGTTTTTCCCGCATGGCTCGTCTCCTGTAATCTGGCTTCGCCGCGTGGCCGGCGTGATGCCCGCGGCGGTTGATGTGGTTGGGGCGCAGTGCGAGAGATGGCGCGAGTGTTGCGCTGCTAATTAGCTGCTAACACCGCCGACAGGCGAGGTGACTTGGGCGCCGGGAGACAGGCGTTTCGGCTCTTCCCCGGCGGGTCGGCGAATCGGCGTGGACATCCCGCGCGCTGCCGACCCATGCTTCTGCGAGACCGCCTCGCGTGGCCGCCTTGGAATGCGCCACCATTCGCGTGACCACACACGCGAAGGACCAGGCGTGGGGATCCAGCATGGGGCGAACATATTCGCTCGCTTCCGGTCGCGGTGAGTCAGACTTCTAGATTCGACGCGCGCCCATCGGCATGTCTTGTGGATAGCAACTCTGCTAGCAGGCACTGATCTATGAAAGGTGCAATAAATGCCCTTGTGATTGTTTGCACTACTGTGTTGTCGTTCCTTTGTCCCAAGAGCATGGGTGTGAGAGACCCCACAACTTTCACTGGGACTGTACTGTAAGAACCCCCGTTTAATACAAATCTACATATAGCACGAGGTGAAATTTTTTCGACGCGAAATGGGAAATTTTTATCCGCATATGATGAGAGTTAGGAGAACTCGAGGAAAACATTTATTTAAATAGCACTGCGCACTTCAATCACTGTCTTCGGATAGATCTTCCCATAGGTACTCATCCTCTGTGTCATCGAGCGCATTTGAGATGCCGCACTTGAATGCGCGACGCACAAGGTCTTCTGGTATGCAGGCCCATGCATCCACAATCCACCTGCATAGTGCGGCTGGCGAAGCCAGCTTCGGCCGCCCAGTCCGCGTCACTGCAGGCTCACCTGAGCGCATCAAATCTGCATAACTGTGCCCTTGAACGGCTTGTTTATGCAAACATCTAAATGCTGCAACTGAGACATCATCCCACCCGGGATAACGACGAGTTCAGTGCCGGATTCCCCCAACAGCCTCTTCACCGTGTCAGCCACTTGGCAACGAAATGTGTCCAGCAGGAGGATGGACGGGAATGACAACAGTGCGCCTGGCCGCCTACACCAGACGGACTTCATCCATTTGAGCATAATATTCTCCTTCACCAGCCTTTCTCGTGGCATCTCACGACCACATGTTCTGGCAGCTCCTCACCTTTAGGCACTGCCTTGCGTTTGAAGACATAGGGCGGGAGCTTGCATCCGTCTGTTACCGTCATGTTGCACGGCAACATGACGGTAACTTGCGTTTTCTTATTACCAGTGAACCGGACAAACTTGTTTAGAGCCCTTTGCGTGCACGGTGAGGGGCGATGGCATGTCCAGATAAACCGGCATTTGGTCAGTATTGCTGATTTGCCCTAGCTGGAAGTTCTTGGACTTGCGCAGCGAAATAACATGCCGCTGGAAAGCCGCAAGCAGCTCTTTGAACGATTCGGGCAGCTTTTGCATAATCGAAGTTAGGTGGCGTAAGGAAAATCCAGCAAGGCACATGTAGGAATAAATCCAGTGCTTGCTCGCTTTGAAGGCGGAGCTCGGTAGACCTTTTTCTCTTGCAAGCTCCTTAGCTTTTTCCTGCATAAGCTCCACGTTCACAGCTTGATCTGCGTCTCACTGTTGGAGAGTCAGGGAGGGTTCGATTTCCGGGAGTGTCCCAATCCTTGGGCCGCAAAAGCTTCGTGTTCCTCAGCATGCGAAAAGGGCTTCCTTCTGTCGACGCCATCCGTGCATGCTTCCCTTGTTGACAATCAAATTACCTCCCGGCCGCACTGTTGCCGATGTCCTGTGCGGCTAAAATAACCTTTCTCTTGAAAGCAGCCGAGTACTGTTTTTGTGGTCCAGACATCTTGGTCCTTCGATGGGGAATAAAAAAGATGCACTTCGCGAAGCGTAGTGCTCACATGTGCAGCCAAGGTGCGCACTCAATAAAGAAACGATGCTGTAGTGATGCAGCAATAACGAAACCAAGCTGTAGCCATGCAGCAATAACGAAAGGCAAACTTCTAGCCCAGATTTCTTACTGAAATTTTTGTTCGGATCTGCATATAGTATGAAGCGAAAATTTGTGACGCTAATAGGAAAAAAAAATATACGCGGGTTTTTTATGGTAGCTGCTTTGGCCCTTCAACGTTGCTACTGCAGCGCAATAGAGAGCACCAGCTGTTGTAATCGCACCACTGGCACGAGTTGTTGGGAACTCGGCGCTGACGCCCGTTGTTGCACCTGGGTCGCAAGCCCCAAGGGTAGCGTTGGCCTGGCGGCCTGGGGTACAACTGGAAGCATCCGAAGGTCCCGGCAAAGCATGAGTCGACTGGTAACAACAAAACAACTTGTTTATTCTAACATCGCAAAGAGTTGGCGGTCAGGTTGACCGAAGTAGAGAGACGGGAGTGCACTTTACTCAACAGAAGAAATCGGAGCCTCCTTTTGGCGTCCGGGGGCAGCTGCTTTTATACTCTCGCAGTTGAGGGCAAGAAGGAACCCCTCTATAGACGAGCACGTGACTGTGCCGCTCGGGCACTATGGGATAAGGTGGCGCAGCGTCGTGTCGGCGCCACTCGGGCACAATGGGAAGAGAAGGTGGAGCAGCCGTCATGTCGGCGCAGCTCGGACCCCCTCGCTTCACAGTTGTTGGGAGCTCCTCTCCCCGGCTGCCGCGCTTTGACAAGCGTGGGCACCAACATGCACATACACACACACGCACATGAAGACACGTGGCATTGGAACATGCCTGGACGCGCTTGGCAGGGAGGCGTAGCGGCGGCGCCGAACGGGCCAAAATGTCTGCCGCTTTGAACGAAGCCCCGGCGTCCGTTGCATCCGCGCCGGCTTTACCGCGCGTCGTAGGCGAAACGTAACACAGCCTATAGCTTGTGGATCCTTTAGACTATGCTGAAGGCGCAGTGATTAAGGGGGGACGCGGGTTTTACAGTGAAATATGTCCAAAAATTCGATTTCTTGAAAATACGCCACAACGTTTTTCACGCCACAATATCTCTGGAACGGCGCAACCGAGTGCCGCCATCTTGGTCTCGTTGGAAAGCGCATATCTCAGTCTTCAAATTTGCCGCTTCAGCAATCTCCTCCATACAGAAACAAGCACACAAAAAGCAAGTGATCGAGGGTCGTGCCGGAGTCTGCGATTGGCCACGCCCGTCACGTCTCCGATGCGGTTTGCCATTGGTCCAGCGCTGGCGTCGTCTGCTCGGCTCTTTGCACCTCGCGAGTGTGACGTCTCCACTCGCCGTAATCTCGATGTGTCAAAACGGGCGCTACGCGCACATTTCAGTAGCGTGCCCGATCCCTACGCTTGTGGACGTTTCAGACTCTCGGCTAAGCATTCTGAGCATCGGCGACGCGGACTTCGCCGCCAAGATTCGCGCGCGGAATCCTCAGGCATGCGGCTAAGCCTTTCAGCAGTCGGTGTTTCGAATTCATGACACATTCGTATCGCGCACTCAATCCGCAGAAATGCGGCTTAACATTTTGCGCATAGGGAGTCTCCGACTCGGCGATCATGCACATCACGTGTGGACTTCTCAGACCGTCACCTAATCATTTTGTGCATTGGCGCCTCCGAGTGCACGAATAAGCGCATCGAGTGTCGACTCCTCGAGCCCGCGGCTAGGAATTTGGCGCGTCGGCACGTAGGACTGTGCGAATGAGCGCGTGGAGTGTCGACTCTCGAGCCCGCGACTAGGCATTTCGCGCGTCGGCACCTTGAAGTGCTATCATAGCTATCATACCACCCCTTCATAAAGAGAACCTCATCATGAGCTCTGTTCATTAGGCCCCTTGGGCTGGCACACACCTGGCTGCAGAAGTGATCGAGGCATCATACAAAAGTAAAATTCTGGAAAGCCCCTAGCAGTTGCATATCCATGACTGGCTCTCTGATGGTAAGTTCCACAGCCACTGTCAGGTGAACACAACTTGGAAGGCTACTTACACTCAGAGCCTTCATTCAGTAACATGGGCAATTCTACCAAATGAAAAAATGCCTCACTGATTGTAATGGAGGCTGCTATCAATCAGGCAGCCTGCATGTACAACACTGGAACTATATTCATGCCCACACAGTGTTCTACACTTCGGTTTGAAACCCAGGCACCATGCTCTTTGTAGAGCATGGTGCCTAATAAAGTTTCTTGTGCTAGTTAAGTGGCCAGTGTGCTATTATTTTGAGAGCGTGCAGTCACACATTTAGTATGGCCATTCTTACAAAACATAAGAGCTTCAAAATGGTGCCATTTGTATTGCTGTACATTCACTTCAGCAAAAGCTACATTTGTTTGAAACTTCAAATGCGTTTATTTCAGTTTGATGTTTTTGCACACTGTACTCCGCCTTACGGGTGTTTTTTCTGGTTTGTTTTTGGCCAAAAATGACAAGGGTGGTATCATTTTATTCGTGTTGAAATGATCGGGGGGGGGGGGGGGGTAATGCTATTTTATTACTCTTGCACCGTCATGATAATTACATTCAGGTATAGTAATCGCTGCTAATTAGGAAAAAAAATGTTCATAATAAATGCAAGATTGCTTTCTTGACTGCAAAATGCTTCCAAATGAATAAAAATAGCATCACCCCCTACAGTAGGTCTTTAGCAATGGCGTCATGCATTTAGTTTTTGGTTTAGCAAGACGGAATCATCAATAAGCCCCGTAATGAGTGAAATTAATTTGACTTGAGACCTCAATATTTTTTGAACTGCTACAGCTATCAAAAATCTAATTACACATCTGAAATCGGCATGAAAAATTACCCCAGGCAGTGTAGTTTATTAAAGATTCACCCAAAATTAAGAAAAACATTTTTAGGACCCACGTCCCCCCTTAAGCATGTGGCTGCCAATAACAAGCAAGCTACAGTGCTGCAGTACTTTCAGTCAAATAGATAAATACTTTGCGTGAAGCTTCAAGGCAGTATTTAGTGCGCCACGATTGGGGCGCAATCGTTGGTGCCGCACGAGATTGGCCTGGGCCACACAGACTTCGCGTGGCTGACGAAGTCTGCGCGGCCTTGGCTAATTGCGTGCAGCGCATAATTTTGGCCGACTAAGTCGGCACGGCTTTGGCCAATTGCACGCAAGGCAACCGAACGCGTGCTCCGAACAATGATGCCCAACCATGCCCTTGTATCATTCATTGTTTTGCAGGAGCTTTTGACTCGTTTCTTACGCGATTTTATATATCGAATTCTGACTATACTGAACTATTTTGAGTTTACCATGCTGTTCGATATAGCGAGGTTCAACTTATTTTCAAATTGCGATTGCTTGAATAAAAGTACCATTTCTTTTTCAATTCATCAGCTTTACATTTGCTTTTTTTTTTTTTTACACGACCGGCAAATCAAACCTTGCATTATACTGACTAAAATCGGTATCTCCGAAAAGTTATTGGCTGAACATACCACTCAAGATCGTAGTCAAGCACTAAATGAGCCAACAACAACCTTTACAGAAACATATGGTTGTCACTTTGCTCCATCTGACAGCAAGCTGTTGCCAACGTCCCAATAAAATTTTGCTTTCATATCAGACTATCTATCGTACCACGCAATTTTCAGAGCCATTTTCCCAGGAAAGAAGTGCGGGTTCGATTCAAGTAAATATAGCATCGAGTATGGTAGAGTATGGCTATATTCTCGAGTTGCAGCTTAGACTAGCAAGTGTGTCTACACTTGAGAACTGTGGCAAACTCGTTCCGCTTAGGATGTGGCAACCCCAGCACAAACCAAGGCACTGAAACCAGAGCAGTGTCACAGGCTCACCGTTTTTCCAGATCCAGTCTGGGCGCAGGCCATCATGTCTCTGCCAGCCAGAGCAATCTTGATTGCATACTTCTGCACAGGCGTGGGCTTGACATACTTGGCCCGCTTCAGGTTCTGCTGCAGCAGATTAGTAAGGCCCATCTCCTCGAAGCTCGTGAAGGGCGTGCGGAACTGAGGGTCGCTCACTTCCACAGGAATGGTGTCGTACTTGTCAAAGTTGATGCCAGTGGAGATGCTTGAGAAGAGGGTGTCCTCGTCAGTTGGAAGTGAAGGCGGAACGTAAGGTGCTTCCATTGGCTTGCCTGCACAACGTTTTGCCAAGCTCTTAGTACGAGGGCAGACAAAACAGTGCACAGCACCAAGTACGCACTGGCAGCATCATGGAACAGAAGGCTTGTTACATGGCACAAGACATGGGCCATTTTAACAAAAGCGAGTTACACGGGGTAATGCGAGCCCGCTATCGCAAAAAGGTCAACCGTTAGTTTCAGTGCATTAAAATGGGGTAACAACTGCATTCACAGTACAACCCACTTGTAGCTCTCAATTTCAGTCTTCTACACAGTTGTCGCTGTCAACTGAAGCAGCATTCCTGGTACCTGGAGCAGTATTCTCAGCAAATAACTTTACGCCACACACAAAGTGGATGTAACCAGCTGGAAAGCTGGCAGAACAGCCTTCATACCATCCTAGTGAATATCACATCATGCAGAAGAAGCAAAGGTAACCCAGAATATGGCCCCGTGTGCTACTCTCACAGCGTGCGCTCAAGGTCCACACGTGTGAAGTTAGCATAAAAATCAGTAGCCGCAGCAAGTGCTGTAATCTCAAGTGATGCTCACTCACCATCTGCTCCCATGCGGGGCACAGGTTCATTCGTGCAGTCTTTTGCCATGTGTCCCTCCTGCTGGCACTTGAAGCACCCCTTTGGCCGATCACCACCATCTCCGGAGGAATCACCCCCTCGGCCTCCCCCAGCGTCGGGGTTGGGACAGTCCCTGCTCATGTGGCCTTCTTCGCCACACTTGAAGCAGCCCTTGGGTCGCCGCTCCTGTTGCGGGTTCGGGCACTCCCGACTCATGTGCCCATCCTCTCCACAGTTGAAGCAGCCTGAAAATGAAACACTCGCTTACTACATATCTCGAAACTTCATTTGGTGGGCTTTTTGTGCCCACTGCTCTAGGACACAAGGAGAAAGCAGGTAACCTTATTAACACCACCGTTTTTAAAGACCTACAGAGCCGAAAGAATTGTGCAGAACTATCAAAATCTTAGCTTTTGTGTGGCAGACATGAGCACCCTTAACAGTGTCTTTACACCTATGTACCGAGTGGGGTCTCAAATGTACTCTTGGGACAAAGGAACAACCACCACATTAGTGCAAACAATGAAAAGGGCATTTATTGCACCTTTCATACACAAATGCCTGCTAGCCAAGTCGTGCCCCATAGAACATGCTGATGGGTGTATGACAGATCAAGGAAGCCTGACTCACTGCAACAAGATACCAAGCTAATATGTTCACTCCCACCCCGAACACCAACACCTAATCGGTCTCGTGTAGTAATGGAACGGCATCACATTGTGAACTATTGTATTCATTCATTCCGGTGTCCTGCTTCTAAGCCTTTCGCAGGGCAGTCCTGTGCTTGAAACGGCCTCGCCACTCACCAACCCTAAGCCCAAGAGGAATAGCCTGCCGTATTTACTCTGATCTAATGCACACTTTTTTCCCATAAAACGGGTCTAAAAATTGTGTGCGTATGTGTTACAATCGAGTACGACCTTAAATCTGCGTTACTAGATCGCCATTGGCATTTCGAAATGGCTTTTCAAATCGGAGAAAAAGTTGAGAACCTTCGACAATCAAGATAGGAGCGGCGAGTAGACTGCAGGTGCCTTTATCTGTGAGATCAGCGCCGCGAACACACTGGTGGGCGCCACAGCATGTCGGCGTGCGGACTGCGCGACCTTTTTATCCGTGAGTTGGCCGAAAAACGGAAAGGACTTGCGTCGTTTTTGGAGTTGTGTTGCAACAGTGCAGCGTGTACCATGTCCGTTATCTCGTCAACGTATTCGTCGCGACGTGCACCTTCCGCAGGCGACGCTAACGGTGGAGCGCGCCCTTCGGCCACCCCAAGAGAGTTTCGTCGTGAATATCAAGGCAGTGGTTGTGGCGCGCGCAATTGGAGCTGGACACAATCAACTCTTACGATTTTGCGCAGTTCTTGGTTTGCCAAAACCAATGCATCATAAATCCTTCACCGTCATAACAATGAAAGTGAACCTCGCTGCTACAAAAGCAGTGGCTAATAACTTGGGGTTGGGTCAGAAAGTAGTAGCACAGGAAGTGTGTCAGCATGGTGCTCACAAAGACTGAGTGAGGGAACATATGGTGCAGGTTAATTCTAAAGTTGTGCACTGGATCTAGATACCCTGGCCTGCATTATGTGCAATTTTTATATAGATTTCAGTGCTACAACACAAGTAAAGAACTTTTGTAACTTTCAAATGTGTTTTTCTCAGGTTCATATTTTTGGCCAAACATGGCATTTGTGCGTGACATTTGGTGTGCATAATCTGTAAGATGTGTAGAATGCACTTATCTAGGTTTTAATGCAATCAGTTTATTTTTAAGAATGGAAATGGTCAATACATTTGGGTACCAGCCACTGAAAGCGAAGCACCTGATATGAAATTCTCTCAAAATGTCGCCTGTCAAGGGAAGTGCATTATCTTGGTTATTAGCACTCAGTGGAGTGTTAGGGACAAGAAAAGCCATTTTGCGCTGCTATATCATGCCAACTGCTAGGTCCAGTAGCTGCACAAACATGCACTGTTTCTCAGTTATGCATGGCACTTAGGACATGAAAGCCTCGAGCTATCCTAAAACTAAACAGATTTGGAATGAGGATATCAAGCTATATAAGCGGTACAATTTTCGTTTGCCTAGCATTAATAGTTAAAAAAAAAAAAGGTTTCTGAGGAGCGTCCCCCCTGAAATCAAGAAAGAACAGTTTTTCAAGCCGGGATATGTACGGAACCGCGCAACCGAACGCCGCCATCTTGGTCTCGTTGAAAAGAGCATTTCTCAATCTTCAAGTTTGCCGCTTCAGCGATCTCCTTTATACAGAATCAAGCGCACAAAAATCAAATGATTGAAGGCCGTGCCGGAGTTCGCGATTGGCCGCGTCTGCCACATGACTTCAGCGCGGTTTGCTATTGGTCCGGCGCTTGCACCGTCTGCTCGGTTCTGCACCTCACGATGCTGGATGTCTCCACTCGCCGCAATCTTGACATGTCAAAACGGGCGCTACGGGGTCACCGCAGTAGCGTGGCCGATCCCTAGGCCTGTGGACGTTTCACACTCGCGGCTAAGCATTCCGAGCATCAGCGACACTGACTTCGCGACCAAGATTCACGCACGGAATCCTCGGACATGCGTCTAAGCCATTCATCACTCAATGTTTCAGAATATGTGACGAAGCACATTGCGCACGCAATCCTCGAACACGCGGCTAAACATTTCGTGCATAGGGAGTCTTCGACTCTGCGATCATGCACATCGCGCACTGACTTCGCGGACCCTCATCGAAGCATTTTGTGCATCGGCACCTCTGACTGCACAAATAAACGCATCGAGTGTCGACTCCTTGGACTGCACAGCTAGGTACTTTGCGCGTCGGCCCCTCGTATCTGGAAATTCTGGAAAGCACCTAGCAGCTGCGTATCTATCACTGGCTCTGAACCTAAGTTCTACAGCCATTGTCAAGTAAAGATGACTTCGGAGGCTGCTGTCACTCGGAGCCTTCATTAAGTAACATGGTCAATTCTACCAAAAAAAAAGAAAGAAAAGCCTCACCGATTGTACTGGGGATTGCTATCATCGGGCAGCCTGCAGGTACAGGCTGCCTGAATGTACACTGGAACAATATTCATGCCCATACAGCTCTGCACACTACTTGGTTTGAAACCCAATTTTTTTTTTTTAATTATGGGGTTTTACGTGCCATCACTTGGGCAGCAGTGGTTGCAGCTTGCGAATCATTTCTAACCATTCTCTGCATATTTGTGCAGATATCGCGTGCATCTGATTCCCGGCGCCATCTGTGTAACAACGATCCTATCAAGACGCACACGTGTAAAGCCGGCGACCCCAGCACCATCATCACTGCATCGCGTGCAGCGCCGCCTACAGAGGGATCCTGCCTTATAAGCGACTGCCCTGGAATGGCGATCATCACTTAGGCAGCAGTGGTTGCGGCTTGCGAACCGCTTGTAACCATTCTCTGCATATTTGTGCAAGTTAGTTTCCGTAACGCCTTCTCAAGCAGCAAAATATATCAGGACTTTCTTTGATTCTAATAAATTCACTGGTATGATTCGTGCAATGGGCTGACGTGCTTGAAGAGCAATGTGCCGAAAGGGCTTTTGAATCTTTTTTTGCAAAAATAACCGAATGCTCTATACAAGTAACACTACGGTGATGCGGTGGTTTAGCTCGCCAAGAAAGCCTTGGATTAGTGATTCTTTATTGCGGTCCACTAAAAAAAAGAGAATCTTCATAAGAAACTTAAAAGTCCAGCCATTCAATAATGCGTTGCGATTGCGCTTCCACACATATTCAAATGTTCTAGCAGCCACTTTAAGAAATGCCAGGCGTAATTACTACGAAAATAAAATTAGAAAAAATGGAAGTGATACCAGACGAAACTGACAGGTTATTAAAGAATTCTTAAACATCAGTGCAACTAAAAATCGCATATCGTGTGTGAACCATGATTCTGCTAATATTAGACCGTTTTAGTTTAGCGTCCGCAACTATAGCGTACGCTATACGCTATAATATAGCGTACACTAAGCAGCGCACGTTTTCTACAATTTTAGTTGGCCGGCGATATCTTCGGATCTCAGAGGCCATATGCCGTCGGTGCAGCTATTTCGCGCCTTTAGCGACAGGTGGCGCTGACATCTTGAATGTTTCTTTCGTTAGGCTTCGACTCGTTCGAAACGAGAAGCGATCTCCAAAACACCACGAAATTATCCATAATACTCTGTCGTCGAAGCAGCCCGAGACTAAGCGAAAGCCGCTTACAAAGTCATTTGCTACGAACGAAGTGCATTTAACACAAGCAACGCCAAATTCAATTCGAAGTGGGCAGCCGGGACCGCCGCCATGTTTCCCGCAAGCTCCGCAAACCCCGCAAAAACGCTAACTCCTTTGCGTTGCGTACGCTCGCTATACCCGCTATTTCGTTTGCGTTCAGCGCATGCGCAGTGACGATCCGCTATTTTTTAGCGTGCGCAATAGTATAGCGTACGCTATACTAAAACTGTCTATTACTGACCCTCAAGACATAGCTAATGCTTTCAATGACCGTTTTAGTATTGCAGACGGTAGTCAGCCTGATTCAACTTTGCTTAGTTTCCCCCGCTGTTCTCATTCATTTTACCTGTTCCCCACAACATCGCTAGAAGTATGTAACATTATCAATTCTCTTAAAACAACCGGTCCGGGCCTCGACTTGATATACCCCTCTAGCATTAAGCTTGTGTCTAACGAAATCTCACCTGCTTCAGCACATATAGCAAATAGACTATTTATAGATGGAATCTTTCCTAATCGCCTCAAGACAGGTAAAATAATCCCAGTATTTAAAAAAGGTGACCATAAGTGCATGAGTAATTATCGTCCTATCTGCATTTTGTCTTTCTTTAGTAAGGTCATCAAAAAACTTATACATAATCGCTTAACTAAATACTTATCCAAATTTAATCTTTTAACTCCTGATCAATTTGGTTTTCGCGACAATTTTTCAACTGAATTAGCGCTTATTACTTTTACTGAGAGGGTTAAATTAGCCATCGATCAAGGCCTCTTAGTTGGTGCTCTCTTTATTGATTTCACCAAGGCGTTTGATACAATTTACCATCGTATTCTTTTACGTAAACTTGAATCATATGGCATTTCTGGGCCACCGTTACCAATACTTTGCAACTACCTAATTTACAGACAATATATAGTCAAAGTTAATGGTGTCTTCTCATCAAAAACTAAATACAGGTGTCCCTCAGGGATCAATACTTGGGCCACTTTTATTTCTCATATTCATTAATGACTTGCCAGAAATATTAACACATGCGCACTGCCTTTTTTACGCTGATGAAACCACTATTTTTGCATCTGATAAAAATTTATTTGCATCGCAGGCTAAACTTAACGCTGACCTAACAAATGTTCATTTATGGTGTGTAAAAAACAAGCTAACCATTAACCCATCTAAGACATTTATGGTACTCCATTCTTTAAAAACTTTGCGCATTGACTCTATTGTGCCTCTAAATAATAATATATTTGCAAGATCTGCGTCTACTAAATTTCTTGGTGTAGTACTAGTTGGGAACCTAAAGTTCCAGTGCCATATTCAATCACTTATTCAAAAAATCTCATTTGGTATTCACATCATAATAAAAACTCACTGTTTTTTTCAGCAAACCATGCTAATGTCTTTATATTACACGTATATATACAGTCATCTCTCATACTGCCTGTCATCTTGGGGTAATACATATACCACACATCTTCATCATCAGTTAGAAGTTTTGCAAAAGCAGGCATTACGATTAATTGCATTCCAATCGCATACATCTCCCTCTGGTTCCCATATTCCATTCCCTAAATGTTTTACCTTTACGCATGTTATTCAATCATAAGCTGTCGCTACTTATGTTTCGTCTTATTAATACAGAGGTTATAATATTCCAGGTTTTAGTTGCTCTAGCCTCATCAATTATAACACAAGATTTTCAGCACCAACTCAATCTTGCAAAAGCAAGAACTAGCTATGGGAAATTTACCGTAGAGTTTTCAGGCATTTCTGTTTGGAATTCAATACCATCTGATATGAAGACATCTACATTATTGTCATTCAAGTGTAGAATGAAGGAGCATTTCATGAACACTTTATCTGACGCCTAGCATAATTTAACAAACCTAGAATTAATTAGATTTTGTTCACTTTACCATTACGCAATATACTTTTCAATTACAGAGTTGCTAAATGTTGCCTTAATTGATACTTCTCCTCGTTAGCTTTATGTGCCATTTATCCTCGTTTGATTGTTGCATGTTATTTTTAAGATTTCTTCAATTATTTTTCTTTTTAACTCTGTGAATATACTTGTGATATTTTTAAGTTTTTTCTCTTATCATTTATTTCCGATGTAGATATTGTATAATATATGACATGACTCACTGTTTGCCACGATATTACTATCCCTAGGAGGTCCCTCCGACAGTTGTTACTTTGGGACCTCCGAATGTGTACTTATTTATACCCATCTTTTATTTGATTTTGTCAAAAATAAAGATTGATTGATTGATTGATTGATTAAAAACCACTTTCTGATTATGAGGCACGCCATAGTGGAGGACTCCAGAAATTTAGACTACCTGGGGATCTTTAATGTGCACCTAAATTTAAGTACACAGGTGTTTTAGCATTTCGCCCCCATCGAAATGCGGCCGCCATGGCCAGGATTCGATCCCGCAACCTCGTGCTCAGCAGCCTAACACCATAGCCACTGAGCAACCACGGCGGGTCTGGTTTGAAACCTATGCACAGTGCTCTTTGTAGAGCAGCAGCAGCAGCAAAGAATGCCCTATAAAAAGAAAAAGGGGAGGGGGAAAGCACACCAAACCAGAGGCCATATGTACAAGAAGCCCCACATCACAAAACACCCCAAAGACTACAAATTTGGTGCCTTTTAGAGAACTGAAGAGAAGGTGAAACATTGAGAGCCGTTTTCTCATAACTGTTTTTCTGCCTTTCCGCTCAGTTTCTGGAGTAAATTCCTTTGTTACTGTTTAACATATTTCGATTTTTGATATTTGAAGCTCATTGAAAATTTATTCGGCATGCAATGCTAGCAGCAACAAATGGTCTCACATTTTTTACATTCCACAGAGTTACATGCGAAGTGCTCGGTATAGATGTGGGCCACTGTCCCGTATGCGACTGTTGCAGAGTTGTTTAGGCTAAGTTTATCAGGGTCATGCATGCTCATGTAAACGTTAACAGGTCTTACTTGATGCCTTGTGCCAACTTCGTACCGTGCCTCAGAACGCGAGATTACACAATCACCGACACTAGACACACGGGAACCCCATGTGCATCAAGGCACCAATTGTCTCTGCTAGGCTTTGCACTTGCCGCAAAAAGATTGACCATCAAGACACTGCACACGACCGTGTGTACGAAGAGGCTGGGGCTAGGGAGAAAAGGCAGATAAGGCACGCATTCCGGCACCGGTGATCTTTCGCTGACACTTGCCAAAGCCGTTTTGGTGCAGCATGCTTTTGGCACAATTTGCCACAGTATTCCCACTCCTGCTGGGTATACAGCCTGCCAATCTGAAGCTTATATGTAAGCTCCACACACATTATACAATTTCCCAATAACACTAAAGCAGGAGTTGACCGGCTTGTTTTTCTAAGGCCGTGTCGACTGGACAAACGTTTACTTCCAGCAGACAAAAAAAACATCGCATGTCAGTTTCTTTTTACCTCTAGCTGTGGTACACACAATGAACCATTCAACTGTCCTCGCACTGCTTTGCAGGAGAATAAAGAATTCCCTCAACTCATTCATTATGCAACTACAATACGCTTCTGCGTGAACTGAGCTGCACACACTCACCCCTCTTGGGTCGGTCATCACTGGAGGCCTTTGGGCAATCCCTACTCATGTGGCCTTCCTCGCCACACTTGAAACAGCCTGAAAAGCACAAAGACAGACGCCCATGAAGCAAGCAGATTTGTGTTCATCCAAAAGACCTATTTCAGAAGTTTCGCTATGCCACTGCTGCAGCAAAGCATGCCTCTAAAGCAGTTCATTTAGCAGGCTGAAGGGCAACTACGGCAAGAAGCCTGTCCTGCTCAGCATTTAGACATGCAAAGGGCAGGAAGGCGAGAAACTTTTCTCGTGAATTAAAGTTGGCTAGAGAAACCACAACAGCACTGTCCAGGCCTAAGTCAGCAGAAAAGCCCGGGACTAATCTCATGGCAGAAGGTTCCATAAGGGGGGGCGGGGTCCAATATAGTCTGAACAAAGCTTAAGGGGGGATGAGGGTCTCGAAAACTTTTTTTATTATTTCTTAACATATCTTCCTGAAAATTGTCATGCAGATATATCTTTGAATGCTGATTCCAAATATATATTCAGATTTGATATATCTCATCTAGAAATGAAGATATCGCAAAATAATTTATCCCACATAGGTCTTTTGTTATGGGCCATTACGATAATTTCTTAATTAAAAAAAACTAGTTTTAAAGAATAGCTGTCATTTCCAAGGACCCACTGCACATCCTAAATCTAAAGAAATTTATCAAAAGTCATATAGGTCATGAATGAATAACAAAGTAGGAAGAAAAAAACAATGCAGGAGTAATTAGCTTACACCTGACCTAATTGCTAGTCTATTGGGTTTAATGAAAAATGGAAAGCTTTAGGATGTAGCTGAGGTTTTACTGAAAAAAAAAATGATACCTAATTCAATAAAATCAGTTGATGCAAATATTATGAAAAGTTCTGTAAGACAAAAGCATTTGATCGAGAAAGCAAAGCTGAGAAAATTGCATTCAAAGTTTTGCTTACTCTACCACTTTTGTTTACCTATCACATGGAAAAATTTAATGCTTTAGCATGCAGCCCAGTCATTACTCAACACAATAACACCAAACTCACAGAAATCTGTTCATGTAAAGATTGTGAAAACTTCTGTATTGCATTGGCACTTGACAAAAAAAAAGCTCATAAAGTCATTTGCTATTTTCTATGAATCTGCCACACATTCACAAAAGTCCTGGGCAGTAGTCCTGGGTTCTGTCAGGCTTGTGCTTCTTGGCCATCCCCTTCACCTTTTCAGCATTGGTGTGACTTTTATCAGACCTGCACAGCCTCTGTTTATCTTACGAATGAGGCAGCTCCCAGGACTAACCAAGCTGTGCTGCAACAGCTCTGCTGGTTGCTGCCATTCCTTGGTTGAAGCGAGAAACTGCTTCTGCAATAGCTCTTTTAACAGCCAGCAAAGAGTCATGCGTGTTCTTGGAGCTTTGGCTCCAAATGACAGAGTGTAGGCACTCGATGGCGTTCTGTGTCATGCCATCTTTGCAGCACTCCAGGAGGGCCTTGTCGCCCAGCCTTGCAAAGATTGGCTCAAGAGCAGTGCGAACGTGGCCTGGCAGAGGGTTTTTGTGTGGTAGCTGCTCCACTTGGTTCGCCAAAGCACGATTGAAGGCACACCACGAATCAACCCCTTGAGGACAGCAACTGTGGTCTGGGGCTTCATCGGTCGAGGTCATGTGCAACAGCGTGGCATGCACTGCCTTTTTCATGCCTGCAACGTCGTGGCTGTGGTTCCGCAAGGCATACCCATAGTAGTTCTTTATCTTATCTTGGGTGAGGTTGCCCTTTCCGTTAAGAGATTCTCCTTGTGCCTTCTCAACCAAGTTGCGAAGAGCCGTCCCCATCCGCTTGTAGACATGGTTCAAGCAGTCTTTCTTTTCAATGGATACATATCCATAGACTCCTTCTGAGGTCAATGCATGAAAGGTGTGGCTATCACCATCAGGAAGTATAGTTATGTACCGCAACCCATTTTTTTCCAGCGACCTGTTGAACAAGATGATAGCTGCTTCAGTCTCCATCCGGCCGGCACTGCAGTCAATGTTTTTCATGCACTTGTGGTTCACAGCCCAGTCCCCGTACCCATCATCACTGGGATCAGGTGCCCCTTGGCACCCACGACAGTACCTCGAGAGCACAACGTGGTCCAGTACTAGGCCAGTGTATAGCTCTATGATGCAGCCAACTGCAATATTTGAATTGTGACCACGTGTTTTCCATGTGCCATCAAATATAACATCTACATTTCCTGGTGGATTCAGGAAGTTCTTGTACATGTCCTTCACCACTTTGACGCTTGCTGCTTCTGTAGCAGTATCTACTGCCTGGCAAGCTTTCACCATGGTGTCCATATGCCACCTGAAAGTCTTGTGGTGAAGTCCTCGGCGAGAGAGGTTCATGGTGGCACAAAAATCCGCTAGGGCAGTTGCTCCCTTGCCTATACTTTGAATTCCCTTCATTGCCCGCAAATTCACCTCAAAGGGCGTGATGCTGGATTTCCCGGGCACTTGTGGCGACGAGAAGTGCCGCTCGGCGAAATCGCAATTTGAGCATGTGAGCTCCAACTTCACTGCTAGGCTTTATTTTCTCTCACTGCACTTTGCGAGTTGGAGAGTGGCCATCCCACACTTGCTGCAGCTTGTGGACGCAAACAGCTTCCTTAGCACAGAGATCCACGATGATGTACTCTGTGCCGCGATCGTCGTCTTCACTTGCTGTGCCGACGTTCATCAGCTCGAACTTGCGGGAAGTCGCGGACTTCTTCGCCAATGAAGTTTTAATGTCTGCGTATTTTTCGCGCCCCGTGCACTCCGCCTCCGTGAAAAACACGTCGAAGCGTTGAGCACGCGAGCTCAGTTCAGCCGCGTCCGTCGGCACCGAAGCGGCGTGCGGAAACGCCAAAGTCAACGTTAGGCTTAGGTCAGCCGGCTCTGCTGCTTCCGACGACACGGAATCCGAAGCGACTTGCAGCGTCTCAAAAGTTTGCATTTTCGACGGGCTTCGTCCAGGCGCATCCACCGGCACTGCAGAGACTTGCGGTAACACCGAAGTTGACAACGATCAGCACTGTCCAGCCGCGTCCACAGGCGAAGCTAGCGTCGGCGGGGTTTGTTCAGCCGCGTCCACCGGCGAAGCTGTTGTTGGCGAGCTCAGTCCGGCCGCATCCACCAAGGGCACAGCAGCTTGCGGCACCACCGAAGCTGTAGTTCTCGACAATGTAGCGCTCTTTTTATTCCATGCGCATCTCTTTTTGCTGACTGCTTTTCCCGTGCTTGCTTTCAAGCGCGCGTCTCGGGCCATCGTGACACGCGGAACAAAGCCACCAGGCACGCAAAAGCAAGAAATTAGTGGTTAAAAGAAGCGACTGAATAGCCAAAATATCAGAAGAACGATAAAGAAAAAGGCAGAATGAAAAATACTAGGAAACAAAGAGGAGCGCGAAAAATGACACGCGTGCAGGCAAAAGCAGGCGACGTGAAGGAGTCTAACAACGCGGCCGCGGAAGGCGAAGCATACGTCACGGCCAATCAGAGGGCTCTGCCTCGAGGAGGCGCCCGGTTCACCCAATCAGAAGCTGTCTCTCGACGATTTCCCGCTTGAGAACAGGTGCCAGTCGCTCCGCTGCACGAGAGTCTACAGCGTGCCGAGGGGCGCCGGAATGGAGAGCGGGAAACCAGCTTTCAAACGAGACCAAGATGGCGCCGATCCATTCGCGTCGCGCGGAGCTACGGCAGCTTGAAATGAGGCAAATCTTCGCGCTTGGCATTCAATTTCGGCTCACCGACGTTTCTAAATTGCCGTTTTTTTATACTTCGAGTAGGAATTGAGCCATAATATTTTGTAGAGGCATGGTTGGGACATTAAAGACTTCAAAAATGCAATTTTTGGAAATTGCCATTTTTGACCATTTTTCGCGATTTCAAGACCCGCGTCCCCCCTTAAACAAACAAGGGCCAAAGTGAAGAAAGCAAACACCAATGAAAATGTCTCCTTTGGCTCATTCTGAAGATATAGTCAAACGTCCACATGGCGAAGTCAGTAATATTGGCAATGTGCTTGAACTAAAATATTGAATTTCAATATTGAAATCCGTATTTTTATGCTTGTAAGTATTCACCAATGGATTTTTCTTGCATAAAAGGGGCCATCATATTTTCCAATTATTGGGCAAATGGGAAAAAGCAAATTTGAATCAGAAAAAAGCTGGAACACTCTGCAATGCAAGATACGGTTTCAAGCAGTGTTGACATCTCTACATCAGTGGTATGAAGCAAAGCCAGCCACGCTTTTGCATTCACTCAACCCCAGGAGCCGACTGCATCACCCACAGTGGGACGACGCCATCCTGAAAAGTGCCGGCAAGAGGGAGTGCGCTTTGTATCTCGCACAAGACTCAAGCCCCAACCTAACCTCAAACCTCAAACCCCAAGCACTAACCGCATGGGAACATAGTGTACGATGCCACGCCATCTCGACTCGCCCAGTCTTTGCAAAAGCAGCAGATTACCTCTAAAACAGGGCGTGCAAGAAGTGTACGCACTCGGCCATGCCGAAAGCCATGTGCAGCCACAGCTGGGCTAGAAAAGAAATATGCATGCCAACCCACCTCCCACTCCTTTCTTTAACATTCCGAAATTGCCCGCATGCAACAAAACCACGCCACAGTGTCACCGTCACTGAACACACTCCAGTGCAGGATGTCAAAGATGTCACATGATTCATTCGGAAAGCCTTCCATGCTCATGGAGAAGCAGGCCAAGCATCTACTCAAGGAGCAGGGCCACGAGAGCTGTTCTAAGAAATAGAGATTACCAAATGCAACAGACACAATGCAAACACGTGTGGTTTATCTACAGCAACAAAGAGCTGTTTCGAGTACAATGACGATGGACGAGAAAGCATGAATAGACCTTGATTCTGTGAAGGTGAATTCTGTACATAGTCTATAGACTCATTAGAACAATCCTGTGCTTAGTTCCCCTACACCCAATTCGTAAATTCCAAACTCCTGTTTGGTGGTAACTATGCTCCCCTTGCCTCTCAAGCTGTATTTTTTTTTAATGGGAAATGGCACAGTCACAATCTGCTTTGGTGCATGCAGATACCACCAAGGTGTTACGCGTAGCAGAAAAAAAAAACACTATTAGTGAACACACGTACCGCCACTGCAAAAACACATTCACTCACCTCTACCCCCACTGCCACCTCCTCCTGAGGAATCAGAGTTGGGACAATCCCTGCTCATGTGACCCTCTTGGCCACATTTGAAACAGCCTGCGTGCCAAACACACTCACGTAAGATGCACAATGGGAGACCCTAGCACTCTGAAGGCATCGGCGCAGCTTTGAGGCACTGCTCACAAGTCGCAGAAAACTAGGAATGGCAGAGACTGACATTGAACGCATTGCATTTGGGGTACTGAATTTCGCCTGCTTCGGGAATTTGTCCAAATAAACTTGCTCCAAGAAAACGCCCCCCCGCCCCGCTTTCCGGTGCCTTGTACTGCCACCAGAGGGCAGCACAATAACCATGAATTCCTTGCAAGCACATTTTTTAGTCCCATACTTCAACACCCTACACTTCTTATAAATGACCCAATGTAATGACTGCACGATGCTCTACCACATGGTATAGGCATGAGCAAGCAAGAGCACCTGAGGTATCAAGAACGCATCCCCCCCGACGACAACGCACTGCGCTGTTCAGCTCGCATTCCACGAATCAGCTCTATATGGTGAGAAGGGCTTGTTGGACTCCTGAAGTGAACCACCCACTGCAGAGCAGGGAAGCTGCCCATGCTCGTCTTCCTAGTGTGGCGTTCTGGATAAAGCTTGTTCTTTCCCCCCTCTACATTCTTAAAACCTTTTGGTCCAACACAATCTTCACACAAAAGTTCATGATCAAGTCTACAGGTAAGCAAACCTTGTAACAAAAGCATGGTTATAACAAAGTAGATGTCATTCTCTTTGAAATCGCGAGAGAGCCATGTATTCAAAACTCTGCTCTATCGAAGTAAAACTGTCTGCCGATTGATATAACGAACTAGATCTGTCTCTGAAACCAAAATATGCCAACCGCTATGCACCAGCATATTGCTTTTAGCCCCATTCGGCACTTGTTTGGTGCAGTAGTTCAAAATTTGTCTTGCATATGTCTTCACACAATACTGGTCTTTTTCACCGCACCATATACAACTAGCACTTTTCCCTTATTACAAGTGTCTGTGGTACGCAGCTGGCGAAGCAAAGTATGCCCTCCGAGACTGCAATCTTGGAGACCACGCCTAGCAGTACCGCACCATAAAGTATCGATGGTGCTGCCTGCACTGCATGCTAAAAGCCAGTGCCTCCACTTTTCTTGGCACGATCTCGAAAGCCACGAGCAGACCAAGCTTGCTGGCTGAACTACATCTGCACATGTTGCAGAAAGCGTTTCTGGCATAATGCCAAGCTCTGTCGGCCATATACTTCCAAGAGGTTTGCATGATCTTGTGAAAGCTAATTTGAAAATCGTGGAGGTCGCCCAAGAATACTGCACCAGCTGTGTAGATGATGCACAGTGTTGTGCACCACTTGTTGCTTGACAGACTTTGTTCACATCGCAGTGTGCTACCTGTCCCCTTTGAGCACATCGCCATTTCAATGGTTTCACAACAATAGAAGTGAGCCAAGTGCAAAGCAAAAGACTGTCACAGTGGTACGATAGGCAGCAATCCTAAAGGTTGTTGCATCTGGTGCTAAGAAGTGGTGTGTTGCACATACACAGAGCTGTAGTCTTTGCAAGTATGAAGTTGTGTGCACCACCGTTGGGCATATACTGCAGTAAAGGACAATAACCAATATAATCAAGTAAGAGACACAACGAAGAAATTTTGGCTTCATGTTGAACTTCAGTGCAAAGAGCTTTTATGTTTCATGCTCACCTCTGCCGCCAGAACGACCACCACCAGAAGACGAGTCGGCATTTGGACAATCGCGACTCATATGGCCATCCTCTCCACACTTGAAGCAGCCTGCACAACAGCATAAGCAAGGCACACACAAAATCATCTCATTGAGAGAGCCCATTAAAGACCACTACACCCAGTCATTAGAACAATGCCTCCCATTAGTGCCATGACAACCTAAATTGGCATCCCATCGACTTGGCATACTTTTTTGCTTGCAAAAGGAGGTTCCGTATATAGATGGCACATGATGTCTAAGTAACTTTCTTGAGTGCTTCAATTAAAAAAGAAAAGCTAGCATTTGGCTTTCAACATGTAACAGCACAGGGCACAGCAGACAGAGTCAAAATTGTGAAATGCAATTGATAGAGTTGTGTACATCTATATACAGCACTTAGTAAAACCTAGGCTGGCCCCGATTCAAAGCCAACCCCCGAATGTCCGAGGCCAGAAAAGGAAAGCTTGCCTCAAATGTAGGCCGAACAAAAAGTGAGGACAGCGTACAGAAAATGAAAACAGCATTTATTTAATATGAACATGCCGAACTCTATGTCATCCTCGCTGCTAGCCTCATACGCTTGCGGACGCGAGCTAGCGCCCACGTGTGTGCACAGCGCACCATGGCTCATGCGCATCGAAATGCGGCGCTATCTCTGAATGGCTCCTCCAGAGCCTCAACCTCCATTCTTCCAGAATTCACATCAGTTTTTCTGGCACTGGTGTTGCTGCTTCCATTCAGCATAGTTGGGGTCACTTTCTGCTGGCTGTCGGCTGCACCCAAGGCAGAAGTTGGACAGAACTATGCAGTCTAACACAAGCCCTGTATGGAATTCAATTATACAGCCTACGCCGATATGGGAGCTGTGGCCGCATGTCAACCATGTGCCATCATACACTACTGTGATGTTCTTTGAAAATGTAGTCTCCATTTCAGTGTACACCTTTTTCACTGCCTCTACAGCATCTGAAGATGTGTGCAGCTGCCGCTGCGGCAGGCTTGAAAGTCTTTTTGAGGTGCCCATCATATGTCTTGTGGTGTAACCCACGATGCGAGACATTCATGGTGGCCCAGAAGTCATTAAGAGCAGTTGGTCCTTTCCCAATGCTCTTTATTGCTTGCATAGCTCTGATGTTGACCTCAAAAGCTCTAGAGCCGCTCTTCCTTTGTGAGGACCACTCAGACTGTAGGGTACTACCACAGGAAATGCATGAAAGTACCATTTTCACAGCTAGCCCCAGTTCAGTCTCACGGTGCACTGCTAGGCCGGGCTGCTGACAAGTTGGGCAAAGCGCGGAACCAATCAGAGAGTTCAGAGCAGCAACTTGAACAAGCATAAACTCCTCTTCTGGAGGTGCGGGAATGGCATTTTCCTGTGAGCCAGTCAGCCCGAACTTGCGCTCCGTTGCTGAAACCGCACAAGCAATTCGCGAACTCTCGACGCTTGCAGTTCTGCAGTTTCCACGGACACAAATCGTGTTTTCAGGTGAGCTTGAATAGTGCGACGTTCACTAGGCGAACAGTCAACACTGTGATGAGCGGCAAGGTCGGCCGCCGGCGCATCCGCGGCAGCGAGCGTGCGCCCGCGTTGCAGCTCCGTCGAAGCGCCGGAACTCGTCGATGGCATGAGACTGCCTTCACTGGCGGTTGTTGGCTGCGGAGACATCTCGGCGTTGAACGACTCACCGCGGAAGCGCGTCTCCGATGCTCTGCAGTCGGGCGACAATGACCGCTGCAAGCCCACTCCGTCTGTGCTGGACTAACTTGCGACGGGACACTCGCGTACAGCGAGACTCACTGGCATGTCGATCGTCACCGGTGAAGTAACACTGCGGCCGCGCTTCGACGGCGAAAGATCATGGTTCGTCTCACTATCGCTGGCTGGTGCTCGACTCTGCGCAAGATCCCGCAGCACGTTGGGCGAGAGATCGCACAGCACGTTGGGCGCGTACTCCGCCAATTCTGAACAATCGCCGTTTCTTCCTTGCTGTGACGGGCTTGCGTTTCCGCTTCCCGTACGCATGCTTCGTCCGGTACTTCTTTTCGAACGTGCACAGATCCATTGCACGTGGTCGAAGTCCTCGAAACACAAGAGAAGGAAAGGCCAGAAAGGCTTCCCAACAGCGGACAAAAGCAGACGCTCCTTGCGCTCCTTGCCTTAGCCGCCATTATAGAGCGGCATCGGCCAATGAGGAGGTGCCTTACAACGAGCCGCGGCGCAGAGCCAATCGGGGCGCAGCAGCCATTGGCTGCTCCGTGCTGCCACCCTCCCGTTTTTCTTTTTTTTGTGCGCTTGCTGGCTGGCAGGGGAGGAAGGGAAGGGCTGGGACAAAGAGTCAAAGAGTCTAGCTTTCCAACGATACCAAAATGGCGGCGCTCCGTGGCGGGAAAGCCGAGCAGTCGCGCCTTGAACTTCGCGGCTTTTTCGCAATTTCGGGCGGATGTGTGGACGCCGGCACCGACAAATATATTTATTTTCAGTGCTTAGAGTTTTTCGGTGAAATATTTCAGTACAAGATAGAAATGATGCTGTAGATTCTGAAAAGCGTACTTTTCAAAAATCGTTTTTTTTCCGCGAAAATCGCTATCTGATCCCCGCTTCCCCCCTTAAGGGCTCAAATCCTCACAGCACATCTGAGAGCTCTGAAGGCTTGCCAGTACACTTATTAGGCATATTGGTGCTCGTACTGTGACAAGACACGGCACGGCACACGTGTAAAATTATGGAATACGTGCTGTGTGTCCAGTGACAATAGCCACTTCCCAAGTGTGTTAAGCTTGAGCGCAATACTTCTCGTACGCTTCACTGCGTAACATTACTGTGCTGAGGCAAAACTGTCTTTCGGGAACCGGCATTATGCATCGAGTCGTGCTTTCTAAGCTTCGAAGCCAATCACGAGGGATTACAGAGGCGGAGTCGGTGCGCCATTACTGAAAGCGGCGAATTCTTGCAATCAAAATCACTGCACTGAACAGCAAGAAGCTTCATAGCGAACGAAGGAACAGCTAGGCGTCGCGTTGCCACAGTGGTGACTATGGCTGCCAGCGGATCTGCACTGGTTTGCAGCGGTGAGATAATCAAAACGGTGCCACGAAATCATCCGCATTATCGGGCATTTCACAAAAATAGGTTTCCGGAATATCTGTTGACTGTACACTTGCAACTCCTCCTGCTGACGACACGGCATCAAAGACAATTCATTAAGATTCCTCTCTTACTCGAGCCAGCAGTAGGGAGACATTTCATTCCCTTTCAATAAAATGACAGCTAACTTTGCCTGATTGAAGCACAAATTCCCTGAGTTTTCCAAGACTATTCTGAATCCCTGATAATTCCCGGTTTTCCCGGTTGGTAGCCACACTAGGCCTACCTGCCTTAACTTCCTACCCTGCAGTGGCAAATAAAGTTGTTTCTCTCTCTCTCTCTTCCCGGTTGGTAGACACCCTGAATACAGGCTTTATATTTATCATTTTAAATTACAAACTGGTGCGTTTCTTTTACATCCTCAAATCTAAGCCGACCCTAGAGTAAACGATTATTTGAGGAAAAAAAATGTCAGCCTGTATATATATAGTCAAAATCGGATAGCAATGTAACATACGCACTTTGTATACTGTATTTATTCAAATCTAGGCCGACGTTTATATACATATATACACAGTAAAACCTTGTTAAACCGTACCCACTCAAACACTAGTTTCGTTTTAAAAGTAGTAAAGTCAAATCCCCGACTCAGAGGCCATTGAACATAATGCATTTTGTATCCGCCTAAACCGTACCAGCTTATTGCGTACGCATCGGTTAACACGTAGTGTTTCCACTTTTAGTCGTGCAAGCACAGCTGTGCGTAGTCTCCATCGGATCGCCCCGGCAGAACAAGCCTCAGAGATCGAAACAGCCTCCAAGTGCCCTGTGCGTTGTGGCATCGTACAATCCCTGTTGGCGCTGGCACGCGACAGGGATCTGCTGTTGACTACGGTGTGTGGCATTTGGAATGCGAAGTTGCTCGGCAGCGCTGCTGCAACCGCGAAGAGATGTCGGCCACGAGGTTCAACTTTTCGCCATTGTTGCCTCTTGTTGCCGAAATGTCGGCTAGCGACAGTGATCACGACGACAACAAGCGACAGCACGGGCGACTCAGGCCAAACAGTGACAGAAGCTGCGCACTACGTCAGCCTCATGAATGCAACCGTCGCGACGAGAAGAGCACCTCGCAATGAAAAAGGCGCCCTGCCACTTCTGCAGCGCTACCGCATGCGTGCACAGACAATACATAATGCCAACGAGGAATCTGCTATTAAGCAGAGGGGGCTGCCTGAAAAGCTGCCTCGCAGCTTCAGTAAGCTTGAGGTCGCTGTCGTCGCTGCTAGACAGCCGCAGCACCATACGAAAATAACACTTGTCGCGCGAAGTGAATAAATACTGCATGTTTTTCCCCCTTTCATCGCACTCTCTCGGAGTTCTGTTTTTGGCAGGTAAGTCGTCGATCTTATGCTATTTCGGTTAAGCAGTACTACTGTTTAGTATGTACTCGAGAGCTTTGACCAACTACAGTTTAACGAGGTTTCACTGTACAGTAAAACCTCGTTAAACCGTACCCGCTTAAACAGTAGTTTCGGTTTAAAAGTAGTAAAGTCAATTCCCCGACTCAGCGGCCATTGAACATAATGTATTTAGTATCCGCATAAACCGTACCAGCTTATTGCGTACGCATCGGTTAAAACGTAGAGTTTCCACTTTTCGTCGCGCAAACACGGCGGTGCGTCGTCTCCACCGGGCGGTCCGGCAGAACAACAAGCCTCAGAGATCGGTACAACGGCCTCCAAGCGCCCTGTGCGTTTGCAAGTGAAGCCGCATCAACATCAACATCATTTCGACGCCGTGCCAGAGAGCGAGAGAGCGTTCTGGCGTCATGCAAGCGAGGACTCGCGTCATGCCGAAGCTCGGATAAAAAAGACGCCGGGTGCTCAGCATAGAAGAAAAATTAGACATTGTCCGTGCTATCGAACGTGACATGAAGTCGGCGCTGGCCCGCGACATGGATCTGCTGTTGACTACAGTGTGTGGCATTTGGAATGCGAAGTTGCTCGGCAGCGCTGCTGCGACCGCGAAGAGATGTCGGCTACGAGGTTCGACTTTTCGCCATCGTTGCCTCTGATGTTGCCCAAGTCTCGACTAGCGACAGTGATGAGGACGACACGGAAAGCGACAGCACGGGCGATTCAGGCCCGACAGTGGCAGAAGTTGCGCGTTATGTCAGCCTCGTGAATGCAATCGTCGCAACGAGAACAGGGGTGCGATAACGTAACTATTCCAAACGAAAAGTTTTCCGAACTCCGGCACCCGGCAATGAAAAATGCGCCCCGGAACTTATGCAGCACTAGTGCGCGCGTGCACGGAGAATACGTAACGCCAACGAGGAATCTGCCGTGCGAGTGTTTGCCGAGAGGAGGGGGGCTGGCTGAGAAGCTGGCACGCAGCTCGAGTAAGTTTGAGGCTGCTGTCGTCGTGCTAGGCCGCCGCGGCATCAAACGAAAATAACACTTATGTCGCGCGAAGTGAATAAATACTGCATGTTTTTTCCCCTTTCATCGCACTCTTTCTGAGTTCCGTTTTCTACAGGTAAGTGGGCGATCTCATGCTATTTCGGTTAAACAGTATTACCGTTTAGTACGTACTTTTTGCGAGCTCCGGCCGACTACGGTTTAACGAGGTTTCACTGTATATACATAATTTTCATTTGCACTGAAACTCTTAAAGGGCAAGAAGTAACAGCACGTACAATTACTGAAACTATGCAAAAGATTAGAGCATTTCAAGTATTTGTTCTAGATTCCCTGAAATATGAAAAAAGATGTCAGCCTGTATATATTAGTCAAAATTGGATAGCAACGTAACATACGCGCTTTGTATACTGTATTTATTCAAGTAGGCATCAGAACTGTTTTAAGAGTTTTTGTTTAAATTTTTAAGAGTTTGTATGCCAAATTTTGTTAGTATAAGACTGATAAATGTACTAGGTTATTTTCATGTGATCGTGGGAAAGAATAGTTGGTGTTGCAGTAATTGTAGATGCTGTTTGAATAGATATCGGCACTTAGCGGCCTACAAAAAGCTAAATAAGATACAGCGCACAGCCTTTTACAAAAATTATTCATGATGAAGTTCCCGCAATATCGCTATTTTGCTCATGTGTAGGACATAACTAGTACTACAGCAGCTACACAGAAACTAATGATGTATTTGAAATCTGCTTGTAATGATCTATAAGTGGGTGGATTTTCAAGTCTCCAGTACAAATATTTAAGAATTTTTTTTTTAGGAGTGCCTCGTCTAATAAAAGCCTAATAAAATTTAATTTTTCTGGGTTAACGTGTCGTTTGGACTGCTCAATGTTTCAGACTATTTTTCAGCAACCCCCCCCCCCCCCCAAAGAAATCTGGAAAATCGGTCGGCTACTGCAACTGAAAGACTTTTGCATAGAATGCATAGCAAAACTGCAGGGTATTCCATATTTGTTAAACCAACGTTCGTACAAAACAGGGTTTGCACTAAAAAGCTGCAAACGGGCCCTTAAGCTTTCAAAGGTACACTTCATTTGATTCAAACATCAAACATTCCTATCCTGCACACGACAACGCACATCCAGTGCAACACAGGTTGAGAAACCAGCCACTCACCTCGTCCGCGGCCTCCTCCACCTCCAGAGTCTGCATTAGGGCAATCTCTACCCATATGCCCTTCTTGGTTGCATTTGAAGCAGGCTGCAACAAGAGATTAGTCGGTAAGACACCACCCAGACCCTGTCCTGCTGCCCTCTCTGCATCTAATCTCAACTGCACCAGTGCCAGAATGCTTACTTGTCAACTCTACTGCTGAGAACTTGAAGGCACAAAGAATATCAGTCTGCACATTCAACGAGCTTCATAATTCATGCACAGCACCCACAAGCCTCACCTACAGAACCCTGCCCTTGTTATGTCTGCAGTGTCCATAGCAGTGCTTCAAAAATTGTGAATGCAGGGTCTGCACCATTTCTGTTATTTCAATTGCAGCAAGTTCCAATAAAAACTGGTCAACAATGACCGCGTTAGACTGCTTCCATTACTAACACTCGCGAACTAGCTAAACTTTCCGTACCTCCGATACTAAAACACAGCCAATAATCCTAGGCACTGATGCAACCCGATCAGACGAGATGACAGCACAAGACAGGCCGCTTTTTGCTTTTGCTGTGGCAGAATGCACGCAAATGCAGGTACTCATTGCAAGCACAGCAACAAGGCAGGGATTGAGTAAAAAAAAAATACGAAAGCAGGCTAGGTGACTCATCGCAAGCTAAACATCCAGTGAAAAGTAACAAAAGGACACTACTAACACCAGCAAGAACGGTCCCATCATTTTCTGTTTGCACAGGAACCCTGGTTTGGTGATCGGGCGAACCCGACAGACCTAGCAGGTGTGCGCCAAGCGGTGCCGTGCAAGACAGACAGGCAGGCAGGCAGGCAGGCAACCCCTACAGCCTCGCAACACAGGGGACCACTCACAAAAATCGAGCAGCCTAGGCTACGACAGAGCAGACCAGCCCCCGCAAAGCAAGCAACCACAGCAAGAGGGTTTCGATGTAAAGCCCAGGCGGCGTTTACCACTTCACACCTCTGCCACCTGTACGACGCCCATCCGAACGACGTCCTCCGCCGCCGCCGCCTCCACCTGCCCGGTTGTCCCAGCCAGAGTGCACTGTGGTACACACACGCACCTTGTCAGGCATTTCTGCCCAAGAGCACACAGTGAAGGGCCCCGTTGTAGCACTGTTCCCACTGCTAGAGTCACGAACAACTTCCCTGGCCGTCGCAGCACTGGAAATCTTTATGGTTTTAAACACAGTCGACTCTATAAACAGAACCTCAATGTACCAGGGGAATTGGTTCCATTTATCAGAAATTCCACTTACTGAGAGACAAGACAGTACATTTGCATGAATACAAAACCTACCAATTGTGACGATTGGTGCACCATTTCAGAGGCAGTTCTGTTTATTGAGATTCCACTAGAAAGATGATTCACAGTGTGTAATGATGCAAGGGCTGTATAGTACCAATTGAGCAATGAATGGATTGCTGAATAGCAATAAGTGTATGTAATGTAGCTGTATAAAGGCCTGAAACTGATTTCTGTATAAATGCACAAAACACAGTTAAACCTTCATAAACGAAGACAACAAAATTTGCAATTTGCTTCGTTATAATGAAATTTCGTTGCATTAAATGTTGACCTTTTACGGAAATAAGTACAGCCGCCGATCGATTTGCTCACACGGAAAGGGGCTGCAGAATCGGGGTGGTGCAAACTAAGCAAAGGCAGCCACGCTTCGGAGTTCACTCCAACCACGCAACTGATAGCGCTGCGCACATTAAATGCGCCTGACTAAGTGCGGCTGCGCATACGCTCAGCCGCACTTAGTCATGTGCAGCCATGGCAGAGATGCGCCCCAGAAATAGAAATGAGCGCCAACTTTGTCACCGCTTAGTTCTTGCCTCTCTCTCTCTCAAGTTTCTTATGGGATCATCTACGCTTCAGACTGATTGATCAGTACTGGCAGTTCGGTAAGACTAATGGCGTGCGAATATTAAAAACCTTAATCGAATATTGTACTATTTGGTCCAGTCTTAGGATGAAAATATGCCCTATGTGAAAGTGCAGTCGAAACCCGTGATAACGAAATTCTTGCTGGAGTGAAATATTTACTGAACCCTAACTAATGCCCGTAAGAGTCTATGCATTCCATATCTCACGGCACCAAAATTTGACAGCAATCCCACAGGAACAAAATGTTCTATAACGGCAGTTTGCGTATCAGCTTTTGTTAACACTGGCAGTGTCTAAAAACTGCTCAACTGCATTCTTAATACTCTTGAATTGCCTAAACTACCGCCACGGTGCACTTGCATGGCTCGCTGTCCTTTTTGTTTACAATGGAAGTGTGGAGCAGTTGCACCTGGCAACAGGCGACAGCAGTGGCGATTGTGGTTTACCCATAACAGGTGAGCACCGATTAAAGAAATAACGCAAAACAAAGCAGAGGCGACCTCGCAGTGGCCACATATACTGTGTGCCATTCCAGCATGTGCCAACGAGGAGCGGAATGTCTGCGTGGCATGCCGATCCATAATTGCTAACACGCAGGGGGGTGTGCAAATATTCAAGAAGTTCAAATATCGATTGTTGTATTTTTATCATTCGTATTCGATTTGAAAAATAGATATTCGAATATGCTGCTGGCAGTGCGAGAGGAAAACATAGTTCTTAGCATTTGTTTTCAAGTTGAATATTGGGGCGATTTTGTGCCTAATTTTGCGATAACTTCATGCTGACGAAATTTTGCCTGTAAAGCACATTGGCCAATAAACGTCTGAACTCTGCGGGGAAGCCAGTCTCGGTAGCAAACGGCACGGGTTTGGGGACGGCGAGCGTGCACTTACAGCACCACCCCTAATTCCGAGCTTACTGCTTGACAACAAGTGCAACCAATGACTGGCACAGGGTCAAATGCCTGGCTTGCCACCTCAGTGAGCCACGAAAAATCCCACGGTGCTTGTGGTGCACATTGTCGCGTAAGTCAAACCTGGTTATATCGAACTCACAAAAAAAACGCCCATCAGTTCGATATAGAGCATAATTCGATATAAGCCTGCTAAATAATTCGATGTCATAAAAGCGCATACCATTCATGAAATCACTTTATTCATGGAATTAGCGTAGTTTCGCATGAAATAGTCCTGCATTTTCTTCTGCTTGGGCAATTTTGCTGCCTGCGACACACGCACTTTTCCATATTGTATAAGGAGTCGGAGCAGCTGAGGCCGCAACTTTCCCCATTCGCATAAAAGCACTGGACTAGTGCAAGCGCACCAATCACTTCAGAGGATGTGGGCAAAGGACCGTTGTTGCTTTCCTCATTGTGCCCGCTTTCATTTGTGCTCGGTACAATGTCTGCAATGTAGTCGTTTTTGGGCTCTCCCCTGGTCGCGACCCCATTATTTGCACTCGCAAACTCGTCCACCGTTGATTTGTCAACAGCTTCCCGAAATTCTGACAGCTCACTCCAAGCTTAGGCAACACTGGCAACGGCTTCGTCGCATTCATCAGAATTTACAGTCATCACTGAGCACGCAGAAACCGGCACGTATGAAGAACCACTTGTGCACAGCTGTGCATACGCATTGGGCGCCACGGGCACCAGGTCGCGAGTTTTGCCGCTTTAGCCCCAATCGAGCCGAGTGCTCCTCTGAATCTTGCACGCTGCGGGGACATCCGACTTCTCACCGCACTCGACCCGATTTACGATTTCGAACTTCACAACGAAAGGCGAATTCTGCCGCTTCATCACGGCAACACTGCAGAAGGTCCACAAGGCGCAAACACAATGAACCAGAAAATCAGCGAGACAACTCGTTCTTTCGCCATCTTGCACAACGAAAGTACAAGAGCCTCTGATTGGCTGTCTGAGCAAGCACAGCGGGCGGGGCAGGATCATTTTTTGCAGGGGGTGGCGACAGCTCGCCCGACCAGCCCGAGGCAGCGCAGTCACGGTAGGGAGAGCGGTTGGATGGAGCCGCGCCAGCGGGTTTCCCCGCTATCGTGAGGGAAAGCCAACTTTTGGGGGCACTTTTCCGCTGCTTGATGTTCGATATATCGGGAGTCGCTGCTATTTTTGTTCAATGTAAGCGTAATTGATACTATATATACTCATTGTAACTATATCGTGATGAGAAATTGTTCAATATATAGAATAATTCTATGTAAACGGGTTCGATATAGTCTGGTTCGACTGTAGTGTGACTGGGGCATTACTGAGCAACACAGAAGCGGCGACCCTACTATTTAAGAGTAAAATTTCCGCCACTTTCTTTTTTCTGCGTGTGGCATTGAGGGGTTTCTCCTAAGCCTTTCTACTATGAGTGGGTCAGAGCAATGCTGGTTGAAGGCGCTGACGTGAGATTTGAAGCACTGCTGAGCGCGGTATGTTCAAACTAACTGTTGCAAATGCTTGCGCATTCCAATTACAGGGCACTTTCACCCATTGGAATACACGTAACCTTCACAGGACCACGGTGTCAGTTCTATTTGCACGGGTTCGAATTAACGCGATTCGACTGTATACCACCCCAGCTACAAGCACGAAATAGCCCCATGCAACATATGCTTCGTCGCATACCTGTTTCACTGACCTGAAAAGTGAAATCTAGCTGTTTGCTACACATATGGCAATGAGCACGACAGATTTTGCAAAACACATCAAGAAAAGCAAGCATCTGTGCCTGATCACTGTGCTTATGAAGACTAAAGCTGCAGCAATTAGATCGCTCATGAAAATCGAGCATAATGGAACACAAAGCACCAATTGACGGAAGCGACAGCAAAGTACACAGTATTTGCCATCTGGAACGTGCAAATTAGGCAGAAGCACATGGCACCTTTCATGACATGGCGTCGAATGCCGTGCACATCTTTTTAAAACGCAGCCGTCATCTGCTAGCTGCTTGAAAAGAGGAAATATCTGCAGACAGTTCAGAGAGTCCGCAGACAGTGATCTCTGGTTCATGAAAAACTAATGCGATTATGGCAGCTTTTGGACTGGCGGGCGGCACTTACAAACCTCTTCCCAAGAAAACAATGCGGGACAGCAGTCCCAAGCAGTCCGGGACTGGTAATCGGAAGAGGCGCACTACTACACATCAGTAAAGTTGACTCAAACACAGGGTTCCCTCGAATTGACCGCCTTCCATCTCGAGGCCCACAAGAGACACCGACCTCTGCTTCCGCCACCACCGCCAGAGCGGCCGCCGCCACCTCCGTAGCTGCCTCCACCGCCGAAGCTGCTGGAGCCGCCATAGCTCGAACTGGGCTCCTCTTTCCATCCGCTGCTTGTGTCTTCCTGCCAGGGGTCATCTGCAGCCGCCGTGCTGCCATTGTTGTTGTCACCGGAGCCATTGTTGTTCCAGCCGGAGTCGACAGCCCCGTTTGTGGCACCCCAGCCAGCCTCGGCCGGCGCACTGTTGGTGTGGCCTCCTCCTGTACCCCAGCTGCAAAGAAGAGTAGCATGCCTGTGTGGATCCCGTCACATTGGGAATTCTTTCCAGCATTCAAGTTGTAGCCGTATTTTCAAAGTTGTCCTTCTATTTCATTTTCTTAATTATACCACTGGACCAATCAGTGATAATGGGGTCTAGCTTTGTGCAAACTAATGAATATGATCAAAAATACTAGAAAATGAAAGGCGTTAGAAAATACAGCTACTCCTATAAACAGCAACCGATGAGTAATGCATGCTCGAAACTAATCTGGCATTGTGTTCTTGCAACAAGCTAACAATGCAGATCTACACAGCGAACTGCAGACAACAGGTCAATATATGACATAACAGGGCAGTTTCGGTTCGAAAGACTATTCACGATATCCAAACCCCCAAAATTGCTGTCGATTCCATGTGTCAGCTTTGTAGCACTAAATCAGTGGTTTGCAGTGAAGCATACAGTATTGCAGTGAAGTAGTCAACGACCGATTTTTCGGACCCTCTAGGGAACATAAAAACTTCGAAAAATTCAGGCAGTCCGAAAAAATTTATGCATGCAAAAAACCGCACCTTTTTTCTTTTTTTATCGGATCTAGAGGTAAAGGGCGAAGTACCAATCTTCCGAAACCCTGCCAAAGCATCAATGAAGGTACTATAAAAAGAGGTGTTCAAAAGCTCTGTATGCAGCCGACTGCGGGTTTATTATGTACATGTGCATCTTCGGGCAGCCGGTGTCATTGCTGCACTGGCTTGAAGAACTCGCTTGTTGTTTGGACGGCGTTCCGGTTGCATGCGATCATATTCGCCTCGATCTGAGCAAGGGTCATGTCAGCACTGTACACTGATGAAAAAGTCAACAGTGCTCGCGTCAACTCGGCGCTTGTAGGCGGCGAGGGCATTGGCTCCTCATTTTCAACATCGGAGTCTTCTGCATCCCCCACAACCTGACGGACTATTCCCTCGTCAGTCAGTTCTGCGCAGAAGTTGAGCTCGTTGTCAGCATCAACGAACTGTTCAAAAGTTATTTCTGTGGGTACGGTACTGCTTTCTGCGCTTCAATGCCATCGGTAAGGACGACGGAGTGGGGGCCATCGAAGGCAAGCGAAATCTTCAAGTTGCGAACAGTGGAGTTCGCTGACGAGCGTCGAAGCACCTAGGCCTAGCGTCGCAGAGCACACCTGACACAACAGCCCAACCACACACCACGCTAGCCAAAACGTGGCCTGCGCAAACAAACGAAATAGCACCGCTCCGGAAACTCCACCGGAAGCGGAAGTGCGGCCATTTGCGGCGATGAACATAGCCAGCGTGGCCAGACCAAATCGGTGTGTGGCGGCTAAATTCAGCTAGTTGTGCTTCAAAGCGGTGATATGCTTCAGCTGCAAGTCGATTTCCTTCGCAAGGGCGCTGTGCGAGGAGCCAAAGGGCCTTCCGTCGCGTCAAAAAGTCAGGAAAATTGGACGGCGGGGGGTTCGAGCGTCCGAAACTTCAGATGTCCTTATACATTGATTCTATGGGGCTCATGGCAGTGCCGCGAAGATGTCCGAAATATCAGGCATGTCCAAAAATTCAGTCGTTGACTTACAAATTTGACCAAGTAGCAAGCTTAGCCATGTTACTAGACCCTCATTCTAAAGTACAGTAAATTCCCGTTAAACCATACCTGCTTGGGGGGACACTGCAATTGAAGTGGTCAAATTGTCAAAATTTTCGATTTTCTGATTTTATTTTTCGCTATCCACAGACATTTACCTCGTAGTGAAATATAACAAAATATGCAGTACAAATAGAGAAAACAGCACTTTCATGGAGTGCTGTTTCGGAAGGCCCCATCGCACTGCAGATCGCCCGACTATCCATTGATGCAGCACCGCCATCTTGGTATCATCGTAAAGAGAAGAGATCGGAGCTAAACATAGCCGGAGCGACGCATTTCTCCACCACAAATAAACCAGCAAACGCAACCTAAAAAAAGGCAAACGCGGCATTGCAATTGGGCGTAGCAGTCAGATGGGGCAGAGGGCGCGCTCCTATTGGCTGTTGTAGATTTGAACTGCTGACGAATCTCCCCGCGCGCATTTGCACATCAGCGAGCTGCACGTTCCTATCAAAGTGATTGACGATTGTGGAAGCTTACGCATGTTTTCTGCGATAAGCCCCAAAGGAATGAAATTCCGAACAGCCCACGTGTACGGAAGACTACGAAAGGCGTAGAAAAGAGGGAGAAAACTACTCGTAGAAGCGGATGCTGCCAAGCTTGTTGACGAGGCACGACCCACACACGTCGGTGACTGGGAAGCGTGCCCACGTGTGCTGCTGACGACGTGACCACAGAACACCTGCCAGGGTGTCTACCAAGTTGGCATTTCCAAATTCCCCGAGTTTTCCAGGTTTTCCCCGAGTGCCTTTGCAAAATTCCCTGAGTGACGCAGAACTACGTTTTATGTCAAGATGGGCTGAAACCACATCGCCCAATGCTGTCATTCTCTAGTAAGCATATGAAACAAATAAAAAAACAACTTAACCCAGTTTGAATACTAAGGAGTAGTCTATGTTATTCAAAAAGAGAATAGAAAGGAGGAGTTAGTAATATGCACAGCAAATAAATTGTCTTCAAAAAAATTGCAAATTGAGTCGGACATTCTCAAATACGAATAAAAATGAGATGCATACAGAAGCAAATATTTTCTAATATGAGCTATTTCTATCAACTGATAGCAAGCTCAGTGGTATGAGGCCCGAACTTTGTCACAATTGAGATTCTCTCTCAAGAGCTCGTAAGTCAACCTCAGCTGCCCTGGCATACTCTTAGCCCGCGCACGATGCCTCAGTGTTGTGTTTCACTGCTTTAAAGAGTTTATTTTGGTTGGGATAATGGACACCTGCATCCCGGCATCAGCCACATTTTTTTGAGCTCAAGCGCCTTCAAAATGGCGGTAGCATGCTTCCTTTCCCGTTCATTCCTCAATGCGTAGGTTCTTTCTGTTCTTGTCCTCCTTCCGCCTCTTGTTCGCCCCATGAACCATTTGAAGCACCTTCTTGGTCAGTTGCACAGTCCACGTCCGATTTTTCCTACTCCCTAGGGGCCGCGAAAATGCCCGAAAAATCGGCCAGTTTGAAAAAATAAATGCATGTCATTTACTGCCCTTAAAGCGCAAGATATAGTCCGGCGTAACGCGCGCGCGCGGCCACGCGCGGCGCGGTTAAGCGACGTCGGTGAAAAGCGCGCACTCTACAGTCCGGCGTCACGGCGTAGCCGGCGTGCCCAGGCGCGCTTGGCGAGCACAACGCCGTCGGCGCGGACATAGAGCGTGTTCTATTTCACGCGGCTGCCGCTAGACCAGAATGCACTGCGCGCTGCAGCGGCAGCGAGCAGAAGGCAGAATGGCGGCCTGCGGTGCGCGTACTGACAGTGCGGCTGTGGTTTTTTCAACATCCGTGCGGGATGACAGCGCTAGTGAGGACGCCTGCTTGAAGCGATTTGCAACCTTCCATGTGTATACGATGTGAAACGCATGGGCTACCGCGACACAGAGCGCAAGAACAACGCGTGGGAAGCTATACGAAAGCAGTGTGGTCTCGCCACAGGTAAGCTGCATTTCGCAGCTCCTGTACTAGCTGGTGGTAGTCGCCGAGTTGAGGGCGCTTGTCGAATAGCTTTCGCATGTACATGCATGGTCCGCTTCCGTTTTTGACGTAGCCGAAATACTAGCAATATGAGTGCGATGTTCTGGCTGTCAGGCACGGCGGCCGCATTTCGATGGGGGCGAAATGCGAAAAACACCCGTGTGCTTAGATTTAGGTACACGTTAAAGAACCCCAGGTCAGAAAGAAAGTGGTTTTCGCACGTAAAACCTTATGTTGTTTTTTTCTGGCTGTCAGGACAAGTTAACGCCATCCCGCAAAAGTTTTCATTTTAGCGCACAAACAGCGCGCGGAACGAGAAGCGCGCGCGCTACCCGAACGGCGAGGGTATATGCAAGACGCGCATGCGCCATGTAAACAGCTGTTCGTCGCGGCGGTGAAGTTGCGCTCCCGGACGCACAGATGGCGCCAGCCTTGAGCTGCGCGCGCACGCCGAACTCTAGAGGAAGCAAATTTCTTGCACCCCTGGCGTCGCTAGCGCAGCGTATCCGACTTCGCCTGCCGCGGCCTGGCGCGCCGAGAACGCCGGACTATATCTTGGCCGTAAGGGCTGAAACCGCCACAGGCACATTCGAAGACGCTCTGAAGGCCTGTCAGTACACATATTAGGCATATTGGTGCTCGTACTGTAACAGGAGATATCCCAGATACACGCGTGTATAATTAAGGAATACAGTCGCCGACCGTTTATTCGGACCTCACGGGGGCTGCGGAAATGTCCGAATAAACAGGTGTCCGAAAAAGCAGATTAAGAAAAAAAAATTAAATCTTTTATTTCTACGCACTTATTCGGGCTCGGCATTAGGCTTGAAGGAATCGTGAGTGCGCCGTTGCACGCTGTTCCGTTTACGCGCAATCAGATAAGCCTGAATCTCCGAGAGGGTCGTACAGTCACTATAGGCGGCTGAAAGCAGTCACTGCTTGTGCACGCTCCGCATGCGACGGCAGCGTAGCACACGGTGCGTCATCTTCCGACTCGGAGTCATCGTCCAGCAGTGCAGCAGAAACCTGACGAATGATCTCGCCGTCGTCGAGTTCTGCGCATGTCAGTACAGCAGTGTCAGCACCTGTGAAACTGTCAAATGGGACGGTGTCCGGAATCGCAATGCAACCACTGCACAGGTCTCAGCAGAACATTTTCCTCATCAGTAGGGTGCACATCGGAAGGCGACAAATCTTGCGCCTCCCGGCACCAGCTTGCCGGCATTCCCCAGCACAGTCCGCGCGGGCACTGTCGGCACCATTAGACACTTGATGCGATGTTTCTGTACGCCGCGTTGGATCACCGGAACCTCGACACAGCACACAAAGCAAGCACCACCGTGCCGACACCAGTCACACAAACGAAAAACGTGGCCTGCTCGCAGCGTCATGGACGAAACAAACAAATCAGCTGCTGGATTGTCTTGCCATGGCTTACTAAGCTGAAACCGGAACTGCTATACGGCCACTCTATCAAACCAGGCAGAAACGATGATGAGCGGGGATTTCCAGTAGCGCCACTTCATGGGGCAGCAAGGAGGCTCCGTTCAAAACAAAAATGGCGTTCAGCAAGTCGAACTATGCGCCGGTCAGAGTCGGTGCATGATGCCCTCGATCGAGTTGGCTCAAGGAGTGTCCGAAAAATCAGACGAGAGGTTGCAAGGTGTCCGAACTTTCGGCAGTTGTTATACATTATGGTCTATGGGGAGAATGGGGGTGCCGCGAGGCAGACCAAATAAGCGGGCATGTCCAAATTTTTGGAGTCCGGAAAATCGGTCGGCGACTGTAGATATTGTGCCCCACGACAATACCCTTCCGACGCTTGTAATGCTTCGCCGCAATACTTTTGCGTATGCTTCACCATGTAACATTCCTGTATTGAGATGAAGCTGACTATCGGAAACCGGCGTTATCTAACGCATCGTGCTTTCCGAGCTTCGAAGCCAATTGCGAGGACCACAGAGGCGCAGTCTGTGCCATTGCTGACAGCAGCGAATTCTTTTAATGAAAAACACGGCACCCAAGGGCAAGAAGCTTAATAGCTAACGTCGAAGCAGCTAGGCCTAGCGTTGCCGCAGTGCTGGCTACAGCTGTTATCGGAACTGCGTGCAAGAGCGCCAGTTAGAGGCGGCGAGGTAATCAGTACGGCAGCGGTGTTGGCTTTGATTAATGCTGTTTCGGACCTGCGGTCACGGCAAAAAGTCCGGAAAATCGGACGGCGAAAGGTTCTTGAGTCCGAAATTTCAGATGTTCCGATAAATTGACTAGATGGGGTACGTGGTGGTGCCGCGAAGCCGTCCAAATTATCGGGCATCCGGAAAGTCTGTCGTTAACTGTACACTGCGAACTCCTCCAGCCGACGACTGGGCGTCAAAGACTATTTATTAAGATTCCTATCTATTACTCTAAGTGCCAGCATTGCCGCGACTTTCGACCCTTTCAACAAAATTACCACTAGTTTTCCCTGATAGAGGCACAAATTCCATGAGTTTTCCCTGAGTTTTTCCAGATTACTCAAAATCCCTGAGAATTCCCGGTTGGTAGACACCCTGCCTGCGCTACCGCGAGCGACGGTGCATTTTAGGTGCTCAAAATAAATATTTACAACAAATGAAACTGAGTTCCGTTTTCTCAGCTTTCAGTCATCCCAGTGCCATTTTACAACGAATGAAGATAAAATCATTCAGCCTCTTGCACTTAGATCCTGAATCATTGATAAGTGCAACAAATCTCATCTTTTAACAGCCCCTCATAAAAAATTTATAATGGGTTTTTTGCACAAGTCATTAGTAAGACAATATGTATAGGAAAGCTGAAAAAATATTTTATGCTCATTTTGGCATTTAAAAAATAAACTAATAGCTTTATTGCACAGATTGGGCCTTTGTGAACATGCGGATGTGAAAATCTCGGCGAACTTATGTGTAATTTGGGGATGACCATTAGCGGCTGTTAATTGTAACTGAAGAACTATAATAGCACAAAACATATTTCAGTTATGATATCACCATAACGAATCACACCTGCTTGCCAAATTTCACCAATTTATTCCCAACATGTCCCCCCTTAAGCCAGTGTTTTATCCAACGTAGTTGAGATTAATCGCTGACTCTTACCCTTTAATGTGTTTATTACCTGATTAAACCGTAGAAGTACATTGTGTACCTGTTGGTTAATGAGTGCTATTCATTTTTTGCTGTCTGCCCATCGTATTCCACAGTTGTCTTCTGCAACTACGGTTCACAGATTCTGCACTGAGCGCGCTATAAGTGCAGCTACACATTGCATGCTTATGCCATGGCTGTTGCGGAGCCATACCGTATTTACACGATTGTAAGTAGACTCGAATGTAAGTCGACCCCCCATATCACGTGGCAGGAAAAAAAAAAAAAAGCATACCCAAGGGCGCATTCGACAACGAAAAGTTATTAGTAGCTGACACGGTCACTGGACTACTCGTCTTCACTAGTGCTGCCATCATCATTGTTGCTGCGGTCCCACAGCGTGTCGTGGTCCAGCGAAATTTCACATTTGGCAAACGGCCACACCAGGGCATCTTGAGGAACAGCAGCCCACGCCGAATGCACCTTACCACACGCAGCCGTCAGGGAGGCTCTTTTGACAGGTCCGGTTGGCGTAATTCCGCGGTCTTCTGCCGCCAGCCACTCGTACTCACGGCGGAGCAGGGCCTTAAAATTAAGGTGAAGGTCCGGGCTTGTTTCATGACCATGTCGCACTTCACTGGCAGTGACCGATCACGCATTTCAGCGACGTATGCCGCAAGCTTAGTCCACAGCTCCGGAAAGCGTCCATACTTCGGCACGTGAAAAATTTCTCACTTGCCGTCGCAGGTGAAAATTTCGCTTTGCTTGCAGTCGCCTCTCTTGCACCACCCGTTCAGAAACATCGAAATTGCAGCCCGCTGCGCAATGATTTGTTTCTTCGGCGTAAAAGATGGCAGCCCTCTTGAACGCTGCTGTGAACTAGTGCCGAACAATTAGTGGGCCTGGAGCCCTCATGACTGGGGAAGCATAGAAGTAGCACGTAGCCGGCAGTCAAGTGGAACGCGTCAAACCAATGCCAATGCCTTTCAACAGAGTAGAAACCTGCGAGCGTTTGCTTTTCCATTAAAGGGACACTAAAGGTTACTATTAAGTCAACGTGGACTGTTGAAATACCATCACAGAAACCTCGAAACGCTTGTTTCGTGCCAAGGAGAGACTTATTTTAAGAGAAAATGCGTTCTGAAGCGTCCGCGTACCTCTAGCGCAGTTCAAATCGCCCGCCCTCCGATCGAGGAGTACTGACATCATGGTCTCATAGTGACGTTGCACCATCGGTGAGTAGAACGGCGTCCACAGACGGCGCTACGGCTTTTCTGCGCAAAACGCCAACGCGCGGCCAGAAACAGAGCCAAGACAGAGCCGACAGCAGAGCGAAAGCGGGAGTATGGTGGCTAGCGGAAGGAGAAACGAATTACGTCCCACATTACGTCCCACGGCACACGGAGAGTCCGTTTTCGTTAAACTATAGGCTGCGGCGAGCTCGCAGCGTGGTCTATGAGAAGCGACGAGCCTTTTCGCACTCGCAACAGGGCATGTGAGAATCGACGCAAAACTTGGCCTAGAAACGTGCTTCGCTACAGCCAGGGCTCAAAACGACCCAACCTGGCACGACCCAGATGTCGTTTCCCGCACCGCCACCAGGCGCCGCTACTATACCTCAAACTCGAGCGCAAGACGCCCATAAGCTGGTACTTCATTCTATGACGCTAACTTCGACGCTCGTCGCAATGGACCCTGACACCGACCGATTGGCTCGCGATGGTGGGCTCAACTTCAGCGATTTGAGCACCGACGAGCGCGACCTGCTGCTGAGGGCTCGCACTGCCGGCGTCGTTGCGTACTACGACGGCGGCCTCGACACCGGCTCTCCGGAGCGGGAAAGCAACGAGGGCTTCCCACGACATCACATGGACGTGGCATTGTCGCTGCTTGTTCCAAATGAAAGTTTCGTGAGCCAGCAGAACCCTCACAGCACGACGCGATAACGAAACTACTGAAACTCCAAAGCGTGCGCGGCGCAGAGTCGAGCGCGCAGAGTTGAGCGAAAACGAAACCTTTCGAACACCCATATTACTGAAGGGTAACGTCAAAATGTTATTTTTTCTTAGAATCGAATAGACGTAGACAAGTAGCATTTTTTTCCGTCTTATAATCGAATGAAATGATATTTTTAATACGAGTAGTTGAGTATTAGTAACACAAATTATGAGGAGTCCTTTCGTCATCGGGCTAGTACCGGAATGTCGCTGGGGGGTCTCAAATCGTGTCATGCATTTACCTCAATTTCTCGGTTACTAAAGCTCTGTTCGCGATTATATTGACGCCTTAGACATTCTAGAATATTGCTCTACCACTTTAACTTGAGTTTCTGGTAACCTTTAGTGTCCCTTTAACTACCAATACTCCCCGCAAGCGCCGCCGTTGAGGGTGCCGCCGCAAATGGGAAAAGCGGCGCTTCCATCAACTATCGACACCCCCCCACCATGAGTGTTGCATGCAATGTAAAACTCAAAAATGTTGAAAAACCCTTCCGAAAGCGAACAAACACGCGGGATAGCGAAAAGATAAGGGTAGGGCCATAAAGCAAACATAAAATTGTAACTATGCTGTAGCTTCCGTTGGTCTCGCTTTTATGGCAGGGCCATGTTTTGGTTTTGATTGAAGTCGACCCCCCAACCCTTCAGACTTTCAAATTTTAAAAAAGTGGTCGACTTACAATCGTGTAAATACGGTAGCTCCTGTGTCGGCGTGCACCATCTCAGACTAGTAATGGTGAACAGTGCTGAACTTTGAATATTACCTGCGGATGCAGCATGATCATGATGGGACCACACAATGTCAAACAGGCAAGTAAAGCATCGTGTTATCAGACACTCACTCACAGGTACAGACAATACAGATTTCTTTTCACTTTCTTGCTTGATTTGAAAATCCACTGGTGCTGTGGCATCCGCATTATTGAGGTTTTCCTGCACCTGCGAATACCAGTGCCCACCTGGTGGCCCAGCAGGATAACAAGCCTCAGAGATCGGAATGGCCTCCAAGCGCCCTGTGTGCTTGTGTGTGAAGCCACATCAACATCATCCCAGCACCATGCCAGAGACCGTTGTGGTGTCTTGCAACTTAGGCCTCTCGCCAGGCCAAAGCTTCGATAAGAAACACTAGGTGCTTGGCACAGAAGAAAAATTGGAGTTTGTTCGTGCTATCGGACGTAGCACAAAGAAGTAGGCGTGGGCACTCGACAGATCTACCGTAGACAATGGGGAAAGGTTCTGACTGGTGTCGTATAAGTCGCAGGCTGCTTTTTAAGTTGCGACTATAGATTGGACTTTTTACAAGTAATGCTCTAAAAGCGCACATGTAACCGGCAAATGGAGGCCTCAGGAGAGCACCTGAGATAATAAAGGAGGTGGCGCAGGATCTCCAGGGCACCCAAGTGGTAGAGGAGAAATCAAAGTTGGAAGCAGCGAGGCCTGTGAGTTGGGTCAGCAGAGGCCAACAGTGCCAGGGGGTATTCACATAAAAATTTGGCTGTCCGCGATTACCCCTGGCCCGCACAGTCTTCGGCGAGCCCCAACCCACGGACCAGTCTGGGTTCTAGCTTTGATGTCCCCGTTGCTGCTTTGGTGTCCTGGAAGCGCCGCCAATAATGGAAAACAATGACATGTTACAAATAGTAAAAACACGATTGAATAAATATAATTACGTCCAGCCGCCAACTCATGACGCTAAGTTCAGCACTACTGTGCCCCACGACTTCTGCAACACCAGTCTGAACTTTGCTATGAACAGTGTGTGGCATTTGGAATGCGTGAAGTTGCTCGGCAGCGCCGCTGCAACCGCGAAAAGATGGCTATGAGGTTGGACTTTTCGCTGCTGCCGAAGTGTCGCCTAATGACAGTGATGAGGACGGCACGAAAAGCGATAGCACAGGCAATTCAGGCCCAACAGCAGCAGAAGCTGCGCGTTACGTCAGCCTCATGAACGAGAACAGCACCCCGCAATGAAAAACGTGCCCAGCGACTTCTGCTGCGCTACCGTGCCCGTGCACGGAGAATATGCAATGCCAACGAGGAATCTGAAGTTCAAGTATTTGCAGAGAAGAGGGGGCTGGCTGAAAAGCTGGCTCGCAGCTTCAGTAAGTTTGAGGCCTCTGTCAATGCTGCTAGGCCGCCTCAGCACCAAACGAAAATAACAGGCTTTTGTCACGAAGAGAATAAATACTGCAAGCTTTTGCCCTTTCATCACACTCAGTTCTGTTTTTGATTGGTAAGTGGGTAATCTCATGCTATTTCGGTTAACCAGCACTACCTTTCGTACATACTTTTTCTGAGCTCCGACCAACCACGCTTTAACGAGGTTTCACTGTAGTGATATGCAAGAAGGTGTGTCTGCTCCCCAAACATGTCAACAACAACAACAAAAAAACAAAAAAAAATTATGGGGTTTTACGTGCCAAAACCACTTTCCGATTATGAGGCACGCCGTAGTGGGGGACTCCGGAAATTTCGACCACCTGGGGTTCTTTAACGTGCACCTAAATCTAAGTAGACGGGTGTTTTCGCATTTCGCCCCCATCGAAATGTGGCCGCCGCGGCCGGGATTCGATCCCGCGACCTCGTGCTCAGCAGCCTAACACCATAGCCACTGAGCAACCACGGCGGGTCCAAACATGTCAAGCAGCTATCGTTCCTTCATGACATTAAATAACTGCAACACAAACTTGCTACTGCTTACCATCCACAAACGAACAGTCTAACCAAGTGCCTTAAGGCGGGGAGGAGGGGATCAGAACCAACTTTCTTGTTTCTTGACAGAAAGGGCTGAAATTTGGCACACACACTGCACATTGCTATAAAGAGAAATCTGAAATTTCATAAAGGTATCTTCATTAGTTCTTGTTTTATAAGAATTTATAAGTTCCTTGCTTGTGGAAAGCCTGGCACAGTAACGAAACATGATAGGGAGCTGGGAATACTTTGCATGTTTGCCCAAATGTCTAATCTACATCAAGACACTGTTCGAATTTTTTTTTTGTGCACTAACTTGTTGCTCAACATAACACCCAGATGACTGTGCTTCACTGCGTGGAACCGTGTAGTCATTGTGAATTAAATAATGGAAAATAAAGAAACATATCAAGCCTGTCTTTAAGTACAACGCAGCTTATGGGTCACAGCAAAACAAACTACCAAAATCGGTCCAGCCATTGTGCTATGCTTTCCACAAGCGAAGTGATTGACAAAAAAAAAAAAAAACGCAACGGAGAAAACTGGCTGCGAAGTTTTAAAAGCACTGCACACTTATTAAAAAATACCAGGGCTGTAATATTTTGATTCATTGTTGCCAGGCATCTTCTTGCACCTTTGCCTTTTTGTTTGGTGGGCTTTGGATGCCTTCTTCAGGCGTTCTTTATCCTTTTCTTGAGCCCTCTGGACGGCAAGGGCACCAGAATGTACACCCAAGGTAGCACACATTTCCGAGTAAGCTCTTTGGCTCCCTGAATTATATTTCAAAACTGCCTCACTTACTGCTGTCTCTAGCGCAAAACGTGAGGCATGCTCATCCTTTGACAATGTTGACCAAATAACTGAGTACAAGCTTTCAGCTGCATTCTGGGTCCTACTTTTGCAGCGCTCCAGCAAGTGGATGTCTGAAAGACATTTATACAAAGGCAGCATGGCTTGGGAAACTTTGCTCATAAGCTTGTATTTGTGAGCAGGCTGTGGTTCTTTTTTCACTTCTGCTGCTCTCTGCTCACACCAGCTGAGAGGGCCAGGGGGCACAGCTCATGGTGGGGGTCACTGTCAGTAGATGACATGTGATAATACATGGCCATGATAGCTTTCTGCATTGCAGCAACATTGTTATTCTTGCTGATAGCCAGGCCATAGTAGTTGGTGAGCTTTTCTTATCAACTGTTGTGTGAGCCCACCTTTGCCATCCAGTGGTTCCCCTTTCTTGGCCTTGCTCACAATGGAGCGAAGGCCAGTGCCCATTTTATTTTTCACATCGTTTATGCAGTCTTCTTTTTTTGACTGCTATAAACCCATATGGCTGCTCATCTCGCAATGCCTGGAAAACACGGCTGTCTCCATCAGAGACGACTGCAGTATATTGCAGGTCGTTCTTGGCCAATAAACGGCCAAAAAGCTGCAATGCGGCCTCCACTTCCATTCGCCCAGAGCCAACTTCAGTGTTTTTTTTTTACACTGGTGCTGTTGCCTCCACTGAAAATATGTGGGGTCACTCTTCTGGGCCCAGGCTACGCCCAAGGCAGAAGTTTGACAAAACAACACTGTCCAGCACAAGCCCTGTGTGGAATTCTGTTATGCATCCAACCCCAATGTGGGAGCCGCGAGCCAAGTGCCATCATAAACAACGGCCACATTTTTAGTGAAGCCAACCTCCATCTCGCTGTACACCTTCACAGCAGCTACAGCATCTATAAAGATGTTGGCAGCCTCCCCTGCAGCAGGCTTGAACAGCACCTTCAAGTGGCCCTGGAATGTTTTGTGGTGCAAACCGCGATGGGACACATTCATTGTGCCCCAGAAATCGTTCAGGGCTGTCTGCCCTTTCCCTATTGCTTGAACAGCTTGCATTGAGCGAATGTTCACATCGAACACCCTTGCACTTTCCTTCCTTTGAGAGGGCCACTGGGACTCAATAGGGCCACAAGTAGTGCATGACAGCACCATTTTCACTGTCAGACCGAGCCTAGTATCGCAGTGCACACTCACAGAACGCTGTTGGCATCTTGGGCACAGAGTTGTGGCGATCAAAGAGTTAATCACGGAAAACTGCGCAATAATGTGCTCACTGTCACAAGGGGCCGAAATATGTTCTTGGCCTTGCTGCTGGTCCATCAAACTGAACTTCCGCTCAGTTGCGGACACTGCGCGAAGGGAGTGGCGAACGCTGCATGCCTGCGCTTCTGCCGTCACTGCTGACACGAAATGTGGCTCGAGGCGCGCCTGAATCGTGCGACGTTCGGGCGAAGATTCGGCTGGTGAACCTTGAGTCGCCATACTGTAGCTTGTCGACGGTCGGGGCTCACTCGCAGGTTGCGTGTCCCTGTCGCATGATGCATCGGAAACAGGGTACACCATCTCTGCTGGCGATTGTGATCTTCGACCCGCGTCACCTCCGACGCGATCTCGGTTGCTGATGCACGCAGCCGTACGCACAGGTGCGAGCCTCCATTGGCACGTCTTCCGGTGGCTTGGTTATCGGGGTAGATGGCACAGGGCGATTGTTGGCTTCGCTGCTGGAATCGCACGGTGCAAGATAGCATGGCACGTTATCCGCGTGTTCAGTAGGGCGCTCCGCTTCTCCCGCTGGCCGCAGTCTTTTTCTCGCCGTAGGAGGCTTGCGCGTACTTCGTCGAAAATTTCTTTTCAAACGAGCAACGATCCATCACTGATCTGGGAGTTTTCAGAAATACGAAGTCTGCAAGTGTCAAATGAAGAACGCCGGCATGGTTTGCAAAGCAGACAACTGCGGCCGGCTGCGGTTGCCAGCTTGCCCGCTGCCGCAGCAGCAACCAATGGCGAGACGCCTTTCAGCACGGGAACCAATTGGAGGCCCGCTTTCATCGCAAGGCCCGTGTGCCCACCCATAGCAGACCCGCGCTTCTTTGTGTTTTTGTGTTCGTTACAAGATGGCGACAACCGAAGAGTTCAGAAATGGAACGGCAAAACTTCGAGCTTTCGAATGATACCAAGATAGCGGCATTCGGTGGCGGGAAAGACAAGTAAGGGCTCCGCGAACTGCGGTGATTTTACGAGATTTAAAGCTGTTTTCTCGCCCTATACACTGATAAATTTTTTTTCTGGCACTTTTAGTGCGTTTTCAGCCAAACCATTTTGATACAACATAGATTAGGCATTGCAGATACAGAAACGCGTCGTTGCCAAAAATCGATCTTTTTTTGCGATTTTCACGATCTGATCCCAGCGTCCCCCCTTTACTGCACCTTTACTGACATGCTGTCCATGTATGTCTACGCTGAACATCGAGACTGGGACGACGTTGCGCTGCCCTTTGTTACTTTCGCCTATAATTCGTCTCGCCATGATACCGGCAGCTTCTCTCCATTGTTCGTCTTGTTTGGCCGCGACCCTATGCTACTTTTCGACACCATTCTGCCTGCTAGCCTGAATTCTACATCCGAGTACGCCCGTGAAGCCATACTCAAAGCTCAAAAAGCCCGCCACATTGCTCGACGTCAACTTGTGGAGTCGCAGGACAATCAGCGGTGCTTATATGACGCCCGCCATCATGACGTCCATTACACACCGGGCACCCTGGTTCTCCTTTGGTCACCGCCGCGACGCATTGGCCTGTCGGAGAAGTTACTTTCACGCTACTCTGGCCCCTACTGTGTCTTGCATAAACCAAGTGAGGTCACGTACGAAATCACCCTCTTGAGCCAACCGTGGCTCAGCAATGCTCCGACGTGGTCCACGTCGCGCACATCAAGCTGTATCACTCGCCCACCTCGTAACCAGCACTGAGCCGGTGCTTCCGCCACCGGGGGTCATGTGAAACGCTGACAAAGAAGATGTCAGCTTGGTCGGAAGACGACGACGCTCTGGGTTGCGCGCGCTGGCTACCATCTTGTCAGCTGCTATAATTATTGTAAATATTCTGTAAACACAAGTCTGACTGTTTTTAACCCCGCAACAATACTAGCCCGCTAAGTGTTGTACTAGAGAGCTTTGTACAATTTCTATTATTGCTTTACCTCTGGTTGCTGAAACAACATTCAGCAAAACCAATAGTATTCATACTCAAAAAAAATTTGATTTGCACTTTGTTTTCATTATTTGAAGTCGCTTCGAAATTGAAAGCTTGGTAATTGCACACCTCTACTTCTATAGCAAATCTGAGTTACATGCTGGAAGTTGTCACGTGCCCTCTAAGGAGAGTTCTAATGCAAGAATTTTTTCAAATTAGTCCTTTAATAGCAGGGACAAATATTTGAAGTGCTGCGAACCTATGATTTCCGGAGGTGAGCATCACCAACATTCTATGTACCTGCCCTGTCTAGCTTTTGCCAGTGATATTCCTTCCCTGCTTTCTCGCATACCGGAGCTGGAGGAACACATGACGCACGTCACAGACCCCGGGGCATTTCTTTCTCGTGCATTTTTGCAGAGTGGCACTCCTCCAGTGACAGTCTCGCATGCGAGCTGTTGCACTTCTTATTTCATGCAGCTGACGACTTTGCTAACTCTGCCCGTGAACACCTGATTACTGGCACAATCATGTGCAAGAGGACGGAAGAGCATGATGCAGTGCCGGAATAGTGTAGAAAATGAGTTTCGTTCTCCACGCATGCCTCTGCAGCATGTGGAACAAGCAAATGAAACAGAAATGCACCTCTTGCTGCGGTGCGAAGCAAAACAAAAGCACACAACTATTCGGTTTGTATGTTTATTATTTCTAAAGTTAATTCGTCTAGTGAAGCAACGGATTACACAAATAATTGAAGCTGCCTAGAATAATTCTTGAAATTGAGTCACTACGAGCGACGTCGCAGCACTGCCCTGTACGTAGGGGCACTTGCACAATATGCATCGACTCTCCAGCTGAGAGCACAGCACCCGCGAGAAGGGCAAACCGCCATTTTGTTTAAATTTCAGCTCTCTGCGGCGCATAGAGACGTAATACTTAGCAGACACTATCGCTCGTGCTCACTGTATGCACTGTGCTTCTCAGCTCAAAATGGCCGGACCTGGCAAGGGGCCCCTTAAGCAATTCTTATTTGGAGATACACAATATAGCCAGCGCATCTGTCTATTCACCAGATCGTGTGCTGTTGAACATTTCCATGTCAGCCAAACAGCAGCACCAGAGATCACGGTAGCAATTTCTTTCAGGGAAGCGTCTAGTTCTAACTGCGCTTGCTGTGTTTACGCAGAGGCTACACTACCCCAAGCAAGCCATTGCAACCAGGTGAGAACATGCAAGGTGAGCACGTACATGCTGAGCCCGTAAATGCATTCCTCAATGTGACTTGAGCATTCGGGACACTGCCAGAAAAGTAATCCGCAAGAGAACACAGGCATGCACCCAGCTCCATCAATTGCACACTCACCCTGTGGAATCTGCGGTGGGTGCAGTGGTTCCCCAACCGTTAGTAGACTGCTCGGCACCTGTGCGAGGGAGGAGAGCATGCGCAATGCAGCTGCTGCAACACACTGCAGTGAGAGACCACTGTGCTGCGCAGGCAATTTTTTGGGGGGCTATAAAAGGCAAAGCTATTAAATAAAAGGCACGGCCCTGGCAAAACTTTTCACAAGAAATGGATAACTGCTGATTTGCCTACCGTAGGACGAAATTTCAAGAATACATTGGAGAAAGAGGCAATTAACGTTTTTGGCACACCCGAGTTCACCACAAATTCCGAGGATTCCTCAAAATTGTAATGCAGATCAGTCATATTGAACCCTTTCTGTCAGGTGTCTTTACCACTGATGCTTGCTACTTTCCTGGCCACTGAATTTGCAAATAAGTCGCATTTTTGTGTTGCATATTCTTAATATGGGCAGACACTAACAGTGCATTGCACAGAAGCCTTTGCTTTTTATTTTAGGGCTTCTTGTATCCAGAAATAACCAGCAGTAAAATGCTTTAATGTTTAAATAAAAGGCTTGCTTTGAGACACTAACATAGGCATGTTTAAACCTCAATTATTCTCCGCCATCCATACCAGCTCTGATAGAGCTGCTAATTTTTAACTATTTGACCCATCACAACACAAACACTGCATGCCACGTGTGACCAGACGAACGCCACAGCTTTATCGTTTGCACAGAATGCCACCACACCACATGGACGCATCTCTACTTCGCAAATTTCATATGGAATACCAACTCGAGATCTTGTTTCTAACGAGCACTAAAACAAAGTGTAGTGTGCATTGCAGTAATGTCTTTATTCACTGCTTGCAACACAATTGCAGACCCTAACACTAAAGGCCACAGGATAACTTACCCATGCCGCACAAGGACATCAGTAGCAAAATTCAAGAACAGTGCTATCAACATGCTGCACATAACTGTGCACCGATTTATTTATTTTTGCCTATACCACACGACAATTTTGAAATGGCTGGTCACCAAACTGGGTTTATTGGCCACTTTAAACACTCCGTTTGTCTATCCAGCCTTTAGACGGAAGTACCATTGACTGAAGATTTTCTAAAGTTGCAGCATTTTTTAAGCTCTAAACACAATCACTCTCCTATATCACTTACGATATGAGGTTTTTATTAAATTAAGTGTGGCCTTTGGAGAGACCTATCTTACAAATACTGGCGCTTGGCATATATTATGCTATGCATACATTATGCTATGAAAATTGCTGAAGATTGGTGCTCTGCAACTCTAGACAAGTTTCAGTTGAGTGTCTGCAAGCACCCACTAACACAGCGCACGAGGTCCCGCGTACCTAGTGAAGCGCGCACACACGCAATGGCTATAGTTGGCTAGACTAAAAAGTTGAGAAGGGGTTTGCCGATTTGCATGCGCAGGAGCCAGTAGTGGGCTACTCGGCACTGCCATATGCCTGCTTCTGAAAGTGTGTAGCCAATATCGGCCACTCCGAAATCAAATCGCAAGCCGTAGTCATATCTTCCGCAACAGCCATATCCAAAAGTGTGCTCTCGGGGACAAGCTAGAACGTCCAGCAAAGCCTGCAACAGATGCTATGCAGCTTTTGAAAAGCCGGGATGCACGCAAGAGCCCACGTTTGCTCCTGCGTACTGTCACCTCCGCAGGTTTCCTGCGTACACCCAACTGAGACTGCCTAAGATGGCGCTGTGTGCACACCTAATTTCAATGCATTGAAACTGCCAGCAGGAAACTAGAGACGTATAAGTACTCAAACTTTTCATTTCCAGTTCGATCTTTTTGTATGCCCAGCACGAATATGGCATGAAATTCGTACAATCTAAAGCGTTTTTTTCACTTACACCTATGAGTAACTTAGTTCCAGCAGAGTATAATCATGGTCGCACGGTGCAGCCAGGACAAAGTCCTGTTCAAGCGTCTCCTCCCGTGGTCACCATGTTACCCACATAAGCCACCACATAACCTAGCATCAATGCTGTTACTGCAGCAAATTTAAATCCTCCAAGCCAACCTCGCCTGCCACACGATTTGCAACTGAATTAACGCAGTTATAGACACCTGCCAACCCCACTGTCCCCATTTCATGCATCTTTAAAACATTAGTTCGTAGACAGAAGTGTGCAAATGCCACCACCACGTTCCTTGCTGGACTTGCACAGCACCACACAAGGGTGCATTTGCCACCCATCCATAGCCTAGCATGCCATGCCTAACTCTAGAAAGGCTCATGCTCGACATGCACATCGTAAAGGCGCAGTGACAAATCAAACCTGTGTTTGCTTACTTGCAGAAACTAAATGTGCTCATTTCACAAATGATGCCACTACTCACCCGGTTGCCTGGCACCCGATGTGGCTTCTACCGTCACTCTAGCTCCTCGCCCACGGCCTAGGCTGGAAAGAAAAACCAAATTGCAGCCAGTCAGTCAGTGCTACATGTCACACACGAAAGTCAGACTATACTCTATCTCGCCACCTCTGTGTAGTGCTGCTTATGCGAGCCATAGTTTTCTACGAATATTACTAGAAAGAAATGTGGCACAAGTGTCTATGGGAGATGCAAATGTGGCATTAAGGAAGCATGGGAATGTTGGACAGTGCATAAATTTGCTCAACTTCTGTCTTTGCGGCTTTAAGATACACTGTGGCTTTGCAAATCGTTCATTTTTAACAACAGCATGATACAAATGCAACAATTTGCAATCTACACATGTGCACACTCAACCCCTTGTTGTGTTGAAAAAAAAACCTGAGCACTTAGAAATTTAGCAAGACAATGCGTAACAATAACTGTCGCAAGAGCATGTGAAGCCGCAAGATTGAAGATTTGACAAATCCACATAATGCCCATCCTACCGATCATGGCTGAACAATTGCAGTGCCAGAGTTTCCAATAATAATTCCTGTTGGAAATCATGGTGTCAGCCAATAATCGAGCCCAGCTGTGTGCCCTGTAACAACGTAAAGAATGAGGGCTTTCCCCATGTACCACCAGTCCTACCACGAAGCTCCCATTCAGCAATCAGAGACCGATGGGCAATGGAAGAGAGCCCTTCAAGTTCTGTTCTAGGTTCAGTTTTCACTTGACCCCACACCACCCACACTTGTTTCCGTCTCGCAAAGCTAACACTGTAGTCAGCCACATGCATGCATTATTCAAGTGACAGCAACACAACAGAACCAATGTGCAACACTACAAAAAAAGTAAAGACAAGCTTTCTTTGTCTGAATAAACGCAATCATATGCCTGTAAATAATGTGGAAAGTGCCAGAGGCCAACATTTTAAACTGAGATACTAAATGATGTGGCATTATCTAAGAGCTGGAAATGAAAATACTGATGAGATTCTACAGCCTCAAAGACTGAGCATACGCCATCTTGGGTGCTTTGCACTTGGTGGGAGATGAGATAGTGAAGGCTCATTTTACTATTTAATACTTGCTATCACAAAGGAGACCAAATAGCAAAAGCTAATTCAGATCAAAATGGGCGCATTGGTTGGCTTCATGTTATGCAAGCTCGCAGTAACAGGCAGGCCGCCACACTGGCTCCTGGACAACAAGCAGCAAAAGAATGCTGTGTACATGCGATGTCTTGTGATGCCGCCAGCTGTATCCAATTCAATTGGCTTTTAACCGTAAATATCACATTTTACACAAAAGCAGCACCGCAGGCTGTCTGTTGCAGTTTTACTCGCCGACTTAAATGAAGCATTTTGTTGGCACTAACATGCACTACAGGCCTGCTGGAATGGAGTTTTAACAACCGATGTTGACACAATATTTGCCTTTCGTATCCCTTTTAAAGTCCCTGGACATGCTTCTTTGCTAAGTAGCGACAGCCTCTTGTTTCCCCCCCAATTCAGTATCATCCAACTCACTCAGGCACAGTACGCACCTTTGGATGGCGTAGAACTGTTTCTACATCATGATAGCCATGAGTAATTGTAAAATGAGGAGCAGAAGAAAAAGCGCAGCACCATGCCTCTAAAACCGACAACTAGCGTCTATTCTAGCAGTAGCCAGCAAAACGCACAGCTCGTGTGCATCACAGCATCACTTCTGGCAATCTGCAGCGCACTTCGAAATGCGAAACACCTCTGCTACACATTTCAGGTTTATACCTTCACAAAAGGTGGTAATGCTGTCAGTAATTCTGCTGTGGCAGCAAGTGTGTCGCCCATGCAAATAAAATACCGACTTTTGCACACCTCAACAGGTAACTGAAAACAGATGCTGGATTATCTGCACATTGTGGGCTGCATTAAATTTGAGCTTTCATTTTGCAAAGTAAGAATGATGTCCACAAAACATTAGAAGCGATAATGAGTTATTGACACCATTACACATTGTCAACCTGGCAATGCACATCTCCGTCTATGGTGTTGGAACATGCTAGGAAAAGCTCAGCAGGTGGAAAGAGCTTCCGGCCACAAGTCCAGCCCCCACAGCAATCAGCAGCGTTTTAAAGGTTGTTAATTAGCTTTTGAAACTTTTACAGGCTTTATTCCAGTTGGCTAATGATGCTAAAGCTCACTACACTGCATAGAGTTCGTGACACAGAGTATGGGGTTAATGACCTGCTTTGTCTATTCGCCATGATGAGATTCATAGCTAGGCACTCGAATATCAGTTTGTTCCAAGCTTTCAAACCACACCTTCTGTGCAAATGGTTTGGCTTTGCTTATTTATACAGACTAGCAATTCCAATAGCATTTTACTCATTTGAAGTACTACCAACGCCAACTATAGGGGTCATAGCAAAGTGGTACAGATCATGCATCAGTAGAACAGAATATATGAAAGCAAAATATAAACACAAACTATGTTAGTGGCATTGCCATAAATTTGTTTTAAGGGGGAGGGTGCCCTGTGCCCTCTCTATGCTACTGGTCAGCACTGAAACAGAATGGCTATTGCTAAGTACTGCAAACGGGCAATAAGATTAATATGGCAATATGAAAAGGAAAAGCGAGTGACAAAAAGGAATGCAGAAATTTTACAAAGCCTACAGAGCCCCCAGAAAACATTTCAATATATATCCAATAATCACTGCAAAAGCAAAGGAGAAGTGAGTAATCTGTAATTACAAAAGCTTAATTTCATTACATGTTCATCACAGCTTGGTGTGCACAGCTTAACACCAGGCCCTTTCTTCCTGATAACCTAACAAACAGAGCACCAGCTCAAATATCTGACCTGCATATCAGCAAACACACAAGACGTATAAACATCCACTGTACAGCACAGAACTTGATCTTCCCTGCAGCCAAGGTTACTGTGCACCAACCAAACACCTACACACCAAAGGCACTGCCTAGGTTTGGATTCCAGAGGTAAACCCTGGCAAACGCTCAGTTATGACTGTGGTTGCCACTGAATGTGCAAATCCAGTCAAATGTCACTTATTTAACATTTGCAGATTCAGCAGCATGTATTGACAGACTAGTGGTGCGTATCTATAATAAACCTTATCGTAAACGCCATGACAAACCTGTCCTTGTGTCCTGCTCCCAAAAGGTTTGTTATGATTATGCAGAACTTAAAGGTGTGGTGCAAGATGGCAAAATTAAATTATGGGGTTTTACATGCCAAAACCACTATCCGATTGAGGCACACCATAGTGGGGGACTCCGAAAATTTGGACCAACTGGGCTTCTTTAACGTGCACCTAAATGCAAGTACACAGGTGTTTTCGCATCTCACCACCGAAATGCAGCCGCCGTGGTCGGGATTCAATCCCGCGACCTCATGCTTAGCAGCCCAACACAAGATGGCGCTATTAGCACAGCAGCTGCACCACTGTATAAGTTGCTAGGTTGCACAGACCTAGGCCTGCCCAAAGCAGAAAGCTAATGCCAGGTCTACAACAGCATCACATTATCCCCAAATACTGACCAAATTGAAAATTTTGTAATGGAAGTCGTCTGCTGAATGAACAATCAGAATGAGCAGCCAGCGCTGAAACTTCACACACAAGTACCAGTGCTGTAACATGCAGCCTAGCGGGCAGAGAAAAGTTCAGAAATTGCAAATTCACTGCAAGCACTGGCATGCCACACAAGGTAGGAGCACGCACGCTCAGACAGGCCAAGCCCAATTCCACCTGGCATTAGCGTTGATACAGGCGCACATTTGTTATTGCTAAAAATGCGTATTTTCATGGTACATTTGCTCCACTGTGTCAGCACATTCAGCTGCACACTCAAGTTGCCATAGCACCTCCTGGCCAGTGCTGGTTCCCTATCATTATGTATGCAACCTGGCTGTGTAACTACACTCCAAGGTACAGACAGGCCAGGTGTACAAAACATGAACGAGAACACAAACACCAACGCCCAATTGACAGAGCTCATAACCGTTGCTAGTGTTGTCTTTGTGTCCGTGTTTTGTACTCCTGCCTTTAAACTACACCACGAGTCCAAACAGACCCGCTAAGTTTTCAGTCATTTTAGCTATGCCTACTTTAGAACCGAAATTTTTGAAGCAGAAGAGAAACATCTGGAGGCACACACTACTGGCTGAAAGAAAGCAGAATTCACGCACACAAGTACAATCAAAAGCAATAGGTCTAATTTCCAGTCCAACAAAGATGCCTCCTTAGTGTGTGCTCATTAGTGTGAGCAGGACATTGTTCTGCAGCAACTAGCCAAATCCAGAGATAACAGTGATAACCAAACAATAAAAGGCAGAAGGAATTTAGGAAATGAACTGTTACAGAATTCAACCCCAGGGTTAAGTGCTGCAACACCAATTTCGTAATCTTAATGAATTTCACACATAGCGGGCAACGCCACAGAAGTGTGAGAGCACTTCTCTGATCATTTCCATTATAGACCAAAAATGGCCACACATGGATGGTGTGGCATGCATCACACAGTGCAAGGTAACATTAAAGTCTCAAGCTGCTATGTCTCAAAGTATGATGTATTCATTATGTAGAAGGCATCCCAGATCTGAACCTATTTACCACCCGAGAAAAGAGACAGGTTTCCGCAACCAGCGGCAATGGCACACTAAACAGTGTGCTGCATGCAGGAAGCACAAATCTGATTTGACAAAAACCTCACGTCCGCAAGTTGTATTTTCGACATATGGAGCTAAAAACACCGCAGAACATATTGACACGTGTACTTGTTTATCAGGCGACCACATTTCACCGCCCAACAAATGCGATAGGACTCTCCCGCATGTATTGGAAGTTTCTGGAATGTTATCGATGGTTCCATTCACAGTCTGTCACCAAACAGGGTATGACAGGGCAGCCTTTCACCGAATGACGGGTATGATACTTACATTACTTGTTTAGCTTTTGCACCATTACCCGATAAGCAGGAAACTGAGCACAGTACTCTGAAAGAGGCTGCACAATGTTTGCCAGCACCTTCTCCCTTGTGCATTTTTGCACAATGTGCAGCATTTCGGTAGAAATCTAATCACACACCTGCTAAACTGCAAACTTTTATTAAAGCGAAAAATCCTGTGAATGCTTCAGGAGCTTGAGAGAGGGCAAGTACAATCATTTAAAAGCTCCAAGAGTGCACACCATCTGCGGGATACATAAGCACTGTACTAACAAAGAAATACAAGCAACAGCAAAATGTGACAGGTTTGCACTGTTACAACATTTTGCTGTTGTCAATCCTGCTTCAGGAATTATTTACTCCTTACCTTAATAAACTTGCTCAATGCAGCTAACTCTTTACTGTCCTTTGCAAGGTTATCGTCAGTTCTCGAAGGGCAAAATTTCTCGCAAGTTACCTTATCACAGAATGAGCCTAAATTCTAAAGCAGCAAAAAAATTGCTGTTAATCAGCAGAAATCGATGGCATTGGTAAGGCCTTGCACCGCATCCTTGCACGTGCTATGACACCTCCCATATATAGTTTTCTCAAAATTAGTTTATGGTATGCCGTTGATGCCGCTGAACCACCACAAGCAGCAGCAGAAAGAGCATTGGCTCACACATATGCAACTTTATTAAAACGAAATAATTAACTTTGGAAAGGTGGCCCTTGGTCCACGGGCGTACCAGTAAGATTGCAAAGGAAAAACGCAAATGCAGTAGTCCACACAGTACCCCTTGCATGCTATACACTACAATGCAGCCCGATAAAAGGCAAAACGCGCTACTCAAGGACCAGCGACCAGCGCACACCGATATGCATCATTATTCAGCTGCAACAAACGACGGCAAGAACATCCGAAATTGATTTAACGCTCGCACAGCACCTACACAGCTGACCCGAACGAACCACTGCGCTCTCCTATCGCTAGCGCCACCGTAATACCGGCAGCCACTGACCCTTACAAGGCTATTACGGATGTTTCCTTGAGAACAGCGGCTTGCGTTGCTTCAAGCGCGACAGTTCCAGTGTGCCTACCGAGTCAACATGTCGGTCACGCACCTCCCGCTTCATGGTTTTCGAGAAGGTTACAATAGATGCTGCATGCATCTATTGTAAACGGTAAACGGATCACGTTTACCGGGCGTCAGCTTCAATGCACGAATACACCTGGGCGGGCGCTTCTCGGAATGGCGCCGCAAACGCGTTTTCCAATCAGACAACTGCCGCCGTGGACTCTCATGCCCCAAAGTCCACGGCGGGGCATGAACAGTACGTTCTAGCCATTTTTCACGCTTCCATCCATTCATTCTTGCAACCGGGCGATTCCGAAACCACGAGCGCTCCTTCCGGCTTGGCCGACGGCAAATGGCGAATCAGCCACACCGTCTGAAACAGTGCGCCGTGCAAGGGAAAACGAGTCGCGATTCTGACAATCGCAAAACCGACTGCGACGAAAAGAAAAAAAAATGACGGTAGACACAACTTCCTGCTTTGAGGAAGCGTTGCAAAACAAAGATACGAATACCGCTGCCGCGTTTGCGACCCAGAGCAAGTGAAAAGATTTTTCGAAACGTTCAGTTGACTTACCCAAAGCCGCCTGCCGTAAAACCAGCCATAGCTTCGGCCATGAAGCCTCCTGCAACAAATAATGCACAAAATTGCGTTTATTAAAAAGAAACGGAACGCGTCTCGTAGTGACAGGTAAATGGTTTACAAGGCAGCGCTTCGACAACAAAGAGCGTAGAAAAAAACGCTGCGCGTTTCTTAAGCTTGACGTAGGAAAACAATTATCATGCGACTGGAGAGGAACTGGGCGTTACAATGTCGTCAACTCGGATTCGCGATAACGGTTGCAAAATGCAAAACAACAAAGAACACGAAACACAATAAAATAACCGTCTACACCGAACCACGTGTTGCGTTTTTGACAAGTCCGCGGAAAAACAGCTCGCCCTTCAAGTAGCTGACATTAGACCAAAGTGAAAAATAACGTACGCTTTGCGCAGTGCAAATGTTGTCAATAACGACGCACCTAAGGCGGCACGTTAGCCCCTACTTTATTCCGAAGGCTCTAGAACGAAAGTGAAGGTATCCATGGTCAGAGAACGGCGGAGGCCTAGCGTTTGTTCTGACAGGCCGCGGACGCATTACCAGCTTGTAAAAAACAACAGCCCCCAATAAAAATTGCCCAAAAACGCAATGCCGAGAAATTCAACACTTCACGACGCGTTACAAATTAGATGAAAAATGCGCGTACGCAACGTCAGACACAAACTCACCGTAGTGGTCAGCCTCCGTGTAGCAAAATGGTGCGAGCGCGAACGCACTTGCCGCACCACTGGCGGGAGATCGCGATCACATGGCTGTCAGAGAGCGCGCACCTGTCGCCGCCAGAGGCGCTAGCTACCAGCCTAAAGGAAAAGTGCCGAGGCACAGTCGTGGATGTCGCGCTAACTTCTCCAGCACGGATCTATGTTATGGTCATTGGCGGCAGACGTCCATGGCGGAGGAAGGAATATGCTCCACGCCGGCAGGTCCGATTCACACTCTAAACCGTACGAATTTCACAGAGAGAGAGCACGCGTTGACGTGCCTGTTTGTTATGTAGGATATCCAAGCAGATGTCGATAAAAACGGTGTGAAGCTCTGGTGAAGTATGGCGAAGTGACAGTGACCACGGCGGCGTCGAGCTACGGCTTTCGAAGTACGTTGTTTTTATGCAGACATTGATTTCTCTACTACTGATTGATCAAGCTGTACACAACAGGCTGCGTTTCGTGATGGTAGAAGTTCGTTCTTTATTCTATGATGGTAGTTCGAAATCGATACAGCGCCGGCGCTCTGTCTTGGCAAGCGTTTCTTGGGTGGACCTGTGGGTGGGACGATCGCTTTCGGTATCGAATACTTTCATTTTCGCCTGGCTGTTTCACACGCTGCGACTGATAAGCGAAAGAAGTCGCTGCAGTCGCAAGTGTCGCTATGCGATTTTCCACGGGACACGTCGGCGTTCACATGCGGCAGCATTCCTGGGCGCTGTGCCCAAAATGTCGTTCGCAGCCGTTGTAAATCTCGCGAAAGTAGTACCCCCAAAGTGATCGTTCGAGAATACCGCCCTTGCATCTGCTGACGTAATGAACGAGCCAGTGTTCTCAGGCTTCACCATCTGTGGTTCTGTATGTTTATCTACTCCTTTCTTACACATAATCGCGCCGAGTCAATTGGCCGAGTGCAGAGAGAAACCCCCGGCTATGCCACTGTGTCTGCATGTAGAACACGCTTTTTCCAACGTCCCGAATATGTACTTACTAGAACAGAGCGCTTGGCCGCCGTGATGATGGTCTCCTGCTCGTGAAAAAAAAAATGGTGAAAGCAATTCAGATATCGCAGTGCACAGAAATAATTCAGCATCTTAGGTTAACTGTTTCCGAAAACAGCTATAACACAACATATTAGGAGAGCGTATTTCAAGGTAAAATCTCGTTCGCGCACTTGAGGATGCCAACGCTTTGCAAGATTTCCCGTTGCATCTTGGAGTTACTAACGAGACTGAAGTGTATCGCACCTGGTCGATTTCTTTCTTGCAATCTTTTCTTGTTTTGTTTTTTCTGGCTTTCCATATTACGTTCAGACTTTCCTCCTTAAGTGGGGAGGCGTGGTAATTATCTGTCACACTTCCAGTGGACGTAACGGTCAATAGGTGTAGTAAACAATGCACAGACAGTATGCGGTATAGGGCTCGTGCCTTCATAGGGCACAGGCAGCCGTCAAAACACTCGCCAATCGCCCCAGATGCGTCGCGACAAGTTGTACTTCCAGAGACTCTTTCGAACAGACTGCGTGTAAAACCCCGGTTCACACGGGGGGCCACTTTCGGTCGACCTCGTTCGGGGTCAAAGTTCTCGACCACGATTCGCTCCTTCCCGCAGCTTTCGCAAAATGTAGTCACCGGCGATAGAGAAATCGAGATCGCCATAGTGGAGGACTCCGGAATAATTTTGACCCCCCTCCAGGACGCGGGAGCTTATAGTGGCTTATATGGAACCCGCGGCCACGAGGTCGCGGGTTCAATCCTAGCCGTGGGGGCGAAGTTGGGCAACGATGCTGGTGTACTCACTTTTAGCTGCGTGTTAAGGAACGCCAGGGAGTGGGGGGGGGGGGGGGAAATATAAATTATGAGGTTTTACGTGCCAGAAACCACGATCCGATTAGAGTGAGGCACCCCGTAGTGGGGGTCTCCGCGTTAATTTCGACCACCTGGAGTTGATTAAGGTGCACGCACCAACTTTAATGTAAATATACGCAATAAGCGTTATTGTGTTTCGACCCCCCCCCCCCCCCCGCAAATTGCGGCTGGGATCGGAACCCCCGGCAGCATAACGCCATATAGTATGCCCACTAAGTTACCGGGCCTCGTTGAGGTCAAACACCAAAGACAAACATTAAAGGGACACTAAATAGAAAAAATGATTTCTTCTGCATCATTAAATTACCCTTCTACAACAGCACAAACACCAATCTTACCACGATAAGACGCTTAGTTAGCAAGAAAAAGCGCAAAAAGTGAAATACTGGCGGCGACGCCTCCTTGAAGTTCCCGCACCAGGCCGCTGTGACGTCATTAATTTCCCCAGCATCTTCTAGGGCCTATTTACTCATTTAGTGGTACAGAATGACTGTGTAGTGTTCTAAAGGGACCAAATATTAGACATGGCAAGTTTGGGGAACCTTTACTGAGCCAACGCTGCCCAAATACAAGAACATGCTTCGGAATCCCTGCCGTCACACTGGCGTACCGACGTAGGGGTTTAGGCGCGAAATTCAAATATTGGTGCATTAACCTCCATTTTCTCATCTAGTATTCAAACTATTATTTTGAAATGACCGCCGGCAGAGTTCTCAAGCAATGCTTTATCAGTCCAAACTGATTTATTGTTTTCCTTTAGCGGCCCTTTAAGTCAAGCTAAAGTGACAGAGTAGTGCTCGGGAATAAAGCGTCAGTGTCACCGCGAACAGAGCCTTATAGTGATCGAGAAATGGAGGTCAACGCAGGACACGACTAGGCTCTCCCGGGACATTCGAGTACTTGCCCGATGACGAAGGCACTCATTTAAATTCTCTCGCGCAGTACTCAACCACGCGCCATAAAAATATAATTGTAAAGAAAATGCTACTTGTCCAGCACTGCTATTTCATTTTCAGAAAAGAATAAAAAAAAAGAACTGGTTGACATTTGAGAGTTTTAGATTAGGGGGGCCTCAACGCTTGCTTCCCCCTAATCTAAAGCTCTCTATATTATAGCCTTGACAACGACGCGGGCGGTCGAAAGGTTTCATTTTCGCACGACTCTGCGACTCCCGCGCTTTCGCGTTTCAGCATAGTTTCGTTATCCGCGCTGGTTTGGACGTTGCGGGATGCCCGAACAGTGCACACCACCTGAACATGAAGTGGCTGCAGCGGCGAATCCGCCGCTCTGTCACGACTCGGTTTCTCCATGGCCGCGCGTAGTAGTAGTAGTAGTAGTAGAGTTAGAGTTACTGTATATGCTATGTAGTAGAGTAGAGTCACTGTATATGCTGCCAAAGGTATTTGGTATGGTATGTGCAGTAACTCTAGTGCAAATCACCGTATACCGCCGTGTGTCCAGCGTCGTTCCGACGGCAGCAAAGGTAGAAATAGCAAAGGGCGTCGGTGGGTGAGGTAGTGTTCCTGTATATGCTCCCGCAGGGAGCAGAGTTGCGCATACCTTTTCCGGCGCCGCTCGCACCGCTATTGGCCGAGCGCGAAAAATGACGTCAAATGATCCGCGCCGCTGCGAAGCCAACTTTACGGGCGCATCGCCAACTCATGCGAATTTGTCGTTTCCGTCAGTGCCATCGCCATTGCAATCAGCGGACCGTCGATCGTGCGTTGAGAGGAGCAGCTGCGGGTTTCAGGTACGGTATTCGACGATGTGAAGTCAAGGACCTTGGTGAAGTGATACGAAACACATCGTACTGGCACTTGTATTCCAGTATGACGGGGAGCGGCGCACCACACTGCACAAACCGCACGGAAGTCAGCCATAGGAGTAAATGCTTCAGCCAAGCAAACTAGCTGGAGACACACTGATACTATAGTGTGAGTGTTGTTGCTAACAAGTCTGGGCTTCTTGAGTTTGAATGCACCCTTCAGAGTTTAAAATTGAAATGAGTAATATGTACCTCTCTCGTCAACCGCAATTTCTGAAGAGCTAGGACATCGTTGCAGAAAGCACACTAGGGAACAAGGATAAAACGGGTGCTAAGTTGGCATATGCATTATTAGCTCTCGAGCTGTGATAATTGTAATATATTCCTTCTCCGTGGGAAGTTTTGAGAACAGTAAAATTGATTCTAGTCAATTTATTGTCTTGAAGTGCACAGGCTTATTTATTTTGTTAACTAATTGCTGCCATAGAAGCTAAGCCGCAACTGTATGTGTGCTAGCTTGTGAACATCATGTATCGGCCAGTGGAACAAAAACTTGTCGTTCATTTAAACACGCTAGGAATCTACGTTGTGCTTTGGTGAATGCTGTTTCCTGTGGGCGGGAGTGGAGTGAATGCACTGTTCAATGACGTAAAATTTCCTTGCCTCTGATGCGATAGGTCACAAAGCTTTGTAAACTGGCTTTTTGGCCAAAAGCTGCTTCAGTGATTTCATTGATTTGATACAGTGTCTTCAACTACTGGCTTTTTTCCGAGTGGTAAGAGATCAAGAAAAATGTGTTGTCAGATTACAGTCTGCACTGTGTGAATAATTACTCTGCAAGTTTGCCATCTTGATGTGATTAGTGCAATAAAAATAACCTACTCTTAATAGCTTGTTGCCTTTCCAGTTTCTTTGAATTCTGCCCCCAAGGTTCCAAGAACCAGCACACTTGGCCTGCTGCCAGCAGCCGTTCCTGCATTCCCTTGTATGAAATAAATTTGATCTAGAAGCTCTTGCAACTTGAATCTTTTTGTACTTGCAGATTTGCTGCTACTATATAGCTGATTAGTCTGCGGTATGAATGAATCGTAAAAGCAAGCTTTGCTTAAAATGCGCGCATGTGAACATTTGAAATGCGCTTAAATCTGTGTCTGCACCGCATGTATCGAAAACGTGCAGCTGTTGTGAACGATGGTTAGTGATAAATGACGCTCTGTTAACGGTCACTGACATAACGGCAGGCACGATAGCTCTCTTGGCGACGGTCATTAATCGGCTGGTTTCGGCAGCCAATATGCGCTAAGTGGCCACCTTACGTGTGTGAAATTTTAAACACTCTTTAAAACATTTCTTGCTTTCTGACAGTGATAAGACAACTTCATATACATGCTGAAAATCATTGCACCGCGTTTTGTGGCAACGTACTGCGCGTTTGCGAGCGAACTTTGGAGCTGTTCGAGCCACGGGAGTATATTATTTTGGGGAATGGAAGGCGGTCCTACCCCCTATTTGTACGTTCATGTGTGTGTTTGTATATGCGTGTTTACAAAGGTACATACAAAGTTTCGGTTGGTTGGAAACCCACCCGCTACGACTGCACGAATGACTCGTTCGAGCGTAGCCTGTATTAAGAAGTGCCCTTTGCTAAGCGCCTGCGAACAATTGGCGCTTGTAGCTCGCGACCACTAGAGAAAAATGCCGAACACCGCGCGGCATTTGGCTCCTGCGCGCACGAGGAGTGGCTTCGCTGCAGAGCTGGATCACGACGGCGGACCTATGCGCAACTCTGCTCCCTGCGGGAGCATATACAGGAACACTAGGGTGAGGGCGTATGCAGCGCCACCACTTCCCTGGTTGGGTGGCGGGAAACTTGAATTGCAATGCAGGTATTCCGACCCTTCAGATGCGATTTTATCGCAAACCAAGCCTTTTCCTGGCGCGAAACAAGCCTTGCGAGGTTTCTGGAATAGCATCTCAGCAGTCCACGCCGAGTTAGTATTTGCCGTTAGTGTATTTTTAATGCCCCCCGCCCCTGCCTCCTATACAGTGGCGTCTCTAGTAGTCTGCATACTGCTTTGGGACTTTATTATAAGCACCACGTGTCTGCGCCCTTCGCGGGGCGTACGTTGTCCCGCTTGCATTTTCCTATCTTTAACGGCACGCGGCGCGTCCGTGCTTCCAAGGTCTCGAACGGCACGCGCCTTATCAGTGTGACATGGCATTCTTGACAGGAGGCAAGTGGCGAGAGCGGAGTTTCCAAGAAAGGAAACGCAAGCAAGATCGATGATGCGACTGTTGTTTGGGTAAGAGAAAGGCCCAAAGGGTAAAAATTTTCTTGCGGTGCAATAATTAGTCAATGCACTTCCCGAATGCCGAGCATGTAAATCCTTTCGACAGAAAAGGCTTGCTTTGGTGAGAAAGAAATATGCGGATCCCACGCGCTGTGGGAATCGATGTCAACGATGCTTTCTGCGCTGTTTCCTTTGATTGACGATCATTAGCGATGATGTTGACGGCGAATGTTTAATCTTATCAACGTTTAGACCAACACGAGAGTGCACGGTGAGTTGATGTTAAACGTTGCCTTGCGTGTACCACTGCTGTCCGTCTGCGTATACACTTCAGAACATACAGGGGGACGTGTTTGCTTGAGGCATTGTTGTGCGCCATATTTCATAACCTCTGAGAAGGTTGAGCATATCCATTGCCTCACGTGGCACATCGCATCGTGGCAGAAGTATTAAACTCTAATTGAATTATGGGGATGTGCGTGCCAAAACCACAATATCGGATTACGAGGCACGCCGTAGTGGCGGACTGCAGATCAATTTTGACAGCGTGATGTTCCTGAACGTGACCCTAAATCTAAGTGCACGAGCGTTTTTGTATTTCGCGCCCGTCGAAATGCGGCTGCCGCGGTCGGGATCAGACCCTTCGACCTCGAGGAAACCTTCCAGGGTGGGCACAGAAATGTTGGTTTGAAGTGTGACCGCTTCCGTGCGTATACAGTGTCGCCTAGATCCTAGGCTAGGGTACTCGGCGCGCTTTCATACGGCTCTGCCTCTGCACGCCCTGCGTAAGCTGTCCACTTGACACATTTGCACGGTGTTTATTTTTCAGAAATAGAAACGAACAGAACCATACCTTGAACTTTTTGTTTGAGCACATTTGGCGATGCGGCACATTCGAACACTATTCACGTTGCGAGCATTAACCATTTGACTCGAGCTTCGAATATTCGCACGCTCCTATAGGAGTCGTCGGTAGTCAGCTCCGCCGAAACTGGTAGCGGAGACGTAGCAAGTGCGCATGCGCAGACCCAGACGTAGGTGTCTCTGCATGCGCAGTACCGCGGCCCCTAGTTCTTGCGTACGCAAGCCGTTTGAGTCCCCTAAACTAAAACTCTAATGCAAGACCGCCGAGCGGGTGCGAAAACGTTGCTTCTCCGACGCCGTCCTCCCACGTGACCACGCTCTGCGTGATGACGTCACGACGCATATGCCTTACGAAAACCGGCACCGAAACTGGCTCGCAGAAAAGGTGCTGCTTTAAGTTATTTAGGGTGTCTATAGTCGGTGATAGCCTAATAATGGCAAGCAGTTATATGCACACACAAAAACGCAATGCACTTGCCCGTCCCCTCGGAAAGAGAACATAGCCAACTTGAACCGCTCATAGCTTCATGACTTTGCTCTGCTAATGTAAATGCTAAGCTAATTCGAAAATAAAAAGCTAGTTGTTTCTGCTAATGTAAATGCTAAGCTAATTCGAAAATAAAAAGCTAGTTGTTTCGACCTCTGGTTGGGCAGCGATACCAGCATCACGCACAAACTTTGCCTATACGGTCGGGCTTCATCGTGAAACCGCTTCGACGTCAGGTAAGTATATAGGTGAACCTAATTGGCTGGTGCATCTATATGCATATTGTGTTCGAGTCGGAGGGCGTACGTGTGACCTTTGAATGCTTAGGTTGTCGTCGACTAGGGTGTATTTTCCTGTGCTTTCCGCTCGCGTACTTTCATATACCACCCGCTACCCCCCCCCCCCCCCCGAACTTTTCTTTTAAATGAAGGAAGGAGCGCCGATTACTTGAAGGCTCAGCGAACAGCATCGCGCGGCACGCTCACTCGACGGCTTTTCGTACTACGCGACGAGAGGAGGCATACAACGCGAAGAGCTCGTGTAGCACACAGCACGTGGTCCAAACTAGCGATAAGCACCTCCTTCGGCGGGGGAAAAAGAAGAAGTAAACTCCGGTAGGAAAGGGAGGTTCTTTAACCCCAGCTCGGTGTTCTCACCCTCGACGGTGCCGAGGGGGGACAACGCGAAGTACGCGCCGTCTGGAACTCGACCGCTTCAGCCCGCGGGCGCACGACGACGGGGCGGCCAAGGCCGTTGAGACGCGTCGACGAGCCGAACTGCACCACCGGATTGCACTGCTTGCCCCCTGGTCGAGCTGCCGAGAGACATAGTTGCTAGTGCTAACGAGACTAGCGGAAAAAGACGTTGGGACAAGTTAGATAGGGAAGTATTTGAGGTGCATTTCAAGAGCTGCTGATGAAAATGTAAGCGCTCCATCCCTGGCACTCACTGATAAAGACGTGGTGTACCTTGAGAAGAACCTGATCAATGCTTTGTAATGACTTGCTGCGGGCGCCTTCGTTGCACATGTGGTTTTCCCCTACGTGGCACGTTCGTTTACGCGTCCGCCTGCGCATTCATTTGAGCAGCATACGGTGGTTTCTTGCATGGTATGCTTTTTTTACGGAATAAAGCTTGTCAGTTGAAGTCCAGCCCTCTGTCCTGTCGCAACTTTTTCTTCCGTTAGTCTTGATAGCGCTAGTAACTATGTCTCAGCAAATGTCGGCACACACTGCTGCAGGTTCGGTCCTGCCTTACGCGCTATTTTTTATTCTCTTCGTCGGGAACCGACGAGCCCAACTCGGCAGACGCCCGTATGAAACAGACGACGCGCATTAACAAGGGTATATGAAATAAGTAAATAAATACATACATAGATTAAGGGGGAGACGGGGGCGAAAAAAGAAAAAATCGCTACGTTCGTGTTTTTTTTGTTTTTACCACGTCCGTACGTGGTTGCCCCGTTTCTAAATGAAGAAGAAAAAGAGAAAAAAAAAAAAAACACGGGGAGAGGCGGAGACAATTCCCGTATATTTTTTGGGACTATAGTCCGCCAAGTATACGTGGTACTCACTGTCGTGATGGTTGTAGATATACGTAATTTGTTGTTTAATAAACAAAATAGGCGCGACCGCAGCTGCAACCATTTACCGTGCTTTGACAACACAGCGAAATCGGCTCTGAAAAGATCCTCGCTGCGTACACGCAACACTTCCTGCCGACAGTGGTAGTCGTAGTCTACTAAAGTATTACCGAATTTACTACTCATCAACTTTTATTATTATGGTCATGGCTAGATGCGCCTTCTTGTCCTTCCTTCCGTCCTTGTCTCTAATTAGGCGCGTTTACACGGCCGCAATGGTGAACCAACTCTCCCCGACTCTGTATCTGCGCGCATCATAGCGTGAGCTCCGCGCAGGTTCCACTGCAAGGAAGCACTGCATTCCCAGGGCCGACGCCTCCCCCCACCTCGCCCCATTTCCTCAGCTTTTGGCCCCACCTCAAAATATTTCCGGAGTCCCCGGCTGCCCACGTCTACGTAAGAAATCATTTTCACCAAAATTTGCCCCTGTGAACCACACAGGGTGTCCCGACTATCGTGCACCGAGATTTTTAAGTATGCAAATGCCACGTAGGTGGACAGCACCGAGGTAATATTGTTTTCCGCAGATATGATTTAGATTATGTATTTTCTTTATTTTGCATTCCACCTAAGTACGTAGTTACTCTCATTTAATCAACTCAAACATTACAATTAGATGAAAAGTGACCGTGAGAAAATTGTAGAGCAACATGAACTCCCGATACAGCTTTCTCTTGCTCGATACGTGCTGCATAAAACTGTTTTTCCGAGCGGGAAAGAAGCCCGCGAATACACGCGCAGTGCCTCGAGTTGACAGTCGCGCAGCAATGTTGCGTTCGCGGACGGAGGTTCGAATGGCGATGCGGGACGCGTTTTCTTTTTTTTTTTTTTTCCCCGGTGAGAACCCAACCAGCGACCGTCCGCCGTTCGACCAATGTCAAACCATGGGACGGTAGGCAAGGAAAGGTTCAGGGGTGGGGGTGGGGGCGGGGGGGGGGGAAATAAAAAAAAAAAGGGATGCGTGCTGCTTGTTATCTCCTCTGCGATCGTTGACACTCGTCGGCCGCGCGGTGCTGTCGGCTGTGTGCAAGGAAGAAAAAAAAAAACGTCGCCGACGATCACCATAGAGCTGAGCTCTTTAAAGAGATAGATGGTAGAAGCAGCTGCGCGACCGCCCTGTCGCGGTCTTTCTGGCGGCGTCGTGGTTACCAAACGCGGATGCACCATAGAGTCACATATAGAGTAACGCATAACACCATACAGTTTCTTTGCGCTAAAAATATCAACACGCAATACCAAATAGCCCTACCAGTCTGCTTTGTCGAACGTATGGATGCGCGGTCACACTACGTTCCACGAGGCCGCGCGCATACGAGCAGGCACGCATGGATTGCGCTCGACGGAATCGGCACGTCGGTGTCATCAGCCTGGTTAAGCCCGCTGCAGGGCAGAGGCCTCTCCCATACTTCTCCAACTACCCCGGTCATGTACTAATGTCATGGCCATGTCGTCCCTGCAAACTTCTTAATCTCATCCGCCTACCTAACTTTCTGCCGCCCCCTGCTACGCTTCCCTTGGAATCCAGTCCGTAACCCCTAATGACCATCGGTTGTCTTCCCTCTTCATTACATGCGTCGGTGTGACGCACACTTAAACAGACCTGCGCAAACAGAAGTCGAGAGTCTCTTCTAGCGCTCTGTTTCGCGCTGATCTATTCAGTGTGGATGTTAGGTTAAAAAAAGAACGTTCCTTGTTTAGTCTCTCTTCAAGCGAGGCGTCAGTCTTTACTTGATAATTATGTTATCTGGACGCTGATTCAACGGTAGCTCAGATGCCACGGCGTTGCGCAGTTGGGCGCGAGGTCACGCGGTTTCCATTTCGCTCGCATTACGAGGCGGGGAGGCATGCAAGAAAACGCTGGTACGAATTCTGACCAGCTGGAAGGCGTGGTGTGCGGGGGCCCAAAGTACGGTGCGCGAGCGTTTTTCCTAATGCAGGCTCCTCATCGAACCCTCGACCTATTACTGAGCAGCGCATCAATGGCAACGGGTGAACACAATGTTTCTTCGCGTTTTTTTTTTTTTTTTGTCCTGGCTGTTTCGTACACGTTACAAGGCGTTTCGAAACGACCAGTACGACAAAAATAAACATAAAATAAAAGAATGTCCTGAGAACGCCGAGTTCGCCAGTAAAAAAAAAAAGCATAAAAAAGACACTATACCAACGCTGCTGTGTCCTTCGTCAGCCGGTTGCTCCGGTGCCGTGTTTTCCTGTCAGATCAAACACCACGCCGCCGACTCCACCAGCTCGTCCCCTTTTTCGCACAACCATCCGCGATCGTTTCTCGTGTCCCTCTTTTTTTTTTTTTTGGTAGCCCTTTGTCAAGCGGTGTGTTTGAGAGGAGGGGGGGGGGCATGCACGAGGAACGGGGAGCCGAGCTTCCCTCCTCTCCCGAAACGTTCACGCCCTCCCCAATACTCCGCGTCACTAAACCGTGCAGTGAAGCGAACGCTACGGGTCGCGATCGTCTGGAGGGCCCAAAGCAGCAACGAGAACCAGCTGCGGTGTGTCACCGAGAGGACGCCCATTTGCAAACCGCTAATGGCTCCGTCATTCGGCCCGCATCGCAGAGTGGTGCGGGGAAGCAGATGTGCTGCCCTTTCCCATCAGTTATCTCTCTCTCTTCAGCCAGCGTAGCGCACGTAGGCGGGGAACACGACTCTCTTCTGGTACCACATCTCCTGCTTGATTAAAACGCTCTGCTGGAACATCAAGGAAGGCGCCAAAGGAAGTAATAAAGAGATAATTTAAGAAAGTGCAGTAGGCTCCAAAGATTACGGGACGCGGTATTTGCGGAAAGAAGCTGAATTCCCGCGAATCGCGGAAACAAAGCCTCTGAGCCAAAGTTTCCGCGTGCGGTTAGTCTTCGCGACCCGCACAGTGATCCATTAAATAATGCACAGCGTGTCCCACGTAACATGTGTGTGTGTGTGTGTGTGTGTGTGTGTGTGTGTGTGTGTGTGTGTGTGTGTGTGTGTGTGTGTGTGTGTGTGTGTGTGTGTGTGTGTGTGTGTGTGTGTGTGTGTGTGTGTGCTGGACAGATCAGAATGACGTCGCTTGGAGCAAGTCAGGCGACTCTTTGTTTTTTTCCCTAACTACACAATTCGTTATTACTAATTGATAAACTTCTTAAATAGTATATTGAGAGCGAAAGTGTCATTATCAAAGAAACAACGCAAAATTCGGAAAAGTGTCACGGGGCACTTTTACGCATTTCGTGGTCTTTCGGGATTGGAACAATATTTTCACCTAGCAGGTACTGAGCAACAGAAAGCTGGATTGGGAATGTTTTAGCATGGTCTAGAATTTTTTTCATTGGCACCTATGCTCAGAGTATACTAGCTGAGCAGAGTCCTATACTCCGTTTCAGGTGCAACGCTGTGGAAGCTACGCACCAAGTCCGGTGACGAAACGCAGTGTCACACCTCGCGTTCCGTCCGCGCTTCGCTGCGCGCCAACGGCGTGAGGCTGCCGCGACGAGATGGGTTTAAAAAAAAAAAAGAATGAAACGCAACGAAGAACAAATTGATTTAAAACAAGGGCACTGGGTAGCCGTACACCATAGTTTGTTGCAAATTATTAAAACTTTTTTTACATTCAATACTGAACCTAAATAAAGAAGTTTCACACAAGTTCGATCAGATTATCGAACTGTTTTTCAGTACGGACGCGGCCACAGCAAAAGGCATCGCTAGCCTCCATAGCGTTGTCCCTGATGTCCGAAACGGAGTAAAGTAGCGTGAAAACAAACAGCTGATCTCAGAGTAACGACAAAACATACCTAATGCTTCGTCCTCAGCGTGAGACGAAAGTAAGCGATGATCGATTTTGCCATTTATTTGTTGCTGCCAGGGCGAAGGGCCAGTGTCACACGCACACTTCTGATCGCGATTGGGGCCGATCCGCATCGTATTTCTTGATCGCGATCAACAGTGGTCGCTGCTATACGGGCCAACGATCCGGACCCAGTTATCGTCTGCTGATCGTCGGCAACCATGACTTCGGGAACTCTAAGAACTGCATAATGCCTTGGCTCCAAATTCAGATTTGCAAAATGTGATTAAATTTGGACAGTATTTCAATTTAACGGCTTACTGTATTGCTGACAAAAATATTTTTAAACGTTCTTTCTTGAGCTGCCTTCCACCTTTGTTTTCAGCGTTTTCAGAATACTGCGCTAGAGTGCGCAGACCAGCAAGCAATCGCGTTCAAAGGGCCTGATCGCGATCGCCATTTTTGGATTTGGACTTTTGGAATTCCAAGGTGCCCTTAGGTATCGCCTAATAGACGCGAATGCAAAGCCTTGGAAAGCCTACTGTAATTCACCTTAATCCACCTCCATCAACGCTAATCCACCTTAATCTACCCTAACAACTTAACCCACTTCATCCACCCTAATGCTCCTTAATATGTCTTAATCCTTGTTCATGCAACTGAATCCTCCTTTATACGCCTTAATACCCCTTAGTCCCCTAATCCCCATTATTCCACCCTAATCGGTCTTAATACTTCTTCATTAACCCTAATTCCCATTAATCCACCCTAATCCAGCTTAATCTTCATCCACATTAATCCACCCTTTTCCTCCTTAATACAGCTTAATCATCCTTAATACACCCTATAATCCACCTTAATTAACCTTAATCCTCCCTACTCCATGTTATTCAATCACTAATCATTAACTTGGCTAATCACTAATCTCTTATACACGGCCGGACATGCTTTAGGTGGCTTCTGGCCTTCCTGGGTCGCATGATATTTTCTGCTCACAACGAGACCTTGAAAGAGATCTAAAGGCGTGCGCCTTAAAACTTAAACCGCAATGTGGACCAGCTAGCGCTCACCACCTGCAATACCACGGGTATACTTGCCACTGAAATTTCCAGGGCCTGCATTCATTGTATGACTGACGCAAACATCGACGTAAGCTGAAAATAGCTCCTCTAGAAGTCGCTATTTCAATTTTCATTACAACAGGCAACGGATCCTAACGATCGCGAAAAGTGCGATCGAGAGGCTGCATCTTGGCACATAAATGTTCCCAGCGGAAAGCAGAATCTGTAGTGCTGCATTTCCGGCTGAATAACAACAGTGGGCGACGTGCGAGGTGATGGAGTACCAGCAGAATATTAAGTATACCGAGGACAACCCCATTTTGATCCAACGTACAAATTGCCGCAGCAGAAACGCTGCTGAGCAGGCCGGAAGAATTTAAAAGATGCAGCATTAGGGGATGCTTTGATACGAGCAATAAGAAAGACGACTCGCCTCGCAAATAACACTGTTCTTTGCCGGAACAAAGTTCTTTCGGCCAATGTTAGGCAGCCACTGCTTCCTGTGCAAGCCGTCAGGCTTTCCTTGTGGTATCATAAAAAACTGCATAACCATCTTCAGGCTTGTTGCTGCAGTTATATTGCTATATATACAGCACGGCATAGCGCTATCACAGAGCAAGAAACACAGCGTACAACGTGCGCTACGCCGAGCTAGCCGAGCTGAGGAGAAAAATGGCGAACAAAACGGAAAAACACTAACAAAACGCAAGATCCCCGCGTTTCCAAGGGCAACGGCAGGGAGACCAATCGTCGTACAGGAAAACGGGCACAAGACCGCTTTCCGCGGATGGAGGGGGAGGCAATGGGGCGAGGAGGTCGCGTGGCGGCGGCAGAGTTCAAAGAGTGGCAGTACTTTCAAATTATCGAGGGACATTACGCTGCCACGGGCTCACGCGGCCGCTGCTTCCAAAATCGTACTCGGCAAGTAACCCGACTAATCGACGCGTCAAGTAGTCGTGCGCGGATGTTCCTGTTCGCATACATTATTACAGTGAAAGTAATTTTCGATTATCTGGCTGAGCCACGCGATACGGACGCGACTCAACGGCACCGAAACACGTATACCGAGCGCGTGTAAAGGCATCGCCGTCGGAGCATGTAGCTTCGGGGCCGTGTTGAGTCGTTCGATACTGTTGGTCGCAACAAAGAAACGAAATCGACATCCCGAGGCCCGCATTTTGTGGCTATCAAATTAAATTTCTATTTATTTATTTATTTATTTATTTATTTATTTATTTAGCCCTTGGACGCCACCATATGATCGCTAGGGTCGGCCACTAGGCGTCCGACGGACGCAGGAACACAAAATGTCCCCAAGCCGGCGTTCTTCCAGACAAGCTTACAGGCGGCAAAGACGCTTCGCTGTTATAACTGTCGCGCATTACAGATTCACGACAGACCCGTGGTGCGCTTTGCGCGGACGCGACCGATAAGAGACATCCGGCATCGGAAGCGGACTGAAAATATAAAGAAATAAAGGGAAGAAAGAAAATGCGCAGCAACGAGTACCTTCCTCGTCGACCCGCGGTCGTGGTGTCTCAAGGACTTAAATCGCGCCTAGCGCCTTTGACGGCAAAAAGAGCCGTCGCCTGAGGGCGTTCTCAAGAGCGTTCCATCGCGTACCCCGTGGTCGCACGGGGCCCTTTCTAAGCACGATCGAGTCCGAAAGGCATCGAATCTCTCGACGGTGGCTGGCTCCCTTCCGCAGCTTGCTCAAAGTAGGCAATCGCGATAGAGAGACTCTGACCCGGTCGGCCTCGATCGCGATCGAAAGCGACCCGTGTGACCTGGGTGTAACCCTTCGGCGCGGTCCCGTCGCGGAAAAAAACTACGCAGAAATGCTGATGCAAACTTGCCAATTCCGTCGGAGAATCCCGGCTCGGTGCCGCGGTCTCCGCACTGCGACGGTGCCCTGACCAGCGCTGTTCCCACGATGTCGGACAGATATCCCTGCTGGGACACGTCAGCATTCAGCGCCGGTGCAGACGCTCGGACGCCACACGCCTGGCTGGCGCATCTGCTGCTGGTGCGAAATGGAACGGCGCAAGGCTCGAGAGCTGCTCGTGCGCTGCTCGGACTTCGGAGCACGAGACGTGACGTGGCGCGGTGGGGTGCGCCGAGTTCCACAAGCACGGCCATTTGCAGTGCTCTCGCAGGGGGGACCTCGCGTTTGAAAGGGCTGCACTGGAATAGGGCCGTAATTTGATGTCTCACAGATTGCCGCGCCACCTGTGAGTTGGGAAATAAACCAGCAAACGCCAAACCTTTTCCAAGTTTGTTGCTTAAAATGTGCTTCAAGCTTTTTAACAGAGTGCGCGCACGTGTGGCAGGTCCATCTATTACGCCGCGGTTTCTTGGCCGCGGTGGACGTGGCGCGTCGCCAGTGGGTGTGGGACGCGTGCGAGGATGACGTTGCGGAGCGCGTGCCTCGAGAGAAATTACACGACGTTCGTTGTTCACGACGAAAGTTTCTTCAAACAAGGGCAGAATTCGGACAGGTCTCTGCCTCTGAACCTTGGGACGACTTTCGCTTTGCCCGTGTGCCAAATGTCTAAAGGAAGAAGAAGAAGAAAGAAAAAGAAGCCAGCCGCTGCGTTTGTAATTTTCCCCCTTACTCTAATTAGCGTTTGTCGCATGTATGAGAGCGTTCAATTTCAAGTAGGGGTGTGACAAAATTCGAAACTTTCGAATAATGACTCGAATAGTCACTATTCGTAAATGCGAATATTTTTCGGATACTTTTCGAGTATTTCGAAACGTCAAACGCGTACAAATAAACATAAATTTGGAGCAACAGTACGGTACGTTATCACCCATGCGGGCGTAGTGCAGACATAAAACATGAGCACTTGCGTAATGCAGCATGCTACGTCACTTGGGTAGCCATACTGTACAGGCTATACAGCGATCATTCGTACTCTCTGAAGAGTCCTGTGCATGCGAAGAAACTACTCGTTTCCTTCTAAAGCTCCATTCGTGTTTTTAATGAACAACACTTACTCATAACCTAGTGCAGTGACAGAAGCTCGCTAACTTTAATAACTACAAGTTGTGAACAGCGTATTACATTAATTGTGACGGCGGCCATTCATTATTCGAAAACTATATTCGAAATGTATCGGCGCAAGTATCATGCTTCTCATCAAAAGGCAGATAATCGACGTGAACACCAGGGATGTCAGAGGCATTTTAGCGTTAGATCTCGCCAAAGCCTTTGACACCATCACACACAGATTGATTCCGGAATCCATCTCGCACCTAAACTTAGGGAAACGCTTTCACGCTTGCGTCAGCTCATTCTTAAGGGACCGTAAAGCCACTATTAGGGGCTAAGGGCACTCCGCAGGGTGCAGTAATATCACCCCTCCTTTTTAATATAGCGATGAAAGGCCTCTCGGAAAGACTGGCTAGGGTCGGGGGCGCGAATCATGCGCTCTATGCGGACGACATCACCGTTTGGACCGGCAGGGGGTCCGAGGGGGCCGTGGACCGTGCCCTTCAGGAGGCCTCGGATATTACGGAAGAGTACTTAAAAGGGACGGGACTCTGTCTATCACCCTCAAAGTCAGAACTACTGCTTTATAGACCGGATCGCAGGGGCAAGAGGCACTCTACCCCTCTCGAACAGATTCCTATTAACCTATACGCAGAATCTGGTCAGATCTAGAGTCGAATCGGTGAGGATTCTAGGTCTGATCCTAAATGCAAAGGGAAGCAACAATCAAACTGTTGTCCGCGTCAAGGCAAAAACGGAAAACATGCTCCGATTAATCACAAGAGTCTCGAACCGCAGAGGCGGCCTCAGTGAGAGCAATCTCCTTAGGCTGTATCATGCGTACCTCATGCGTCACATAAACTACGTAGCATCGGCGCTCAACCGGTCCCGCTCGGAGGAGGCCAAAATTGATGCGCTGATGAGAAAAAGCATTGAACACATACTGGGAATTCCCACTAGCACCAGCACGGAGAAGCTCCTACAATTAGGGGTTCACAATACCCTTGACGGAAGTAATCGAAGCACAAAGAACGGCACAAACCGTCCGCCTCTCGTCTTCGAAGGCAGGCAGAAGCACATTAATGTCCGCAGGTCCAGCCCCCTTGGCGGTCGACGAGAATGCCATCATGCTCTCTCACACCGTTAGGGCAGCCTTTCAAGTTAGCCCTTTTCCCCGGAATGTACACCCCCAATATAATGCAGCTAGACGCAAGGCACGAGCCCGCTCTCTCATTGACTTTACGCACAAAAGCCTGCAATTAACTATGTTGATGCTGCCCAGTATGGGCGCACAGATTCATTTGTAGCTTTTGTAGCTGATCCTCACAGGAAAATTCTTAATGCAGCTTCGGTAAGACACACCACGGTAGCGGCGGCTGAACAGGCTGCCATCGCGCTAGCTATGAATGACCCTTCGCGGCCTTACATCTACGCTGATTCGAGATCAGCCATACGACCCTTTCTATCTGGCCTAATATCGAAAGAGGCGGCGGCTGTAATCAAGCAAAGACCGCCTGATGCTGTTCACACTATCGCATGGTTTCCGGCGCACATGGGAACCAATGTACATCCCAGCAAACCCAACCCGAATGAGCTAGTTCATGACCAGGCGCGAGGTCTAACATTCCGCAATGGTCCTGATACGCTAAGCAGTCGGGATTGTGAGCATAACTCTGATCCTCTACGCTCTTTTAATAAAATAGTTAAACACTATCAGCTTGGGCGCAGGCAATTCCCACTGCCACACCCACAGCTAACTAGACCTCGATCTTCCACATTGAGAATGTTACAAACCCTTAGAGAGGAAAGTTTAGCCGCTTTGCTCCGGACATCGACCCACACTGCCCCGAGTGCAATGAAGAGTGTTGCTCGTTAGCACACATGCTCTGGCAATGCTCTGCGTTACAAAACGCATCTTTTAATAAACAAGAAGACTGGGAAGATGCCTTTAAAAGCGGCGATCCCCAGGACCAACTAAGGGCTGTCCAAAGGGCCCGCGAACAGGCGGAGGACCATGGTCTTCCGACCCCAACGTGGGACGGCCCGCAACTACGACTTAGCAGTTCCTTAGGGTGACTGACTGACTGACTGACTCGGACACTCGCAGTTTGTTTATTACCGGGTCCCTTTCCGTTCGGTAACCATCTGTTCCGTAGGCGTGCCTCCATCCTGCGCAGCAGGCATGCGAGATAAGTGTGAGCTTAGAGGTCAGCATCAACAAATACCCGCCGTGGTTGCTCAGTGGCTATGGTGTTGGGCTGCTGAGCACGAGGTCGCGGGATCGAATCCCGGCCACGGCGGCCGCATTTCGATGGGGGCGAAATGCGAAAACACCCGTGTGCTTAGATTTAGGTGCACGTTAAAGAACCCCAGGTGGTCAAAATTTCCGGAGTCCTCCACTAAGGCGTGCCTCATAATCAGAAAGTGGTTTTGGCACGTAAAACCCCAAATATTATTATTATTATTATTATTAGCATCAACAAAGGCGTTTGGAATAAGCAACGTGGCAGATTTCGGCGACAACGTCATTGTAAAGCCTTCAATCACCGCCGCGCCGGGCTGATACCACGTGACCGCCACGTCTAGTTTCGCGGTCAGGAATAGTATCCCTTCTCAAGTCCACAGCCACACTGCACTTGGTGCGTGCTTTTGAACGGGTCGCATAAAGGCACTGTAATTAATTACTCGGGGCGCTTTGGGCCTAATCGAAGATTCCTCTGCCGTAAGCAGACAACTGCCTGAAAAGCGCAAAACATTTGGACACAAAAATTTTCGCGGTAGTACTGCAGCACTCCTTTAACCTAGTGTAAACTGCACGCAAGCTCAGAGGTTATTGGCCCCCCAGTTCTGTGCAGCACTTTCGGGGATACTCCGTGCGTCTAAAGTCGCCCGCATATGTTTGACATGTAGCTTTTAACGCGGCGAACCCGCAGCACGTAATTGACCACGTGGCAAGCACACTACGTCCACAATCTGAAAAAAAAAAAATACGGAAGTGCACAGACTGTACAGACCAGCTTTCGCGGTCGGTATACAGTCGAGAATTGCGAAAGCTACCGGTAATTTCCGGGTGATTGAAAAGCGAATTAGTGTTCATATGCCAAAACATTTATAAACGCGTCTTTGCATGCACCCTCGTCTGCTGTAATTTTTTACTTCCAAGCACCAAATAAAAGGTTGGGTTAATTTTCCAAGTGTTCCCACCCCCTTTTTCTTTCATGTATTTCTTTTCATGGTTTCCAAATTTCCCGAAATCTTACAACACTGACTGCGGTACTATTGCTGTGGCTTGAATGAGGCGAGGAAATAAAATATTATTTTTCGTCGGTAAATATGATCTCTTGCTGATTTGGAAATGACGGCTGAAGGTCTACGAGGGGGAAGGGGCTTACGTTGGCGCCTATACTAATTCTCAAATGCGCAGCGCTTCCGGTTCACCTTCTGGGCGACCGGGGAATACATTCAAAATAAATAAAAAGAATATAGAAGAAAACAGTGCAGTACAAAATTCATACGGTTCACTATAGATATAATATCAGAGCATAAGTTTAGTTACGAGCTGAGTTACGGAAGTGTCTAGAATAATCAGAATTAACTTGAAACCACTGATCATCGAACGCCAGAGCACATAATCGTAGACTTTAGAGACCCGCAACGTGAGCAAGACTTTGGCGAAATTCCTGGAAATCCGGAAATAGAAAGACGAAGTAATTACGTCAGCAGTGACGTCACACACAAGAAGGTGGCATGATTTTAACCGGCCAATTAATGAAAAACAGTTAACCTAAAGTTAACCTAAAGATAACCTAAAGAACACCAGCGCCGAGGTGCGAGTGCCACTAAGAAACACCGAAGTCAAAAATTAAGGTCGCCTACCGTTCTTTTTTTTTTTTCCGCACACACACTCCCACCACATTCACATAGTTAGGTAGAAGTGGAATATCTGTGCAAAACTTCTCATCGTGTGCCGGGAACGCGTTGTACTTAAACACTTGCGGTTTTATGCATGTCTGTCGTTTTGTGAGCTGTTTTCAAAGCTTTGAACGAGTCGCATTTTGCTTTCGTCTGTGCATTTCGCCGTCGTGATAGGGAGTGAAGCAAGCCGTAGCATGATCCACCCCGACACGCAAACATGCCGCCATCTCGCGTGTAATTAGATTTAGGTGCACGTTGAGAACCGCAGGTTGTTAGAATTCATCCTGAGCCCCCCTCCCCCCTCCCCTCCTCTCCCGGACGCTACGGTGTGCATCGTAATTATATCGTGCTTTTGGCATGTACACTGAACAATTTTATTTATTTATTTATTTTCTATCTATCTATCTATCTATCTATCTATCTATCTATCTATCTATCTATCTATCTATCTATCTATCTATCTATCTATCTATCTATCTATCTATCTATCTATCTATCTATCTACTTATTTTTGCCGCAATCGCCACAGTATACGCTTCGTCGGGCTGTGTCACCATATAATTCTGAAATTTTGAACCCAATTTACTGACAGGAACGAATGTGGCGCGTATGAACATGCATCGGATAAGCGAAAACATTCAAAATATTTATACCTGAATACAGATTTTAAAAAAGATGTGTCGTCTTGGCATCTTTATAGTGTGGCTTTATTTGCAAATGGACAAACCTAACTCGCAGGATTAAGTACGCGAGTCTAAAGGCAAATTTTCAAGGTGACGAGTCACCGAAATGTGCGAACGCACGGATAACGTTTCAGCTAAGGCGCGTCAAGCTTAACGAACGGCTTCTTTGCGGATTAAAGACAATCCGTGTGTTTGCATGTCTTTGCCTGCCGCAGTCTCAAGCAGGATGTGAGACCGGGCTAGTTGGTACTCCATGCTGAAGTGACCAGCGCAAGAGTGGTTACGGGACACAAAAAGGCGACCAGCTAGCGTGGTCGCACACCCTGCTTCAGTTCATCTCTAGTTCGTCGGGCTTTGTTGATTGTGCTAATCTTCGTCCGTCTGTCCTCGTAACCTTGATCGTAATCACTGTTTGCCGTGCCCGCGTCTCGGCATATTGCATTCGCGACGAGCAGCTGCCCGCACACGTCCCAGCAGTCTCCGGTTCGCGCTTGTCGCCTTTTTGTGTCCCGTGACCACTCCTGCGCTAGCCACTTCAGCACGCAATCTCAAGGCTCGATAGAGCGAGAAATTGAGCGCGAAGCGTATATATAATGAAAAATTATGCAAATATTAGCTCGTTTATTAGCGGACGTAGCCGCCAGCCAAGCAGGCATCACCGTAACTATAAACAGTAATGACTAATATATTTATTGCACCGAACAGAGAAATACTACTCGCCTTTCCCGCGTGTCTGCTTACAGCACGTTTACTTTATTTGTTTATTTCTAAATATATTTATTAATGAATATCTTACGTGTATTCAGGAATGCATTCGATAAACCCCCGTGGTATTTATTAATGAATATCTTACGTGTATTCAGGCATTCATTGGATAAACCCCCATGGTTGCTTAGTGGCTTTGGTGTTTCGCTGCTATGCACGAGGTCGCGGGATCGAATGCCTGTCGCGGCGGCCGCATGTCAATGGAGGCGAAATGCAAAAACGACCGTATACCGTGCATTGGGTGCACGTTAAATAAGCCCATAGGGTCAAAATCAATCCGGCGTTCCCCACTACGGCGTGCCTCATAATCAGATCGTGGTTTTCGCACTAATATCCCCAGAATTTAATTTGTTTAGGCATTGCCGAAGAGGGGAAAACTTCAGTTGCATTCACGTAAAACAAGGGTTATTCGACAAGGCAAAAAAAAGAGTAAACAAAATCGATGATTACGATACTCCCTAACGCGAAATTTGAGCGCAGTTCTGGACGTGTTCTACTCATGCAGCGCTTTGCATTCCACCGCTGATGCACGCTCTTTGTTACTTTTAAATTGTATTTGATTCTATATAGCTTTTCTTTTTTTCACCTTGGCCGCCAATTTTAAGACAAAGAAAGCTTTTTCAAGTTCTATTTCACTAACTTGGACGAAATGGAACTCTAACTAAGAAGAGGACTTCGCCAGCCATGGTATAGTTATAGTTGTCTCTCTAAATTATCTCCCTCGGGGCGCCTACGCATGAGATTCAGCCACATGGGTGCTTTTCTTGCAATTTACAACTGTATTGGCGACATAAGGCGAGAACGTTATTAAATTTCTGGAATTATATGTTGCAATTCTTATGACATATCGAAATTCCCTGTAGCTCTCTTCTCGTTAGTAATTTTTTTTTATCTCACCCACGCTCTAATGTTCCTCTAATTTCCTTTGGTTATAATCTGACTATAAACACTTGCAAAATTGTCTGCTTCGTGGCCAGTCCCCCCGCGGAGGTTAGAGGATAGAAAGATTCTGTTTGGAGCATGACCTAGCCACGAAGGCCCACTCTTCCACGTGTTCTCCTTTCGGAGAAATCTGATAATCGCATCTCAACAATCTTTTTAAAGCAATTTTTATCCCATTTTTCGAAACACCTAGTAGACAGAAATCCAGGGAAAACACGGGGAAGGAGGGAGATGGAAATGGAAATGCGCAAGAAGAGAACAAGGTGAAAGCAGTGAAAGCAGGAGCCAACGTTTCGACAAGTGGACTTGACTTCTCCAAGGCGACGTATGCGTTCCTCGCCGCAGTATAGTACATAGAGACGCTTTCTTCAGAAGAGCAGCCCGCATGCGCGGCGGATACAACCTGCGCTGAACGATGCACGTGTGATTACACATTCCATGGTGCCGTGAGAAAAGCCACGTGGAAAGAGCGCGGGACCACAGGTCGGACCCACTCCGCGGTCGAACCAAAGCAACCACGAAGGCCGTTGTTTATGAACCTTGAAGGCTTTTTCTTTTGTGGGGAGGAGTGGAGGGTGAGGGTAATGTGGCGGGAGGCGGAAACAGAGGAGGAGAAGAATTGGGAAACAAGACTCGAACGGTGGTTTTGTGGAACCTGTTTGGAATCGCACCGCTGGTACGATCTGTTGGGAACTCGGCGCTGACGCCCGTGGTTGTACCTGGGTCGCAAGCCCCAAGGGTAGCGTTGGCCTGGCGGCCTGGGGTACAACTGGAAGCATCCGAAGGTCCCGGCAAAGCATGAGTCGACTGGTAACAACAAAACAACTTGTTTATTTTAACATCGCAAAGAGTTGGCGGTCAGGTTGACCGAAGTAGAGAGACGGGAGAGCACTTCACTCAGCAGAAGAAATCGGAGCCCTCCTTTTGGCGTCCGGGGGCAGCTGTTTTTATACTCTCGCAGTTGAGGGCAAGAAGGAACCCCTCAAAAGACGAGCACGTGAATGTACAATGGGCTAATGGTGACGCACACTGTCGTAGCGATGCCGTAGTACCATGACGAGCACGATCTCGTAGCACCCTGTCGAGCACGATCTCGTAGCACCCTGTTGTAGCGCTGCCGGTCGGGCACAATGACTGTAATGAGAGGATGGTCCCTGCTTTGGCATCGCCTGTTTCGGGCACAATGACTGGAATGAGAGAATGGTCCCTGCTTTGGCATCGCCTGTTTCGGGCACAATGACTGGAATGAGAGGATGGTCCCTGCTTTGGCATCGCCTGTTTCGGGCACAATGACTGGAATGCGAGGATGATCCCTAGGCGGTCGCATCGCCGCAGTCGCGCCTGGAAACACCTGGCGATGAGTGTTGCGGCGACGACGATCGGGCCAAAATGTCTGCCGCCCCGCCGCAGTCGCGCCGGCAAAACCACGTGTCGCAGGCGAATCGCAACAAACCCGAACCTCAGCGCTTCGCCGTTCCTGGACACCGTGCGAGCCGCGATGTTTATGCGTTCGTTCGGCGACCTGCTGAGTGCTCTTAGGACGCGGCTGGCTGGCTTCGAACGACCGGTGCCTATCGGTCCGGACAGAGCCGAGACCCGAGCCCGCAACACGTAACCGTGTCTCTCTCTCTCTCTTCTTCTTCTTCTTCTTTTTTTTTCCACTGAGGATCCAGCGAAAGGAGATCTTTAACGTTCCGGGAGGACACGCTTCGGCGTTCCAGAAGCGTCGACATGCACAGTGCCAACGATCTTGGAACAGTCTTTGGTATAAACGTAGCGTGGCCGAAAACACGGGGTCGGTGCGGAGATCCTCGTTCTAACATCGGCGTTGACGGCTTGACTGTGTGTGCAACACACACACACACACACACACACACACACACACACACACACACACACACACACACACACACACACACACACACACACACACACACACACACACACACACACGCACGCACGCACGCACGCACGCACGCGCACGCACACGCACGCACACACACACACACACGCACACACATCCGGACCATAAATTTTCACTTCAGCAGAGGGGCCCCCGTCTCGGGTAATTCGAAACCCAATCCCGACTGTGGGAGGGGCACGACGCCGAGGGGCGCCGAAGAAATTGTTTCTGCCACGCAGGAGTCACGGTTGTCATCGTGGAACGCGGCCTGCAGGAAGCACGTAACGCGGCGTATGGTCAGTGGGTTTCGCAACAGCGGGCGGTTACTCTCGGGAAAACAAACGTCGTTCCTGGAACAATCCGTATATATGAGTGCCCTCATATATACTTGGAACTTTATGGAACTTTTGTTACGCGGCAGTCATATTTAAGCGCCACATGACAGCGGGAGAGGAGCGTATTGCGTGAGCCGTCGAAACTGAAGCCATGAAACGTTGCTTTCCCGAGTTTCGCATTCACGTTTTGTAACTGCGCATAACGTGACACGTCACATTACGTGCGACCGACCGGTGGGCGTGCGGAGTGGAAAAGCGGAACCGCGAGTGCGTCGTCGAGGGAATGAGGTTAAAAAAAAAAAAGGAAAAAAATTACGCAAACATCAAGCATTTGAGCAAAGTGATTCGGTCGTGGTTGTGCCCTAATAAGTAGAGCAATAATAAGAAGTAACAAGTCGGAGCCCTTCGCGAATTTTCGTAACAGACGGCAATATCACCCACGTACCCTCTTATTGTTAGTTCCGTGTGGCTTGAGTGCCGATTCATTGCTATGCAGTCCACTTATCCAGTTTACTCCCAAGTTTTGAAGCGGGATTCTGCCAATGTGAGGTGGAGACTGCACCGAAATACGTGGGCCATGCTTCCGCGGTGATAATGCCAGTGATGGCATCATCACCGGTGCTTGTTAATTTAATTAGTAAGCGAATGTTTACAAGTTTACAGAGCCGATAGATCTATTATCCTTACTTATTCGTATAGCTGTGTACTAATTTGCTATCGCAATCGATGCTTCGCCTTTAGGGTGAAACTGCGAGTTTTTTTTTTTTTTTTTTTTTTTTGAGACTTCGGGATATATGATCCTAAATATCTTCTCAAGATTGTTCACCTAAAGATTAACAAATTAAATACTTCACATATTTGAGTTCGCAACCGAAGTAGATAAATGCTCTCTTCCGATGCCACAATTCAGTTTGTCACTGTTACATTTGTGAATATAGTCGCATCGCTGTCTGTCTTTAGTATTATTTGTCGCTTTTCTTGTGGGGCATTGTCTCCCCCCCTCTCCCTCGGGGTGTTCTTCCACGCGCGAGCTGTCAGGCAGGTTCTGCGATTCTGTGTCTGGTGTGCGGAACCCCTCGCAGGGCCCTGACGGACGGCCGGTGTGTCGCCCGCGTATTCTGATTTCTACAAGCTGCCTCGCGAATCTATTGTTCACGTCTCATTTCTGTAGACACACAATTCTTCACTGAGTTCGTCAAAAAAGTCTACAACTATCTGCGATAGCCGAATCGCTAAGGACGAACATTAGAGCCTATTACATGCAACTAATAAATCAAACAGAAAGTTTGTTGCAACGCGCTGTACATGTATATTACCTCCAAGAACTTATGATAGACACATACAAACGTAATAACAATTAAGCTACAGAAATAGGAAGTGTTGCGATGGGAAAACGAATTGGCTATATACCAGTCATTCACTTATCATATTGTGCATATGTTAGCGGGAAAGCTACAAAATGTCATGTTTTCGTCAAGGAAGCGGTTCATTCTTGAAAAACTTCCCGCCCCTCTCTGTATTTCGCGTTTTCATTTCTCTGTTCCCTCTCCGAGTTGCGAGCTCGGGGCGCGCCAAGGCGCCCGGCGCTGCCACCCGGACCCGTGGCGCCACCTTGTGCGGGTGGCGACACTTGTGCTTACAACGCGCGCTTTAGTACAGCTCTACGAGCAGCATTAGAAAGCCGTCGCACTTTGTTTGAACCTTATTTACTGTAACCGCCATCATCGTTACACTATTTATCAGAGACGGAAACTGAAGGCAAGAAGACGAGAAGCCTGTGCACGGCTGCCCGTTCTCGCAACCCGTTTTGGCCCACACATACGAGTGTACTCGTCATCGACGCTCATTTAACGCTTCGATGACGTTGAGGTTTCCTGATAGACTGGGTAGGAAGTTTGTTTACGTAATTACACAACTTCGACTGCAGGAAAGGCCCGCCTTGTCTTGCAAAGGGGCAGTGCAAGAGCGGCTTCCCAGGTAGCACAACAGAGATACGTAACGTTTTCGTAGCGTTTATCCAAGACGATAAAAACGGGTTAAAGAAGACACGAATGAGAGAACTTCGGCGGGAAAACTTCGTATATCTCTGCTAATGTCTGGCTTAATTACTTTCTTGAGACGATCTAGAACAGGTCTGCAAGACGTATTCGAAAAGCTGGTCTAGAAATAGGATTGGGAAAGACACAAGTAATCCCTTTGCCAAAACTGTTCGTAACCAATTTCTAAACGTTTTTAGGACGTTATCAAAAAGCAGGTCTAGAAGCGGTCTTGAAAGGTTTACGATCATCTGAAGCTAATTTTCGCGGGTGACGGGCGCGATCAAACATCGTTGTTCAAAACACGCGTTTCGTTTCGCCTCACGCGACTGGCCTATGCCGCGCAGACGTCGTCAGTCTCACCCGTTGGCACGGCCTAGGCCAATCGCGTGAGGTGAAACTGATCGGGCGTTTCGAACAACGATCTCCAATCGCGCCCCAGATGAGTAGAAGCGTCGGTGTTGACTGTAAGAGCCATGGCGCAGTGCCAAGCACTGTTCCCCGCATGGCCGGCGCATCCTCTACCAAGTCGCACGAAAATGAGCCTGTTAGGAATAATAAATCCTTAATACCGCCTTTAGTAAGCTACGATGCTTACAACCACAATGGGAATGACATCCTGCAAAGAACAAATGGCCACGTCTTGGCAGGTGGCCAGACCAAGCCCTTCAGGCCAAGAGTGCATGAAATGAGAACATTGTGACAAAGCAAAAACACTTTATTGAAATGTAATGCTTATGCAAGGTTCGAACAAACTGTGTGAGAAATGCAAATAGAATTAAGTAAAAGTACATCAACAATGACAAAAGTCGCAGAAAGGATTCGTAATGAACTCGAAAGTGAACATTCACTAGCACATAAACAAAATTCCAAGTACACATACAAAAATGAACAGAAACACCTGGAGTGTACTAAAGTGTCTAATTTATCATAGTGAAGTGCACGTGCTATTAGATGGACTAGAGTTATGCAGAAGTGACATCGGAGCGAATGGAAGAAGTAACTGAAAAATGCAAGAGTATGATTTGGATGGTAACTGCCTCCAAGCAATGTTACCAATCATCTAGAAGCTTGAAAAGAGCACAAAAAGAAATACCACCGCATACCATCATAAAACAATCCTGTGACAGAAATAAAAAAAAAATGGGAACAATGCAAAATTGGAAATATTGCCTTTAGGATATATCAAAGAAGGTAATGGCGAGAAAAAACCATACAACAAAAAAGCAATAAAGTGAAATTAGTACAGAATACTTAAACGGGGGATTCAGTGTAACAAGTGAACACTACTGTAGTACAGCGAACGATGAGACAGTAATGCTGCATCTTGCCACTCCAGAACGTGAGAAATGAATATGCAAGCCTCATATTAGAAACTTACATAAACATGGAAATAAACTGGAATGCACTGGAAGCTGCATTTGTGTAACAAAGGAAGCAATGGTCATAATAAATAGTAAGTGCTTTATCTAAAAAGCCCTTTACAAGAGGCAAAGTTGTACCTCGATCTCTGGCACCCGCCGTGGTTGCTCAGTGGCTATGGTGTTGGGCTGCTCAGCACGAGGTCGCGGGATCGAATCCCGGCCACGGCGGCCGCCTTTCGATGGGGGCGAAATGCGAAAACACCCGTGTGCTTAGATTTAGGTGCACGTTAAAGAACCCCAGGTGGTCAAAATTTCCGGAGTCCTCCACTACGGCGTGCCTCATAATCAGAAAGTGGTTTTGGCACGTAAAACCCCAAATATTATTATTATTATTATTATTATTATTACCTCTCTGGCAAAAATAAAGTTGCAACGAATAATTTGCAAACCAGCAAATACATTAATTAGCCCACTGACATGTCACACTTTGCGCACATCTCCAGTCTCCTAAACTAAACAAAAGCACTCTGAATGAGAAAAACGTTTAACACATGTAGCCCGGAGCAAATTCTTTGCCAGTTCACTCACACTTTCACGTCCAAAAACATTTGCCACAAAGTCCAGGCACAGTTCCACTGATGTTTACCAATTCACCCCCACTTTCACGTCCAAAAATATTTGGCACACAGTCCAGGCAGAGCTTCATAGATAAACAGCTTGAGAGCACCCTACTGATTATTGTGCAGTCCCGCTGCTGGAAATAGAACTGCCGCACATGCTGGTAGTGGTTTCAATGTAGACACACTTGCTGCCCTGGGCAGGTACGCTCAGATATCTGCACTGGTGCTTCATTTTGTCGAAGTAGACACATTGATGCACTACGCTGGTAATTGAAATGTTTTGAATGCACAAGTATTGGCTTCACTAGAAAGACTTGCCCACATACCACCACTGGCATATATATGCACTTGCTCTTCACTCAGTAGCATTGAACTTAAAGTGTTCCCTATGTGGGAGCCATGTGTAAAACCGGTGTCACACGACCACTCTCGATCGCGATCAAGCCCGATCCGGATCGAAATTATCGATGCGACTGGCTCACTCTCGTAGCTTGCGCAGAGGAGCCAATCACGACCGAGAAACTCGATTTGTAACGGACTGGATAGCGGCTAAAAGAGCCCCGTGTGAAACCGGTATCAAATAATGCACAGACGTACGCTAGGAAAATGTGTTGCACAAGTACGAAGAACTGCGACATGCCCTGTTGTGCGAAGCGCGCGAACAACTTGAGCTAAAGCGCGCGAACTTGAGCTAACTCGCCCGCGCGAAAGGGAAAGAAAGCGGCAAGGAAGCGTGCCGTCTTGCGTCGCACGCGAGGCACCCACGTTGCGAAGTGCCGGGGGGGAGGGGAGGGACGGGGACGCGGCCGACGCGGCGTACTCCGGCTGCAACTGCGCATGCGGAGGCTGCTCGTGGTCGCGCGGCTGTATTTGAGAGCGGCCTGCGTTGGGGGCGGAGTCTGGGTGCGTGGGCGGCTCGTAGCTTCGCGCATGCTGTGTGTTATCGGCGCGCAGTTTGGCGTTGAAGAGAAACAGCGTGGTCACTTCGCTCGCTGCCGCTGCCGCGTTTGCGCACGCCAGCGTTTTGACAGCTAGTGTCCGCGATCATCGAGCGTGGCGTGATCATGTTTTCTGTGCGAGCTGACACCATGCTTGTTAATTTAGTTAGCAAGCGAATGTTTACAAATCGACACGGCCAATTAAAGTGCTATCCTTCGCACATCGGCTGTCCGCTTCTTTGCTGTCGCAATCGATACTTCGCCGTTGGGGCAAAACTGCGACCTTTCTTCTGCTTTGGCCGGCCTTCGGGCTCCGAAGTACGGAACCATCAAGGCATACACGTTTACATATTCGTGGTTGTAAAAAAAAAAAACATCCTCCCAAGCGGAAGGAAGAAGATAACTGACAGTATTTTGTCGAGGAAAATTTCCAACTTGTTTGCCAAATAAAAGTTTATTCTCTCTGATAGTGAATCAGCCTTCATCATCCAGCGCTTGCGCAATTTCACTCCGCGAGGCGCACTCTCGGTATACTTGGCATGGATCGTTGCAACCGCTTGAAATAGCGCAAAGCAAAAGAAATATGAGGGGACATTCGTCTTTTGAAGCGAGACGAGAAGTGAGGGGTGTAAGGCTACTTAAAGGCGTAAACGATGGAGCAGCACGTCGAACGTGCGGTCAACCTCTTGCTATGGTAAAAAGCACAGGAACGGGTCAACTCTGCACGGGAGCTGTCGCGTAAGTGCTTGGCAGGCGATTCGTAAAACTTTGTTGCTTTCGGTAATTAGGCTGGCGTCGGCATTTCTTCTTGTAAAAATATTTTCCTCCTTGCGAATTTGTGGAATATAATTTAATCGGGTAATGCGAGCCTCCTAAGGTGTGCAAGTGCGTCTGTAATCGATACGAAACGTTGCTTGTGATGCACTCAATTCAATGTGTACATTAGACAGCATACATGAAAGCGCACTGCCATGCTTAGCAGAAACAGCAATATATGGGTGCGGTTAATAATAATAATAATAATAATAATAATAATAATAATAATAATAATAATAATAATAATAATAATAATAATAATAAAAGAAATCACTGGTCGAACGATCAACAAAATCAAAACACATACATACATAGATTTCATTACATTTAGGAAAAAAGAGATCGAAAAAATTTTTGCCAGCTAAGAAGATCGTTTATTGAAGAAAGTTAGCAGCAGCGCGTCGTTGAGCTTTAAAAATTAAACACTGTTGAGGTACGGCTGTATATCTCGTGCGCTGTGATAATTTAACGAAGTGCCTGGCCAAAAAAAAAAAGTAGGGCGGGTTGCGAAGACTTTGCACAAACGTTTCCACACGTGTTTTGCAGGCCCGGGGAGTATACGCACGCCATCGGCTGGCAAGGCAGTTGCGGGCGTCGCCGAGCCGACGGTCGTTCGGCCGACGGTCGCCGAACGTGCAGCGCGTTCCGAACCGACGACAAGGGGGTTCCGGCAGATGCGTCACTTGCCGGTCGTCACTGTTGTTGCCCCCCCCCCCACCCCATAAAGAAAACAAAGGTGTCGGGGTAGCTGGACCATGGATGAAATGGCACGCGCCGACAGCGCTCCTTGTGAGGTCGCGTTTCTCAGGCCATGGCCTCCGAGATCACCCCCGCGAGCGGTGGGGTTGATCTCGGGGGCCATGCTCAGGTGTTCTTCGTCACATAGGATACAGTGAGCCGCCTGTCTTCGAGCGATTGCACCGCGCGGTCTCCAGTGTACAGCGTGCTTGAGCGCACGAGCCATGGAGGGTAACGAACTGATTCCACAATTGGAGTGCGAATGCTCTTCCTTGCTTTTATTTGTGTGCCTTACTGTTGCTGTATGTTTTGCTGATTTGTTTATCTTGATTTCATTTTTGTTTGATTTAATAATAATAATAATAATAATAATAATAACAATAATAATAATAATAATAATAATAATAATAATAATAATAATAATAATAATAATAATCTTCATTTCAGACAACAAGGTCTCGGATACAAGGGCAAAAGGCAGATGTGCTCTGCCTGACGGGACCCAAGCGCCCGAATACACAGACTCAGAGCATGTAGCAACAGAAAGAACATAATATACTACCGTCACATACACAACACAGTTTTATGCAATGTAAACAGCCGAACAAGGTACAAGCTTTTACAA